>NC_142852.1:24802500-25427500 GCF_061612785.1 Hesperophylax consimilis | reverse complement strand
GTAGTTTGGGCTAAGGGAGGAGTCTCTAGAAAGCTAGGTAAGAAAGTTTATATTATTAAGATAGGGAACACAGATGTGACATGGAAGAAACATGTTGACCAAATGAGGGAAATGTCAGTGAGCTGGAAGGAAGATGGCAATATTGCACAGCATCTCGCGTCTGAAATTTTGAGGAATGAGCCTCATGAGTTAGAGACTTCGACCTTATTGCGTGGAAAAACATTCTCGACCGACCTATTATACAAGGAATCTAAATTATTTAACATTCGTAAATTATTTATTTTGCAAACTATGAAATACATCTTTAACCCATTACCTCCATGACGATGTCTATAGGCATCAAAAAAATAGATGAAAAGTATGATTTTTTTTCACTGTGAATAAAGCTAAATCCAACCAAATTGTTATGCAGCATTTACAGATTGGTATGTTAGCTTTCAATAATACACATAATTTAATAATTTTTATTGATTATTCTATTTTTAATATTTTTTTTACTAAAGCCCTGAAAATAGACCCATTTTGAAAAAAATAAAAACAATTTAAAACGGAAAAAAATAAAACTTGTGTGAATCACATATTGTTATCAAAAGATGTGTGGCGTCGAGAAAAATCTACATTAAATAATTAATAATAAACCGCTTGACCTACTTAGTATCTACTCCCGAATTATGTACTTGCATCGTTAAATCGTAAACAAAGTAATCTACGTACTTCAAGTACCTACCTGCCTATTGATGACAATAACACTGCAGTCCGTCTCGAATACTACGAGAACTCGCCAGAAGGTTCGAGCCTACGGCCTAGGCATAATTGCCAAGCCGTCGAAAGTTCGCGAATGATCCAGATCGAGCGAGTGTCTTCAATTTAGTTGCCATCCATCTACCCACTGCTACCGTCGGCCGTCTAGTATAAATAGGCCCGACGCAGCGAGCATATTATCAGTGTTCAGTAATTACTATCGTTGTACGCTACGGCTGCACCTACCTACGATTTACTACGGCTTAGTCTCGCGCGCATTCCTAGTATTTGTACACAACAAACGCCAAATATTGTGATTGTAAAATCAGCTGACAATTTATCAATAAACGCTATACTGAGTGAGAGATCTTTTCATTTATACACCACGATAACTACAGTGGTGACCTACGACGTGAGTTATTTTTTTTAAGTGTTATCGTGTACAGCTGTAATTTTAAAAAATGTCTCTCCCGCCCGGCGCTACCACAACAGCAACGACAAGTTACGGAGGTTACGTGATTAGTACTATGAAAAAAATGGTGCTACAGCTACAAGAGGAAATAAACACCCTACGACGGGAGTTAACAACTCTGCGCGCCCAGGAACGCCCATCCAGGAGTACCAGTCCTCGTCGGCGGAACCATCACTTGCGCGGTCATTCCAGGGGTCACCCTACGTTCAGTACCCAGACGCGCTCCTGCGCAAAACCCTGCAACGTCGAGCAGGGAGACGCCCCGCTCACACTGATGTCAACCAGCACCAGCAGCCCGACGCAATTAAGTCGTCTCTTCGTAACTGACCGGGCAACTCGCATCCAGTTTCTCGTGGACACCGGCGCGGATCTCTGCGTTTACCCACGACGCCTAGTCCAAGGCCGTCCGGCCAAGCAGTCCTACGAATTGGCAGCCGCAAATGGATGCACCATCGCGACGTATGGAAGCCTGACGCTCAACCTGGACCTAGGCCTGCGTCGTGATTTTACTTGGAGTTTCGTCATTGCTGACGTCTCCAGGCCCATCATAGGAGCGGATTTTCTAGCACGATTCGAGCTCCTAGTTGATGTCCACAACAGACGATTGCTGGATCAGGTGACGAACCTGACAACTACAGGCAGGCGCAGTAACAACATGACAGCTTCCATAAAGACTGTCACAGGGACATCCCCCTACCACAAACTTTTACAACAGTATCCGGACCTTACGCGCCCTGACGGCGCCATGAAGGAAGTTCGCCATACTACCCTTCACCACATTAGGACTACTCCAGGTCCTCCAGTTGCAGAACGTAATCGCCGCCTCGCCCCTGACAAGCTCAAACGGGCCAAGAAGGAGTTTGAGACCATGGTCCGATTAGGAATTGCCCGGCCTTCTGAGAGCTGTTGGGCATCCCCACTTCACATGGTCCCTAAGAAGGACGACCAATGGCGACCATGCGGTGATTACCGCGGATTGAACGCCAGAACTATACCTGACCGGTACCCAGTCCGACACATCCAAGATTTCGCCCAGTCGCTGAGGGATACCAAGATATTCTCCACAATAGATCTGGTACGAGCTTACAACCAGATTCCTGTAGCTCCTGAAGACATCCCGAAGACGGCAATATCCACGCCGTTCGGACTCTTCGAGTTTCCAGTGATGTCCTTCGGCCTCCGTAACGCAGCCCAGACGTTTCAACGTTTTATCGATGAGGTCACCAGAGGATTGGACTTTTGCTACGCATACATCGACGACATCCTCATTGCCTCATCATCAGAAGAGGAACACGTGAACCACCTCAAGACCTTGTTCCAGCGCCTGCAGGAATATGGGGTGGTCGTCAACGCCAGCAAATGCCATTTTGGATTGCCTGAAGTAAAATTCTTGGGGTACCTTGTGTCTGGTAAAGGCACTACACCCCTGCCAGAGAAAGTCGACGCAATAAAAAATTACAGTCGGCCGGAAACGGTGAAGGATTTACGACGCTTTCTGGGAGCTCTCAACTTTTATAGGAGGTTTCTCCCCAATGCAGCAGAGACGCAAGCACCGCTCAATGATTTCCTCACTGGAAAACAGAAAGGCAAGCAACCCATTTCCTGGACAGCAGCGACCTTGGAAGCCTTTGACAAGTGCAAGGAAGCCCTTGCTCAGGCGACCTTACTAGCTCACCCAAAGTGTTAGGCCCCACTATCCATAGTCAGCGACGCTTCTGACACCACAGCTGGCGCCGCACTCCAGCAGCTCATCGCAGGTCACTGGGAACCGCTGGGTTTCTTTTCAAAGAAATTTAGCGCGGCTGAAAGAAAATACGGCGCTTATGACAGAGAACTCCTGGCCATCTACCTCGCTGTAAAACACTTCAGACACATGGTAGAGGGCAGGACGTTCACCGTATTTACGGACCACAAGCCCATCACTTTCGCCTTTCACCAGAAGGCTGATAAATGCTCCCCAAGGCAGTTCCGACACCTTGACTTCATTAGCCAGTTCACCACGGATATTCGCCACGTAGCGGGCAAGGATAATATCGTCGCAGATGCCCTCTCCCGGGTCGAGTCAGTCGACGCTCCCCTGGACTATGCAGCACTGGCAGCTGATCAGGTGAACGACACGGAACTAGAGCAATGCTTAAAGGGAAGTTCTAGCCTACAACTTAAGAAAGTGCGCATTCCCGGCATCAACACGGACTTATTCTGTGATATGTCTGCAAATACAGCGAGACCTTTCGTCACCAAAAAGTTTCGGCTTGCAGCATTTAATGCAGTCCATCAGCTGGCTCACCCAGGCGTCAAAACAACGGTTAAGCTCATAACTGAACGTTATGTCTGGCCGGCCATCAAGGCAGACGCGGGTAAATTTGCACGCAACTGCCTACAGTGCCAACGCAGTAAGGTGTCACGTCACGTGTCAGCACCCTTAGGAACTTTTCCCAGACCATCGGCCAGATTCGAGCATGTGCACATAGATATCATCATCATGCCCTCATCTGAAGAATGCCGATACTGCCTCACCTGCGTAGACAGGTTAACAAGATGGCCAGAGGCTTTCCCGATTAGGGACCAGGAAGCAGCAACTGTAGCGCGCGCTTTCTACCAGGGGTGGATTACCAGGTTCGGTACTCCGCTCCGAATTACAACTGATCAAGGAAGACAGTTTGAGTCAAGGCTGTTCAGGGAGTTAAACTGCCTGGCAGGTACGACTCAAATACGTACCACGGCTAACCACCCTGCGGCTAACGGCATGGTTGAGAGGCTACACCGCCAGCTTAAGGCAGCGATTAAATGCCATCAAAATGACCGCTGGACTGAGGCGCTTCCCACAGTGTTGATGGGAATCAGGGCAGCTTGGAGGGATGACCTCGCTGCCACTTCGGCCGAACTGGTGTACGGAGAGCCACTCCGCCTACCTGGAGAATTCCTCGTTGCTCGGCCAGCAAACGACGTCAGTACCAGCGATTTCCTCAAAGAGCTGAGGCAATATTTTAACAACCTAAGACCGGTGGAAGGTTCCCGACATGGCGAAAGGAAATGTTTCATTTTTAAAGACCTTCCCGCAGCTACCCATGTGTTTCTAAGGGACGACACCGTAAAAAGCCCGCTCCAGCAACCCTACACTGGCCCTCACCAAGTGGTACGCCGGAACGAAAGAACGTTCACCATTTTAAACAGAGGCAAAGAGGTAACGGTGACTATAGACCGCCTCAAACCTGCGTACATTGCCCAGGAAACTACGCAAGGAATAAGTTCAACCCTTCCTTTGCCCGCTACCAACCCGGATCGCACTCATACGACCACACATTCCGGTAGGCGTGTTCGGTTCCCGGACTACTTTAACGCCTAAATGCACGTTTAACCCTAAACGCAATCCTACGCTTCTTGATGACGAGGAGTGCTGTAGTGATCAGTTAAGGCATCACGGAGCATCACGCACCAGACCATCTCCGCACAAGCGCGGATAGTAGTGCCACCATGGTTATCTGAGTGAATCTTTAGCCTGTGTTGTGAACATGTGTTTTGCAAAATTTTTTTTTAAGAAGTGTCACAATTTAAAAGACGTTCGTTTCCGAGCTATTTCTTCTATCGCAGCCCTCAGCAAAGCTGCTGGGAAGGGGGTGTCTGTGGCGTCGAGAAAAATCTACATTAAATAATTAATAATAAACCGCTTGACCTACTTAGTATCTACTCCCGAATTATGTACTTGCATCGTTAAATCGTAAACAAAGTAATCTACGTACTTCAAGTACCTACCTGCCTATTGATGACAATAACACTGCAGTCCGTCTCGAATACTACGAGAACTCGCCAGAAGGTTCGAGCCTACGGCCTAGGCATAATTGCCAAGCCGTCGAAAGTTCGCGAATGATCCAGATCGAGCGAGTGTCTTCAATTTAGTTGCCATCCATCTACCCACTGCTACCGTCGGCCGTCTAGTATAAATAGGCCCGACGCAGCGAGCATATTATCAGTGTTCAGTAATTACTATCGTTGTACGCTACGGCTGCACCTACCTACGATTTACTACGGCTTAGTCTCGCGCGCATTCCTAGTATTTGTACACAACAAACGCCAAATATTGTGATTGTAAAATCAGCTGACAATTTATCAATAAACACTATACTGAGTGAGAGATCTTTTCATTTATACACCACGATAACTACAGATGAAATAGTCGACAACACTGTTTCAACATAGTATTATATGCATCAGATGACCGCTGGATGTCACTGAAATCAGGTGATGCCTGCGCGCAACGTTTGGAGGTTAGCTGTGACAGTGTTTTCATATGTTTTTGGTTAGCTTGCCTTCAAATAATACGGTTTTGTTGTGTTTCTATGGCTGATTTTTATTAAAAATAATAGTTAGTCTGCAGTTTTCGGATATTTTTAAACAGAGAATGTTGATGAACAGACGGACGAAGAGCTGATTGACGATGATTTGATGGCAAATCACGACTTGACTGGAATCAGCCTTCGACATCCTCTGGTGCGAGTCGTAATACCTTGCGAATATCTATTTCAAATGCACCACCAGCCAAAAAATTAAAACTACAGTAAACTGTTGCGTTCTTGAACCGCTGAATGTGGTGCATAAAGATATGTACGAAAAGCTGAAATCTTATAATGCTTTTCAAGTGTTTTCATTATTCTTTGATGACGAAGGGATTCAGTTTATTCTTGAGAGGATGATCAAATACGCTCGATTTAAAACCAATACCGAATTCCAGTAAGATATATACGGATTGAAGCGTTTTCTTGGTTTCTGTGTTGACCGGCTAGAATACATTGCCATCTACCACAGATTATTATTCGTCTGACCCGACCTTGGGTGTAAACGTCATCAAAAAAGGAACCAACGTCCACATTTCGAGCTTATAAAGCGCTATATACATTTTTGTGATAACAACAATCTAGATATAACCGACAGAATGGCTAAGGTATAATAATGACTAACGTTCCATCTTTATTTGTATTTGATGTTTTTGCACACAAAGTTTCCATCGACGAGCAAATGGTGCCATATTTCGGTCGACATTATTGCAAGATGTACATTAAGAATAAGCCAATCAAAGTTGGCTACGAGATTTGGTGTCTTGCTTCCTCCGAAGGCTACCTGATGCCAAGCAATGCCATATTCCTGAGCATCTGATACATATGACCCCGTATTAGGTCAAAGATTATCCTTCGTACTGTCTATGATGGAATATATAGAGTTCCCCGCACGCCATTATTCATGATCAAGTTATTTATGGACAATTTCTTCACATCTCATCATTTGATGTGTATCCTGAAGGATAAGAGAATGTGCGCTACTGGCATATGTTATTCATAAGTAAGCCAGTTCGCTTTCCTAACCTTGAAGCTTCAGGCAAGTTGAAGACAGGAAAGTTATTGCCTAAAGGTAACATTTTCTTCTTTATTTCCCTTGCGCATAGCGAACATTTACCTAGCAGGTGAATTTGATGCGGTGGTAGACGTAGAAAGCCCACTCCTCGTATGCCGTTGGTTAGGACAACCGTGAAGTAACAGTGGCCACGAACTATGATCGAATGGAGCCAGTAAGTCAAGTGCAGAGTTGGCAGAAATTGAAGAAAGACAAAAAGGCAAAGTTTTGAAGGAAGCATGCAAAAAAAATCGGTTGCCCAGCGTGCCAACACGAAATTATAATTTGGGAATGGGTGGGGTAGACCTCCATGATAATGGGATACAAAATTATCGGGTCAACATTCGGTCAAAGAAGTGGTACTGACCTTTATTTGCATCTTGCCTGAGCAGCACTCTTTTAAATGGATGGAAGTTGCTATGCTTCTTTAGGAAGTACGAGCATGATATAGGAAACCAGATGACTAGGCGACAGAGAAAACCTTCCCAGAAGGCATTCCGTGTGGAGGTTACCCGTACTCTTTTATTGTCTTTTCCAAATCAGGTCAATGCCGAATTCGGAGATTCTCGTGTGAAGGAAGATGGAAATCGTGTGCGTCGAATGCAAGAATTTCATTTGACATATCGTAGCGAATCTCAAATTTGTTGTGCTCTATGTAAAAAAAATCCAGCGGTCTATCGATGCCGGGCCTACAACCGCGCCCTTCATTTTGACTGCTTCGAACGGTATCACTTAGAGAATAATTATGTTAGATTTGGTTAGTTTTCCTCATTCTAGAAGGTTTTTTCTAATATATTGAATTTTTTGTTGTTTTGTGTATTTTCCATTGATAAATTGTATTTTCATTGAATTATAAACAATGGCAATTATTTATTTAAAATTATCAATATAAATCATACAGTTTACTGCATTTTACCCATACTTGACGTAAATTTTGCTTAGGGGGGTTACCTCCAAGCGTTGCGTTTAGGCATCAATTTTCTAGACGCTCCGGTGAGAGGGTGGGCGGGCGGAAAATTCTAAAACTAATTTTGGGCTCTCCTTTAAGTCTATACTATCGGGTTATAATGATGATTCAAGTTTAAAAAAATAAATCATGGAGGTAATGGGTTAAAAACAAAAATAAATTCGAAATAAATGAAAACAGAACCAACATTAGAAATAATAATGTATTTTATACCCCCCAAACGAACACAAAACAAATGCAAACACACTGCAGTTTCATTGGACCTCGTACTTTCAATCTTTTACCGAAAAATATTCAAGTGATTACTAAACTTCCTCAATATTTAAAAGAATTAAAATTATGGCTTTTCGATACAGCAGTTGAAACTTTTTTTATTTAATTTGTATCAATTTTCGTTTCTCATAAAATATTCACCATATATTACACTAAACACTTGTAACTTCATTATACACTATTATAAATACTTTTTGTACAAACCGCTTAGACAAAATGTAATCTTGTTTTTATTTTAAATGCCCATAATTTGTTTATTTCTAGGAACAATAAAATAATAATTTAAATATATTACCCACGCACAGGCTGCGCCTTAGTGGGTTCCCATTATTCGTATTGATTTATATAATATTGTATGTAATTAATGTAAAAATTGGGAAAAATAAAGGAATTAAAAAAAAAATTAAACAAATTAGAAAATAATTGATTGAATAACACCTTTTGGGGAAAAGGCTTTAGTCGGATGTATTCGGAGGAATGAATGTGACCATAAACAAGGTGACAGTTGGTTTAGTGTTGTTTGGCATATTTTTATATTTTTTTTTAATTGTACAAAAGAATATTTTTTCAATTACAGTACAATTTTACATACGTCAGCATTTAGCTAGATGACTATTCAATAATTGTTTTAAGTCATTTAGAGAACAGTCACTTACATCCAAATTCATTGCAAGTTTATTTAATATCATAGCATCCCAAGAGAAATGAGCTATCTTGCTTGCTTTCCGCCCATATATTGGCAGTTGGTACCACTCGCGTGGAATGACTGGCAAATTGTGGTGAATATGAAATGTTCATTAAAAATCATTATTCTTAGTTAAGATCTTCTTAATAATAACCGTTCTTATTAATTACCGTTATTAATTATCATATGATGAATACGTATGTTAACAATATGTATGTATTCAAAAGTCACATGATGAAAATGTTTTTTTCTTTGTGTTATCTGGTCGCCATGAAAATTATAATAATTGTCTATGACTTCATTCTTGTCTATGCATAACCTATAAATATTTTTGACATGTGCTTTCTTCTCCGAGAGCCGTTTCTTCCTGTTAAACATACTATCCCACGCCTGTGATGGTTATTGGTAAAGTAAGTACTCATTCTTATATTCATCGCTATTTATTTGGTAGCTGCCGTTATTCCAGTTTAGTTAGGGAATCATTGGGCGTTTTGTCACAGTAGAATGTTTAAACTGTCAATTTGACGTCTACCAATTATTAGATTAGTATTTAGAAGGCATTTATTACAATTACCCAACAAAAAACATATTGTTAACAGATATTTTGTTAAAAGCGGAATGGCGGTAAACATTGTAAATATATAAATATAGTTTTTCCACGAAAAACAACGTTTCTCTTAACCGTTGTCATATCTTCAAGGTTTTAAAATATGTGTTTTGGCTACGACTTCGTTATTTTGACAGGATATTCCAAGCGAAACCACATTTAATTTTTTTAATGTTTTTTTTTATTCTAGATAAAATAAAATTACATTTTCACTTATTTAACTAGAAAAAACTAATACATTACATATTAATATATAACATTACGATTTTATTCACGATCATTTTTTTGTTGACTGAGCATAAAACTGAACAACTTTTTTTAAAATTTACCTACACTTTTTTCATTTTTAATTTCGTCTGGGAGGCAATTATATATGTTGCTCCTCTCGAAACCAATGGATTGCTTGCTGTAATGAGTATGTATGGAGTTTAAATGTATTTTTTCGTGTTGCCGTGTAAAGTGTGTGTGCACTTGGTACGTTTTAATGATTTCTGTATTTGGATGTATGAGTTTATTATTTATTTTGCATATAAGGAGACATGTATAATATTCATAAAAAGTTTCTTAATGTTAATAGTTTTGTTTCCATGCATAATTTTTCTGTTGATGTTCTCGGTTTAAAGTGAAATAGCTTTTTGACTACTTTGTTTTGTTTTACGTGTAGTTCATTTCTGTATGTTTCATTGGTGGCCATCCCAATAAATCTGCACTCATGTTCCACCGGGCAAACACGGTTGATCAAATAACCTCATTTCTAAAAAAGAAGAAGCCCGATCTAGAATTTACGGTAGAGAAACTCGTTACGAGACATGAGAGGTATGCCTCTTTCAAAATAGGAATTCTGGAAAATAGTTTCCATTTTTTCCTGGACCCCATGATCTGGCCTGAAAACGTGGCCTTCAACGAATGGTCATTTCGGAGGCCACGACCCAAAACCAAGATGGCCGACACCAACATGCACGAAAACCGACAATAGTGAAATCTACCAAAACGTCAGAAGTTTAAATAATAAAATTTTAGATTTTATGACCAATGTAATGTGTCAGAAACCACTTCTGGTTGCTCTTACTGAAACGTAGCTAACTTCGGGCACGTATTCCGCCGAGCTATTCGGAAATCTATACCACGTATACAGGAAGGATAGAGGCAGTCGCGGAGGAGGGACACTCCTGGCCCTCCGAGCTGACAGCCACTCACACGCTGAAAGACTGGAATACACGGAAACCCAAGGTGAAGACTTGTGGGTGAAACTATCATACAGAAATGTTATCATATATATATGTGTAGTATACTTTCCTCTTAATACAAAATCGGAATAATATAAATTATTTTATGAGAAAATCATTAGTGAAAGTGCAAAACTACAATCTAAAAATATTATTATCTTCGGTGATTTTAACTTTTCGTTAGGGAAGAACCCGAATGATGTTTACGATTATTTTTGTTCTTTTTATGATTTGACACAAGTAAACACTGTTTATAACATTAATGCACGCAAGTTAGACTAAGTATTAATTAACATACATTCCAAAAATGCTGTTGTCCGTCGCCATGATTCTCCACTTGTCAAAGAAGACCTTAATCACCCTTCACTATCATTCACACTCGAGTACATAACAAAAACCCAAGAAAAATCAGACATACTGCCCCCGGACATAAATATGGGTTGGATTTTCAACGAAAACTCAGATCATACACTTAGAAATGCCTTAGAACAACATAACTGGAATCATTATGACTGCCTCGATTTAAACCTAGCTGCTGAAATGTTTTATAAGCAGCTCAATAATATTTTTGACTTTTGCTTAAAGAAAAGATCCACACGTATGCTCGGAGATGATGTACAATATCCAAAATGGTTTACTGGAGAGACCATTCATCACATATGAGAGAAAAATAAAATGCACCATCTTTGGAAAAAAACTAAATCGGAACATGCCTTAACAAACTTTAAAAAAAAATCACGAAAATTATTCAAGCAGTTAATTGGAAAGACCTACACTGACTTGACACGTGAAGCAGAGAATAGTATTATAACAGACCCCACTTGATTTTGGTCTTACACGAACGATAAACGCCGCGTCTGTGACAAACTTAATCACATGACCTTTAATGAAAATCAATACAATGAATATTCTGAAATCGCAGAAGGTTTCGCAGATTATTTTCAATCAGTATTCAGCGACAATATTCCCAAACTTGACATTTCCTCTATAGCTTATTCGTCACACAATGCTTTACCTGTTCAAATTCACGAAATTAACGATGATGATATTGTTGCCGTTTTTCACAAGCTAAAACCTAAATACTCTGTCGGTCCAGATTTTATACCACCCATCATACTCAAAACATCTAATTCAACCTCTAAAGCACATTTTTAACTTTTGACTTCGTAATAATACCTTCCCTGAAATGTGTAAACTAAAAAAAGTCACGCCTATACACAAAGAAGGCAAAAATCGGCAATCGATAATTACAGACCTGTAGCTGTCTTATCAGCACCCGCAAAACTTTTAGAAACCATAATTTACTCACAGATATATAATCAAACAAAACATACACTCACCGAGAATCAGCATGGATTTCGCCCCGCTCTATCACCCTCAACAAACCTTATGAATCTCACCACCTATATAAATAAATCGTTTGAAAAATTTTTACATTTCGATCTGATTTATACAGACTTCGAAAAAGCATTTGATAAATTCGACCATGATTTTTTACTAATAAAATTGAGTGAAATCGGATTCTCTCAGGATTTTTTTCTCTTTCGTAGCTAGCTACTTACACAATTGTCGTCAGCATGTCAGTACACCAGTTCTCTCACGAATACAAAACTAACTCCGGGATTCCCTAGGGATCGAATCTAGGACCCCTCCTCTTTCTTTTATTCATTAATGATATGGGCAAGACCATTAACCGCTTAAAATATCTCCTCTTTGCTGACGATATCAAATTTTTCAGAGCTATCAAAAGTTGTATCGATTCCATTCTTCTGCAGAATGATCTTGATTCTCTTGTCAAATGGTCGGAATTAAATAAATTACCATTCAGCATCCAGAAATGCAGTGTAATTACATTTACAAGATGCAAAGATACATTTCTATTTCCATATCACATTAATAAAAACTTATTAAAACGCAAAAACTAAATTCGTGACCTTGGGGTTATCTTCGAAGCAAATCTCTCTTTCAAATCCCACATATCTGACATTGTCTCCTTCGCCAACAAAATGCTTGGATTTGTTTTTCGTAATGCGAGATCATTTACTAATGGAATTGCAATACGGAGAACATATGAAGCACTTGTCCGCAGCATCCTGGAATACAGCTCCATTATTTGGCCCCCTTCTGAACAAAACCATATCTTAGAAATAGAAAAAGTACAAAAAAGGTTTATGCGTTACCTGTATATGAGGGAATATACATAGGTACTATCCATTCCTTTATTCATCCTTGTTCTTAACAGGAATGCTCGATTTCAATACATCAGAAGCCCGCAGAAAAATATTTTTAGGCAAAAACTTTTTTAAGTTAATCTCTGGTACACTACACAATCCGCCTATGCTGAAAGAGGTTAACTTTTATGTCCCTAACAATTATACTCGAGGGAGAACCCATGCACTCTTATATGCTCCGAAAGCGAGGACTTCTGCCTATCAGAACGCGCCAATAAACAGAGCGACTCAACTGCTTAACGATTCTGCATAAGCCATCGACATTTTCAGTGTCACCTAAAGACAATTCAGTAACTATCTTTTAACACATGTCACAAAATCGTAAAACTGCCTCTGTAAACTTTTTACTTTGTAATCCTCTCCATGATATATTGGTGTATAACCGTTTTATGGAGAACACGAAAAAAAAATAAAAAATATGCAGATTTCAATCAAGTAGTTTAAATGTGAATGTACGAGGCTATAATATAGACATTTTTTAATTTAATTTGGTAACAGATATTATATACGGCTAAATACGCTAATTAAAGGGTTGATTTTATCAATAATATTTTGAATATGCTGTTTAAAAGTTAGGTGTTTATCAATGCACAGCCCAAGATATTTCTCCCGTATCTGGATTTGCAGGTTGTTTTATTCAATTTTTAAGGGTAATTAGTATCCCGTTTTAATTTAACTTGTAATTTTTATCATTTTATTTTATTTTAACAATGTTCTGTTTCAGATATATTTTTGGGGTTAAACCAATAACCAAACTCTACCAAAGCAGACCATGGATCTACTGAAGCCAGATACTACATCCATCAAGACGGAACTAGGGCTCCAGGAAGAAGATGGAGGTGAAATTGCATTTTCTGATTTAGATTTCGACCACCCAGCTGTAACGAAGGAATGCTCGCAATATGCGGAGAGTACTCAGACAGCCAGTTTGTTGCATTGCATACGTGTAAAATATAGAACTTTAAATTCCGATGTCCGGAATCAATGTCTCTTTTGAAATGTCGTGCAAACAGGACACACACTTGTGCATAACATCCTTTCTTATAAAACATGAGCTGTATTGGATATTTACCTTAATATGTGTCCTTGCCGGAAAATACCAAAATGCAGCACTCATTAAACTTTATTATATTATTCATAATAGGTTGTCGGTTCCTCGATTTTCACCTAATTTTATTTGAGATATGATGTGAATTACACGTATTATACGTTAAAAAAACAAATATTGATTGGAGAAATAATATCCCATTGACCGAAAACAACCAAACTCTCTACTACAGGTGCTCTAGAGAAATGTTTTTCCTTCTTGAAGAATCGGTCCCTGAAGCGAACATCTGAGGTCATTTTTTTATCTTAATTTTACCTTGTTGTTCAATGATATTTATTTGTAAAAGAATATTTTTTTTTTTTCAATTAAAAAAATTCTCGTTAATATCAATTTGACGAAGATACAGGGCTGGCCCTATGCGGGCGCAATTGGTGCAGTTCGCTCCGGGCGTAGAATACTTTTTTTATTTTTTTTTTTTTTTTTTTTTACCGACTATATAAAATAATTGTTACATACAAAATATAATGGTGAAATTAAGTATAAAATATTGTATTTCTTAGTCCTCCTCACTAGGGGGTCCTGTGCCGAGGCGGACTAAAGTTATTTAAATATGGTTTGTTTGTCTTCTATGTCGTTTTTAGTGTCTTCTATGTCGTTTTTAGTGTCTTCTATATCGTTTTTAGTGTTTTCATTAGGGTTTTTTCATTGACCTCTTTCAGCCATATTTTTATTAATGATTTGTATTCATTAGGATTTTTTATTAGTTTTATGTCTTGGGGAAGGATGTTATGGAGTTTTGTTGCAAAGTATGTATAGTTTCTTTGTCCGAATGTGGTTTTATAACTTGGAATATTTTTTATATCATTTTTGTTCGATCTAGTGTTATGCATACACAATCTAGTAGAGGATTTGTTATTTTTGAAGAGCTTCAATAATATATTTCTGGCATATATTTGCTGTACATTTGGTACGTCAAAGGAATTGAATATTTCAATTGAAGGCGTTCTAATTGGTACTTTCAATATGGTCTTTATGATTCCTTTTTGAATCGTATTCAGGTTGTGTAGGTACGTATCTGTAGCAGATCCCCATCCTATGATTCCATATTCAATTCGAGAATGACATAATGCGTAGTAGACCTTTTTCATATCCTTTTTATTTAATACGTTTCTTAGATTTTTAAAGAAATATATAAGGCTTGTGAGTTTTTCCGTAATACCTTTGATGTGTAGGTCCCATCTAAGATTTTCGTCGATTATTACTCCGAGATATTTTATGTTTGGTGTTTTTTCGATGACGGGGCAGTAACATTGTATATTATTTCCATGGCATTCGTGTAGTTTTAGTTCTAGTGATTTTATTGGTTGGCTCCTTGCGTTTATTGAAAATGTTATATATTTTGTTTTGCTTATATTAAGGGTAAGCGAGTTGATTTTAAGCCAATTTTGAAGTGCACTAAGCCCCTTTTCAGCCTCATTAAATGTATCCGTCCAATTTTCTTCTTGAAATAATAAAACAGTATCATCAGCAAAACTTATTATGTTTCCTTTAATGGTAAGGTTAGTTAAATCGTTGATATAGATAATGAATAGGATCGGTCCCAGTACACTTCCTTGAGGGACGCCATAGTTTAAAGATAGTAGTTTGCTCTTTTGTTTGCCAATTTGTACTTGTTGTTCTCGCCCTGTTATATATGACTCTAATAAGTTCATTGTTGTTTCGGCCATTCCTATTTTTTTTAGCTTAGTTAGTAGTATTTTATGGTCTATTGTGTCAAAAGCTTTTTGAAGATCTATGAATAAAGCCAAACACTTTTTCCCTTCATCTATGTTTTTTTATGGCTATGCTTGTTAGATTTTCTATGGCATCATTGGTGCTTAGATTTTCCCTAAAGCCATATTGGGATGGTGATAATAATTTGTTTTGTTCAAGAAAATGAACAATTTGCTTCTTCATTACAGTTTCCAAGATTTTTGAAAAGGAGCTTAAGAGACTTATGGGTCGGTAGTTATATATATCCTTTTTGTTACCACTTTTATGTATAGGTATAACTGTTGCTTTTTTAAGGCATGAGGGGAATACATTTGTAGATATAGACAGATTGACCAAGTATGTCAAAGGGAAGGTCAGTTCATTTTGGAGTTGTTTTATTGTTTTATTTGAGATTATATCATTTCCCGATGATTTATTAACATTGAGGGATGCAATTGCGTTTCTGATTTCAGTATTGGTTACATTAGTTAACTTTAATTTATCTATCTGGTTCATACTTTCCTTTTCTTCTGGTAAAATGCTAGTTTTTGGATGTCTGATTTGCTTTGCCAATTTTGACCCTATATTTGTAAAAAATTCGTTTACGTATTCGAGAATTTTGTCCGGATGCTTTTCGAAAGAGATTTGGGTATTTTCAATTGTTAGTTCATCTATGTTTTTGTTATGGGATGATTTTGCACTTGTAATTTCATTAATGATCTTCCATAATTTGCGTGGGTCATTGTTACATTCGTCTATTTTTTTCTTATAATAATTTTCTTTGACATTGCGTACAACATTTTTGCAAATATTTCTGTATCTTTTATAATATCGTTGTATAAAAATATCACAAGGATTTAATCTAACTTTCCTGTGTAGTTCATCTCTTTTTCTAATGCAATTTATAACGCTTTGGGTTATCCATGGTTTAAGATGTTGATTTTTATGTGAAATCTTTTTTTCTATTGATTTGGTATTTGACATGATGGTATGAGTTATATATTCAATGAATTTACTCCAGGCACTATTTGTATCGAGGTTCTCCAGTAGGTTTATCCAGTTTGTATTTAGTAATTGTTGTTTTACTTCATTCCATATGGTTTCTGTCTTCTGCACGATAATTGGGTAGGGCTGCGATCTTTGTATTTCCTTTTTTGTTATAGATAAAATTGTTGTATAGTGGTCGGTTATAGTAGAGGTGAATATGATAGAGTTGGTTGGTTTAACAGTCTTGCTGAATATGTGGTCGATGCAAGATTTGCTGTCATTTGTAACACGCGTAGGTTTATTTATCAAACTTTCAAGTCCGTGGGCGGCCAGTGTTTGCAGATAATCAGTTCTATTTGGATGACCGTTTTCTAGTATGTCAATATTTATATCTCCGATGAGGAAGACATTTTTTTTGTTTTTTAGAAGATTGAGTTCATTAGAAAGCGTTTCAAGAAACTGATTAATATTATTTGTAGCTGGTGATCGATACAGAGCTAATATAGTGGTTTCATCACCCACTTTGATTTTCAAACAGTTTGCATTTGGGTAATTTATTTCATTGACTTCAGTTTTAGTGTCATCTTTAATGTACACTATCACACCATCATTTTTTGTGTAATTCAAATTGGTTGCATATGAGGTGTAATTATTAATATGCAAGGGTGAATATTTATCCTTTATCCAGCACTCAGTGAGGATAATTATATCAAGATTAATTTTTAGATTCTTAATTAATATCTGAAGTTCATCGAAGTTTTTGTTGATACTTCGTATATTTTTTATTTAATATATTAAAATTGTTTTTAAGAGTTAGCAGTTCATCTGGTTTGTTTGTAGTTATTGTTTCCTTATCCATGTTCTCAGTAGGTATTTCAGTTTGGTGTGTTCAAGTAAGTGATTTGTTATATTAATTTATCGAGGTCGTCCAGATGATTTACGTACAAAATTTTTTGATCATGACCCTTACGAACCATTATTTTCCCATTTTTGATCCAAACAAATTCATAATTTTTTTCTTTGGCTAGTTGCTTTGCTATCCAAAGCAACTCTTTTTTGTAGGGACTTATTACTTCACCTATGTACACTTTTTCGTTTGTCAAATCCTTTAGTAAATTAAGGTCCATTTCTCTTTTTTTAGATAGAAGGATTTCTTTTAGTTTAATTTCTGTAAATTTTACTAGGATTTTTGGCGGAGCATTAAGTCTTCGGTCTGTAGTTCTGGTTACATTGTTTATATCAGCGTGTTTGATTTGAACTCCAGCTGCAGATGCGACTTTTTTTATAATTTCCTTCAGTTGTTCACCATTTCTTTGTGGAATTCCTGCAATTTCTAGGTAGTGCAGATTTGATGTATATTCAATTTCATCTAGTCTTAGTTCCATTTTTTTTACTGTAGCGTTTTTTCCCACTTGCTCTTTTTTCATATTTTCAAGTTCGTTTTGGATTGATTTATTTTGGTTATTATTTGTATCCAGTTTTTTAATAATTTCGTCATATTGAGCACTTATGTACTCAATACTTTTTATAGATTCCGTATTCTGACATTCAATTTTTTGAATTATATCCTTTTTTAAAGAATCAAACTTTTTGTCGATATAATCAAAAATTTTATCCATAGTTTGTTTGTCCTCTTTATCAAGGTTTGATTTATTGCTACGTGTTTGGGTATTAGACATTTTGTTCACGGTTTGCAAGAAAATTGGGTTCAAAAATGCCCCCACTTCAATTCAAATTCAAAATATTGTCTCTGGTTTCAGTGACAGCCAGAACAATATTTCATTAGGTTTATGTCTATGGCTTTAAATGTCACTTGTTACGCTAATAAGATTTTGTTTTTAGAATCACTGTTATAATAGATGTGTTCACACTTTGATTATTTAATAATCGGAAAACGATCCACTTTTTGAATGTGATACAATTAGTTTTTGTATGAAAATCACAATGTAGATAACGATTTTTAAAGCTTTTTGTAGGACGAGAAATTTGCTTGCTTAATTGAAAACTTAACCTTACACATCGCCCTTGATATTATTTTTGATAAATACCGCTCAACAAATAACACAAATCATCATTTTAATGATTACAGTGATATCCTGCCTCGGCGTGTACTAATTTAGACTGTAATGGCAGCCAAAATTAAATTCGCGCCTGGCACCGTTTGGTTAGGGGCTGGCCATGCAAAGATTCATTCTATTAACTGTCCTTTTTTATTCCAGAAAACATTAATGTAAAGACAGTCACCACAAACGCAGATCTTGGACCCCGACAAGAAAGTGAAGTGGCGCTTACTTATATGAAAGTTGACATAGACCTGCCGGATGTAAAAGAGGAATGCTTAGAACGCTTTGGAAGAATTACCAAGGAAGCAGGTAAAACCAATTTTTCACTGTAAACTTGAACGATTCGGACTCCTATTTTTTTTAACCTTTCTACGAACTTACTTCGCTTATTAACTCTAAGTTTAGGAAATAAGTTTAACTGAGTCTTTTTCACCCATGTTATTTTTCAAATTTGTCGACAGATCTTCAGACGCAATTTGTGGAAAACGGATTCACTCCTCCCCATCACAACTACTCCTCCTGTCCTAAGTCAAATTTTGCAATAAACGTACGCAACCATGTAAGAGAAAAACCTTTTACATGTTCCTTGTGCAACTATGCATGTAATCATAAGGGTCATTTAAAGAGCCACATGCTGATTCACAGTGGAGAAAAACCTTTTTCATGTTTGGAGTGCAACTATGCAAGTTATCAACAGGGTAACCTGAAGACACACTTGCTGACTCACAGTGGAGAAAAACCTTTTTCATGTTCCATGTGCAACTATGCGTGTTCTCAAAAGGGTCAGCTGAAGAGGCACATGCTGATTCACAGTGGAGAAAAACCTTTTTCATGTTCGGAGTGCAACTATGCATGTTATCAAAAAAGCGAACTAAACGGACACATGCGGATTCACAGTAAAGAAAAACCTTTTTCATGTTCCGTGTGCACCTATGCATGTTATCGAAAGAACGACCTAACGACCCACATGCGGACTCACAGTGGAGAAAAACCTTTTACATGTTCCTTGTGCAACTATGCATGTAATCATAAGGGTCATTTAGAGAGCCACATACTGACTCACAGTGGAAAAAAACTGTTTTCATGTTCCGTGTGCAACTATGCGTGTTTTCGAAAGGGTCAGCTGAAGGGGCACATGCTAATTCACAGTGGAGAAAAACCTTTTTCATGTTCGGAGTGCAACTATGCAAGTTATCAACAGTGTAACCTGAAGACACACTTGCTGACTCACAGTAGAGAAAAACCTTTTTCATGTTCCATGTGCAACTATACGTGTTGTCGAAAGGGTCAGCTAAAGAGGCACATTCTGATTCACAGTGGACCAAAACCTTTTTCATGTTCCGTGTGCAACTATGTGTGTTGTCGAAAGGGTCAGCTGAAGAGGCACATGCTGATTCACGGTAGAGAAAAACCTTTTTCATGTTCTGTGTGCAACTTTGCATGTAATCATAAGAGTTATTAAAGAGCCACATGCTGACTCACAGTGCAGAAAAACCTTTTTCGTGTTAGGAGTGCAACTATGCATGTTATCAAAAAGCGAACTAAACGAACACATGCGGATTCACAGTAAAGAAAAACCTTTTTCATGGTCCGTGTGCACCTATGCATGTTATCGAAAGAGCGACCTAACGAGCCACATACTGACTCACAGTGGAGAAAAACCTTTTTCATGTCACCTGTGCAACTATGCATATAATGGAAGGGGTCAACTGATAAGCCACATGCTGATTCACACTGGAGAAAAACCTTTTTCATGTTCCGAGAGTAACTATTTATGTAGTCAAAAAAGCCGTTTGACTACCCACATGCTGATTCACATTGGAGAAAAACCTTTTTCAAGTTCTGAGTGCAATTATTCATTTTCTCAAAAGAGCAATTTAAAGAGCCACATGCTGACTCACACAGGAAAAAACCTTTACATGTCCTGAGTGCTTTAATTCATTTTCTCGAAAGGGCACTTTAAAGAGCCACATGCTGACTCACAGTGAAAAAAAAACATTTTTCTTGTACCTCTCAGTGCAATTATTCATGTTCTCAAAAGTGCAATTGAAAGAACCACATGCTGACTCACACAGGATAAAAACCTTTTACATGTATATAGAAGAAAAATTATGTCAATCCATAAAAGATTTCAATAAACCTGCCATGAAAAAGGATTAAGCCTATTTTTTGTAAACATTAGAATCATAGAAAAAAACATAGATGAATTAATAATATCATTAAAAGAGTTAAATTATTTTCCGGGATGCATACGCATAGTGTTAACAGAAACGCATTCAGCCGGGGAATTGAATCATACTCTTCCGGGGTATTCATATTATACAACTATAACAAAATTAAACAAAAACTCTGGTGTCGGAATATTCATATCCAACCAGTAAAATGTACTCGATATTAAAGAGATTAGAATAGATGACAGTGTTAGAAATGTTTACATTTTGAATATTGAATAAGGACATAAATAAACATTATTGCTATTTATCGTATGCATATTTCGATAATATCACAAGTTATAAATGAATTAAAAAATATTTTATTCAATTTTAGAAACCAAAATAATGTTATTGTTGGGGATATCAATTTAGATATCGCAAACGACTACTATAGTATGGATAAAGATAAATACCTGAACATGTTAGCGGAACTCAACTATTTATCGTGCGTAAATTCATATACTAGGAACGTTCCAGATCAACGACCTTCATGTTAAGATCATATTTTTACAAATATTCCTGATATCCACAATATAAAATCAGCTGTCATTCATACTCATATTACTGATCATTACTCATTTATGTTTATCCATAAATTTAGCAATCCTATATTGCCATCATTTAAACAAAATAATACCTCAAAAATAGTACTCGATATGGATACAATAAAAAATAAATTAGAATCGGAAAATTGGATAGAATTATTTCAATTTAATGATGTCAATGTTTGTTGTAAAATATTTGAAGAAAAAATTCCCAAATACATAAATGACTCATCAAATAATATAATACCCAAATCCAAACTATCTACATTTAAACCTATAAAACCATGGATTACTCACGGTTTAAAACCCATTACCTCCATGATTTTATTTTTATTTTTATAAACTTGAATCATCATTATAATCCGATAGTTTAGGCTTAAAGAAAACCCCAAAATCAGTTTTACAATTTTCCACCAGCCCGCCCTCTCGCCAGAGCGTCTAGAAAATTGATGCCTAAACGCAACTCTTAGAGGTAACCCACCCTAACAAAATTTATGTCAGCTATGGGTAAAATGCAGTCAACTGTTTGAATTATATTGATTATATGAAATAAATATTATTGCCTTTGTTTTTAATTCATTGAAAAAAAATATATAAATGGAAAATACGCAAAATAAAAAAAAAATTCAATATTTAAAAAAAACATTGTAAAATGAGGAAAAGTAACCAAATCTAAGCAAATTATTCTCTAAGTGATACGATAAATGAAGGGCGCGGTTGCAGGGCCGTCACCGATAGACTGTTGGATTTTTTTTACATAGAGCACAACGAATTCGAGATTCGCCACGATATGTCAAATGAAATTCTTGCATTCGACGCACACGATTCCCATCTTCTGCGTCATGGCCTTCTTCCTTCACACGAGAATCTCCGAATCCGGTATTGACCTGATTTAGAAAAGACAATAAAAGAGTACAGGTAACTTCCACACGGAATGCCTTCTGGGATGGTTTTCTCTGTCGCCTATTCATCTAGTTTCACATATCATCCTCTTAATTCCTAAAGAAGCATAGCAACTTCCATCCATTTAAAAGAGTGCTGCTCAGGCAAGATGCAAATAAAGGCCAGTACCACTTCTTTGACCGAATGTTGACCAGATAATTTTGTATACCATTATCATAAAGGTCTACCCCACCCATTCCCAAATTATAATTTCGTGTTGGCATACTGGGTAACCGATTTGTTTTGCATGCTTCCTAAAAACTTTGCCGTTTTAGTCTTTCTTCAATTTCTGCCAACTCTGCACTTGACTTACTGGCTCCATTCGATCTTAGTTCGTGGCCACTGTTACTTCACGGTTGTCCTAACCAACGGCATACGAGGATTTGGCTTTCTACGTCTAACACGGCATCAAATTCACCTGCTAGGTAAATGTTCGCTATGCGCAAGGGAAATATAGAAGAAAATGTTACCTTTAGGCAATTACTTTCCTGTCTTCAACTTGCCTGAAGCTTCAAGGTTATGGAAGCGAACTGGCTAACATATGCCAGTAGCGCACATTTTCTTATCCTTCAGGATACATATCAAATGGTGAGATGTGAAGAAATTGTCCATAAATAGCTATTGGCGTGCGGGGAACTCTATATTTTCCATTATAGACAGTACGACGGATAATCTCTGACCTAATACGGGGTCATATGTATCAGAAACTCTAATCTTATATCTAATATGGCATTGCATTGTTTCGAAACAGGTAGCCATCGGAGGAAGCAAGACACCAAATCTCGTAGCCAACTTTGATTGGCTTATTCCTAATGTACATCTTGCAATAATGCCGACCGAAATATGACACCATTTGCTCGTCGATGGAAAGTTTGTGTACAAAAACACCAAATTGAAGATATTTCACGTTTAGCATGAAACAATGGACGAACCTACAAATAAAGATGGAACGTTAGTCGAAGAATACTAAATATAAAAAGTTTATGTTATGGCTACTATACCTTAGCCATTCTGTCGGTTATATCTAGATTGTTGTTATCGCAAAAATGTATCTGGCGCTTTATAAGCTCGAAATGTGGACGTTGGTTCCTTTTTTGATGAGGCTTACACCCAAGGTCGGGTCAGACAAATAATAATCTGTGGTAGATGGCAATGTGTTGTAGCCGGTCAACACAGAAACCAAGAAAACGCTTCAATTCGTATATATCTTACTGGAATTCGGTATTGGTTTTAAATCGAGCGTATTTGATCATACTCTCAAGAATAAAATGAATCACTTCGTCATCAAAGAATAATGAAAACACTTCGAAAGCATTATAAGACTTCAGCTTTTCGTACATATCTTTATGCACCACATTCAGCGGTTCAGGAACGCAACAGTTTACTGTAGTTTTGATTTTTGGCTGGTGGTGCATTTGAAATAGATATTCGCAAAGTATTACGACTCGCACCAGAGGATGTAGAAGGCTGATTCCAGACAAGTCGTGATATGCCATCAAATCATCATCCAATCAGGTCTTCATCCGTCTGTTCATCAACATTATCTGTTTTAAAATATCCGAAAACTGTATACTTACTATTATTTTTAATAAAAATCACCCTTAAAAACACAAAAAACCGTATTATTTGAAGGCAAGCTAACCAAAAACATATGAAAACACTGTCACAGCTAACCTCCAAAGTTTGCGCACAGGCATCACCTGATTTCAGTGACATCCAGCGGTCATCTTATGCATATAATACTATGTTGAAACAGTGTTGTCGACTATTTCATCTTTTGATAACAATATTTGATTCGCACATGTATTATTTTTTTCCGTTTTAAATTTTATTTTTTTTCAAAATGGGTCTATTTTCAGGGCTTTAGTAAAAAAAAATATTAAAAATAGAATAATTAATAAAATTTATTAAATTATGCTAATTATAGAAAGCTAACATACCAATCTGTAAATGCTGCATAACAACTTGGAGGGATTTAGCTTTATTCACAGTGAACTGTGATACTTTTCATCTATTTTTTTGATGCCTATAGACATCGTCATGGAGGTAATGGGTAGTATCTGTACGACATAAGCAAGCTCTATACAAATTAACTACTCAACAACCAAATAATAAAAATTTACTCAATCATTTTAAAGCATATAAAAACAAACTTTCTTATATTATAAAACATACAAAAGAAAGTTATTATACACATAAGTTGGTAGTTGGTGGCTGAAAATGATAGTAAAAGAGTATGGACGGTGATAAATGAAATAATTGACAAAAAAATACAGGAATAATGAAATCAGTGCTATAAATCATGATAACTCGAAAATATGTTGTAAAGAAAACCCATCAAAAGCTGCAAATATATTTAACACCTATTTTGCAAACGTAGGGAAAAATCTAGCCAATCTTATACATATTGACCAAAATATAACATCTCCGGACTGTAATATTGATGCTGATAAAAAAATGGCAACATTTGAAATCACCACAGAGGACGAAATAGTTTCTATTATAACTGGTATGAAAGGAGGTTCTGCTCCGGGCTTTGAAACATTGAAATATGCTATATATATAATACTATATATATAATATAATACTATAATACTATATATATAATATATGTACATTGAAATATGCATATTTCAATGTATCTTGACATAAGTGGGAGCAATTTTGTTAAGAAAGTCAGAAATCCAAATACCAGAATTGTGAGATGACTTCGGCAGGGTAAAGGAAGACCTAAACCTGCGAATCATGGACCAAACCTCCCCCGCCGGAGTAGCAGGGGATATATTAGTGCAGAAATCACGCCAGCTGTTTTTTTTTTAAAACGGAATGTATGTTTAGCAACAGCTTGGGCATTCTTGGCTTTCAAGAAATTTTCCACTGTCATCTGTTGGCAGTATGTCTTATTGGCCGCTTTCCTCTCCTTCAGCACTCGAAGGCATTCGTCATCCTACCAGGGGGGAGGGTGAGCCTTCGTGCCTACAGGGGATGATTTGGGAATAGACTTGTCTGCAGATTTTAGAATGGAATCAGACCAAAATTTGTAAGAGGAGGTGCAGTTATCTGAAGAAGGGGTAGGCAGGGAAATTGTGTGACCCTGGACAGATTCTCTAAAATGGCACCAGTCGGCTTTTTTTGTGATAAATTTTGGCTTGCTTTTAAAGAGGTTAGTATTTAACCCTTGAGCCAGATTTAGAATAATAGGATAGTGGTCACTGCCGCAGGGGTCTGATGAAGTTCTCCAGGAAATTAGTGGATATATACTTGGGGAACAAAAAGTTATATCCACCGCACTAGGGCTCTGCCCAGGTAGACTTAACCTTGTTGGGGATCCGTCATTTAGAAGGCACATGTTCAAGGAGTCCATGTTAACAATACAACAATAAACAGTGTATACCACGATATTTGCTCTACCGATAAAATCATAAAATCTATATTTAAAACCGTCATATTGAAAATTAAATGTATTGGAGGTGATTCCTTGGGTCACATTTAGTGTACAAACTTCAAACTTGGTTATAATTCATTAATTCTACAGCGATTACAAGTTTCTTAATTTTCGATCAAGTGACATTTGACAGTGACAGTTCAATTCAGTGTTTATCTGTGCTAAGAACTGTGACTGCTTATAGCAAAACTTTTACTGCCTATTACAAATAACATAAAATAACAGTGAAACATCATCAACGTATCATACATCATCAACATGAATAATACCTGTCAAAAATGTTCCGAACCAACACTTTCAGACGAGTCTATTTTTGTGTGCGTAACCTGCAAGGAGACATTCCATCTGCAATGTGGAGGTGTGACGGAAAGTACCTACCGTCGCCTCTCTAAGGAGCGGCGTGCCCTCATAAAATGTAAACAATGCATTTGTGTCACACCGACTGTCAAACCCAGTGGCAGTTCACTTATTGATAGTGAACTACTCGCCAAACTACTCGAACAAAACACGCAAATTCTTGCCACTCTAGCGGGGATGAGCAAGCAATATGAAGACATTCTTCTTCGCGTCCACGAGCTTGAGGACACTAATAACAAGCTTGAGAAATAGAACACCGGCCTCGAAGCAAGAATTGAAGTATTAGAAAACCAAATGGAGCAAATAGACAGGCTAAATAGGTCTAAAAACGCTGAAATCAGGGGGATCCCGGAAAATAATGGGGAAAACTTAAATAACCTCATATTCAATATCCAAAAAACTACTAATTCAAACGTGGAAATGAACAAGATTGACGCAGCTTACCGCATCTCCCAAAAAATACCTAAAGACCAATGTAGGCCCATAATCATATCATTTAAAACCAGTATTGACCGTGATGTTTTCCTGTCAGACATAAAAAAGTTCAACAAACAAGCTAACAATAGAGAAGAAAAACTCAACACCACCCTCGTCGGAATTGCAGGACCTCGCTCTCACATATACGTCTCGGAACACCTGACGTTTCGTGCGAAACACTTATGGTTCCTTGCACGTAAGGCTACACGGGAAAACTTATATAAATTCGCCTGGACCCGTGGAGGGCAAGTGTACGTCCGTAGAGATATTGGAACACCAGTCATTATTATCAATGACAAAAACAAACACATCTTATCTCACACACCCAATAACTTGTAAAAGAACTGTAACTATTGTATTTATGTTTATAAAATATTTTTTACTTTACTCAAAATTCATTAACATCACTATTTTAACTATTAATCTCAACCTATTATATGAAACAGAAGGGCACAGGTATATGGTTACAGGGGAATTTAAATTATTTAATTTGTATTTCTCTAGTTTTCTTTTATCTCTTTACCCAAACACTACATTTAGTTTTAGCATTAACCAATATAAATCTTGTACTATGTATCTTCAATTCATAGTTACACTATATGCCTGCTATAATTATGTAAAATACTTACAACAACTAAATCCCTATAACACCTATGTACTTTACATGCTTATGCTTATGTTTTATTTTCTCTATATACTTATATTTTATATGCTTTATATGCTTATGCTTTATATGCTCGTGATATATACTCGCAACAACTATATGCATACTCTGTATACTTATGCCAATGTTATGCATACTTTTCACGCTTATGTTAAATATCCGCAACAACCAAATCCATATATCACTGGTATACTTTATATGCTTATGTTTTATTTTCTTTATATGCTTATGTTTTTTAATCTCTTTAAGCTCATGTTTTATTTTCTCTTTATGCTTATATTTTATATTATTTATATGCTTATGTTATGTATTATTTATATGCTCATGTTATACATTCGCAACAGATATAAGTACACTTTATTCACTAATAGACACGATACCGATATAATTATAATAACGGAGCGTAATTCTTTTAATTTAATTCTTCATAGTTTTGGCAAGCTTATGGATGTATGTGCTATCAATTGCTCTAAATGAATTAAAATTAATTTTAAATGGATGATTTTATAGCTAGCCAAATAGAAAATTTCTACAAAATCCATGAATACGAATGTGCAAGCACAGAGACATGTAATGAATTTTTCCCACACAAATTTAACGGTCTATTCATATTACACCAAAATATTCGTAGTATGTTTCAAAATTTTGATGAATTTATTATTAAAATCAATAATCTAATATTACAACCAGACTGTATAATATTAACAGAGACATTTACAAATGATGAGTCACCAGCCTTTCAACTTCCTAACTATACATACATCCCAACTAAAATAAATATCAATAAAAATAGTGGAATCGCAATATTCGTTCACACCAAATTCAGTATTATCACGACTTTAGAACACCCAATATTACTGACTAACTGTATTCAAATCGAAATTAAACTCGATAAATATATTTATCACATAATTGCCATTTACAGAACACACGAATCAAATATTTCACATTTTATAACTCAACTGAAAAATATATTACTACCGCTTAAAAATAAAACCTGTTTTATCGCGGGTGATTTTAATATTAACATTAACGAAAAATCAGAAAATATTTTCAAAAATGAGTTCCTAAATTGTATGACTGAATTAGATTTTAAATCATGCATAAACAAAAATACTAGAGAAATGCACGGACAAAAATCGTCTTGCTTAGATCATATTTGGATAAACATAAAATTACAAAACCTATATAAAATAAAAACAATGATTTGGCAAACGAATATTACTGACCACCACACTTGCTTATTATTGTATGATAATGAAATAAAATCACAAATTAAGGCTCCAATTACTATTAAAAAAACCACAAATATTGCCACTTTAGAGAAAAAATTGAAAGCAGAAACTTGGCGTACGATACTACAATCTAACGATGTCGAACAATGCTCAAATATGTTTGAAAAACAAATTATGGATCATATTGAAACCTCCACAACAGAGGTCTCATTATACACGAATTCAAAATTCAGACGTATAAAACCTTGGATCACTTGTGGCCTAATAAAATCTATCAGAGAAAAAGAAAGGCTATATAAAAATACAATTAAAAATCCACACGATGAAAATGCTAAGATAGTTCTCAAAAAATATAGAAATAAATTAACAGCTTTAATTAAAAAAAGTAAAGACGACTACTTTAAAAAAATAATCTCTACTTCAGAAAACAATCTAAAAGTTATTTGGAAAACGGTAAATTATGCGATTGAAAATAAGAAAAAAAATAATTCTATAAAATATTTAAAACATGAAAATAATATCATAGATGTATCCAAAGACCCAAAACTAACAGCAAACATTTTTAATTCTTACTTCTCTAAAGTAGGAAACAATCTCGCTGATAAAATCACTAAATCTGTACACACACCAAAAACTATAACAACTAATACCCAAAAACAAAATACACTATCCACTTTTAAAAAAACTACCGAAACTGAAATACAACTTGTAATAGAAAGCATGAAAGACGGATCCTCTCCAGGTTTTGACCACATTTCTGTGAAAATTCTTAAAGAAATGAAAATGTATCTACTGAAACCACTAAACCACCTTATCAATCTCAGTCTGACTAAAGGCATATTCCCAACAAATTATAAAAAATCTATAATATCCCCTATCTTTAAAACCGGCGACCCGCAAAATGTTTCAAATTATCGACCGATATCACTAATATCGAATATAGCAAAAATATTTGAAAAGATTGTGAAAAAAAGGGTTGTTGATTTTCGAGAAAACAATAAAATATTACATTCCAATCAATTCGGATTCTTAAAAACAAAAAGCACACAAGATGCAATAGCAAATGTAACATCATTTATATACTCTGCACTTGATGAAGGAAATAAATGCGCAGGAATATTCATAGACCTAAGAAAAGCATTCGATAGTATCTCACACGCAAAGCTTATCAAAAAACTGAAATTAAATAACATCAATGATAAAGCCGTCCAATGGATAGAAAGTTATTTGAACAATCGTGCACAATTTGTTAAAATAAATGACCAAACTAGCGACCAAGAAACATCAAATTTTGGTATCCCACAGGGCACCGTGCTTGGACCAATATTGTTCATTTTGTATGTAAACGACATATTTATTCAACCATTGCATGGCCAAATTATCTCTTACGCTGATGATACAGTCCTTATAATAAAAGAAAAAACTTGGGAAAAAATTAATCTAAAAGCTACAGAAGACATAAATAATCTAAAAATATGGTTTGAAAATAACCTCTTGTCGTTAAATAGTGATAAAACATATGTCATTCCTTTCGAAATTAACACTAACATTGTACCTCCAAATCTTCAAATATTCTTACATAATCATTCTCTCGCACAACACGATACTAATCACTGCCAACAAAAATGTTCACTTCTGAAAATAGCGGATAAAATTACATATCTTGGAATAATCATAGATAAAAACCTAAAATGGAAAGATCACATCGACCATACAATAAAAAGAGTTAGGAAGTTAATTCATATATTCTTACGGATACGAAACTTTTTATCAACGAAAAACCTATACTCAATATACTACGCATTAGTACAGTCTATTCTTCAGTATGCCATTATCAGTTGGGGAGCAGCTTACAAAACTAATCTGACCCCCATAGAAATTGTTCAAAAACTAATAATAAAAATTATACTAAAAAAACCTCCAGACTTCCCAACTGACAGCATATTCGAAGAATTCAAAGTTCCAACATTTAAAAACTTATTTATAAAAAATTCAATTATACAAATTATAAAAGAAAAAGATAAATACGCATTTATAACTGAAAATCGTACTAGACTTAAACATGTATTTGTGTGCCCCAAATTAAACACTTCTTTTGCACAACACCATTATACTCACCAAGGAAAATTCTTTTTCAATAACCTACCAATAGAAATCAGAAGCATTAGGAACAAAATTCAATTGTTGAACTCCATCAAAAAGTATTTTAGAGAATGTCACACTAAAAATCTTACTTGTTTTTCTTCTTACTGAATACATATATGTTTACATATTTTAGTTAACGGGTCTGATTGCCATGTGTCTATATTACCTACACATACATATATATTGAAATACATGATTATAGTAAATAGTAATTATAATTATATGAAATGTATTAACTGTATTAACTGCATTGTATTATCTGTACACGTGACTTTATTTGTACATAATATGTGAAATGTTAACTCTTCTTCCATCCACAAGCTAAGGCTTTTAATGGAAGACCAGTAAAAATTATAATATAAAAAAAAAAAAAAAAAAAAAAATTAGGTCAATTATTTTGATTCCTGAGAGATCCGTTGATGAAGAACCCCAGAGAGAGGAGTGGGCATTGAAGTCACCCAGAATGACCAGGGGAGAAGATATTTTTCTAAACATGTGGGTCCATAATGAAATGTCAAATGGGGTAGAAGAGGGAATGTAGAGGGATACAAATGTAATATTAGAGACAGTAGCTGCCACTAATTGGAAGGATGAATCTGGGGGTTTAATGGAAATAGGGGTGAAGGACAGGGAGTTTTTGATTAGAAGGGCTGCACCACCCTTCCCATCAATGCGGTCTTCCCGCAGACATTGGTAGCCACTCACCTTGAAGAGCTGAGACGGTTTAAACCAAGTCTCAGAGATGGCAGCAATAGAAATTGTGTGTAATTGTAGAAGGCGGATGAGGTCAGCCTTATTGGAGAAGGCGCTTCTACTATTCCACTGAAGAATCCCTGCTGTCAGGGCAGCCATTGGAAACAAGAGAATTTAAGGAGGAGAGTAAAGAGGCAGCGTTGGCCGGTAGGGAATTATTGTTATTAATTATAGAGATCAGTAACATGATGAGAGTTTGAATGATATTAGAATTGTCATTAGAAATTATGTTATTGAGATAATTGCCATTTGAATCAGGAATAAAGGAATTGCAGTTCGAAGTATTGTTGTTAGGAAAGACGGCATTTAGTGGAAATGGGGAGCTGATGTTACCATTTGGGAACAAGAGCTGGGAGTTATAGCCAAGATGATCATATCCGGGGGTTTTAAGAGGACGAGAAGCAGATTTTGTCATTACAGTCTTCCTGTATGACGAGTTTGGAGGAATAATGTTTTGAGTTAACTGGGGTTGAGAGGCGACTTCAGCAAAATATTTTTTAGAGGGAGCTATTATTTTAGAAGCGTGGAAGTATGATACGCTATTGGAAGCCACATAACTTTTAATGTTTTTTTGGCGTGAAAGTTCGGGGCAAGATGGATTTATGGCTGTGTGAGAGCCTGAGCAGTTGATGCAAGTAAGAGGATTGGAAGGGGAGGGGCATTGCTCTGCTAAATGACTTTCTGCACATTTAAAGCAGCGAGGAGAAGAACGACATGATTGCTTGGAATGGCCAAACCGACAACAGTTAAAGCACTGAATTGTCGGGTATGAATACATTTACACAGTGAGAGAGTTGTGGAAAAGGTACACATGAGAGGGAAGAGATTGGCCTTCAAATGTAAGAACTACAGTTTGGGAGGGTTTCCAAACTATAGAATCGGAAGTCCTATCTTTATAATTCAGCCGCCTAGTCTTTAAAACTTTCCCCGAAGATGCTGGGATAACAAGTTCCGTGATGAGTTCTTCCTCGGATAGGTCTGTGGGGATACCTCTCACTAGACCCATGCGGGAGACATTAAATGAAGGGATGTAAGCCTTGTATTTATTGGCAGAGAGGTAGTCAATGGAATTCATAAATTTATTGGCATTGAGTTCAGTTATGAACTCTACACAAATGCGGAATCTTCCTTCTGATCTGATACCACCTGGGGAAATGCCAAGTGGTTTTTTTCCTACAAATTTTCCGAAATCAAGGGGTTGCAGTGAGTGGCAATAAATAGTAGATGTATTTATATGGTTTTAATTGTTGTTATTGCTCTCAACTTTAACTCTCAGTTAGCAAATTAACTCTCAGTAAAGCAAATTTACTTTGACCGCAAACTAAAATAAATCGGGTGTTTATGTCTTGTTCAGATGATTTAATTTTAGTTGATCATCTGTTGAATGACAAGAGTAGAATATACTTTTAGTATCGCCCTGGTGTGAGACCACCATTCAGAAATGAAACATTGCTTGAAATGGCTTTGAACGTGTTTGGTGACCAGATCTGAATGGCCAGGTACTTCTTCGTCTTCCTCTTCCCCTCCCCCTGCCTTCAGCCTCACAATATACCACAATTGGGGATGCCATAGCCACAATGGCTAAAGACGGTTGGGAGCATCTGGGACTCTTGTGCGGTTTGACATTAAATAAATCAAATAGGCTTATAATGCCGCGTTCAGACGTTTTAAATTTAGTTGATCAACTCTCTGTTGAATGACACTTGAAAGTTATCGACACCCTCTCAACAGAGTTGATTTTAAGTTGAGCAACTAAATTTGAAAGCCCGTCTACAATCGGAGTCGAGAGTTTAAATTTTATTAAAACCCTTTTATAAATATTTTTTATTTTAATTTATTGGAGAATCAAACAGTTCTACAATTTTATATAAATAATAACATTTTACATGTTTGCATTAACCAGTGAAGTTTCCACATAAAATTCATGTTACACACAACAAAACATAAATATCTTACACACCTTAATTTAAATAACTTATATTTTTATTTTATTTTATTGTTTTATTTTTATTTATTAGCGTTATAAACAGTCTTTATACATACATATATGACAGTGATCAGAGTAGTTATGTCATTGACCAATAAAATAACGACAAAACAAACCATAACAGAAAAATACATAACAACATACCGAATACAAATAATTCTGATAAAGTACATCAATTATCAAAAATGTATTAATCAATTGAAATATTTAAAAAAAAAATCAATGAAAAATTAAGTTTTTTGGTTAAATAAGATGCAGTATCACTTTTTTACGGATGCTGTGAATTTAGCTAGGTTCGTGTTAAACACATCGATGTTTGTGCATAACCTATTAAATGTGCTACAGCTACTTCTTATAAATACATTTTCGAGGTAATTTGTATTGCTTTTAGGAATATAAAACGTATCCAGAGATCGAGTAACTCTTTTTGGACATTTGAAATGAATATTTTGTAGTAAGTATGGGCTATCAATATGGTTATGAAGTATCTTATAGAGCATCAATAGGTCTCTGATATCACGGCGTTGTTCAAGAGATTTAAGGTTTATAGGGACATAGTATTCATCATTTCGCACGCGATAAGAGACATATTTGATAAACTTTTTCTGAACTCTTTCTAGATGTGCTTTATAAATAGAACAATGAGGGTTCCACACTGTCGAAGCGTACTCCAGGTGGCTTCTGACGTAAGATATGTAAAGAATCTTAAAAGTTTGTGGATTTTAGAAAACTGAACTTACCCTAAGTATAAATCCCAACATTTTCAAAGCCTTCGACGTGATATGCTCGACGTGAGATTGAAACATAAGCTTATACTTATCTCAGATATCTTACTCAGATAACTCAGATATCTTAATGAAAATAACTGAGATATCTTAGATATCTTTCACACCGTAATGAAAATAACTGAGATATCTTAGATATCTTACACACCATAATGAAAATAACTGAGATATCTTAGATATCTTACACATCTTAATGAAAATAACTGAGATATCTTTCACACCTTAGTGAAAATAACTGAGATATCTAAGATATCTTACACACCGTAATGAAAATAACTGAGATATCTTAGATATCTTTCACACCTTAATGAAAATAACTGAGATATCTTAGATATCTTTTACACCTTAATGAAAATAATTGAGATATTTTAGATATCTTTTACACAGCAGGAGGAGAGGGTACGTAATTAAAATTTTTGATTTAATTTTCTCCAATATTGTTGTTCAAGTATGAGTCATCATTCGAGTTGACACGTGCGAACACGTGCCCGGCCGGCCACACAGCAGGTGGGCAAACGCATGCGTTGCCAAGACCTAAACAATCCTCACCCCATGAACCCGGGCACCGCTGCTAAATCACCAAACGTAGCGAAACACTTGGGGTGACCTATTACGGCAGGGGTATTGGTTATCCTATAAACGGTTCCCACGGCGGCGGAACGCATTCCCGCCTCCCAAATTAAATTTAGCGAAGAGCTTTCGATAATATTTCACATCCAAATTAATTAACAAATTGAATGATATTGGCACTATCAGTAAAGTTAGATAATCATCAACATCAACATGTGAAATACGATAACTCATTGAACAAAATTATGAAATAACACAACAGCATGGAAAACATGAATTGAATGAAGACACCGCAATGATTTTTTTTAGAATAGTACACGGGATTAGCTTTAAAATGTAAGAAATCGGTAACCGGACATCTCAACACACATTTTAAAAGTGATTTAACTAAAACAAAGTTAAATGGGTTAGGTTTACAGGTTACTTTTTAAAAATCTGTTATATTGTAATTGTGTTGAGTTATCGTGGAACCCAGCCAATCATGACGTTCACCCAGGAATACATTTCGCAGCGTCGATATCGCGCAGGGTACCGTTCAGGGCCACTAGAAAGCTTGATTGCGCACTTTACCGCGCGCTGTACCGTCGCTCCGAAGTGGACGTGTAATAACCGCCCTATTTATTTATTTCGTAAGAAACAAACAGCTTTTATATAATATACAATGATAGATATAAATATACAAGTTAACTGAAGTCAAGCCACAGAAGTTTCTTATGCTAAAGTTCATTGGAAATGAAGTTTTAATATCTTAAAATTAAATTGGTGTTAAAGGAAGAGGAAAATAGGAAGAGGATAGGAGATGCTCCCGATACATTCTATACTCTCATATTATTAATAATTGATCGTATGCATTACTTCATATCGATATTTCTTTAGGTTATTACCAAAAATGTCAATGCTTTAAAATGTTGTATTATATTGTGCACATATAGGTACGAGGAATTGTGGAATTTTTTCGAATGTTTGTTCCACAAGAGGGTAGATAAAATAAATCAGATTGTCGTGTTGATCTAGACGGAACATAAAGATTTATTAAATTGGTAAGTTCTGGTGAGTCCAGACCATTATTTAGGATTAACAATAAGATTTTATCAAAAATTAGACGTCGTGTTTGGAGGGAGTTAAAATTATGAAATTTAATGAATTCGGTATAATTTGAAAGGTATAAGTTTAGTTTATAATTTTTTTTTAATTCTTTCGATATGGGCTTGGTATAAAGGAGTCCAGATACAGTGTTCCAGGTGCGGGCGAATATATGAGGTGTAAAGGGAATATAGAGTGTTTAAAAAAAGTATACACCAATCTGTATAATTTATTTATTTTAAAACGAATTATTTATACAAACAATTACATTTATCGAATAGTCCGATTGAAAACATGCCCCTCTTCCCTACATCCAATTGTCACCCCAATTTCGATCATACTTCCCCCTCCCCACCATAGTTGATGTTCTTTCTCCCTCTTCTATGTATCTAATTATTTTAACAAACCCTGAGGAAGTTTCTGACGGAACTGGCAGAAGCAGTGGCTATGACTGTAACATATATATACATTTTTATATATAAATATCTAAACAAAAATATCTAACATGTATATATATATATATATCTATAAACACACGAACCAGGTTCCACCGTAAGAACAGCAGTGAATTTGAAGTCGTCCGTTTGTAGAAAATGAAATGTTGCAGTTGGAACATGAGGAAGGTTTTTCCCAAGTAAATCAATGTGTGGCACTCGTAACATGAAAAAGGTTATTTTTTCCTGTTCATTTTATTCATAAAATACATGATAAAACATTGTAAAATTGATTTATATATGATACATTAAATCACCATACTAAGCGACTGCCTGTTTCATGGTGAGTCAGCATATGACCCTTCAAACGTTTTTTTTTAGAATCTGAATAGTTGAACATGGAAAATGAAAATGGTTTTTCTACACTGTGAGTCAGCATATGTCTCATCAAATTTCCGTTTCGAGAAAAGTCGCTCTCGGAACATGAAAAAAGTTAATCCTTTTTGTGAGTTAGCATATGTTGTGTCAAACTACTATTTCGAGAACATGAATAGCTAGACTCGGAATATGAAAAAAAGTTTTTCTCCAGTATGAGTCAGCATATGGTGCGTCAGATATTTATTTCGAGAAAATGAATAGTTGCGTATGGAACATGAAAAAGGTTTTCCTCTACTGTCAGTTAGCATGTGGAGCGTCAGATATCCCTTTAGAGAACATGAATAGTTGCGCTCGGAGCAAAAAATGGTATGTCCTTACTGTGGGTCAATATATGGTCTTTCAAATGGCTCTTACGAGAATATGAATAGTTGCAATCGGAACATAAAAAAGATTTTTCAACACTGTGGGTCAGCATATGGTTCGATAGATTGCTCTTTTGAGAACATGAATAGTTGCATATGGAACATAAAAAAGGTTTTTCTCTACTGTGGGTCAGCATATGGTTCCTTAGATATCTTTTTTGAGAACATGAATAGTTGCATATGGAACATGAAAAAGGTTTTTCTCCACTGTGGGTCAGCATATGGCGCCTTAGATGGCTCTTCTGAGAACATGAATAGTTGCATAAGGAACATGAAAAAGGTTTTTTTCCACTGTGGGTCAGCATATGGATCCTTAGAGTGCTTTTTAGAGCACACGAATAGTTGCACTCGGTACAAGAAAAAGGTTTTTCTCCACTGTGGGTCAGCATATGGTTCCTTAGATATCTTTTTTGAGAACATGAATAGTTGCATAAGGAACATGAAAAAGGTTTTTCTCCACTGTGGGTCAGCATATGGATCCTTAGAGTGCTTTTTAGAGCACACGAATAGTTGCACTCGGTACATGAAAAAGGTTTTTCTCCACTGTGGGTCAGCATATGGTACCTTAGATGGCTCTTTTGATAACATGAATAGTTGCAATCGGGACATGAAAAAGGTTTTTCTCCACTGTGGGTCAGCATATGTCTCCTTAGAGTGCTTTTTCGAGAACATGAATAGTTGCACTCGGTACATGAAAAAGGTTTTTCTCCACTGTGGGTCAGCATACGGTTCCTTAGATTGCACTTTTTAGAACATGAATAGTTGCATATGGAACATGAAAAAGGTTTTTCTCTTCTGTGGGTCAGCATATGGCTCCTTAGATGGTTCTTTCGAAAACATGAATAGTTGCACTCGGGACACGAGAAAGGTTTTTTTCCACTGTGGGTCAGCATATGTCGTTTCAAATTTTTGTTTGAAGAACATGTATAGTTGCACTTGAAACATGAAAAAGGTTTTTCTCCACTATGGGTCAGCATATGGTTCCTTAGATATATTTTTTGAGAACATGAATAGTTGCATATGGAACATGAAAAAGGTTTTTCTCCACTGTGGGTCAGCATATGGCTCCTGAGAGTGCTTTTTCGAGAACATGAATAGTTGCACTCGGTGCATGAAAAAGGTTTTTCTCCACTGTGGGTCAGAATATGTCGCTTCAAATTTTTGTTTGAAGAACTTGTATAGTTGCACTCGAAACATGAAAAAGGTTTTTCTTCACTGTGATTTAGCATGTGGAGCTTCAGATATCCCTTTAGAGAATATGAATAGTTGCACTCGGAGCATAAAAATGGTTTATCATTACTGTGAGTCAATATATGGTCCTTCAAATGGCTCTTACGAGAACATGAATAGTTGCACTCGGAACATAAAAAAGGTTTTTATCCACTAAGAGTCGGCGTGTGGATTTACAATTGTTTAAAAATTTGGCTAAGTTATTATGAGTATAGAAGGCCGGCCTTATTTTTCATGGAAGTTTAGATGTGCAAATGGAAGAGAATTTACTATTAATTTAATATTTTTAGGCAATATATATTGGTAAAACCGCGCGTAATGTAAATATTCGAGTAAAAGAACATGTCAGGTGTTTAACAAATACCGGTTTTTCAGAATTTGCCGAACACCTAATTAATACGACAGGAGTTCAAATACTACATAAAAATAAAATAGGAATACGTCTCAATAATTAAGAATCATTGGAAATCTCAAAAGCAAATAAAAATAAAAATAATTACCCAATTTTAAACAAACAGATAGAACTAACTAAAAGCCCTATTTGAAAGATGTTTCCTTTCTCCCTGGGTAATTCCCACCCCTCCCCGACCCCCCTACCTTCACCGCTGCCCTGATGCTCTCTCCCTCACATTTATATACTTTCTCTTTCATTATTGTTTACTCAATAATCTTCCTCTGTATTATATTTGTACTGTCCTGATGAAGGTTGAGTTCAACCGAAACCGGTCGACGTATATAAATGTAATAAAGTGGTTTTAAACAAAGATATTCTTTCATTTGTGTACAATATTAGTTAACAACTGTATGTAGGATGTGAAGGAAAAACTGGTGGAAAATGTTTTTTAAAAATTTTATTTAACTAAAAAAAAACACTTACAGGAGATACAAAATAGATTGAAGAAATTTGTTCCTAAGTATTTGTAGTTTTGCTGACCCAAAGTTTTTTTACAAATCGGAATTGGTAACATGTATTTTTTACCTGAGATTTGCTGTGTTTTTGAATGGTACGGTTTTGTTTAGGATATCATCTTTGTAAACTTGTAAGGTTGCGTGATACAGGAAAAGAGTATTTAATTTGATGCATTATTCATTTAATTTTTTCTCGTTTTCTATTTGTTTCTGTTATATTCATTATTATTTTATTTTGTGTTCTTTTACTTCATATATCTTTATTTTTAATATGCACCTCTTGCACAATCTTTTAGACTAACTTTAATTATCATCCTACCGTTTTTCTTTATTAAGCTTACTGTTATTTTTAGGTACAAAAATCTAATGTATAAACTTATATTACCCACGCACAGGCTGCGCCTTAGTGGGTTCCCTTTCCTATTATTATAAAACTTGTAATGTCAAATATATAAATTGGGAAAAAATAAAAGAAATAAAAAAAAAAATCTGACTTTAAATTCTTTGAAAATGAGTTCAGATGAATATAAAAATGATTTCTTTAATTTTATTTTAATTATTAGTTTTTGCGCAATGTAAAGAGGTTGTGTGTGAGTTTTATAGGCGACCCCCATCCTATTATACCATATTGGATTTTGGAATGACAGAATGCGAAGTACGTCATTCTCAGTAGTTCTTAAAAACCAGGACAAGGCTTAACTTAGTTAATAAGCTAGCTGGAACTAGCTGGGGATGCGACGCCAACACGCTCAGAACAGCATCCATTGCCCTGGTTTTCTCAACGGCTGAATACTGTGCTCCAGTATGGGCTAGAAGCGCCCACACTTCCATGGTAGACGTTCAGCTTAATGCCACAATGCGAACCATCAGCGGGACTTTAAAATCTACTCCTCTCCCTTGGCTCCCCGTACTTGCAAACATAACCCCGCCAAACATCAGGCGAGAAATTGCAACACTGAGGGAATACAAGAAGGCGCTGCAAAAAAGCGCAATACCTCTACACGAAGATGTCGTCTCCCACCCGGCATGCCGCTTGAAGTCCCGAAAGCCCTTCTGGGCGGAAGGAGAGAGGCTCCTCCGACTACCTCTCACCCCAGAAGATAGGTGGAAACTTGAGTGGCAAACGGCCAACGTGGGAAATGCCCATCTCATACATGACCCCACCGAGAGACAGCCTGGGTTCTCACTGCCTCGCAAAACCTGGTCCGCCATCAATAGGTTAAGGTGCTCCCATAGCCGCTGTGCCCACATGATGCACAGATGGGGCCTTAAAGAGTCGGCGATGTGTGAATGTGGTGCGGTGCAGACTACCGAACATGTGGTCAACGAATGCCTGCTCCATTCATTCCCCGGCGGGATTGATGAGGTTCACATGGCGACGCCTGAGCCCCTAAAATGGCTCGCAGATCTAGATGTCCCCCTCTGACCCCCCACCATACGAAAGAAGAAGAAGAAGTAGTTCTTTATTTAGAATATATCTCAAGCAGCTAAAAATAAAGGTTAATTTTCGTACTCAGTTTTTGAGAATGGTTATATGTAGTATCCATTTAAGCATTGGTCAATAGTGATCCCTAGATATTTGGTTGAAGTTTTAATTTCAATATTAGTACATAGTAAGTTACAGTGGTGTTGTTGAGTGTTTGGTCCAGAGTGAATTCGAATGTTTATTTCATGCGGCGTATTTGGTTTGTTTATGAAAAATGTTACGTAGTTTGTTTTTTTAGAGTTTAACGTTAGTAGGTTATTGTAAAACCATGTTTTCAATTCATTGATGTCTGAATTAGCATTTTTGTTCAGTTCTAACCATGTGTTTGCTTTAAGAAGAAGCACTGTGTCATCTGCATATGAGACAATTTCCCCGTATTTTGCAACTTAAAATATATCATTTACATATAATATGAACAATAGTGGTCCTAAAACTGTGCCTTGTGGTATCAAGAAATTATTACTTTCGGAATCACTTAATTCATTTAATAATTTTACTTGCTGTGGTCTATTTTCCAAAAAGCTTATAATCCAGGATAGTACCGTTCCATTTATTAGAATTAATTTTATTTTTTTCTTAAGTTAGTGTGTGAAATACTATCAAATGCTTTTTTAAGGTCAATAAATATTCCAATGCATTTTTCATTTGAGTCTAGGGCGGTATATATAAAATTTGTTATTTTTGCAATAGCATCGTGGGTGCTGGTGTTTTTTTTTTGAAACCATACTGTTTAGAATTAATAATTTTATGTTGTTCTAGGAAGGACTAGATTTGATTTTTTACAATTTTTTCGAATATTTTTGATATATTTGATTGAGAACAGCAGTGAATTTTAAGTCGTCCGTTTGTAGAAAATGAATTGTTGCAGTTGGAACATGAGGAAGGTTTTTCCCGAGTAAATCAATGTGTGGCACTCGTAACATGAAAAGGGTTATTTTCTCCTGTTCATTTAATTCATAAAATACATGATAAAACATTGTAAAATTGATTTATATATGATACATTAAATCACCATACTAAGCGACTGTCTGTTTCATGGTGAGTCAGCATATGACCCTTCAAACGTTTATTTTTTAGAATTTGAATAGTTGAACATGGAACATGAAAATGGTTTTTCAACACTGTGAGTCAGCATATGTCTCATCGAATTTCCGTTTCGAGAAAATTCGGTCTCGGAACATGAAAAAAAATAATCCTTTTTTTGAGTTAGCATATGTTGTGTCAAACTACTATTTCGAGAACATGAATAGCTAGACTCGGAATATAAAAAAAAAAATTCTCCAGTGTGAGTCAGCATATGGTGCGTCAGATATCCCTTTCGAGAAAGTGAAAAAGGGCAAATGAAACATGAAAAATGAATATGAATATGTTTCCTTAGATTGCTCTTTCGAGAACATGAATAGTCACACTCATTACATAAAAAAGTTTTTATCCACTATGGGTGAGCATATGGCTCCTTAGATGGCTCTTTCGTACACATGAATAGTTGCACTCGGGACACGAGAAAGGTTTTTCTCCACTGTGGGTCAGCATATGGCTCTTCAAATTTTTGTTGGAAGAACATGTATAGTTGCACTCAGAACATGAAAAAGGTTTTTCTCCACTGTGATTTAGCATGTGACGCGTCAGATTGCTCTTTCGAGAACATGAATAGTTGCACTCGGTACATGAAAAAGGTTTTTCTCCACTGTGGGTTAGCATGTGGTTCCTTAGACTGTTCTTTTGAGAACATGAATAGTTGCATATGGAACATGAAAAAGGTTTTTCTCCACTGTGGGTCAGCATATGTCTCCTAAGATGGCTCTTTTGACAACATGAATAGTTGCATATGGAACATGAAAAAGGTTTTTTTCCACTGTGGGTCAGCATATGGCTCGTTAGATGGCTCTTTTGAGAACATGAATAGTTGCATATGGAACATGAAAAAGGTTTTTCTCCACTGTGGGTCAGCATATGGCTCCTTAGATAGCTCTTTCGTAAACATAAATAGTTGCACTCGAGACAGGAGAAAGGTTTTTCTCCACTGTGGGTCAGCATATGGCTCCTTAGATGGCTCTTTTGAGAACATGAATAATTGCATATGGAACATGAAAAAGGTTTTTCTCCACTGTGGGTCAGCATATGGCTCCTTAGATGGCTCTTTCGTAAACATGAATAGTTGCACTTGGGACACGAGAAAGGTTTTTCTCCACTATGGGTCAGCATATGGCTCCTTAGATAGCTCTTTCGTAAACATGAATAGTTGCAATCGGGACACGAGAAAGGTTTTTCTCCACTGTGGATCAGCATATGGCTCCTTAGATGGCTCTTTTGAGAACATGAATAGTTGCATATGAAACATGAAAAAGGTTTTTCTCCCTTGTGGGTCAGCATATGGCTCCTTAGATGGCTCTTTTGAGAACATGAATAGTTGCATATGGAACATGAAAAAGGTTTTTCTCCACTGTGGGTCAGCATATGGCTCCTTAGATAGCTCTTTCGTAAACATGAATAGTTGCACTCGGGACACGAGAAAGGTTTTTCTCCACTGTGGGTCAGCATATGGCCCTTCAAATTTTTGTTTGAAGAACATGTATAGTTGCACTCAGAACATGAAAAAGGTTTTTCTCCACTGTGATTTAGCAAGTGGCGCGTCAGATTGCTCTTTTGAGAACATGAATAGTTGCACACGGGACACGAGAAAGGTTTTTCTCCACTGTGGGTCAGCATATGTCTCTTCAAAGAATTGTTTAAAGAACATGTATAGTTGCACTCGGAACATAAAAAATGTTTTTCTCCACTGTGGTTCAGCATATGGCTCCTTAGATTGCTCTTTTCAGAACATGTATAGTTGCACTCGGAACATGAAAAAGGTTTTTCTCCACTGTGATTTAGCAAGTGGTGCGTCAGATATCTCTTTTGTGAACTTGAATAGTTGCACTCGGAACATGAAAAAAGTTTTTCTCTACGGTGAGTTAGCATGTGGAGCGTCAGATATCCCTTTAGAGAACATGAATAGATGCACTCGGCGCATAAAAATGGTTTATCCTTACTGTGAGTCAATATATGGTCCTTCAAATGGGTCTTACGAGAACATGAATAGTTACACTCGGAACATAAAAAAGGTTTTTCTCCACTATGAGTCGGCGTGTGGCTCGTCAGATGGCTCTTTTGAGAACAGAAAAATAATGGTTTTTCCACAGGATGCGTCTTTAAATCTGTCGACAAATTAGGAAAAAAAATACGTATATAGGAAGCTAAACAAGTCTTATAACCTACGTACAGCGTAAATAGGCTTAGTAAATTCGTTAAACATATGTAAATAAAAATGGTGACGGGATAAATCAACACACTGACGATTTAACACACATTTTAAAAGTGATATAAGCTAACCTATCATTATCTGTGGTGTGTATTTACTACACATTGCTTCTAATAACTTTAATAACTCTATAAACATAATAAATTCTGGGTTCAGATTTTAGGTATTCCTCCATGCTCTGAATTAAAAAACAATATTTTACATTGTTTTCAAATTCAATTAAAAATCAGAGATTTTTGTAAAAAATCGGGAACAAATACACCAATACAATCAACCGTGTGATACCAATACCCGAAGAGTGTGCAAACAAATGACACGCTATTGATGTTCCGCTTTAATTCGCTATGCGGGAACATGAGACATCCACACGTCTGCAGTTGAATTTTGATTTATTCCATCGATACGTACGACCGCACAGCTGTGTTTGTGCCAGCCGCTAGCCAGTCGGCTGCGAACCGTTGTTAGATGTGGACCCCTCGCACGTTTCTTTAGCATCTGCCGATGGATTTTACAAGTTTTCAGCAATTAAATTAATATTATTATCACTTTTGATATAAAAAATAATCGATTAGCTATGAATATTAATATTTTTCCGATACTAAATCGCTTATTTTGAGATGTGTATTTACTACGCAACACCGGAACGCGTGGATTTTTTTAGCAAAGTAAGGGAAAGGTTGAGTAGGTTAGGTTAGATTGGGTTTTTTTTTTCATAGTTTCTAATGACTTTATATCACTTTTAAAATGTGTGATAAATCGTCAGTATGTTGATTTATCATGGAACCGAAAATGCTTGTACTAAGCGAAACCGGTAATTTTAAGAAAATCAAATATATAACTTGTTTTTCAAAACAAGCAGGTGGAATTATTAAAACTTACAAAGAAACGTGGTTTGATCTGCAGTCTGGGAAATGCTTTCAATGCGTTCTAAGTAGTTTTTTTTAACATCGCGAAGGCAACGGAAATTTATCATCCTTCATCTTCTCGGGGTACAAGATCCGCCTCGATGGTTAACGCTTTTTTTACAGGTTGCACATTTATGCAACCTATAAAATATACGTAAATTTCTAAACCATACCGGAGAGAACAGAGTGATACCAGATAACATAAGCACTTTGAAATCATAAAAACGTAAAAAATTGGAGAGCACGAATTGTTTGACGTGTTCTCAATAATCGGTTTTACCTGCTGTGTGGGTAATTCTTTCGAAACGTTCTAAGCATTCCTTTTTTATATCCGGCAGGTCAATGTCGATTTCCACGTAAGGATATCCCCCTTCATCTTCTCGGGGTCCAAGATCCGCCTTGATGGTAACTGTCTCCAAATTAATGCTACCTGGATAAATAAAACAACAATACTTATATCGATAATTGATGTACATCAAAACGTATTTGTGTTAGTAGAAAGATTTAAATATAATAAAAACATGAAACAGAACAAGATCGAGACAAATAAAAAGATAAATGTCACTGAATTCAGGATTAAGAACACGATTTGAAGACTTGATTATACTAAAGACGTATCCCCCAGGACGACAATAGATCCTAGGTTTCTAGTTGTGACCTTTATCCTTTTAATTATTCATCTTATTCTGAATACTGATATATAGGGTTTTCCAATAAGAGGTGTCATTTTGAAAATTAAAGGAATTAATCATTCTTTATGGCCGGAATTGGATGGTATTGATCTGGACAACGTTTACTTTCAATAAGACAGCGCTACGTGCCGCACAAGCCACTAAACTTTTACGTGAAAAGTTTCCGGACCGTGTTATCTCTCGAAGAGGTGATCACAATTGGCCACCGAGATCTTGTGATTTCACACCTTGCGACTTCTTCCTTTGGGGCCACGTGAAAGAGAAGGTCTACGCCAACAGCCCAGCGTCGATTCAAGACCTCAAAGATGGAATTCGTGAGGCTATCGAGGACATAAGGCAGCCACTTTGCGATTTGGTTATGGAAAATTTCATGAAAAGGATATGGTCCTATAGGCGTGGTCGTGGTGGTCATTTGACTAATGTTATTTTTCACTATTAACGGCATATCTTCCTCTTTATAATGAATTAAACATTCGATCATTTATATTAAAAAATGGCATTTTTCTTTGAATATCAACATAACACCTCTTATTGGTTTCTACTACTCTTATTATATCTACTTAGAAGCGGGCATTTGCATAACACACTTAAGAATTTAATTAAAAAATAAGAAATACGAAGATAACCGCTTCAGGGACTGATTCTTCAAGAAAGAAAAATCATTTGTTCTTAAACATCTTCAGTACGGAGTGTGTTTGTTTTTAGTCAATGGAATGATGTGTTCTTCCATGAATATATGTGTATTTTTTAATTTATGTATGATAAAGCATGTTACTTAAACAATGTCACAAATTGAGGTGAAACTTGAGGAACAAGCTTAGTCCAGTCGGAACATTTCATAACGGTCGTGAATTTAGAACATCCGAATTTTATGTCCTACATTCTTAGCATATGAAATGAGACTTACTGGCAGACGGAATACTCTCCGCATATTGCAAACATTCCTTCTTTACATTTGGGAGGTCGACATCTATATCCGTATACGGTATTTCACCGTCTTCTTCCTGGGACCCTGGTTCCGTTTTGATGGAAACATTTTCTGGATTTAGTAGATCCATGGCGCTGCTGTAGTAGCGATAGCTAAATAAATATATCTGAAAAGAAACAGTGAAAATGGAAATCTTTAAATAAATAGGGGAAACAGTTTTTTGTTACTGATATCTCAAACATATTTCTTGACAGTGTTCAATATTAGAATTTGTTTCCGTTGGATTAAGTGGCAACAAATAAAAGTAAGGATGAGTACTTTTTTATCTAGAAAAAAAAATAAATTAAGAATACAATGTATTACCACAAAAAAGACATAATAAAAAATAAATTAACTAGCATCCTACTATATAATCCGTCTGGCAAAGGGCTTGCATAGGTAAAATGAAGGTGTGATACCAGTTCGTTCTTGATGCGAAGTAGTAGATTCCGGCTCTTCACAGCAACTGTCTCAGTTTATAATTTATCAAAAAAAAATAATGTCGTTGTCCAATGTAAAACAGCCTCACGCTGCTGGTCTCCAAAAGGGTCACTCTAAACCAATCAGGATCGGCAGATGCCATCCGATTCCACCAATCAAATGGTTAATGCTCCATATGCAAAGCTGATGCTCACAAAAATTGGCGAATGTGTTCGTAGAACCTCAGCCAAGAGGAATGCCCGCTGATCTGGGCTGGTGATCAAAGAATGGCCACTGCGGCCACTGCTTCCAATGCAAATCACAGATTTTTCCTCCCTCAGGTTTGGCAACTCTCCAAGTCAAAATTGCAGGGCTGTCAATTTGACCAATAGCAAAATGACAATGTGTAGGTACTTAAAGGCATAAATCAACTATCTATAGATTGATAACTCCGCCCTCTTTCCATACGTTTGCTTTGGTCAAGTTTTAACCATAGATCTGGCAAATTTGAATACACCACGCATCGCCGACGTCACACCACACCATCGACAAAGGATAGAGGAAATTTAAAAAAAAGGCGCAACCATAGACAATTTAATTCTGCTTCGGAACCTACCTAAAACCCAATTCATTAGCCTAAAACATAAGAAAAATGTCACCCAAGACCACAAGGTCCCATCTGACAAAGCCCTGTCCTAAGAAAGAAATGACCTTTAAAGTATCTTTCTTTACAGCTCATTTTCTCAGGACAGCGTTTTATTAGAAGGAAGCTGAAAAACAAACTCATAATTACATGTACAATAATTTATTTTTTAAATATATACCTACATGAAATACAATAATATAAGCACAAAACACATTTTGAAGGTGAAATTACTGTATCAATATAAAACTAGCTGTTGGTAATGATAGTTATTTTCTTTCAACATCCAACGGCTATTGAAAAATATATTGTCAATAAGGCAGTCAACGATTCAACCTACTGTTTTAGCTGTATTAGCGTCTAATTACATTATTATTATTTTTGTTTCCCTCTTACTTATCTTATTACTTAAATATTTATACCTTTCATATATAAATAGTAAGTATATAATACTTTTTAGTTTTAAAAACTTTATATGCCTTTTAGATATTTTTAACTTAGGAATAGTACACAACATAAAGAATGTTACAGTGTAAACAGAAAAGTAAATTTAACAATAGGTTATTTTTTTAACAATACATATTGGCACCTGATAAATAAATAGGGTATAATAATAACAAATAAAAATACCAAATACAAGAGTAAAATTTAAAGAAGGTGTTGAGAGAATATTCATTATGATGGACAGTATGTAATAAAAAAGTATAACTATATATAAACTAGACATATACAATAAACTAATTCCACTATTTTTTTATTAACACTAGTCGGTGACTGAAAATGGGCTGCAGACTAATACAGCCAAACTGAATAATGTAAACGCCGCATCAGAGAATATTTGGCTTAACATTACAAACGATAACAATATTTAACTTGTATATTTATTTTTTCGTTATTATTCTACTACTCATATAGAGATGTCAATAGAAAATGAATTGGCAAGGATACACCAAAACCATACAATGGACCTGATTTAATGAGGAGCATGGCAGTACTACGATATTTAAAAGACGCTTATAGGAACAAATTGTGGTCCTAATTGGTTTTAACTTATTAAAATAAATTAGTTATGACAACCATTTCTTCCTATATTTAGCATATTTTAAATGTCGCAGTACTGCCATTTTCTTCATGGAGTCAGGTCCATTGTATGGTAGTGTATCCTTGCCAATTAATTTTGTATTGACATCGGTACACTATGCATTGATTATAAATGGTACAGTAATTTTGATAATGAATTGAATAATTTTTTTTCATGTTCGTTATAATTAAGCCAATCAAAACATATATATTTGGCAATGGTTTCTTCAATAACGGGCACAAGATATAAATTTTCTCAATTATAATTCAGTACATACTCGACGACATAATGAATTTCAAGAGCGTTGATAGCAAATTTCTTAGTGGGATAATTTAAGCAAAACCTCTCTGTGGGACGTTACTCGCTTGCTAGGATTGATGAATTTATGGGATCATATGGGTCACCTATGCAAGATATTTTACATCTATGTTCTGCCATCCCCTGTGCAGCAAGAGCAACGCTGCTGGTTGCAGAGAAGACATGACTGGGTCCTGCACTCATTTCTGGAAAAAAATATATCATAGTTCTTGAAGAAATTGAAGTAAAGATTGACATATTAGAGGAACAAAACTAACAATACTATTCCCTTTTAAGTAATATAAAACAGATATGTACCTTCATTTTCTACTAGCATCCCCTGTACAGCAACGGGTTCGCTGCTGGTTGAGATGTTACGCTCTGAAATAAATATAATTATTACACGGACCGAATTAAGAAAACATATTATTATTATTATAGGCTGATGCAGTCAAGAATACTTTTTAGGATGTAGTCATGATACGTGCTGAACACCATTCTCGAAATGGACTCTCAGAGGTTATGGTTGGAAACTTGTGTCGAATAGTCTCTGTCCGTACATCCTTTCACACAACACAATTGAAGGACTTTATCGGTAGGCATTTTCACACATAAATCAACTGTTTCACACTACCAGATATTTAAAAATGTTTGAGGAAGTGAAATGGCGGGAAGCATGAGTCGGCCACCTAGCGGCGAGAACACGCATTACACCGTTTGCGAACCCTCTCTTTCTGGCGCACGAGTCTTACGGTAAAGTGAGCGAGAAACAAAAAAAATAAGCATCGCCTACGTCACAAACATAGATTTTCAAAATGGCTACAGTTTGTGTTGACGTTTTGACGCGGAGTTATACCCCCCTGCTTAAAGGTCCCAAAATCCAAGACCATAGATGCGATGTAAGTAAAGTGATGCACACACCTTGTTACAAATCTTACGTATAACAAATTTTATCATTAATCCTTCAGCTGGTGATTTACCAAAGAAACATTTTCCTTGGTGGTTATATTGGTGTTCGGCAACTGAAGTGTTTAGTTTAGGTCATGCAAATATATATTTAAGTAGAGTACGATTTTCAGTTTTGAATAAGTAATTAATTATCTTTTTTTCTATATATTTGAATACTTATTTGAATTTTTCAATAACTGAAAATTGAGAGAATCGCCATAAATCGTGGGATAACTCAATAAGTAACACATAAAAATATCTTTCTCAAAATATAAACCGGTATTACCTTATCCGCTTTCAAAAGAATATCGGAAATAAATGAGTATTTCTCAAAATAAATGTACGTAACGAAAATGTAGTTACGAAATAGTGTTACGAAATAGTCATAAGACGTAACTAAATAGTAAACATAAGGCTTGTTTACACAATGGCAAATTTTATTTTACTTTTTTTATTATTCATTAAATTTAATTAGTTGTCGTCTTTTTTAAATGTAAGTAATTATCCTTTACTTTTTTATTTATTGTACATACTACAAACATACATAAACTCACGACCCAAATATTTGTATTTTGTTATACCAAAGAGGTTAAAAAAAAACAAGGGAGTATAAATAAATGTTTTTTAATCAAATTATCAGCTCCCAAATTGAAGTACCTAACACAATATTCAACAAATCTTAAGAAATCAAAGAACAGGCACTGTTTAAACTATTAAAAATTTAATAACATACAATTATTTAGTTTGAATCACTATCCATTAGCGTTTTATAAATTTCTTCCTCATCTTTATAATAATTGAAATCTTTCCGAGACACATTTGGTCAGTTTTTCAGTCTTTGGTTTATCACTCCGCTTTGGCGCATGAATATAGTCATTTAGTGATAGAGATTTAGAGATAAGGCCCTTACAAACCACTTTCTTTTTTGTATGGATATTTTCCAGTTTTTCGTTTTTAAGATAGTCACTCCACATGGTTTATCTTTGATTTTGTTAGAATCTTCATTTTCACTATTCATATTTTCAATATCAGTGTTATTTTCTATGGCATTATTATTTCCTATTATAACATCTCCGATTTATTAAATAATCCAGTTTCAATGGGAATAACATCATTATTAGTCTTAGTTTGTTTATGCAATAATATTTTCAGAATATTCACTTGCCTTTTCATCCGATTACAGCACTGTCTTAAATTCTTATTTCGACTTTTTAATCGAGTATTTTCTTCAGTCAGCTTTTGTAGTCTTTCCTTTAGGATTATTTTTTGTACCTTCAAATGTATTATTGTCTTGTGTCGTAGGATTAGCTTTTTTCTTTCATTCAGCTCTTTTATCATTGGCTTGTCTCCACTTTGCTCGTAGCTCTTCTTTTTCTTCTTCTGTAAGAATTTCTTTTTTATTTTTGATATTTTCTATAACTTTTGTTAAATGCTTAGTTCGGATTTCCTCATATTTATTTGGCTTTTCCTTTTTCAGTCTTTCTCTGTAAGCTTTTTGCCTTTCGGCATTGGTTTTTGGGGCATTCCTAAAAAAAAGTTATGCTGTAGTTATGGTTTTATCAGAGTAAATAAAAATAAATTTATATTTAAATAAGCTTTTATAAAAAACTTAAGGCACTTATAAATATTGTATAGAGCGCCTGTAGAACGGATAGTGTGTATGAGTGCCTCAAGCTTATTTAAAATAAAACCAGTATTGGACGGCTCAGCTTGATCTTCAAGTACTTATATATAATAATTATTATGTATAATGCCATATAATCGCGATGATAAAACATACAAGTCCGACGACACCTGCTCTGCCATTGACCATCAGGAATTTCCAGCGCATCCTATGTATTACAACCTACCTACTTTCCAGCGCCATCAACAGATCTGCTCTAATAGAGCAGATCTTATTAATTTATTATACCATAGTATGGTATAATAAATTTTATTTTTTTCCTATTATATCTACATTCATATGTATATTTGTGCATTGTGCATAATATATTACATTATTACTAAACTTACATAAGACTTTCATAAAAATGCTAGACACACTTACAATATACTTACTTTTCTTAATCACGTTGTAACTGTGTACACTCAGCTTTACATTGAACTCTTTCGTTACGTTACGAAATTCATAACAAACGTTACGAAATTGTAATAAGAATTTATGTTATAAAAAGTCAATGGTTTGATAAAATTTAAAAGTGTTAATATGTAAGCTTAGCAATGTTCGTACCGCACATGTTACAAAAAGATGAGTAGAAAAAGACTTACCGTTTTGTGAAAAAAAATACTAAAATATTTCCTGTTACGAAATAGTGGTCCCACTAAAGAAACACGTTTTTACTGATTTTAACAATTAATGTTATGGCGGAGAAGTCAGACCAACAACCAATCAGAAAGAGGCTAGTGTTGCCCATGTTAAATTTTACGAATGGGTTAAAAAATTACGGTGGAAGTACTAATAAAACGTAACTAAAGAGTAGTTACTAAAAAGTAAATGATGATGTCTCACTTTGTTTTTTGTGCATAAATTATTAATTTATTATGAAACCCCATAGAAAATTACCTTTTTACAGAAACTACATTTAATCAAGACCCTAAAACTTACAAAAAATCACATATTATAACGTTATTATCGCATTTTATGAAGTATAAACAAATGAGGTGGGTAGGGTGGCAATTTTATTTTGTATGGAAGGTAAAAATCGATATTTAAAAAAAATTAAAATATTTGCGAATTAATACGATTGTAATGTTTATTTTTCGATATTTTAAAGCCTAATATTTATTCTACAAAATGGTGCATATTTTTTTTGTATGATTAATTAAAAACATGTGAAATTTTTGAACTGTTTGTAGGCACACTTTATTTTTCCAAAATGTACACTTTTTTTGAGAAATACTCAAATACATTTTGTAAATGATTATTTAAATCAAATGCAAATTTATGTAATTATTCTGAATCTCTGGCCGCGGATAATACGAAATATTTTTTAATAAAACCTTTTGATTTACCTTAATTATTTCAAAGGGAAATTGACTGCATTTGGGAAAATAATATACATATTTTTTTAATTTAATGGTTTTTCACCCCAAAGGAGTGTTCTAGCCAAATTAAATTTTTTAATTACGTGAAATGATCATTCGCTTTCGTTGTATGGGAAAACAGCCGAAATAATTGCTGTTGATGACATTTTCTTTTGTTGGTATTCGTGAAACCAGTGGGTAGAATTTTTACCATTAACTCTATGCAAATACTTAAAAAGGATAAGATAGGTTATGTTGGGTTATTAAAGGCCCGTTTATAATAAGAATAAGCGGTAAGAATAGGCCGGTGGCGTAATCCTGTATCCGTAATATTTTAGATCGTCGTTTATAATTGAAATAGGAATAGAATAGAATACGTTCATATAAGTGACTATGCCGCATTCACTTGTCTATGTCAACTGTCAACCGAGAGTATATTCTTCCTCCATCTTATAAAAGTTATATTGTTTTATATAAATAAATATTGAAATGATGGATACATCAGATATTGTTGCATGTGGAATGTTTTTGTCAATTCTGGGGCTAGCATACGCTGCAATAGGAGACACACAGTTGACGAAAAAAATAAGGAATAAACGACGTTGGAGTGTGCGTCGCATTAATCATAAAAGGGAGAATCTATTAAGTCCGCGTAAATACTTGATCACAAAATTATTGTTCGATTGTCAAATACATGAATAAACCACTCTTGTCAAAAAGTAGATACCATAGAGCAGGGGTGTCAAAGATACGACCCTATCAATACGGTCCGCGAGCCGTATGCGGCACTCAGGTCCCATCATTACGGCTCGCTACCAAGTGACAATATTATGTCGCGGAGGACAGAACCGTACTCTTTCATTGTAGATTTTAGATATTCAGAAGACAGTCGATGCCTACGCGTGTTTCAAATTGCAAGCGATTGATTTACAGTGTAATTTCAAGAGAACGCGCATCGGACGCGGTGCGCTGTGCACCGAGCATGAGCGTAACCTTTTCTCTTACGCCGGCTGGTGGCGCTGGTCTGGTGCACGACTCGTACTCACGACGCCCCCTCCCTCCCGACCCCGCACCACAAGGGTCGCAGTTGCCGGTCGCCGGCGCAGTCAGATTTAAGCCTTAGCATCGAGCGGTCGCGTCGAGTGTTTATATTACTTACGTACTCATAGTTTGTTGTTCATTCAATTTCTAATATTGGTACGTGGCATAATGTCGCAAAAACGTAAAGTTGATAGTGAGTGCAGAGTTTTTCAGACAAAATGGGAAATCGCATATTTTTTCATGGAATGGAAAGGTAAATCACATTGTTTGATTTGCAATCAAACAATTGCTGTTTGTAAGGAGTTTAATTTAAAGAGACATTATGATTCGAATCATAAAGGAAAATTTGAAGGTTACACTGAAAAGATAAGAATGGATAAACTATTATCTTTAAAGTCTAACCTTCACGGCCAACAGTCGATATTCACTAAAGATAAAACTGAAAGCGAAGACGCCTTAAAATCCAGTTTCATTATTGCATTAGAAATCGCCAAGAGATCAAAACCTTTCACTGATGGTGATTTTATTAAAGAATGTATGTTAAAAGTGGCTGATGTTTCATTCCCATCACAAAAATCAACCATTCAAAATATTCCGCTGTCAAGAAACACTGTTGCTTCAAGAATAAGTGATTTATCTCAAAATTTGGATTCCCAGCTGAAGGAAAAAATTAAGGAATTTACAAACTTTTCGCTGGCTATTGACGAGAGCACTGATATTATTGATACTGCTCAACTTGCTGTCTTTATACGAGGTATTAATAGTAACTTTGAAATATGTGAAGAACTATTGAAGTGCGTTCCATTGACAGGCACCACTACAGCAAATGATATTTATTCTGCTATTGAGCATTTAATAGTAGAATATGAACTCGGCTGGAATAAATTTTGCAGCATAACTACGGATGGCGCTCCTGCCATAATTGGCAAACATTCGGGTCTTGTGACTAAATTAAAACAGAAAATTTTGTGGGAATTCACTGCATCATTCACCAGGAAGCACTCGTATCCAAGTATTTAAAAATGGACCATGTCATGCAACCGGTAATTAAAATAGTAAATTTTATAAGGAGCAGAGGTCTAAATCACAGGCAGTTCAGGCAATTTTTACAAGATTTGGACGAAAAGTATTCCGATGTACCTTATTTAACGGAAGTTCGTTGGCTCAGTCGAGGGGCAGTTTTGGAAAGATTTTTTGAGTTACGTGACCCTATTCAAGCTTTCATGTTAGAAAAAGGCAAGCCAATTGATTACGACAACGACTGGTGGCTTGATTGTGCATTTTTGGTAGATATGACAAAACACATGAATGACCTCAATATAAAGTTACAGGGTAAAGACTTGATCGTCACTCAAATGTATTAGCATTTACAAGCCTTCGAAACAAAATTAAGACTGTGGGAAATTCACATAAAAAACCAAACACTCGATCATTTCCCTCACGTGAAATCATTTGGCACAGTGAACCAGACAAAATTGGATGAGTATTTTCAACGTTTGCTGAATCTGATAACAGAATTTAACAGTCGTTTTGAAGATTTTCGCAAATTGCATAAAATGGAATTCCCACTTTTCAACAATCCATTTACTTTTGATGCTGCACTGGCACCAATTCATTTGCAAATGGAATTGATAGATATCCAATGCGACAGCATTGTTAATAAATTTAAGGAATTTAATGTTACTACATTTTATACACAATATTTCAAGAGTTTGAATAACTATCCAAGTATAAGAAATCATGCGGCACGTATCCTGTGTATGTTTGGTAGTACGTATTTATGCGAGCAGATGTTTTCCGTTATGAAAATAAATAAAAACAAACATCGCTCACGGCTTACGAATGAAAATCTCCAATCGATTCTAAAAGTAACTACGACGAAGATAATTTACCTTGTTACCCTTCTTTTTAACTTACTGAATTTATAACAAATAGGTATCTAACTAAATAAAGATTTTGTGGCAGCGTGAACGTCGGGATCACCAGTATGGCAGTGTAAAGTCGGGATCACCAGTATGGCAGGATAAATGTAATTTACGATGGCTGCCGGTATCGTAAATCTGTGTTCAAGGAATTCTGATGATTGAAAGATAAAGGTCTGCGATCTTTGTTGAATTTATTTGTGAGAATGAATTTACAAGTTAAGTGAACGCAGAGACGGTGGTAGTAGAGAGTGGTGGTTTGGTCGAAAGTTGAAACTAGAATGGCAGAGAGTTGCGTTCCCGTCCGCGCCTGGCTCTCCCGGGGCTTCAGGCGGCGGAGTAATTATTTAGTGTTATCATATGTGGGACGAGTTAAAGTAGTCCCCATATACCTCCCCACCAGCGTCTCTACGCGATACAAAAGTAACATATAGTACATAATAACAACAATGAATATTCTACAATGTCAATCATAATTTATAAAAACACAAGTCCATTTATAATCTAAGGTACATAATGTTGTGATAATATTGCGCTCGGTTAGCGACAGGAAAGTAATAACAAAGTAATAATAATAGTGGCTCCATGCCGCCGTTGCATAGTAGCTGTGGCCGTACGAATTTTTATTCGCCGTAGTAAATAGGTACATAAATGATATACAGGTAAACATAATTATTGATAAACGGCGAGCGCTAGTCGCAATGTACTTAGCGTAGTAGTGAGCTACCTGTGTATACTATGATTGTTTACGATGATTTAAAATAGCTTGTTATGACAGTTCTATTGTTGTTTTTATTAATGCACTTTTGACGTAGTACATAGTATTGTGAATATTTACATAATAAAGATTTTATTGTAGGATGCTTATATATGCGTATTATTGATAGTAAATTTTATATTGTTTTTTTTTGTTTTAGTAACAGTAATTTATTAGATTGTCTGACATTTGCGATATGATAGTTACAATTAATTTATGAAATTTATGGATACGTCAATCTAAGGTTTCTTGTTAGTTTTTTTGCTAATTACTGTGCCTTATGATATTGCCAAATTATTACTGCGCTTGATATCTGTCCGGGAAGTGAACATGTCTTCCGGATCGAGTTGTCATTTTTGTTATTGGAGGCTGTGTGACGGTTCCTCTTGATGGGATTTCTTCTGTGCTTTGAAATAATGCAGGTTTCAGTCGATCTGACTCTTCGATTGAGTCGATTGAGACTCTTTTTGGTTTACCGTTGACCATGATAACATAAGTTTTATCGTCACGTTCTTTGACTTCGAAAGGTCCTTCGTAGGGGTTTTGAAGTGGTTTCCTTACGGCGTCGGTGCGTAGAAAAACGTGTGATGAATGCGGTAAATCCTTGTGGATGAAAAATTTTCCAGCGCTGTGGTTACTAGCGGGAGTGGGTTTCATCTCATTAAACCTTTTTTGTAGGCGTCCGACGTAGGTGTCGGGTTCTTCGCGGTGGGTTTCTTCGCGGTGGGTTGTGGTGAAGAATTCAGATGGTAGTCTAAGTGTTCTTCCGTACGTCGCTGTGGGTGCAGTTGTGTGTCGTGGTACTTTTGCTTTCTGGCGAGCGACGCACTGTTTGACGAAGGTTTTTGTTTCCTTTTCCATTTTGGGCCAGACGAATCTCTGACGTATGCTGTTGGAGGTGCCGGGGGCGCCTGGGTGGCATACGTTGTGTACGTTGGCTATTGCTTGTTCTTTCATGTCTCGAGGAACAAAGGGGCTGTTTATCTCTTCTATTCGAGACAGCGTATCTGCTACGGTGTTGTGATTACCGGGGATGTGTTTGACGTCGGTGGATCTGTTACGGTGTTGAGATGACCGGAGATATGCTTGACGTTGTTTCTTGCTGAACGCAAACGTAATCGGTTTGCGATCGGTGTAGATCGGTTTTCCATACCCAAAGCGGCAACAATAATGTTGTACTTGGTGAGGTCATCCTTTAGTCTTGAGTTAGAAAATTGGCTTTCAGCTTGTGCGAACCAAAGTGCAATTTTGTCGCGCCAGCACGCGGGTAGTTTAACCGAGACAGAATTTACTGTTGTGTCCATTGTGGAATTATTACCGTGGATTTCGTTCGATGTCTGGTTATTCTCGAATGACATATTGTTTTGATAATACGGCAAGCAATAGGCAGTATAAAATAGGCAGATTTATGTGTAAAAATAGCAAGGAAACAAAAGCAATGACGACAGTAAATATAGATTTTGAAAAAAATTTTAAAATTCAAAAATGTTAGATTGATGATATCCGAAAATTTCAAAAATCCCTTAATCTAGAGTGCATACAATGTAAATAATGTGAATGTACTGTGACGAGTTCAACTTGTCTGGTCACTTAATTTAATAAACATGTAACAATATTGTACACTTGCAAAAAAATTTTTTTTTTTTAAAGTTATTTTAGAATGTTCGTATTCGGAAATTTAACTGTAAAATCACTGTATGTAGGATTAATTATGGTTCGTTACTTGGTGTTGATTACTGGGCATTGATTTGTGATGGATGTTACGAGGTCCGGAACTGAAGTTCTGCCTGCGTAGTAAATCCGGTAGATCCTTGATCTGCGATGAAATTGATGTTGGTCTGCAGAGATTGTTGCGTTCTGCGGTGAATTTGATGCTTGGTCTGCAGCTGCTGGTGCGGTGTTTCACTGAAATTGAGATTTTTTGGCACTATACTATTCGAATATACGAGTTTTTTGGTTCAGATTAGTGGGTATATTTGATATACTTAATTATTAGAATTGGTGGGACAATAATGTTTTTTTTTTAAATGTGCTTTATAATTCGGCAATCAGACTCTAATAAATATACTGGACTTGAAAATGTTGAAAATGAGATTGTAAGTAATGAGATTGGAAGTTACTTACTCGATTGTCCAGGATTCCAGCTTCAACGTTCGACCTACCGTGTCCACTAAATTTTATTATCACCAGAAATGTCAAGGGTCACCAGTGTGGCAGCGTTGAAATGCCAGATGAGGGTCCTTGCAGCGAAACTCCTCTAATCTGCAATCCTGTTGACTGGTCCGTTAGGGTTCCTTTCTTCAAGTTGACGCTTAAGTTGAAGAAGTGTAAGAAATCTGCTCCTAAAATGGCTTTCGAGACGTCTGCGATGATGAACTTCCATTTCATATCGCGGCGGAGGCCAAATTGGAGATTTATGGTTTTTGTACCATATGTTTTTATATGTTTCCCACTAGCACTGTATAATGTGGTGGGGCATGTATCTGTGGTGACCGTATTGGTCGAGTTCCAGCTTGATCTTGGGAGAACAGATCCGTCAGCACCAGTGTCAATTAAAAATTTCTGTCGCGTCACGAGTTCGTGAATGAAGAGACGACAAGTTTTTTGAGGAAAATCGCACGTCTCTACTGCGGGTTTTCCATTGTCGTTTCTTGACTTATTATTAATAAAAGTACATGGTTTGGTGCAATTATATGATTTGTTACCGAATTTTGCATGGTAACTGCAGTAGCCGTGTACAGTGTTATTAGTGTGTAACGGTCTACCACGTGACCTGGAACGAGGTCGGTGCGCGGAATTTGGGTATGATGTCGATGGATGACGCCATTCGCGGCGGGTGCTGGGATTCCGGTTTTCGAAATTAATGTTTGCCTGTCCATGATCATCTCTCCGAGTTGTTTTAAGTCGACTGACTTCTAGAGTGAGTGCCGAAATTTGTTCTTGTAAGTTTTGTAATATAGCACTGATGTTTGGATTCGAGTTCGGGATGCCATTATGATGATTATTGTCCATAGTTTCACATTCAGATTTTTGATAAACTTCCGAGATTTTATCTGCTGCAGATGCTAGTTGTAACAGATTGTCGTCGGGTAGTGCGGTAAGAATGGCTTGAATGTGTTGCGGGAGTCTTTGCAGCCAAAGTACGCGTACGATTGGGCTCTCCGATAGCCCGGGACCAGCGAGTTCATGGATGAGTCGAAGCAGTCCAGAAGGTTTCCTGTCCTCGAGCTGAAGTCCGGTTAGAAGACGAGTGAGTCGCTTTTCTTCAGACTCTTGTAATCTCTCGATGAGTGCTGATTTGAGATGAGTGTACTTGTCTGCTGCAGGAGGATTGATGACGATGTCGCTTACGGTCCTGAGAGTCTCCATATCCAACGATGGCTGCCGGTATCGTAAATCTGTGTTCAAGGAATTCTGATGATTGAAAGATAAAGGTCTGCGATCTTTGTTGAATTTATTTGCGAGAATGAATTTACAAGTTAAGTGAACGCAGAGACGGTGGTAGTAGAGAGTGGTGGTTTGGTCGAAAGTTGAAACTAGAATGGCAGAGAGTTGCGTTCCCGTCCGCGCCTGGCTCTCCCGGGGCTTCAGGCGGCGGAGTAATTATTTAGTGTTATCATATGTGGGACGAGTTAAAGTAGTCCCCATAATTTTAACAATTAAGTATAGGTTTTATTTTTTAAATATTGAGTCCGGCCCGCTTACACACCCCAAATGTTATAAACGGCCCTTAAGAATATCTAGTTTGACACCCCTGCCATAGAGTATCAATTAAAAATACATAAATCTCGGTATATATCTCAGTTTTCTGTAATCCGTAACTAGCGATGGGCGGAATCGATGAATCATCGATGGTTTACTCGATCTTTGTTACCATTCGAAATATCTCGATTCATTGTCAGAATTAATTCGAATGCAACTCCGAGACAATCGTTTTGAAACGTCATCGAAAGTCGTCGCTGTGATTGGTCAGAAATAATCGATGCCAGCCAAGCGTTGTGATTGGTCAGAATTAATTCGAATGCAACTCCGAGACAATCGTTTTGAAACGTCATCGAAAGTGGAATCGAGACAATCGCTCTGAAATGTCAGAAATCATTCGAATGTTCAGTCCGAGATAATCGTTTTCAAACTGTCAGAATTCGTTCGAAAACGCAAATCGATTCTCACATTCGAGATGTTATATTTCGAGATGTCAAAATATCTCAGATTGCTTGACAAACGAAGTACATTGTTGGCTGCCTACTAAAGCATGTTGATGTTATAATCAACCTCGTGTGTGAATTATAAATTATGAATTAATACTTTTAGGTGACGATTTACGTTTCCAGTAGGTATAGTTTATGTGTAAAAGATTTTCATGGTGATAGTTTTTCACAATTGAAGGTTTAATACCTACCTATGTTATTTTTAGGTTATGTATCATCTATTCGGGACATTCGGGTAGTGTATATTTAAAATAAAATAAACCAATAACTTAGCAAACACCATTTTTATATTTAATGCTGATCGGGTTTCACTACAACCGTAGCTTCTTCGGGCAGTATACAATATTCAGTATATATTAAACTCATCAAGTGACATCTGTTCGTTCATATAAACATAATATATCTGCTACCTATGCTACGAACAAATATATTTAATTTATTTGAAATTAACATGAATGAAATTAACATCGGTGTCTCTTAGTTAGAAATTAAAATGAAACGCTCTCTGTAGTAAAATAACTTTATTTACTTAATAATAATTTGTGAATTGCATACAAATTACAAATGAATGAATGGTTTGTTTTGGGTTCTAGTAGACGCCTACAACGTACATGAGATTTAGAGGTTATTTTTAACAAAACGGCATATAATTATTATCTTATTATTAAGAGGTACATTATAAATATTATTAATGGGAATTTGTACCTACTGGCTACACTAAGTAGCTATTCAGCAGGAGCTTACAATATTATATAAAACAGATATCAAAGTACAGCAAATGAAAATTACAGCACAATAATAATGTACATAAAAATATTTTTCTTTGTACTTAAAAAACTTGTATAATAATTTATTTTAATTGTACGTATGTAGATATTCGAATCTTATTAATTATTTATAAAAATTTTAATTGCATATGCATACATATTTGAAGTTCGTGGATAACAGGAATAATACTAATGTTGCTAGCAGACAACAAGGGAATCATTGCCAGGAATGAAAATTAGTGATTGAAATTTCGCTAGTACCTGCTTACCAAAAATATTGCCATACTAATGAAAATAAATTACAGCCGGAATATATATTCGAATCCTACCCCCCCCCCCCCCGACGGAAAAAATTTTGCCCCTGTCCGTAGCTATTGCTCCCGCACTCCGAGCGATTCATTCGAATGGATCATACGATTCTTTTGATGTTTCGGTTAAAAAAATCGATTATATAAATATTTCAATCATTCCCATCACTATCCGTAACCGTAAAAGATAAAGTTGGACCATCTTTTCGGTTATGGAAAAAAAATAAGAGATTATTGCCATCTATTATAAACGGATTCACAGGTTTCCTATATTCCAACTTCTACGGCCTAGGACTTGACGGCTTATTTTTACCGCTTATTCCTATTATAAACGGGCTTTTAAGGTTACATTTAATAGGTTAGGTTAGATTAGGTTAGGTTTAGTTGGGTTGGGTTAGTTTAGATTAGTATAAGTTAGGTAAGGTCAGGTTGAGTTATTATTTATTTTGTAAGAAACAAACAGCTTTTACATAATATACAATGATAGATATAAATATACACAAATGAAAGAATATCTTTGTTTTAAACCACTTTATTACATTTATATACGTCGACCGGTTTCGGTTGAACTTAACCTTCATCAGGACACAGGAAATATAAACTATAGTTTATATTTGTACTGTCCTGATGAAGGTTGAGTTCAACCGAAACCGGTCGACGTATATAAATGTAATAAAGTGGTTTAAAACAAAGATATTCTTTCATTTGTGTAATAATGTCAAGCCACAAAGTGTTTGCTTTCTTCGATAATATAAATATACAATTTAACTAAAGTCAAGCCACAAAAGTTTCTTTTGCTAAAGTTCATTGGAAATGAAGTTTTAATATCTTAAAATTAATTTGGTGTTAAAGGAAGGGGAGAGGAAGATGAAAATAGGAAGAGGATAGGAGATGCTCCCGATACATTCCCTACTCCCATATTAATAATCGGTCGAACGCATTACTTTATATCAATATTTCTTTACGTTATTAAAAAAAATGTCAATCCTGTAAAATTTTGTTTTATATTGTGCACATATACGAGGAATTGGGGAATTTTTTCGAATGTTTGTTCTACACGAGGGTAGATAAAATAAATCAAATTGTTGGGTTGATCTAGACGGAATATGAAGATTTATTAAAATGGTAAGTTCTGGTGAGTCCAGACCATTATTTAGGATTTCAAACAATAAGATTTGATCAAAAATTAGATGTCGTGTTTAGATGGAGTTAAAATTATGAAATATAATGGATTCGGTATAATTTGAGAAGTGTAAGTTTAGTTTATAATTTATGTGTTTAAAACATTTTTTTTGAATTCTTTCTCTTCTTTCGATATGGGCTTGGTATAAAGGAGTCCAGATCGGTGTACAATGTTCCAGTGCGGGCGAATATATGAGGTGTAAAGGGAATATACACTGTTTATGTTGTGGAAGGGTTTTGCTATGCGAATTATAAATCCCAGCATTTTATTGGCTTTGTTAATGATGTCATCAGTGTGTTGGAAATAGTTTCATTTAACATCCAGTGTTACCCCAAGGTCCCTGATATATTTTACTTCATTGATGTGTGTCCGTTTAGTGTGTATACAAAGGATATTTTATTTTTATTACGTGTAAATGTTAATTTATTGCATTTCGCGATGTTAATAACAAGTTTGTTTAATTCGCAATAGACAAAAAGAAGATTGAGGTCCTCTTGAAGTTTAATGCAGTCGTTGATTGATTTAATAACTAAATATATTTTTTATCATCTGCATATGCTAGGTAATTAGCATGTAAAAAAACATTTGTGAATATGGTATATATACACATTTAATAATAATGGGCCTAAATGAGAACCTATAGGTTAGCTTAAGTAAGTTTTGATAAGGTTAGGTTAGGAAAGGTCATTTTAGGTTAGGTTAGGTAATGTTGGGTAAAGGTTAGGTTAGGAGATTATAGGTTTGGTAAGGTTAGGTTAGGAAAGGTCATTTTTATTTATTTTTATTTAAGTACATTAAACAGGCATGGTGCCCAAAAATTTACATTCATGGATGTTAAAATACATAATAATAACAAAAATAGTAACAAAATGAATAAGCTAAATATGCAGAAGTAAATAACTAATAAGAATGGGTAAATTGTAAAAACAAATATGTTCAGAAACGATTTGTTATTGTCACACCTGTACTGGTGAGATATTGATTAGGTAGGTACAATGTTGCTTCTCTTAAAATAAAGGACTTCATCACAATAAGTGGAAATAACAATAAGTGGAAGTGAATAAAGGAATCTCAGAAGTAGTAGATGTGTTCAACTGCACGGAATATAGTTATAAGAAGGCTATAATAACATACCTCTGTCGTAATTATCAATGTTATTAGGCATAATACCATTCTATTCATAAGTTATCACAGAACCTAAACTATGCACTTACCTACATCAGATATCAGACAGAAGAGTGTTATCTAATAATTTTATATACTTAATCAAAACTATAATTTTTCCCAAAATTGTTATGAGATGTCTTACTGACAGCCCTGATTCAACAGAGCTAACTCTTAGTTCTCAGCAAATTCAACCAAATTCAATATTGAAGGTAACAATAACCTCAATACTAAACTACTGTACGGATTGAAAATAAAAATGCTATTGTACCTATGTATACGAGATGTTATTCTTGTTTAATTTTCAACATAATTTCTCAGTAATTATTCTGTTTAACATAATACTGTTTCGCTCCTGTGAACCACTGTAAACATAAATCATGTATATTGTAAAAGCCTTTTACGGCGTCTAAATAAATAATAAATAAATAAATAAATAAATATCAGCTTAATGTCATTAAGGTAATACGTTTTAAGTGTTTAAATTGGTCATTAAAAATGTCTATTTCATTATTAGAGCCATGTATAATGTTTTAATGGTCGCGGTACAGGAGAAAAATATCCTGTATTTGTGTGGTAGGCTTTAATATAGAAAATGTCTTTCATCCTCCTTGTTGATTTTCTTGATGGTATATTGATGTTAACTTGGGATAAAATGTTTGGTGTATCAACTGATGCATGTATGATTTTGTGTAGAAGCAGTACGTCAGAGAGTTTACGTCTGACCGTTAGTGAGTGTAGTTTATAGTGCAAAATTCTGTCATTATATATGTTCCAAATTGACCAGATAAACCTTCACGATAAGGAATTACACGGGTTAGTTTGTTTTGTATGGATTCAATCCTATAATTATGAATCTCATAATTGGGAGACCAAATTGTTGATGCGTTTTCGAGAATACATCGCACAATTGATTTATATAATGATAAAGTTAATTCTGTACTTTTAAAACAATTTGTGATTCTTAGCGTTAATCCTAATACTTGTGATACACTTTTTGAAATTGTATCTACATGTTTATTGAAGCTAAGTTACAAGTCAAATATCACGCCTAAGTCTTTGATTGAAGTTGTGTTTAGTAATTGTCAATGTGATATGTGTTTGAGAATTTATTGATGTTCTTTGTGAATGAAATTACGGCACATTTGTTTTCATTAAAATATAAATCGTTTAGTGTGTCATGTTAGGTTAGGTTAGGTAAAGTTGGGTTATTAAAGGTTAGGTTAGGAGATTAAAGGTTTGGTAAGGTTAGGTTAGGTTGGGTTATTAGAGGTTGGGTTATCATTGGTTTGATTAAATAAAATAATAATAATACTTAGTAATAAATAGTTTAAGGCGATGCACTACGACGTGTAACATTTCGAATTAAGCCGCTTACAATAACACCCCTTATGCAGATGGCGATAAGGTTTAAATTCCCGTTCAACACCATCTGTCTTTTTTGATAAATAGACAGGCACAAATATTTAATTGTTTTACGATAATTTTATAAAGAACTTAAATTGCTACATTATACAGTAAAACCGTAACCGAAAATGCGTTCGTAAGTACGAGATTTTGAACTTTAAAAAAGTTTTTATAGGCCTGATACATTATTTAAGACGCGGGAGACGAGTTTACTCGTTTAGTTGCGCAAAGCGGTAAGGAGCGGGAAACTGTAAACAAGGGGTTCTAAATGGGTGTGGGGTCATGTGTTTTCTATTGTCGGCGGTACCCGATCTATCTACCTGTCAATACAATGAGTTTAAAATCGCTGTCGCATATGTTCCGCTCACAAACTACGCAGTGAAACGCGGTACATGTGCAAGTTTTGCAATGTCCCCCTGCATAAAGGAAAGTGTTTCGAACTCTATCACACATTGAAGCGCTAGTAGGTTATAGTTTTTTTTTATATGTATTGAAAATTTCTAAATAAATTATTTTGTATGAATAAATTTTGATGAGTTATTTCGATTGTGAAATACTGTTTTTTCTATGATTCCCAAGAAAGAAGAAAGTTTTTGTTCATAAAAAAAAGGAATTACACAAACATTGCTAAGTAAATAAATAGAAACATTTTTTTAAAGTAAAACACTGAAAGTTTCATCGAAAAATATCAAATAAATCATAAAATATGAATATTTTGCGGAAAGTCTAATTTTGTCGCTAAAAAAACCCCCGCGCTTCGCCCCCAATTTGGCGGTAAAATGCCCGACCATATAGTGTTAAGTAAGTAAGAATATCAGTAAGTGTACAGGGGGTTAATATTAAGAAAATTGCAAAGAATATATACCAACCGTCCATCAGTATGTACAACGGTATGTTATTTCAAATGATCTACATAGGGATAAGTATATAGTATATGTTACAAGCTGTTAATTAATACCTCCCTAATTGAGAATCACTCGTGTTTAGGGAGGGAGTGACCTTAAGTTTTCAACATTAAGGAGATGCACTACGTCGTGTAATATTTTAAATCGAGCCGCTATCAATAACACCCCTTACGTAGATGGCGATAAGGTTTAAATTCCCGCTTAACACCATCCGCCTGTTTTGATTTATGCAAGAAAAAAACATGGCCAAAATGTGCTTTTATTTTATTTTGTGGATGTTTAGGCATAAATATTTAATTTTTTTTGATCATTTTATAAATAACTTAATTTGCCACATTATACAATAAATTATAACCGAAAATGGGTTCGTAAGTAGGAGATTTTGAACTTTAAAGCAGTTTTCATAGGCCTTATACATTATTTTTTTCTGGGCTTATAAAAAGACTAAAAAATACTCAATTATTCCAAAGGCCAAGTTGTATTCTACTAGCAGTATTTAATTAAAGCATCTGAAACATTTCTAAGCAACCAATATTTCAAACCAAAAACACATGATTTTGCATTACTACGTATGGCATCGCCTTAAATCATTTTAGGAATACTACCATACATATAAACTTTAAAATTATGAACATTTCGTCCCTCTAGTTCGTTTTTGTCCAACAGACCATATTTGGTGAAATTGAGTTAAGTATGCAGTTCTTCTCAGAAATCATTTATTTATATGATACAAGTGAAGTGTGTTTTCAAGACGCTCTTTGTCTTAAGACCACCAAAATTAAACAACATTCCGGCGTGTTTATCCAACACTTTGTCCAACATCCAAATGAAAAACGTGTTTTCTGCGTAATTTTAATCATTTGATTAAAAATAATAATTTCTATCACTTTAAATCATTTAAGCAAGTTTAGAATTGAGCTGATTTCAATGTTTATGCGTTTTACGTAAAAAAACTTTGACACGCTATTTCTCCCGATTAACGTTTTGGTCTGTTGGATAAAAACGAACTAGAGCGACGATATGTGTTCAGAATAACAGATTTCTAAACGCTAAATTTTTTTTTTGTATAATAATATACCACACAACTAAATTAGTTTGAGGTAAATTGTTTTATAAGTTTATTCTTAAATTTTCATCATTTCTTTCAGCTTGTATTTCTTTAGGGAGTTTGTTAGTTTTTTATTTTTTATTTTATTTAACCGATTGCGGTATCTTTTTTACTTTACTTTATATTGATAAAGTAAAGTAAAAAAGATACAATATTAAGTAACATAAAGATATAAAGTGATGTAGTTTGTTCTCAGTCCTTTTCACTAGGTATTCCTGTTACGAGGCGGACTGTCGGTTGTTGTATGTGTGTTGATCATGATTTCCTCACATCTTCTAATTTGTTGGTTCCCACAAAATATAAAATAAATTAAGCAAAAAGTATTTTTGTTTGTTGTCTGTAGGTTGCGTTGGGGTTACTTCATAAATTTAATGATTTCCTCATCTTCATGTTTAGTTAGCCATAATTTGATGTATTTTTTAAACTTTTCTATATCCATGGTGTTTTTAATTTCAATAGGAAGGGCATTATATAATTTTATAGCATGGAAATAGTGGTTTTTCTGGCCAAAAGATGTATTTAATTTTGGAATGTTTAGTAGATTTGAGGGTCTTGTCCTTGTAGTGTGGTTGTGTTGTTCAGCAAGGTTGTTAAATCATTTAATTAAATAGCTAAGTATGTGTAGGGGTGTTTTGCCGTTGTTGTATTGAGTTTAGGGATTATCATTTGTTCCGTGGTTCACGGTCTAGTGCTCAATGATTCTCTTATTAGTTTCTTTTTGTTGATTTGAAGTTATGCCTTTTTTGTAGATTCTGGTTAATTTTAAAAATTTAAATTCTTGTAATAATTCACGAATCTAATCGTTTTCTGATGATCTCAATTTACTAACTCCTTAATAATAATTTGTTCAGTTTTTTCACAAACAAATCTGTAGTCAATTTATTTGCTTTTCGGAACGGCTCATATGGTATTATAGAAATCGTTGCGTCTTCCTTATGATCATAATTAAAAATATGAGCTAAACGGAGTTTAGTTAAAAGAAAAAATATCAAACTGTTCATTTAAATCCAGAAGTAAACCACAGAATTATTAAAATGTATACCTCTATGAAACCAAAGGTTCCGACCGCAATTTGAGAAAAAATTTTGAAACTTCGTGAATTTTTTTATTTATATTTTTATATGAAACGACAAAAAAGTAAGATTGCAAAAATATTAATAATACATTTGTCTAATAAAATATATATATTTTTTTATCAATAATTTTAGTTGAGTGTTAAGATGAAAAAACGTGGGTGAGAAATTAGTTTGATTTCAAATTTTTAATAATTAATAAACTATATGTTTGTTTCTACTTTTATGTCCAACAGATGGCGCTTTTTTTGTACATATTTTTACCTTTTCGCAGGTGACATCTATATAATATAGGTATTTAAAAACATACACGTATTACAATGCAACGTTGTGTCAAAATTTGAAAGCAATCGGTGAAGAATTTTCGGAGATTTAAGATTTTAAACAAAAGAATGTTTAAGTTTTTATTTTATCTTTAAGAAATGTAACGGTCAATATGCCATAGTCCTGAAAGATTAAAATATTAATTGACTGAGCATAGCGAAGTCCTGTTTTAACTCAACAGTTTTGCATTCCGTATATATCTATAAATTTATTTGTAAGTTCCGTTTCCATTTCAAGATGGTGGCCGTTTTAGTAGTAACATTTTAAGTTTACAAATTCGAAATGGGTTATGTTTATTTGAACTTTTTTGTTCCATTTTTTCAATATTGTGGTACCTACCTACCTGAAAAGAGTTTGAAAAAAGAACCGTCATTGATATAGTGATATTTCTTTGGAAAAACTGTACATGTAATTATTTCTTATTTTAAATAAAATTTTTGCATAAAATATATTGTTCATAATGAAGTAAAAATCTTAGGATTTCAGTAAAAATTAGTCAAACTTGGATTCTTACGTGAACAGCTTTTGGCAGATATGGCACGGGAAGGTGGTGCCCTTGTGCCAATCGAGATGGTCGCGCAGGTCGAGCGTCTTGCGGAAGCGCGCGCCGCACTCGCCGCACGACAGCCGCGTGGCGTGGTTGCGGCTGTGGTAGTAGAGTGGCTTCGCTTCAGAGAAGCTTTGCGTGCAGACAGCGCAGACAAGTTCGCCGCGTGACTTCATAAACAAAATAAAAAAATATATTCTCATATCAATGTGTTACGAGATAATTTGTGACAGTTATAAATGTGATATGTGGCAATGTCACATGTGGTGATGTCAAAAACCTGACAACGATGTCAAACGTGAAAATGGCAAATGCAACAAATGTGTCGATGTAAAATGTGAAAATGTCAAATGCGACGATGTCAAGTGTGACAATGTCAAATGAGACAATGTCAAATGTGACGATGTCAAGTGTGACAATGTCAAATGTGACAATGTCAAATGTGACAATGTCCAATGTGACAATGTCAAATATGACAATTTCAAATGAAACAATGTCAAATGTGAAAGATAACACCAAAAAGGTTATTTATTACCTCGCAATGCTTCTTCATATGGTCATCTAGAAGATATTGGTGGTTGAAAAACACAACGCAGTGCTCGCATTTAAAGGGGGAGGCGATATAATCCTTGTCCAGTCTTCTATCTTCTTTTTCTTTGATCTGCTCCTCAAGAGTAAGGGTGATGGCCATGTTTTTTGCTTTCTGACTGCTTGAACTGGGTTTATTCTTCTTAGGACTGGATGAGGATTACTTTTCAGTTTGTACGACTGCTGAAAATTTGAACTGATTACACATAAAAAACCGGAACGAACCACGGGAACTTTTTCCGACTTGTGGAAAAACGCCCATATGGTAACAGTACTCTAATCATGTGACCAATCTTAAAAAATATACACCAATCTGTATAATTTATTTATTTTAAAACGAATTTATTATACAAACAATTACATTAATCGAATAGTCCAATTTAAAACATGCTCCTCTTCCCTACATCCAATTGTAACCCCAATTTCGATCATACTTCCCCCTCCCCACCATAGTTGATGTTCTTTCTCCTCTATGTATCTAATTATTTTAACAAACCCTGGGGAAGTTTCTGAGGGAACTGGCAGAGGCACTGGATATGACTGTAACATATATATATATATATATAAATATCTTAACAAACAATATCTAACATATATATATATATATATATAATGACCTCTTCCCGTAGTATGTTGATCCAGTAAGAAGTTGTTAGACTATGTTGATCCACCTTTAACACCATATAACTTAGCTATTGTGGAATACATCTGAATGAATTGACAACAGTGGTACAATAATTATCAATGTTGCCAGTTTGCCAGAAAAACCATTTGATATACTGTTAATAAAATTTTCAAAATTTGTATGGAAATCGGATGCATCATTTATGTTGATCTACCTAAATTGGCATACTTATGTTGATCTCATATATATTGATCTATTCCCGTAGTATGTTGATCCAGGTAAGAAGTTATTAGACAAAGTTGATCTGTGTCCCTATATATGGTTTTACTAAATGAACCAATCAAGAGCAATCGGTGGACTGTTCATCACAAGGTTTTATCTGATTCCGTAATCTTTTGTGATATTGAACTCAAAGTATTAGTCTCTAGAGTCGAATATCGCATGAAATGACTGTGAGATGGTACCGTTTCAAATCAAAATGACGTGTTCATTCGACTGTTTGTTGCTTGAATTGTTTATAAGAAATGTATGCGTATTTAGATTGAAACGAAACTTTCGCAAAAATCAAATCCATTAAAAAAATACCTACTGCGTGGCGGGCCGGATCGAAAAAGACTGGTTGAGGGATACCTTTTGACCATCAAAATCCAAAATGGCGGCAAAAGGCATAATGTTATATGGGAAATATTGAACTTGCATCTATTACCATCTCTCCTGATTACGCTTCGTGACTTAGTAGGGGTGGCCAGGTTCTTGGTTATAATGGGTAATTAATGGATGATTGGACGAAGTTGGAGCTAAGAAAAAACTGTCCAAAGAAGCGAAGCTAGCAGTCCACAATGGAGTGCTGGTACCTACCCTAATATATGGAAGTGAGGCATGGAACTGGCAGAAGAAGGCTGAAAGTAGACTGAATACTGTAGAAATGAGATCCCTGAGGCATATGTACGGTAAAATCATGTATGACGAAATGTGCGTATGCTATGTCCATTCTACAGATATTTTATTAGAGCCTGTTAAAAGGAGCTAGCAGCATTGATCCCCGGTGCACCGTGCACGTGCTTGATACTCGACAACTCGACGGACACGAGCGGAATACACGTTCACAGTTAAGTTGATGTTATCTATACATATATGAACGGGTCGTTTCTCCGACTCGTTTTATCGTAAGTCGGGTCGCATGTGGAACGAGCTATCGGCATCTGTTTTTCTTCCTCAATATAATCCAGGCCTCTTTAAGACCCGCATTTATAAATTCATTCCTTCAGCCCCTACCTTAACCCGCCTCATAACGCTATATAACGTATTTAAAGTGTAAAGATAGGGGCGCTTATGTGAGAGGTGTCACATAAAAAAATTATAAATATTTTGGATAAAATTGTCTGACACCCCACCAAGCGTATTTCCTCATGGATATATAAACAGTTTGCAGAGTGCCAGTACTCCTTCTCCACAAATTTGTGTAATTTATTATTAAAGGAGTATTTAGGCGAGTAATTCTTAGGACTGTTTTTTTTTTAAATCAAAGTGGATGGGTTAAATGAAAGACAGCTTAGAAACCAATAATTTTATTAACTATTCATAACATAATATAATAAAATTACGAAAATATTACACAATCAAATAATATAAAAATGTAATTATACAAAATAAGATACGTAACACAATAATATGAAGTGAAGAAAAATAATGTTGATCATAATGTTAAAATAACGAAAACAGTTTTCCTTAAAAATTATAGGTAATTACCAAAAAAATAAACATCTTTAACTTTAGGTTTAAGAAAAAAAAAGAAACAAAAAACAGCAAACAATAATTAAATAGGTACCTGCGGTCGTGGTCGCCGGGTTGCTCTATTTGGTATTTTGTTTTCAAAATATTATAATATAAGTGAAGGAATTTAAATTCTGCTGCAATTTGTTTTTTTTTTGTAAATATTATTGACTAAAAAAAAAGGGGGTAGTAAAATATGTACCTACTTTATAGGTATTAGGTATATTCTGATTTAATTCAGAGTAAAAACAGTAACAATTTAAACACGCCTCAGAAAGTCGTTCTTAAGCTCAAATATAGTAAAAGGGATAATACATAATAAACTAAAGAAAGTAAGTCACCTCAACTTTAGCATCATTAACACTTAAAGTAATATCAGTGTTGTTCGGTGCAGATGTTTCAGTAGCTTGATGCGGTCTCATACTTTGATACATCACTCTTGAAGGTGATACGAGTTTGCTGTCAGAGATATTGTAGTCTATCCCATCAGTCGGAGAAAGGTCATTGCGTAAGTCCTCTACTTCTTTCTCCATCGGCGTTTCAGTATGTTCATATTCTCCACCACTGGGACTCTAAAAAAATCGTACAGGTTATATAAACGAAAATATTATAATAAGGTATTTTATGAACCCCATAACTATGAAAACCCATAATTCCACATGATATCAATATTAAAATATTAACAGAAAAGTATCTCAGCAATTACCTCTGGATAGATGAACAGACCACTATTTTTTAAGTCTGATGATTGCGGACTTTCCGGAATTATTAAATTCGCTTTATTTTTTTTTGCTATTGACGAATCACTCTTATCGATGTTATCAGAAGAGTCTTCTGTATCGTGGCATAATACGATATTTTCCAATAATTCTTTTTTAATAACTATTGGTGAAATTTCAGACATGATGGAAGAATTCGTCAAGAAAGAAGAATCTCCTGAAACAGTAAACAGATTTGTGGACTATAATATCACCACTTTTTTATTTGCTAAAACAACCCAAGAAATTATAAACTTATAAGGGAAAATAACATTTTATTAAATATTTTTATTCAGCATTAATTTACAGCGCCCTTGAGGTGATTTCTCACGAAAACGGCGCTATATAAATTAGCCAAATATTATTATTCTCTAAATAAAATAGTGAATTATAAATAAATTGATAATAATAGTTATTACTTAAAATAGAAACATAACAATGCTACCTTCTAATTCCAACTCGTAATACATAATGAAAGATTCGACTTCAAATAATACATAATACTGAGTAGAAGATGCCCGCAGTGTCGCTCTTGTTTGAACACCAATCAGAATTGAAATTGCTTGAAAGGACTCTTAGCGTGTTGGAAGTTCCTGGCCATATCTGAATAGCCAGGAACTTTCAACCTTTCTCTTGCTCATCTCCTTCCTTTCCCCACGTCCCCACTACCTTCAGCCTTACAACATACTCCAATTGAGGATGCCAATTGCTAGTCTCACTGGCCCCTGACGGTTGTGACCTTTGTGCAGTATTATTTGCAGGTAAGTATTCAAACTGTACCAATAGCGTTATTTACGGAGATGCACTAGGTAGGTACTAAACTATGAATATAATAATCCGCTACTCGCTCGATTTGAATGAAAATAACTCACGTCTTAGGTATGCTTTGAAATTGAAATTCCCACACAATATTTAAAAGTAGGTATGTTAAAAAAAATAAGCAGGCGAAAACAAAACTAACTTTCACAAGAACCTCAAACCATTGTTGTATATTCTCATGTAAAAGCTCTCTTGAGCAAGTTATTCGATAGTTAAAAGATGTTTTATATTTTAATCATTAATATCAGTTTTATCCTCTAAAATTAATAATAATTGGATAATTTATAGAGCGTCGTTTTTGTGAAAAATCACGTCAAAAGGCGCTGAGTAGATAACAAAAAAACTAATATTAATATAAATTATAATTTAAATTATTTTAATTACAAAACCTAAGATATAAAGTTTTAACCTGTTGCATAAAAAAATTACATATCTTAAAATAATTTTACATATTAAAAATCATACCTGTCTCCTCGTCTTCTTTTTTCATCATGTTGCGATTTATTAACTAACTCCCGGCGTAATGTAACGATAGGTACCTTCTACTTTCACTGTGGAAGGCCGATGTACGAGTTATGAGTAGATATCTCTGGAGAACACAGCACTTATGGAATTATAATATGACCCAGCACTGCACAAGCTTTTCAATAAACAATGAACAATCCGTTAAATACTCGGCTTTTATATTGCCAAAAATTCATTCCATTAGCCATTGATAAGGGTGACCACGATAGATTTCGGTTCGGTATTACAATGTTTTTATAAATGAAATGAGGAATTCTTATGAACAATACAGTCGGTACAATACTTGAATTACATTCAAAAGAAGTTCAGTGATAAGCATATGTTAAGAGCAAAAAAAATGGAGGTTTCATATATTATTTTACATTTTAAGTTACGTTTTTTTTTGACCGGTAAACCAGTCTCCGGTGAAATTTGACTTATGTGAAACCGGTAATCTACATTGACATTTATTTTATTTATTTATTTATTTAACGAAAATTTAATTTGATGCACTTTGGAGTCAAATCGGTAGGTTACACACAGATGAATGTTCACACCCTTCAGCCTCACAACGTACTTAATTAGGGATGCAATAGTCCTAGTGGCTGCGGGCAGTCGCTATTCACATACAAATCTATAACACGATCCGGTTTGGAAGTATACTACATAGAAATAATCATATGTAAAAATTTTCAGTCTCACAATTTGTCGTATTGAGGATATCATAGTTCAACTCGCTCTATTTGCACACTATTTACAAACGTCATTATTTTATTACTAATCTCTTTATTGTTAATAAAGCAACGTTTTTCAGCATAGAGTTGTGTGGTGGTTCAACTCTTTTCTCTGATTACCTATACAAATTAATCTTAGTCAAAATAATGAGACTTGATATTTTTGATTCATATGAACTCCATAACCACTGGAGCGATTACAGAATTTAAAAAGTATATATATTCTTGGATTGATTGACATTCCTGAGCAAACAATATCTCCGCCCACTTAAAAAAATCGTACCTCCGAATTTGAATATGGAGACATACAAAATGATGTTTATTATAACCAATGAATCAACCCATCTTTTATCGATTATATACGTTTAATTAGGATTTAAAAAAAAATCATTAACATTATAATCGCATAACTCTTGAAAAGAAAGTCCCGATGATTGGCATAAATCATTCAAATCGAATAAATATTATTTTTTAAATATTAATATTCTGTATAAATTATTGTCACATCTTGCCGGAAATCGTTATATTTTAAAGTTCTCTAAATAAAATTAAATCTTCTTATTAAAAGAATTATCTCACATTTAATATTTTAAAACAACATGACCGGAAGTCGGCATCTTTGAGTGAAATCAAATAATGCAAAAACTAAAAAAACACCACAAGGTGGTTACAAATGCATATTTTATTAAATAAATTTTTTCGATTTTATTTTATGTGAAGAATTTTTCACAGAGGCCCAATGAATATTATACAATGAAATCACTTGCTTCATCGGTAGAGGAGACCAAAGCCAATTGAACCAATTTGACTTTAACATTTTCTACGTCTTGCATATAAAGTTTACGATAAAAATACTTATAATCAACGTCAGACAATTTAACTGCCCACCAAATTCGTATATGATTTTTTTTCAATCTCATATAAATTAAGCTATATACTCATAAACCAATTGACCCCGACCCCGGGGTCATTGCGGCATTAACGGAATGTTGATTGAAATGTAGAATTTAGGCACATAGTTCATCCAGTCCAATTTCAATAACTTCGATGACGAAAAGCAGTTTTTATAATTAGTTTAAACTTACTCTTCAAAATTTCAATTATTTTTAACGTAATAAACTATATATCCTCAAGAAAATCTGTTTAATCACGAACCGTAACTACTTGATGTAATAAAAAAAGAAAACAAATATATGTTAATATCATAGTTTGCTTGCTCGATAAAAACAGAAGAAGAAAAATTTTTTTTTTATGAATGAGATAAAACTTTACCCCAAACAACGTGAAAATATATTAATTAAAATCAAAATATAAACTTCACATTAGGAAAGAGGACAACGAACAAATAAGTACATTGACTAAGTGTTACGGACGGACATGCACTTGAGCAAGACTTGGGAGCTGTACTCACAGAAACTTAAAAAAAACTTGGGTTTATTTGTAGTACGGGGTCAATTATTATTATTATTATTATGTAATGAGCAGGCAGCATTCTGCTGATGCGCTCATATCTGATTTCACAACAAGTTTGACAGTTATTGAGTTGTACTGGTATAATTTTCCCCCGAAAACATTAAAACGAAAACAATATAAACTACTTTTTTAAAAGAAAGACATACATTCCCGGGTTTCGAATAACCTGGCAATATTTGAAAATCTCCTACTACCACCACAGTCAGCTGAAAATGTTGCTTGTGTTGTGATGGAGGACTTAGCCAGCCCAGGAATTGAGCACACTACGCCGCGCCTGGGTGGGACCCAAACGTGATGACAACTCGGCCACCGACCGGTCTAAAATATGACAGAGATCGCTCCAGTGGATAAGTAATAAAACGTAGTTTATAGGCAGTTTATAAAAAAAAAATTGTCTAAAGAAACAGATACATTTTTAAAACAGTAATAAATAAAGTACATTCTGGAATCATTAATAAGTCGTTTTGAAATATTTAGCCGTGTTAAGTAATCAATAGTATCCGGAAACGCGGTGGCAAAACGTGGAATTCCATAGCCTTTTTAATTTATTAAAAATATTTATAAAATCAAAGACAAAACAATTAAATGTATTCTAATCAGGGTGTTCTTATAACAAAAGAACGCCGGCATGGATATATCGCGGCCGGCCACGCAGCTGCATTATCTTAACAACGAAGTTTAGGTCTGATCAAATTCACAATAGAGTATTATTTTTTAACGCAATTAGTTTTCATACAGAGAATATCCAAATAAACGTTTTTAGTGTATAAAAACATATCGGCTTCTTTGTCTGGATGTGGTGTGATTTGATTTGTATTTTTTTATGAAACATTATTATGAAGCATCGAGGAATTATCAATATTTGAATAAATAAAATATTGAAGTGTTTTACGCTCTCCTCTAACTGGTATTAGTATAACATGCACGTGTTCGTTTCTATACAAACTGTGAAAAAAATCAGCTTCTCATTGGGTGGTCATGTAAAATGAATGTTATTCATTGATGTATTAATGTCGTATATTAGTCTACAATAATAATATTATTGCTATTGTTACAATAATATTGCAATTTTGCCATTTTGCCGTGCTAAAAACACTTTATTCAACTTCTCGAAATTAGCTGTAGATTTGTAGTTTTGAATACCACACCAGAGTCCCAACTGCTCCCGTCTGGAGCCAGTGAGACTATGGCATCCCCAATTGGGGTTGTTGTGAGACTGAAGGTATTGTGGACCTCGAAGGAGATGACGTAGAGGAAGGTGGGAAAGTACCTGGCTATTCAGATCTGGTTACCAAACACTAATTGTAAAATAGTACAAATTAATTTTAGTAAAATTTATTTGAGCCCGCGACCTTCGGATTGCTAGTCGAGAGCCTTTACCCCTCGATAACGGAGGCCGAGATTTAGGTACGTTTTAAATTATGTTTTGCATTTGAAAGTAGACGTTTATTACAATTTGGGAGGAGGGTATGTGTACCGCCGCCCCGGGAACCATTTATTGGATAACCCACACTTCTGCCATAGGTCACCCCAAGTTGTTGGATATGTTTGGTGAGGTGTGTTGGGAGCTTGGCGGCAGATGCACCTGCCTAATAACTGCGTGGTGGGCCGGATCGATTAGTCCTCTTCCAACGAATGGCCTTGCAACGCAGTAGGAGAGTTAGATTCTTATGTATATCACTCGAACACACTGAACCCCAGATTACTACCCACCCATCAAACCTATTTACTTCCCAGAACTCACTCTCCTTCCTTTCCTTCAAAATTCCCCCAACACAGCATTCACAAAGATGACATAGGCCCTGAGGGTTACGATTTTCCTCAGGGCCTCCTGTGTGATGTATATGATGTAAAAATATACAAGAGATAAACAACAATCTCGCTAAACGTTGGCGGTGACCTATGGTAGGGTTATTGGTTATCTAATAAATGGTTCCCGGGGCGGCGGTACACATAATTGTAATAATTCTCAAGGGCTCTGATGTACAGACATTATGGCTCCTGTTGATTGACGAACATATACTAAAACATCGTTGGTTGGAATCGTAGCTTGAAATGACTTTAGTCATGTTTAGTAATAAACAAATTAGAATAAATTTTTAGCAATCATAATTTAAAATTTGAAAAATTTAATTCTCACCAATCTAATCGCCGCAATTTTAATAGACACATATTATGGATATTACGCTTTGTTTCAACTTAATCATTACAAGAAACTTACGTCGGGAGAGATGGTAAAAGATACATTAAAATAAAATTTTATTCCATCAAAGTTTAAAATTTCTCTTATAAAATGACCCAGACAAACCTCACCCCATGAACCCGGGCACCCCTGCTAAGTCACGAAACGTAGTAAATGATGTATTAAATTTACAATTTTTGTTTAATCAAGTTCAAAAGATTTTTTTAGCATGGATTTGACGTTTGCGAAAGTTCCATTTCAATGTAAGTACTCGTGAGGCAGTCTATCCTCTGTAAGTATAAAGTAATTTTCATAGAATATGGATGTACTAACAGGATCCTAAAAGTACGACAACGCGCGCGAAATTGGCGGTTAAGTTACAACGCATGCAAGCCGTCAAGTTTGTCAGAAATATATAGATCAACAAAATAAATCGTGTAAAATGTATATGCTACCGAAAAATGGGCGTGGCTTACAGCTAAATCTCGATGACACAAGTTGATCTGTAGGGATTTACATATGTATGCCAGCTTGGGTAATGGATCAACATATCCGGGGTGGATCAACAAATGCAAACGGATCAACATATACCTGGCGTACCGTCGCACGAGATCAACATAGTACGAGAGGGGATAAATATATATATACCTATATATATATATATATATATAACAATCTAAAAAAAAGAACTAGAAGTGCTGGACGCCCAAAGACGTCCAGAATACACCGTGTAACGAACCTGTCGGCAAAATTTCAAACGTTCAATATTCGTTTCCAGACATTCTGAGACATTTTTTGCTTCCACAAAAATTTTTGCCATACGATTCTACATGGGGTAAGCATCGTTCTGGCCAATTTTGAGGTCAAAACATTGCAGCGTCCGTATATCGGACGCTGTAAGTCGGTGGACGCTGCAATGCTATGGAGTTTTTAGGGGTCGGACGCAACAAATGTAGCGGGATATATATATATAGGTCCCACAACATTTATTGCGTCCGTGCGCAAATCCGTCTTTGGGCGTCCAGCACTTCTAGTTCTTTTTTTTAGATTGTTTTTGTGAATATTGCACTATGTTTTACTCACGATAATCGCTAATATCATATTTTTTTAATATTCATAATAATGCAGGTTTTGATGTTTATTACACTCTCATACATTTCTAGCGTCACGTACATACTCACGTCCGGGTGTATATTTTTTGTATATTGAAGGTTCCTTTTAATATAGGTTTCACGTCCGTTCACTCTAATTTAATTGTTACGTCTGCCGTATATTGCTGACTATTCTAATAAAGGTTTCACGTCCATACTGAATAATATATTCTTGCGTCCGAGTGTATATTATTTGTTTGTTACATGGCGTTAATGAAGGTCGAATTAATCGTCTTCCGTATATACAGCCCTTAAGACTCTTGGATTTGTTTTGAGAGTTTCAAAAGGTAAATTTAGGCCGTTGTTATGCCCCTTATATTATTAAACCCCTTAGGATTACATGACTTATTCTGATATGGGAGATATATTTCACCTTAAAAATAATCAATATAAATATTGTTTATTTTAATTCTTGTATATATCGAGACAAATAGACATCTATAATTTTTGCAATCTTTTCTTTATTTTGAATATCTACTTATGTGAGACTTCTTATCATTTTTACCAATGTATCTTATTTTATTATACGCTTTTGTTGTAACATTTTATTTTTTTTCATTCTATTTTGTTTTCTCTATTGTTTTAATTTTGAAGAATTTATAATAACTGCGATACTCAACTATTAAACAAGAATGTAAACGTCTATTAGGTGTAATAAATTAATTAACAAATAAATAAACAACACAAAATATTTCTTACTTTTCTAGTGAAGTTTTCACGTTCATAGTGAATTAATTAATTAATTACAGCATCTGTGGTTGAGAGATAAGACTCTCGACTCGCAATCCGAAGCCCGTAATCTGACGGTCAAACCCGGTGTGCGCAAATAAATTTTTATTTGTTTGTGTTATATCACAATTAATACATTAAACATAATATAAAGTGTGTTTGCAGCACGTTCCAGAGTGAAATATACTCTCAGTATCGCCCTGGTGTGTGACCACCATTCCGAATGGAAACGTTATTTCCAAGCTTTTGCCGTGTTTGGTGACCAGATATAAATAGCCAGGTACTTTTCTACATTTCTCTTCCTCATCTTCTTCCCCTCCCCAATACCTTCACCCTAGTACTCAGATTGGGGATGCCACAGTCTCGCTGTTCCAGACGGGAGCGGTTGAGAGTCTTGTGCGGTATATAAAAAATATATGTATATATATTTATGTTTTATTTTTTTGACATCCAGAAACACACCAGACCTGACAACAAACTGTCTATTGATAGTGAGAAGTTTGAATGAATATCTTGTTGCACCTTGTATAAAAACGTAGGTACCTACTGGGCGCAGGCGTGCGACAATTTTTTTTACAACGATATCCTTAGTAAAAATGTATCATTTCATAACGCGCCAGTTCGCTCCATTGCAGAGGGCGGTCGGACATTTTTAGGTCGGGATATCAATTTACCGTCCACTTTAAACCATCTTACAAAAATGTCCACCCGCGCAAGGCGCTTTTTAGTTCTGAGTGCTAAGTGGCAACGTTGTAAATGAACTGAATGTTGCCAAATCTGGGGTTTTGTTTCACCAAGGACTCAAACAATACATAAAAAATGAACAAATTCGCCAACGGCCATGGGGACGCAATACTATCGACGAAATGCGTGGACGCAGCACGGCCGTCGTTATGTATACAAAATAATATCTACTCGTGATTGGTCACGAGGATACAATACCATCGACGCAGAACTTCTGTCGTTACGTATTCAATATAATAATATCTGTTTTTATATTTAACTTAATTAGTTCAACCTCAAATTGCAATATTTTAATTAATGAGTTAAACTTATTAATACCATTAAGTTCAAAATAAAAATATTTTTTTTATTTTTATTTCTTAACATCTTTAGTGTTACAATATTTACGACATAATATTAAATAATATTTAAATCACTTTTCTGATAAGTAAGATGCTTGTGCTTAGGAGAGGACAACAATATATTTTTACATATTTATATTGCAAATATTATTACAAAAACTATTAATAGCCTTACAAGAAAATACAATAAAAGTAATAAAAACAGGTTAGTTATAAATAATACCAAGGAATGATAAGCAGAAACATAATATGTGGAGTTTATTAAGCAGAATTGATTTGAAAGTACCTACACGGCACACACACTCATGTAATCTTGTAAAATAAAAATGCTTGTCTTAGAAGAATATGTTCAACATAAGTATAATAACATTCTCTCTGATTCTATCTTCAATGTAACCAAAATAAATATAAAAACTATATTAAAAATGTATTAAACGTGTACCAAACTGCATAAAATATTATTATATTATGTAATGACATATATTATGTAGTATTACGTTATAATAATCTTCTGTTTTAATAATCTGCTGTTATAATAATCTCCAGTTAAAATAATCTCATGTTATAATAATCTCCCTCTTGAATAACGTTATATTTTTTAACAAAATGAAACAATACTATTTTTTAAACCACTTTATATTTATTTTATACAATATTTGGGTTCAATCCGAACCGGTCGACGAAATATAAATAAAAAATAAAGTGGTTTAAAACAAAGTATTTGTTTCATTTTGTATAATGTCAAGCCACTAAGTGTTTGCTTTCTTCGATAAATTTAATATTTTTTAGTTCTTGTAAGTATAGTTTTTAAATTTTTACATACATAATAGAATAGAATATTGCGGAAATCTGCAATTGGTTTCTCAGTTAGGTAAATTACACGTGTATAAATGAACCACATTGTAAACTGTTGATTTCCCTGAAATAAAATAAATAAATAAATAATTTAAAACAATAAGAAAATTTATTAGGTGGTATTAGAGAATTTTTTTGTAACTGTCTTAATTTTCCTCAGATATATCCAGGAGTAATTTATTGAATAATTTTATACCGTTAAATAAATAATGATGTTTTGCTGTTGTAGTTCGAACTAGTGGTACGGTTAGTCCTCCAATATAAATAATTATTTAGCTTAAAATTAATTATGGAATATTATTTTTATCAAATAAATCTTTATGTAATTGAAGTTCTTAATGTACGAGTATTTTTGTCATAAATTTTTGTGAGAAGGGGAACCGGGAAACCTTGGAAAACATTTATTGTTGGATAGTTATATGGCTTTTTTAAATACGATTTTTATTAATATTTTTTGAATTGTCACAAGTGGATGTAGGTATGATTTATACGCAACCCCCCCCCCCCCGCAAACCACGATTTCATATTGTAGTAGTGTAGAATGTGCAAGTGCAAAATAAATACCTTTAAGTATTTTTAATGATACAGTATTTCTAAGTCTAAAAAACATAAAGATGAGTTTTCTCATTCTGTCTACTGTGGAGTTTATTTGACTTTTCCATTTGATGTTATTATCGATAATTATTCCAAGATGTTCACAGCCTAAGCACCCTGATCAAGTTTCTGAAGGAATCGCTTGGGTACCTACTGGATTATAAGGGTATAACGAGCTATGTATTCGATACATGCGATTATATCAATTGGCTAATTATTTAGATTCATTAATTGACAAACAGTTTGCGTTACATATTGGTATTTCGTTAACATTGATATCAGTAAATTTTTCTTTAGCATAGACTACAATTCCACTACTTTTATTTTTGTGATAATTTGTGACATATTGTTTGTAGTTTGGAATACTTGGTATATTTTTATGTATTGCATGCGAGTGTGCCTCAGATAGTATTAAAAAATCTGGTTGTGGACATAATGTTAAATACATAGGTATACCAGAAGTTCGTCCATGTTTCAAATTGTACTCCTTATGTTTAAGTGCAAGATTGTTAGTAGATTTATTATATTGTTCTAGATTTTAGTGCATTCGCTGTATGTTTCACATACGTATTCTTCTATATTTTGATTTTTTGTTGATTTCATTTAAGTTAAAGTTTTCATTGCATTTATGAAGGTGTGATAAAATATATAGTTATAATTCTATGAATATATTAATAATAATCCTCACAATTTGTGTTACGATATTCTTGCTAGATTTCAATTCATATCTTGAGGTTTTTATTTTATTCTATAAGATTTATTTTATATTCAGATAATATTCGGGAACTTATAAATTGTTTGTTTAATTGACAACAATATTTAATTTAAAATAAAACAATAACTTTGTAAACACCACTTTTATTTTTTATACTTTGTGCCGACCGGGTTTCGCTCCCAAAAAAAACGCTTTTTCTTTAAAAAAAAACAACAACGGACGCAATACTACCAACGTAATGCGTAAACGCATCACGATCGTCGTTATGCATTAAAAACTACGCAGGATGCTTCTTAGTTCTTAGTGTCAAGCGGCATCGTTGTAAATTAACCCAACGTTGCCAAATCTGATGATTTACTCAACCAAACGCTCAAATAATTTATAAAAATGTACTCGTGAATGGCCGTGGGGACGCAGTACTATCGAAGTAATGCGTGGACGCAGCAAAATCGTCGTTATGCATTAAAAACCACGCAAGACGATTCTTAGTTCTGAGTATCAAGCGGCATCGTTGTAAATTAACCAAATGTTGCCAAATCTGATGATTTACTCAACCAAACGCTCAAATAATATTTAACAATGTAATCCGAATGGCCACGAGGACGCAGTACTATCGACGTAATGCGTAGACGCAGCAAGACCGTCGTTATGTATTCATAATAATATTTCAACGTGATCGGCCAGGGGGACGCAATACTATCAAAGTAATGCGTGGATGCAGCATGACCGTCGTTGTATATTCAAAATAATATCTACTCGTGATCGTTCACTGGGACGCCATACTATCGACGTGATGCATGAAAGCATCATGATTATCATTATGAGTTAAAAATAGTATATTCTCATGAGCGGCTACGGGGACGCAGTACTATCGACGTAATGCGTGGACGCAGCACGACCGTCGTTATGTATACAAAATAATATCTACTCGTAATCGGTCTTGAGGACGCAATACTAACGATGTAATGCGTAGACGCAGCATGATCGTCGTTATGTATCGAAAATTATATTACTTCGTGGACGCGGCAAGATCGTAGAAATGAATAAAAACATACACTGCGCGATATATACATCGTGTAACGAACCTGTCGGCAAAATTTCAAACGTTCAATATTCGTTTCCAGACATTCTGAGACATTTTTTGCTTCCACAAAAATTTTTGCCATACGATTCTACATGGGGTAAGCATCGTTCTGGCCAATTTTGAGGTCAAAACATTGCAGCGTCCGTATATCGGACGCTGTAAGTCGGTGGACGCTGCAATGCTATGGAGTTTTTAGGGGTCGGACGCAACAAATGTAGCGGGATATATATATATAGGTCCCACAACATTTATTGCGTCCGTGCGCAAATCCGTCTTTGGGCGTCCAGCACTTCTAGTTCTTTTTTTTAGATTGTTTTTGTGAATATTGCACTATGTTTTACTCACGATAATCGCTAATATCATATTTTTTTAATATTCATAATAATGCAGGTTTTGATGTTTATTACACTCTCATACATTTCTAGCGTCACGTACATACTCACGTCCGGGTGTATATTTTTTGTATATTGAAGGTTCCTTTTAATATAGGTTTCACGTCCGTTCACTCTAATTTAATTGTTACGTCTGCCGTATATTGCTGACTATTCTAATAAAGGTTTCACGTCCATACTGAATAATATATTCTTGCGTCCGAGTGTATATTATTTGTTTGTTACATGGCGTTTTGAAGGTCGATTTAATTTTTACGTCTTCCGTATATACGGCCCTTAAGACTCTTGGATTTGTTTTGAGAGTTTCAAAAGGTAAATTTAGGCCGTTGTTATGCCCCTTATATTATTAAACCCCTTAGGATTACATGACTTATTCTGATATGGGAGATATATTTCACCTTAAAAATAATCAATATAAATATTGTTTATTTTAATTCTTTTATATATCGAGACAAATAGACATCTATAATTTTTGCAATCTTTTCTTTATTTTGAATATCTACTTATGTGAGACTTCTTATCATTTTTACCAATGAATCTTATTTTATTATACGCTTTTGTTGTAACATTTTTTTTTCATTCTATTTTTTTTTCTCTATTGTTTTAATTTTGAAGAATTTATAATAACTGCGATACTCAACTATTAAACTAGAATGTAAACGTCTATTAGGTATAATAAATAAATTAACAAATAAATAAACAACACAAAATATTTCTTACTTTTCTAGTGAAGTTTTCACGTTCATAGTGAATTAATTAATTAATTACAGCATCTGTGGTTGAGAGATAAGACTCTCGACTCGCAATCCGAAGCCCGTAATCTGACGGTCAAACCCGGCGTGCGCAAATAAATTTGTATTTGTTTGTGTTATATCACAATTAATACATTAAACATAATATAAAGTGTGTTTGCAGCACGTTCCAGAGTGAAATATACTCTCAGTATCGCCCTGGTGTGTGACCACCATTCCGAATGGAAACGTTATTTCCAAGCTTTTGCCGTGTTTGGTGACCAGATATAAATAGCCAGGTACTTTTCTACATTTCTCTTCCTCATCGTCTTCCCCTCCCCAATACCTTCACCCTAGTACTCAGATTTGGGATGCCACAGTCTCGCTGTTCCAGACGGGAGCGGTTGAGACTCTTGTGCGGTATATAAAAAATATATGTATATATATTTATGTTTTATTTTTTTGACATTCAGAAACACACCAGACCTGACAACAAACTGTCTATTGATAGTGAGAAGTTTTAATGAATATCTTGTTGCACCTTGTATACAAACGTACCTACTGGGCGCAGGCGTGCGACAATTTTTTTTACAACGATATCCTTAGTAAAAATGTATCATTTCATAACGCGCCAGTTCGCTCCATTGCAGAGGGCGGTCGGACATTTTTAGGTCGGGATATCAATTTACCGTCCACTGTAAACCATCTTACAAAAATGTCCACCCGCGCAAGGCGCTTTTTAGTTCTGAGTGCTAAGTGGCAACGTTGTAAATGAACTGAATGTTGCCAAATCTGGGGTTTTGCTTCACCAAGGACTCAAACAATACATAAAAATGTACAAATTCGCCAACGGCCATGGGGACGCAATACTATCGACGAAATGCGTGGACGCAGCACGGCCGTCGTTTTGTATACAAAATAATATCTACTCGTGATTGGTCACGAGGATACAATACCATCGACGCAGAACTTCTGTCGTTACGTATTCAATATAATAATATCTGTTTTTATATTTAACTCAATTAGTTCAACCTCAAATTGCAATATTTTAATTAATGAGTTAAACTTATTAATACCATTAAGTTCAAAATAAAAATATTTATTTATTTTTATTTCTTAACATCTTAAGCGTTACAATATTTACTACATAATATTATGTAATATTTCAATCACTTTTCTGATAAATCAGATGCTTGTGCTTAGGAGAGGACAACTATATATTTTTACATATATTTATATTGCAAATATTATTACAAAAACTCTTGATAGCCTTACAAGAAAATACAATAAAAGTAATAAAAACAGGTTAGTTATAAATAATACCAAGGAATGATAAGCAGAAACATAATATGTGGAGTTTATTAAGCAGAATTGATTTGAAAGTACCTACACGGCACACACGCTCATGTAATCTAGTAAAATAAAAATGCTTGTCTTAGAAGAATATGTTCAACATATGTATAATAACATTCTCTCTGATTCTATCTTCAATGTAACCAAAATAAATATAAAAACTATATTAAAAATGTATTAAACGTGTACCAAACTGCATAAAATGTTATTATATTATGTAATGACATATATTATGTAGTATTACGTTATAATAATCTTCTGTTTTAATAATCTGCTGTTATAATAATCTCCAGTTAAAATAATCTCATGTTATAATAATCTCCCTCTTGAATAACGTTATATTTTTTACAAAATGAAACAATACTATTTTTTAAACCACTTTATATTTATTTTATACAATATTTGGGTTCAATCCAAACCGGTCGACGAAATATAAATAAAAAATAAAGTGGTTTAAAACAAAGTATTTGTTTCATTTTGTATAATGTCAAGCCACTAAGTGTTTGCTTTCTTCGATAAATTTAATATTTTTTAGTTCTTGTAAGTATAGTTTTTAAATTTTTACATACATAATAGAATAGAATATTGCGGAAATCTGCAATTGGTTTCTCAGGTAAATTACACGTGTATAAATGAACCACATTGTAAACTGTTGATTTCCCTGAAATAAAATAAATAAATAAATAATTTAAAACAATAAGAAAATTTATTAGGTGGTATTAGAGAATTTTAAATTGATTTTTTTTTGTAACTGTCTTAATTTTCCTCAGATATATCCAGGAGTAATTTATTGAATAATTTTATACCGTTAAATAAATAATGATGTTTTGCTGTTGTAGTTCGAACTAGTGGTACGGTTAGTCCTCCAATATAAATAATTATTTAGCTTAAAATTAATTATGGAATATTATTTTTATCAAATAAATCTTTATGTAATTGAAGTTCTTAATGTACGAGTATTTTTGTCATAAATTTTTGTGAGAAGGGGAACCGGGAAACCTTGGAAAACATTTATTGTTGGATAGTTATATGGCTTTTTTAAATACGATTTTTATTAATATTTTTTGAATTGTCACAAGTGGATGTAGGTATGATTTATACGCAACCCCCCCCCCCCCCGCAAACCACGATTTCATATTGTAGTAGTGTAGAATGTGCAAGTGCAAAATAAATACCTTTAAGTATTTTTAATGATACAGTATTTCTAAGTCTAAAAAACATAAAGATGAGTTTTCTCATTCTGTCTACTGTGGAGTTTATTTGACTTTTCCATTTGATGTTATTATCGATAATTATTCCAAGATGTTCACAGCCTAAGCACCCTGATCAAGTTTCTGAAGGAATCGCTTGGGTACCTACTGGATTATAAGGGTATAACGAGCTATGTATTCGATACATGCGATTATATCAATTGGCTAATTATTTAGATTCATTAATTGACAAACAGTTTGCGTTACATATTGGTATTTCGTTAACATTGATATCAGTAAATTTTTCTTTAGCATAGACTACAATTCCACTACTTTTATTTTTGTGATAATTTGTGACATATTGTTTGTAGTTTGGAATACTTGGTATATTTTTATGTATTGCATGCGAGTGTGCCTCAGATAGTATTAAAAAATCTGGTTGTGGACATAATGTTAAATACATAGGTATACCAGAAGTTCGTCCATGTTTCAAATTGTACTCCTTATGTTTAAGTGCAAGATTGTTAGTAGATTTATTATATTGTTCTAGATTTTAGTGCATTCGCTGTATGTTTCACATACGTATTCTTCTATATTTTGATTTTTTGTTGATTTCATTTAAGTTAAAGTTTTCATTGCATTTATGAAGGTGTGATAAAATATATAGTTATAATTCTATGAATATATTAATAATAATCCTCACAATTTGTGTTACGATATTCTTGCTAGATTTCAATTCATATCTTGAGGTTTTTATTTTATTCTATAAGATTTATTTTATATTCAGATAATATTCGGGAACTTATAAATTGTTTGTTTAATTGACAACAATATTTAATTTAAAATAAAACAATAACTTTGTAAACACCACTTTTATTTTTTATACTTTGTGCCGACCGGGTTTCGCTCCCAAAAAAAACGCTTTTTCTTTAAAAAAAAACAACAACGGACGCAATACTACCAACGTAATGCGTAAACGCATCACGATCGTCGTTATGCATTAAAAACTACGCAGGATGCTTCTTAGTTCTTAGTGTCAAGCGGCATCGTTGTAAATTAACCCAACGTTGCCAAATCTGATGATTTACTCAACCAAACGCTCAAATAATTTATAAAAATGTACTCGTGAATGGCCGTGGGGACGCAGTACTATCGAAGTAATGCGTGGACGCAGCAAAATCGTCGTTATGCATTAAAAACCACGCAAGACGATTCTTAGTTCTGAGTATCAAGCGGCATCGTTGTAAATTAACCAAATGTTGCCAAATCTGATGATTTACTCAACCAAACGCTCAAATAATATTTAACAATGTACTCCGAATGGCCACGAGGACGCAGTACTATCGACGTAATGCGTAGACGCAGCAAGACCGTCGTTATGTATTCATAATAATATTTCAACGTGATCGGCCAGGGGGACGCAATACTATCAAAGTAATGCGTGGATGCAGCATGACCGTCGTTGTATATTCAAAATAATATCTACTCGTGATCGTTCACTGGGACGCCATACTATCGACGTGATGCATGAAAGCATCATGATTATCATTATGAGTTAAAAATAGTATATTCTCATGAGCGGCTACGGGGACGCAGTACTATCGACGTAATGCGTGGACGCAGCACGACCGTCGTTATGTATACAAAATAATATCTACTCGTAATCGGTCTTGAGGACGCAATACTAACGATGTAATGCGTAGACGCAGCATGATCGTCGTTATGTATCGAAAATTATATTACTTCGTGGACGCGGCAAGATCGTAGAAATGAATAAAAACATACACTGCGCGATATATACATCGTGTAACGAACCTGTCGGCAAAATTTCAAACGTTCAATATTCGTTTCCAGACATTCTGAGACATTTTTTGCTTCCACAAAAATTTTTGCCATACGATTCTACATGGGGTAAGCATCGTTCTGGCCAATTTTGAGGTCAAAACATTGCAGCGTCCGTATATCGGACGCTGTAAGTCGGTGGACGCTGCAATGCTATGGAGTTTTTAGGGGTCGGACGCAACAAATGTAGCGGGATATATATATATAGGTCCCACAACATTTATTGCGTCCGTGCGCAAATCCGTCTTTGGGCGTCCAGCACTTCTAGTTCTTTTTTTTAGATTGTTTTTGTGAATATTGCACTATGTTTTACTCACGATAATCGCTAATATCATATTTTTTTAATATTCATAATAATGCAGGTTTTGATGTTTATTACACTCTCATACATTTCTAGCGTCACGTACATACTCACGTCCGGGTGTATATTTTTTGTATATTGAAGGTTCCTTTTAATATAGGTTTCACGTCCGTTCACTCTAATTTAATTGTTACGTCTGCCGTATATTGCTGACTATTCTAATAAAGGTTTCACGTCCATACTGAATAATATATTCTTGCGTCCGAGTGTATATTATTTGTTTGTTACATGGCGTTTTGAAGGTCGATTTAATTTTTACGTCTTCCGTATATACGGCCCTTAAGACTCTTGGATTTGTTTTGAGAGTTTCAAAAGGTAAATTTAGGCCGTTGTTATGCCCCTTATATTATTAAACCCCTTAGGATTACATGACTTATTCTGATATGGGAGATATATTTCACCTTAAAAATAATCAATATAAATATTGTTTATTTTAATTCTTTTATATATCGAGACAAATAGACATCTATAATTTTTGCAATCTTTTCTTTATTTTGAATATCTACTTATGTGAGACTTCTTATCATTTTTACCAATGAATCTTATTTTATTATACGCTTTTGTTGTAACATTTTTTTTTCATTCTATTTTTTTTTCTCTATTGTTTTAATTTTGAAGAATTTATAATAACTGCGATACTCAACTATTAAACTAGAATGTAAACGTCTATTAGGTATAATAAATAAATTAACAAATAAATAAACAACACAAAATATTTCTTACTTTTCTAGTGAAGTTTTCACGTTCATAGTGAATTAATTAATTAATTACAGCATCTGTGGTTGAGAGATAAGACTCTCGACTCGCAATCCGAAGCCCGTAATCTGACGGTCAAACCCGGCGTGCGCAAATAAATTTGTATTTGTTTGTGTTATATCACAATTAATACATTAAACATAATATAAAGTGTGTTTGCAGCACGTTCCAGAGTGAAATATACTCTCAGTATCGCCCTGGTGTGTGACCACCATTCCGAATGGAAACGTTATTTCCAAGCTTTTGCCGTGTTTGGTGACCAGATATAAATAGCCAGGTACTTTTCTACATTTCTCTTCCTCATCGTCTTCCCCTCCCCAATACCTTCACCCTAGTACTCAGATTTGGGATGCCACAGTCTCGCTGTTCCAGACGGGAGCGGTTGAGACTCTTGTGCGGTATATAAAAAATATATGTATATATATTTATGTTTTATTTTTTTGACATTCAGAAACACACCAGACCTGACAACAAACTGTCTATTGATAGTGAGAAGTTTTAATGAATATCTTGTTGCACCTTGTATACAAACGTACCTACTGGGCGCAGGCGTGCGACAATTTTTTTTACAACGATATCCTTAGTAAAAATGTATCATTTCATAACGCGCCAGTTCGCTCCATTGCAGAGGGCGGTCGGACATTTTTAGGTCGGGATATCAATTTACCGTCCACTGTAAACCATCTTACAAAAATGTCCACCCGCGCAAGGCGCTTTTTAGTTCTGAGTGCTAAGTGGCAACGTTGTAAATGAACTGAATGTTGCCAAATCTGGGGTTTTGCTTCACCAAGGACTCAAACAATACATAAAAATGTACAAATTCGCCAACGGCCATGGGGACGCAATACTATCGACGAAATGCGTGGACGCAGCACGGCCGTCGTTATGTATACAAAATAATATCTACTCGTGATTGGTCACGAGGATACAATACCATCGACGCAGAACTTCTGTCGTTACGTATTCAATATAATAATATCTGTTTTTATATTTAACTTAATTAGTTCAACCTCAAATTGCAATATTTTAATTAATGAGTTAAACTTATTAATACCATTAAGTTCAAAATAAAAATATTTTTTTTATTTTTATTTCTTAACATCTTTAGTGTTACAATATTTACGACATAATATTAAATAATATTTAAATCACTTTTCTGATAAGTAAGATGCTTGTGCTTAGGAGAGGACAACAATATATTTTTACATATTTATATTGCAAATATTATTACAAAAACTATTAATAGCCTTACAAGAAAATACAATAAAAGTAATAAAAACAGGTTAGTTATAAATAATACCAAGGAATGATAAGCAGAAACATAATATGTGGAGTTTATTAAGCAGAATTGATTTGAAAGTACCTACACGGCACACACACTCATGTAATCTTGTAAAATAAAAATGCTTGTCTTAGAAGAATATGTTCAACATAAGTATAATAACATTCTCTCTGATTCTATCTTCAATGTAACCAAAATAAATATAAAAACTATATTAAAAATGTATTAAACGTGTACCAAACTGCATAAAATATTATTATATTATGTAATGACATATATTATGTAGTATTACGTTATAATAATCTTCTGTTTTAATAATCTGCTGTTATAATAATCTCCAGTTAAAATAATCTCATGTTATAATAATCTCCCTCTTGAATAACGTTATATTTTTTACAAAATGAAACAATACTATTTTTTAAACCACTTTATATTTATTTTATACAATATTTGGGTTCAATCCAAACCGGTCGACGAAATATAAATAAAAAATAAAGTGGTTTAAAACAAAGTATTTGTTTCATTTTGTATAATGTCAAGCCACTAAGTGTTTGCTTTCTTCGATAAATTTAATATTTTTTAGTTCTTGTAAGTATAGTTTTTAAATTTTTACATACATAATAGAATAGAATATTGCGGAAATCTGCAATTGGTTTCTCAGTTAGGTAAATTACACGTGTATAAATGAACCACATTGTAAACTGTTGATTTCCCTGAAATAAAATAAATAAATAAATAATTTAAAACAATAAGAAAATTTATTAGGTGGTATTAGAGAATTTTAAATTGATTTTTTTTTTTGTAACTGTCTTAATTTTCCTCAGATATATCCAGGAGTAATTTATTGAATAATTTTATACCGTTAAATAAATAATGATGTTTTGCTGTTGTAGTTCGAACTAGTGGTACGGTTAGTCCTCCAATATAAATAATTATTTAGCTTAAAATTAATTATGGAATATTATTTTTATCAAATAAATCTTTATGTAATTGAAGTTCTTAATGTACGAGTATTTTTGTCATAAATTTTTGTGAGAAGGGGAACCGGGAAACCTTGGAAAACATTTATTGTTGGATAGTTATATGGCTTTTTTAAATACGATTTTTATTAATATTTTTTGAATTGTCACAAGTGGATGTAGGTATGATTTATACGCAACCCCCCCCCCCCGCAAACCACGATTTCATATTGTAGTAGTGTAGAATGTGCAAGTGCAAAATAAATACCTTTAAGTATTTTTAATGATACAGTATTTCTAAGTCTAAAAAACATAAAGATGAGTTTTCTCATTCTGTCTACTGTGGAGTTTATTTGACTTTTCCATTTGATGTTATTATCGATAATTATTCCAAGATGTTCACAGCCTAAGCACCCTGATCAAGTTTCTGAAGGAATCGCTTGGGTACCTACTGGATTATAAGGGTATAACGAGCTATGTATTCGATACATGCGATTATATCAATTGGCTAATTATTTAGATTCATTAATTGACAAACAGTTTGCGTTACATATTGGTATTTCGTTAACATTGATATCAGTAAATTTTTCTTTAGCATAGACTACAATTCCACTACTTTTATTTTTGTGATAATTTGTGACATATTGTTTGTAGTTTGGAATACTTGGTATATTTTTATGTATTGCATGCGAGTGTGCCTCAGATAGTATTAAAAAATCTGGTTGTGGACATAATGTTAAATACATAGGTATACCAGAAGTTCGTCCATGTTTCAAATTGTACTCCTTATGTTTAAGTGCAAGATTGTTAGTAGATTTATTATATTGTTCTAGATTTTAGTGCATTCGCTGTATGTTTCACATACGTATTCTTCTATATTTTGATTTTTTGTTGATTTCATTTAAGTTAAAGTTTTCATTGCATTTATGAAGGTGTGATAAAATATATAGTTATAATTCTATGAATATATTAATAATAATCCTCACAATTTGTGTTACGATATTCTTGCTAGATTTCAATTCATATCTTGAGGTTTTTATTTTATTCTATAAGATTTATTTTATATTCAGATAATATTCGGGAACTTATAAATTGTTTGTTTAATTGACAACAATATTTAATTTAAAATAAAACAATAACTTTGTAAACACCACTTTTATTTTTTATACTTTGTGCCGACCGGGTTTCGCTCCCAAAAAAAACGCTTTTTCTTTAAAAAAAAACAACAACGGACGCAATACTACCAACGTAATGCGTAAACGCATCACGATCGTCGTTATGCATTAAAAACTACGCAGGATGCTTCTTAGTTCTTAGTGTCAAGCGGCATCGTTGTAAATTAACCCAACGTTGCCAAATCTGATGATTTACTCAACCAAACGCTCAAATAATTTATAAAAATGTACTCGTGAATGGCCATGGGGACGCAGTACTATCTAAGTAATGCGTGGACGCAGCAAAATCGTCGTTATGCATTAAAAACCACGCAAGACGATTCTTAGTTCTGAGTATCAAGCGGCATCGTTGTAAATTAACCAAATGTTGCCAAATCTGATGATTTACTCAACCAAACGCTCAAATAATATTTAACAATGTACTCCGAATGGCCACGAGGACGCAGTACTATCGTAATGCGTAGACGCAGCAAGACCGTCGTTATGTATTCATAATAATATTTCAACGTGATCGGCCAGGGGGACGCAATACTATCGACGTGATGCATGGAAGCATCATGATTGTCATTATGAGTTAAAAATAGTATATTCTCATGAGCGGCTACGGGGACGCAGTACTATCGACGTAATGCGTGGACGCAGCACGACCGTCGTTATGTATATAAAATAATATCTACTCGTAATCGGTCTTGAGGACGCAATACTAACGATGTAATGCGTAGACGCAGCATGATCGTCGTTATGTATCGAAAATTATATTACTTCGTGGACGCGGCAAGATCGTAGAAATGAATAAAAACATACACTGCTCGATATATACATCGTGTAGCGAACCTGTCGGCAAAATGTCAAACGTTCAATATTCGTTTCCAGACATTCTGAGACATTTTTTGCTTCCACAAAAATTTTTGCCATACGATTCTACATGGGGTAAGCATCGTTCTGGCCAATTTTGAGGTCCAGGTCACTGGTCACATTTTGAGGTCACTGCTGTTCTCCAGGTTCCACCGTGAGAACAGCAGTGAATTTTAAGTCGTCCGTTTGTAGAAAATGAAGTGTTGCAGTTGGAACATGAGGAAGGTTTTTCCCGAGTAAATCAATGTGTGGCACTCGTTACATGAAAAAGGTGTTTTTCTCCTGTTCATTTTATTCATAAAATACATGATAAAACATTGTAAAATTGATTTATATATGATACATTAAATCACCATACTAAGCGACTGCCTGTTTCATGGTGAGTCAGCATATGACCCTTCAAACGTTTTTTTTTTTAGAATGTGAATAGTTGAACATAGAACATGAAAACGGTTTTTCTATACTGTGAGTCAGCATATGTCTCATCAAATTTCCGTTTCGAGAAAAGTCGCTCTCGGAACATGAAAAAAGTTCATCCTTTTTGTGAGTTAGCATATGTTGAAAACATGAAAAATGAATATGAATATGTTTCCTTAGATTGCTCTTTCGAGAACATGAATAGTTGCACTCGGGATATGAAAAGGGTTTTTCTCCACTGTGGGTGAGCATATGGCTCCTTTGATGGATCTTTCGAGAACATGAAAAGATGCATATGGAAAATGAAAAAAAGTTTTTTCTTAACTATGGGTCAGCAAATGTCTCTTCAATTTTTTGTTTGAAGAACATGAATAGTTGCACTCGGAAAAGAAGAAAGTTTTTCTCCACTGTGGGTCAGCATAATATATGTCTCTTCAAATGGCTCGTATGAGAACTTGAAAAGTTTCACCCGGAACATGAAAAAGGTTTTTCTCCACTGTGAGTTAGCATGTGGCGCGTCAGAGAGCTCTTTCGTGAACATGAATAGTTGCACTCGGGACACGAGAAAGGTTTTTCTCCACTGTGGGTCAGCATATGGTTCCTTAGATTGCTCTTTTGAGAACATGAATAGTTGCACTCGGTACATGAAAAAGGTTTTTCTCCACTGTGGGTTAGCATGTGGCTTGTCAGAGAGCTCTTTTGAGAACATGAATAGTTGCACTTTGTACATGAAAAAGGTTTTTCTCCACTGTGGGTCAGCATATGTCTGCTTAGTTTGCTCTTTTCAGAACATGAAAAGTTGCATATTGAACATGAAAAAGGTTTTTCTCCACTGTGAGTTAGCATGTGGCGCGTCAGAGAGCTCTTTCGTGAACATGAATAGTTGCACTCGGGACACGAGAAAGGTTTTTCTCCACTGTGGGTCAGCATATGGTTCCTTAGATTGCTCTTTTGAGAACATGAATAGTTGCATATGAAACATGAAAAAGGTTTTTCTCCACTGTGGGTTAGCATGTGGCTTGTCAGAGAGCTCTTTTGAGAACATGAATAGTTGCATATGGAACATGAAAAAGGTTTTTCTCCACTGTGGGTCAGCATATGGCTCCTTAGATGGCTCTTTCGTAAACATGAATAGTTGCACTCGCGACACGAGAAAGGTTTTTCTCCACTGTGATTTAGCATGTGGTGCGTTAGATATCTCTTTTGTGAACTTGAATAGTTGCACTCGGAACATGAAAAAAGTTTTTCTTTACTGTGAGTTAGCATGTGGAGCGTCAGATATCCCTTTAGAGAACATGAATAGTTGCACTCGGAGCATAAAAATGGTTTATCCTTACTGTGAGTCAATATATGGTCCTTCAAATGGCTCTTACGAGAACATGAATAGTTGCACTCAGAACATAAAAAAGGTTTTTCTCCACTGTGGGTCGGCGTGTGGCTCGTCAGATGGCTCTTTTGAGAACAGAAAAATAATACTTTTTCCACAGGATGCGTCTTTAGATCTGTCGACAAATTAGGAAAAAAATACGTATATAGGAAGCTTAACAAGTCTTATAACCTACGTACAGCGTAAATAGGTTTAGTCAATTCGTTAAAAATATGTAAATAAAAATGGTGACCGGATAAATCAACACACTGACGATTTAACACACATTTTAAAAGTGATATAAGCTAACCTTTCCTGATCTGTGGTGTGTATTTACTACACATTGCTTCTAATAACTTTGATAAATCTATAAACCTTATAAATTCTGGGTTCAGATTTTAGGTATTCCTCCGATATACATTTATGCACTGAATTCAAAAATAATATTTTACCTAGTTTTCAGATTCAATTAAAAATCAGAGATTTTTTTTAAATCGGGAACAAATACACCAATACAATCAACCGTGTGATACCAATACGCGAAGAGTGTGCGAATAAATGACACGCTATTGATGTCCCGCTTTAATTCGCTATGCGGGAACATGAGACATCCACACGTCTGCAGTTGAATTTTGATTTATTCCATCGATACGTACGACCGCACAGCTGTGTTTGTGCCAGCCGCTAGCCAGTCGGCTGCGAACCGTTGTTAGATGTGGACCCCTCGCACGTTTCTTTAGCATCTGCCGATGGATTTTACAAGTTTTCAGCAATTAAATTAATATTATTATCACTTTTGATATAAAAAATAATCGATTAGCTATGAATATTAATATTTTTCCGATACTAAATCGCTTATTTTGAGATGTGTATTTACTACGCAACACCGGAACGCGTGGATTTTTTTAGCAAAGTAAGGGAAAGGTCTGCTGTTGTATTTTGATTTATTCCATCGATACCTACGACCGCACAGCTGTGTTTGTGCCAGCCGCTAGCCAGTCGGCCGCGAACCGTTGTTAGATGTGGACCCCTCGCACGTTTCTTTAGCATCTGCCGATGGTTTTTTCATGTTTTCAGCAATTAAATAACAATTAAAACATAATCGATTAGCTATGAATATTAATAGTATTCCGATACTAAATCGCTTATTTTGAGATCTGTATTGACTACACAGCACCGGAACGCGTGGTTTTTTTAGCACAGTAAGGGAAAGGTTAAGTAGGTTAGGTTAGATTGGGTTTTTTTTTTCATCGTTTCTAATGACTTTATTTCACTTTTATAATGTGTGATAAATCGTCAGTGTGTTGATTTATCATGGAACCGAATATGCTTGTACTAAGCGAAACCGGTAATTTTAAGAAAATCAAATTAATAACTTGTATTTCAAAACAAGCAGCTGGAATTATTAAAACTTACAAAGAAACGTGGTTTGATCTGCAGTCTGGGAAATGCTTTCAAAGCGTTCTTAGTAGTTTTTTTAACATCGCGAAGCCCACGGAAATTTATCATCCTTCATCTTCTCGGGGTACAAGATCCGCCTTGATGGTTAACGCCTTTTTTACAGGTTGCACATTTATGCAACCTATAAAATATACGTAAATTGCTAAACCATACCGGAGAAAACAGAGTGATACCAGATAAGATAAGCACTTTGAATTCATAAATACGTAAAAAATTGGAGAGCACGAATTGTTTGACGTGTTCTCAATAATCGATTTTACCTGCTGTGTGGGTAATTCTTTCGAAACGTTCTAAGCATTCCTTTTTTATATCCGGCATGTCAATGTCGATCTCCACGTAAGGATATCCCCCTTCATCTTCTCGGGGTCCAAGATCCGCCTTGATGGTAACTGTCTCCAAATTAATTCTACCTGGATAAACAAAACAACAATATTTATATCGATAATTGATGTACATCAAAACGTATTTCTGTTAGTAGAAAGATTTAAATAAAATTAAAACATGAAACAGAACATGATCGAGACAAATAAAAAGATAAATGTCACTGAATTCAGGATTAAGAACACGATTTGTAGACTTGATTATACTGAAGACGTATCCCCCAGGACGACAATAGATCCTGGGTTCCTAGTTGTGACCTTTATCCTTTTAATTATTCATCTTATTCTGCCTACTGATAAATAGGGTTTTCCAATAAGAGATGTTATTTTGAAAATTAAAGGAATTAATGATTCTTTATGGCCGGAATTGGATGGTATTGATCTGGACAACGTTTACTTTCAACAAGACAGCGCTACGTGTCACACAAGCCACGAAACCATTGATCTTTTACGGGAAAAGTTTCCGGACCGTGTTATCTCTCGAAGAGGTGATCACAATTGGCCACCGAGATCTTGTGATTTCACACCTTGCGACTTCTTCCTTTGGGGCCACGTGAAAGAGAAGGTCTACGCCAACAGCCCAGCGTCGATTCAAGACCTCAAAGATGGAATTCGTGAGGCTATCGAGGACATAAGGCAGCCACTTTGCGATTTGGTTATGGAAAATTTCATGAAAAGGATATGGTCCTGTAGGCGTGGTCGTGGTGGTAATTTGACTAACGTTATTTTTCACTATTAACGGCATACTTTCCTCTTTATATTGAATTGAACATTCGATCATTTATATTAAAAAATGGCATTTTTCTTTGAATATCAAAATAACACCTCTTATTGGTATTATATTGATAAGTATAACCTCCAAAATAGGTGAATATAAAAATAGGTTCCTGAAAATATTTACCATTAAATATATCTACTTAGAAGCGGGCATTTGCATAACACACTCAAGAATTTCATTAAAAAATAAGAAATACGAAGATGTCCGCTTCAGTGACTGATTCTTCAAGAAAGAAAAATCATTTGTTATTAAACATCTTCAGTACGGAGTGTGTTTGTTTTTAGTCAATGGAATGATGTGTTCTTCCATGAATATATGTGTATTTTTTAATATATGTATAATAAAGCATGTTACTTAAACAATGTCACAAATTGAGGTGAAACTTGAGGAACAAGCTTAGTCCAGTCGGAACATTTCATAACGGTCGTGAATTTAGAACATCCGAATTTTATGTCCTACATTCTTAGCATATGAAATGAGACTTACTGGCAGACGGAATACTCTCCGCATATTGCAAACATTCCTTCTTTACATTTGGGAGGTCGACATCTATATCCGTATACGGTATTTCACCGTCTTCTTCCTGGGGCCCTGGTTCCGTCTTGATGGAAACATTTTCTGTATTAAGTAGATCCATGGCGCTGCTGTGGTAGGGATAGCTTCAAGCTCAAACAAATATATCTGAAAAGAAACAGTGATAATGGAAATTTTTAAATAAATAGGGGAAACAGTTTTTTTTGTTTCTAATATCTCAAACATATTTCTTGACAGTGTTCAATATTAGAATTTGTTACCGTTGGATTAAAAGGCAACAAATAATCTAGAAATAAAAATCAAAATTTAAGAACACTAAAATGTATTACCTCAAAAAAGACATAATAAAAAATAAATTAACTCGCATCCTACTATATAATCTGTCTGGCAAAGGGCTTGCATAGGTAAAATGAAGGTGTGATACCAGTTCGTTCTTGATGCGAAGTAGTAATGTCGTAGTCCAATGCAAAACAGCCTCACGCTGCTGGTCTCCAAAAGGGTCACTCTTAACCAATCAGGATCGGCAGATGCCATCCGATTCCACCAATCAAATGGTTAATGCTCCATATGCAAAGCTGATGTTTACAAAAATTGGCGAATGTGTTCGTAGAACCTCAGCCAAGAGGAATGCCCGCTGATCTGGGCTGGTGATCAAAGAATGGCCACTGCTTCCAATGCAAATCACAGATTCTATCTCTCTCAGGTTTGGCAACTCTCCAAGTCAAAATTGCAGGGCTGTCAATTTGACCAATAGCAAAATAACAATGTGTAGGTACTTAAAGGTCCCACAATCCAAGACCATAGATGCGATGTAAGTAAAGTGATGCACACATCTTGTTACAAATCTTACGTATAACAAATTTTATCATTAATCCTTCTGCTGGTGATTTACCAAAGAAACATTTTCCTCGGTGGTTATATTGGTGTTCGGCAACTGAAGTGTTTAGTTTAGGACATGCAAATATATATTTAAGTATTGTACGATTTTCAGTTTTGAATGAGTAATTAATTTTATTTTTTTCTATAAATAATTTGAATACTTATTTGAATTTTTCACAAATAACTGAATATTGAGAGAATCGCCATATATCATGGGATAACTCAATAAATAACACATAATAATATCTTTCTCAAAATATAAAACCGTAGAACCTTATCCGCTTTCAAAAGAATATCGGAAATACTTATATTTTGTAAATGATTATTTAAATCAAATGCTAATTTATGTATTTATTCTGAATCTACCCGCGCATAATACGAAATAGTTTTAAATAAAACCTTTTGATTTACCTTAATTACTATAAAAGGAATTAGGCATTTGGGAAAATTAAAATTTTTAATTACGTGAATTGATCATTCGCTTTCGTTGTATGGGATAACATCCGGAATAATTTCTGTTGAGGACATATTGAATTGTTTTACGATCATTTTATAAAGAACTTAATTTGCTACATTATACAATAAAACCGTAACCGAAAATGCGTTCGTAAGTAGGAGATTTTGAACTATAAAGCAGTTTTTATAGGCCTGATACATTATTTTTTTCTAGGCTTATTAAAAAACTTACGCAGTGCATCGCCTTAAGCTTTTTTAGTAGGCACCATTGTGTTGGAATATTGTATTACTTTTTTTTTTCATAAACGTTATTCAATTGTCTCTAGCCGTTTGATGTGCTTTCTTTTGCAAATTAAACATCTAAAGTCATTATTTTCTCGGCAGGATATGGCGAGACGTGCAAAAATAAGGATTTGAGGAGTCACAACGTTTTTCGACAGCTATATAAAAGTTTTGCCAACCTTTTATATAGCTGTCGAAAAGCGGAAATATCCCAGACGTAAAATCAGGATACCAGCGCGACTCTCAAGTTATTCTGATGAAAGGTTTGTTTAAATAAAACTATTAATTATTTCACATTTTTCATATCAAATGTATTCTTTATACTGGCTAGTAGAGTAAAAAATCATTTTTTAATGTCGATTATATATTTTTTAACATGAAGTTCGTCACTTATGTAGAATCAGTAATACTAATTGACAGGAATTATTTGAAATGGCTGTCATCCCATACAACGATAGCGAATTTTCATTTTACATAATTAAAAAAATAAAATGCTAATTTTGAAAATTTTCCAAATGCAGTGAGTTTATTTTTATTATAGTAAGAGTGAATCAAAAGGTTTTATTAAAAAATATTTCGTATTATCCGTGGCCAGCGATTCCGAATATTAACCCAAATTAAAAACCCCTAATCCGCCAATATAATTTAGCAACGTATTTACAACCGGCTGCGTCAAGGTTATTTGTATTAATGAGTGTATAGTTAAAGAATAAGTCTTCCGTCCACCATAATTGATTTTGTCAATACACTATATGAGTAACAATTGATTAGAAAAACAAAGAGCATTCGTGCGACTTTATAGAATGGCATTGAAGCCACATCTATTTGCCTGGCAACCATCTTTTATAAAAACTTTAGAAATGATTTATACGCAAAGTGGTACATAACGAATTATTTTTATTTGATTTCTGTATTATTAATGAAATTATAACGGCTTATGAATGTGTTGAATTAGGTGACTGGATAACTCATCAGAATGACAATTCAACAGACATTTAAAAAGTGATGGAAAGTCATGAAAAGTGATTGAAAAAACCAGGTTAAATGGGTTAAATATCTAACCTAGTTTTTGTGTCATCACTTTTATTGACCTTATATATTTTTTTAAAGGTGTGCTGATTTGTCATTTTGATGACTTATCATTGCAGCATACGCAGTGTTACTGTATCACTCTAATACTGCTTAAATCATATTAGAAATTTAATGAATCTACAGAAGCACTAATTTTAATATATGTAGACGTCAAATTGACAGTTTAAACGCACCTCGAATAGTTCAGCAAATGGATTCCCTAATTTGACATAAAAAACTAGGTCACGTTAGATACAGCGCGGTTGTTCGTTTGAGCCTGCCATAGCTCAAATTAAAGAACAGTGGTCGTTCAGTAAGATTTGGAATAACGTCTGCTACCAAAATGAATAAAATATTATTACTTACCAGTAACTATCAAAAGTTAAAGATGTATTATGTAGAATTACAGATTAGAAACATGACGCAACGACTAGTATGGAGGAAATGTCAAAAAGTTGATTAATTTTGCATAGACAATGATGAAGTCATAGACAATAATTAATCTATTGCTGTGTATCTTTGTTTGCGTATTATTTGTAATTGCGTATTGTTGTTTCATGAATATTTTAATAAAATGGTTACAATAATACATAATAAATGGCCCAAGAACAAACAAAGAAATACGTATTTTAGAGAATTTTTTCACCAATGAGGAAAACTAGATCATGAGTTTTTTGTAGTCTTTGGAGCCCTCAACTACCTGTGTACATAGTAATACGGTAAGAAAGTACAAGGCCGCATTAGGTATTATGGTTAAAAAATTGCCTAGAAGTACATCCATAATAACATACAAAGTCAAAATTATTATAAACTGGTTTTGATAATATACATCATACATATTATTGCAACAGCCGAGAGTTAATCATTAGTAACTCTAAAAAAACTCTAGCATATCTACATTTTCTTTTATTTAAAACCAAGTTACATATAATGAAATAATTAATAAAATATGACAAAGGCTCAGGACCTCTTGTGTGGGTTAATATTAAAAAAAATTGAATCAGACAACAGGTTTTGAAATGCAATAAATTATATAAAACTATATTGTTATTATACAGGATTTTCCAATAAGAGGTGTTATTTTGATATTCAATCGTAAAAGATCAATGTTTTCGTCGCTTGTGTGGCACGTAGTGCCGTCTTGTTGAAAGTAAACGTTGTCCAGAACTATACCATCCAATTCCGGCCAAAAAAATTATTAATCATCTCTCGATAGCGCAATCCATTCACCGTAACTGTTGCTCCAGCTTCATTTTCTAAAAAGTAAGGTCCAATGACTCCGTCGGACCATAAACCGCAAAAAACAGTCACACGTTGATGATAGAGATTTTTCAAAAATAACTCCTGGGTTTTCCGAGCCCCAGATGCGACAATTTCGCTTGTTGACGAAGCCACCGAGTTGGAAATGGGCCTCATAACACAAGATGATTTGCATTTGATTCACTAAGTGAATTTTAATAATTTCAATGCGTTGTTGAAGCGTGTATTGTTCCATTTTAATTAATGGCGTAGTTTCTACTTGTCAAATGTCAAAAAATGACAGCTTCAAAAGTAACATCTACCGAAATAGCGAGCTATTTAAAATAACACCTCTTATTGGAAAACCGTGTATTATTTGAATTAATGAAAAATATTTAAATTTAATTATTTCAACATTCGAACCATATTGCGCTCCAAAACATTATGTCTATAATTAGGACAAAACCTAGTCGATATTTACTTATGTCTGTTTGTTCTTTTAAACTACGCAATGGATTTTGACAGCGTTTTCTGGTACTAACGTACCCATTGTCATTCTATTATGTAAAAAAATTGTCCGTCGGCATATAATCTTATATTTTACAACCTTAAGGAACAATTTTAGTGGTTGAAACTTGATTATTGATTTTGTGTTACATATAAGTGCCCGACTAGCTGACATGTACCCGGGGTAGCTCGTAAAATTATCAAAAATATAATATACATGTAATATGAACCTTCGGGAAGAAATAAGTTGTTTCACCTCGACCGAAAATTGCATTATTTGTTCATTATTCACTTCCATGATGGTCGTTGCAGTGGTAATGACTCTGATAGGACTATTGACCAAATGGTTCAGGTTGATTCGCCTGCTTGTAAAGCATCCACATCAATTCACATTCCTGAGGAGTTAGCGCTATTGTAGTTATCATATTTGCAGTGGTGTTAAATGAGTCCGTGCTGTGAGCTAGATTGTGTATTCCAGAATGAAATACTGAGGCATTAGGCTGGTTCTTATCCTCATAATTAACTTGTACAAAATCAGAGTGTAGATGTATCGGACATGTTAGTAACTGCAGTCATAATTACTGTAGTTTCTTTGACCTGTTATTATTTCCTGAGAAATTAATGCAATGAAAGCTACTGTAACAGCAGTAGAATTATTCTTTGCTATTTTTTCACTGTCGCTCTCTCTTCTATTAAAATCGTTTATTAATTGAGCTCATTCACAGCTGTATATTTATTTATATTGCATTGATTCTAATCGCTGCGATGTGTTTCTGGATATGTTGATATTATGAGTAATGTCATTACTCTCTGATGTAAATGGCCCCGTATCGGTAATACATCCAATAGTTTATTTCATCTCTTCGAAGAGTACTTTGATAATTTCAAATCCCCGAGTTTCAAAATCCGAAAGTTTGTTCTGTGGCTGAAGAAGTAGCTACATCGGCCATATTTGGTCTGGCATTAATCTCTAATATATAACACCCCGCTCTTATTGATTCAATTTTTGTATTGTAATAAGTACCTACTTGATTCACTTGATCGTGCCACGTCTTCAATTGTTCACTTCCAAGTCATACATTCTCCTCAAACCTGTCTCTTCTTTTACCAAATGTAATTATTTGAATCATGTTTTCCTCGGACTCAAAAGGTTACTGTTAAAAAACTACATTATGTCGATTCACTATGAATGTTATTGTTGAAATGTGTACCCACGAGATTTGCTTCGACGAAAAACTTTCAAATTTGCATTTAAAACCGGCAAGTAGAATATAAATTATATCGGAGGTGATTTCTTGGGTTATATTTAGTGTATCAACCTAATTATAATTAACACTAGAAAGACCGGGTACTGCTCCATACCTATAAAGACCACAGCGGTCATTTTGACCGCTGATAACATGCGAGTTTATTAATATTGTAGTTGTGTAATATTTGTAATATTTGGCATAATATTAAATAAATTAAACAATAATTATATATTAAAATGATTAACTTTAATTAATTAGGTGCACATTTAGTACAAACTGTTTTTTTTTATAATATCCGAGGCACTTTCCGCAAACAGATTTCTTACAATTATCATATGTGTCGGTTGTTTTATTTTGCTTACATTTTTTATAAATTTGGCACTGTTGTCTTTTAGAAGTTTTATTTTCCGGTTCCCTTTCTGTCAATTTTTCAGGAGCAAATACAACTGGACCAGCTCTGCTATTTGTATATGCTGTACTTAGTTCTCCAACAAGCTATAGAATAAAATTGTGACGAGATATATTTTTTTATAAATTATCCATGCATTTATAGCGGTTAGATCAAGTATATTGTAGAAAACGTGCACAGGCCACCTTCTACTTCCAGCTTTTACGTAATATTTATATTGACACAATATTTTGTAGAATTGTAAAATTCAATCGTTTCGGGAATTTTCTTTGTTCTGTCGCCAAATTGAAAATTTGGATGTACTGTACTCAATATCATTACATTTTTCTTCGGTTTTCCTAGATAAACAGTTAGGACGGGTTGTTTCGGAGAATTTGAACAATTCATCGAATTTCAACGTTCATTTCCGGGTTCTGTGAAAGTCCTATTCAAGTTCTGTTATTATATCATCATAGGCTAGGTGCTTGAGAAAACTGAAATTAAAACAGAACTTTAAAAAATCTTTCACAGAACTTGAAAATGAACGTTGAAATTTGATGAATTGTTCAACTTCTCCGAAACAACCCGTCCTTAGTGTAGTACCATTTTTAGCCTTCAAAATAAATTATTCATAACGTGGAGTACAAACGGTTTTGCAAACTGCTGGTATTTCTCTCCAGGCCCTTCTCATCGTCCGACAATACTTGTTTGTTCAGTTCATAATTTCTCTGCCAGCTTCATCGAAGTAAAAAATTGTCAGTTGTGATATTTCGGCCCTTTTTGAGAAACGGTTGTTTCATTATTACATATTCTGGTAGTGACTCATTTGAACGTTCAACAGTTTTACCTAAATATGGAAATCTATTACATAGGTATTTAGTATCTACGTCCACTAGAAGCCAATACTTTATTCCAAATTTGTCAGGCTTATTTGCTATATACTGAGTAAACGGAAAACGAGTTTTGCTAGGAAAAAGCTGTTCATCGACCATCAAAGTTTCACCAGGAACGTAACACAGATTACAGTTTTCTAAGAACTTGTTCCAAATTGCCGATGCTAGTGCAAATTTATCAGTTGCCAGTCGTGAAGATCTCGTAGTTCGCAAATCAAAACGCAAATATTTCACAATTTCTTTGAACCTGTTCTTACTCATAGTTTCTTTGAATATGAGGGGTCCCCATAATGTCAACCATAATAAGTCAATATACAGGTGGCTAGCATTATAAGCCCCGCGAGCGTAACTTGGATAAAGAAGATCCTAAACAAACCCAGCTTAAAATGGCCCTAACGGTCACATTGACCGCGGCGGTCTTTGTAGGTATAAATCATTATATTTCGATAAATAAATAAGGTACGTACCTGTTTTTTTCACAATGGTCGTTAAATCATGAATCATGAAAAGTAAAAAAAAATCAGATCATTACCATAAATTTTAAGCAAAATATCGTCAAATTACATCAAGAAACGGTCAAAATGACCGCTTCGGTCTTTCTAGTGTTAAGTGATTACAATAATGAGTGACATATTTTGAATAAGTGACAGTTGTAAACTGTAAACAAAAGTAATTCTGTGACACTTCGGTTGTAACTGCCTTGTGCTGACTTACATGTTTCACCAACTAAATAACTACCTTCTACAGTTTTACATAGTGTTAATATAATTTATAAGTGATTTCACCGATAATAGTGAAAAAATTGATAATAAAATGTTAAACGTCCCTAATGTCAGTTCTTGAAACAAACATAAACTATATAGTGCTAAATATCATCATATTTTGCCCGAATACATAACAAATTGTGTAAGAAATTTGTGATCATTAACACTTATATCTTCTGGTAGAGGATCTCAGGAAAAAAATAAACATAAAAACATTATAAAGCATTCATTTTGGTAAAGTTCATCGACCCAACAAAAAATAACCATAAACAATAAATTGCCATCCTAAATCCATAAAAAAAATATAAATAAATGACAGATACCAAAAACAGTTTAGATTGGTGACTACTGAAGGTCACCTGAACTTAACCATAGAAAATCACTAAATCTGAGTAAACGATAGACAAAAACCAGAACAACAAAGTTTCAGTTTATGGATATTCTTTGAAGTGCGTGACGGTATTTACTGTCACGGGAAAAAACAATTCATCATGTGCTCCTCTGAGTCTGAGGATGATTCAGATAAAATATCAATCATACTACAATCTCAACAAATTACAGCACAGTGACAGGAACTAGAGCATCTTCGAGCCCAGCTAGCGCGCACGAACATGAAGAACTCGCTGCCTCGCTTTACTCACATACGATCGGAGTCTCCTTTTAGGAGCCTCCATGGTGAGCGCCTGTCCGAATCAGCAAACCAATTTGGTGTCTACAATGCGCAGGAGATGGAAAACCTTTCAAGTAACAGGTCTGCATCAAGTTCCACAAACCAAACTGAAGTTATTTTAAACCCCACTAATGTTTGGATTGAAACTGAAATGGAGACAAACCATTCTAATGTTATGAATGTTTTGGATCCTATACTATCAAGCAAATAATATAGTATATGTTAGACAGCATCAAGCAAATAATGAATGAGGGAAAAACAAGATTAACAAAGCGGATTGATCTGCCACCAACAGTGCTCTAGAAAACATTAGGAAAATGGTGATTATAAATGCGATGGATAATATTGCTTAAACTTTCTCAGAGGTCCAAAAGGGAATTGAAGGAAAATTGGACAAGCTCATAGAAAAACACAGTCAATCTATCAAAAATTCCACATTTGAGCAAAATCCTAATATAAATACTTATGCAGGAGCAACTGCTGGTGCACCTGCATTTATGTCAGTAGTTTCTGCCTCAAAATCGATCTCAATGAATGGTTTTGAGAGCGAACTTCCTTCCTTAAGACCAACCATTCTATTTTACCCGAATATTCCATAGTGGAAGACATCTGAGGAACTCCAGAGGAACCTTACCTCAATTCTCAACCCAAAAACAGATGGATTTCAGGTGGTAAGGACCCGAAAAATAAAGGGCGCAGGAATTGCAATACAAACAACCAATTCCGGAGGGGTGGAGAATATCAAAAAGTGATAGAAAAATTGAACGCCAAAGGGATCAAAATGATAAACCCAATGGGAAAACTCCCTAAAATAGTAGTATTTGATGTACCGAAAGGCGAAACCACGAGTGTTTCTGCACTATTTGAAAAAATATTCGACAATAATATAAATGGGAAATGCAACCTCTCCAAAGAAGATCACATACGTACAATGAGGGGAGTATCCCTATTCGGCAAAAAAAGATTCCGGCTCTATGAATATGATAATAACGTGTCATCCAGAAGCAAGAAATGTATTAATAGAAAGCGGCTTATGCTTCCTTGGGCGGAATGCCTGCCGCGCCCGCGATTACATAGGAGCCACACGATGTTTCAAGTGCCACCAGTACGGCCATACCAGAAAATTCTGCACACAAGAATTTATTTATTTATTTATATATACGCCAAAAAGGCTTTTACATAGAAGTGATACATGATGCAGTGTACATAGGAGAATATGTATTATACAGGAGATATTGACAGTAAATAGATGTAATCCATTTTAAAGAAGGTACAAAATACACACTTGTAAAATTGTGATTACAAGTATAATGAGAAAATATTAAAAAATATGAAGCAATAATAGTAAAACGTAAGAGTAACATAAAGTAAAAAAGAAATTACAACAACACTACATATAAGAAAAATCATTAAAACTAATTTACCAACGCTACTCTATTTTGTAGGATTCAACAAAGTGTTGGTGTAGATTATGCTTAATTCTATATATGGAGTCAATAAATAAAACAATAGCACCCCATACTTGTTGCCCAGATCATGCATGCTATTGGTCAGTGAGTGTGTCTGATATGTATTAGTATGTATTACAGAAGAATGTTATATTTTGTCTTGTATTCCTAGTCGGTAAATATAGTTTAATACTGGCAAGGATGGCAGGACTATCAATTAAGTTGTTAATGACTCTGTGTAACACAACCAGGTCTGAAATAATTCTCCTCTTAGACAGTGTTATTAGATGCAATTGATTCATCAAACTGACATAATTAATGAAATCAATGGGAATTCCGAACTTAAAATTTACGTACTTAACCTTTCCCTTACTGTGCTAAAAAAATACTCGCGTCACGGTGCTGTGTAGTCAATACACATCTCAAAATAAGCGATTTAATATCGGAAAAATATGAATATTCATAGCTAATCGATTATGTTTATTATATTTTATATCAAAAGTGATAATAATTGTAATTTAATTGCTGAAGACATGAAAAAACCATCGGCATATGCTAAAGAAACGTGCGAGGGGTCCACATCTAACGACGGTTCGCGGCCAACTGGCTAGTGGCGCAGCTGGCACCAACACAGCTGTGCGGTCGTAGCTGCCTCCCCCGGCATCATGAGCGGGCCTGGGGAATGTTTGCGCGAGCCCGGTCCCCTTCCGTCCTGCCTCCGGTGACCTAAGGCTCACTTCATTCCCTAGGGTCTTTGGGAGTATCTCCCCCCCCCCTCCCCCCATTTACATTTCTTCGAGGGTACTCTCGGTTAAACAATCAGTTTTCTCACACAGCCGTCGGGAAAGGGTGGGTCCCCTCCAATGTGCGGTCGTAGGTATCGATGGTCTAAATCAAAAACTACAACTGCAGAAGTGTGGATGTCTCTAATTCCCGCATAGCGAATTAAAGTGGGACATCAATAGCGTGTCATTTCCTCGCACACTCTTCGCGTATTTAGTATCACACGGTTGATTGTATTGGTGTATTTGTTCCCGATTTTTAACAAAAAACTCTGATTTTTAATTGAATTTGAAAACTATGAAATATATTATTTTTTAATTCAGTGCATAAATGTATAACGGAGGAATACCTAAAATCTTAACCCAGAATTTATTATATTTATAGAGTTATTAAAGTTATTAGAAGCAATGTGTAGTAAATACACACCACAGATGAGGAAAGGATAAGAAATTTGTGCTGAACTCTTTCTTTATTATTGTAGTGAACTTTGTATAAAGGGGACCAAATAGGTGAATTATACTCCGATTGACTTCTGAGTAATGAAATATAGAGGGTTCTCATACAATCTATGGACTTAAAATCAGTTAAAGTTCTGCAAAGGAAGCCAAGCATCTTTAAAGCCTTATTAGTTATATTATTTATTATTTATTATTATTATTACACGCCCTAATGGGCTTTTACACACCACAAAGTTTAAGAGTAGAGTATCACAGTTATTATAGATTCTACAAAATTAAAACAATAAAGGAAACATAATACAACGAAAAAAGAAAAAATATTAAATGTTACAACAAAAGCATATAATAAAATAAGATACATTAGTGAAGTCTCACATAAATAGATATTCAAAATAAAAATAAAAATATATATATTGCGGAAATTATAGATGTCTATTTGTGTCTCGATCTATAAAAGAATTGAAATAAACAATATTTATATTGATTATTTTTAAGATGAAATATATCTCCCAGATCAGAGTATTTATTTCCGAGACTGTGAAGTCTTGGAATTGGGGAATTTTGATAAGACAGTGTCCTTGTGTTGTAAAAATAAAAGGGTAGTAAATTTCGGCAAGATCTTTTGGGTATGTGGATGCTGATTAATTGGAGTAACTCAGGACAGTCAATTTTGTAATGAAGTATTTTATGTAGTACTATTAAATCTGTGTTTATTCTTCTTTCAGAAAGTTTTAATAAGGACAATTTATCTAGTAAGTAGTTATAATCAATGTTTTCTACAGGAATATGCAATTTATAGTTTATATACTTCAAGAACTTATGTTGAATCTTTTCAATATTATCGGAATGAGTATTGTAAAAGGGAGACCATAATGTAGAGTTATACTCTAGTTGGCATCTAACAAGGGTTTTGTACAACATGATAAATGTGCCTAAATTATTGAAGTCTTTTGAAATTCTCAAAACAAATCCAAGAGTCTTAAGAGCCTTATTGATAATGTTATTAATATGATACACAAAAGTTAGTTTGCTATCGAACAATATACCTAGGTCAATAATTTCACTGACGCAATTTAAGTTTTTATCATTTATTATTGAAAATTGAATTATTGAAAAAATATTGGATTATTTATTCTGTAAAAATTAATGAACTGACATTTCTTTATGTTCAATGCAAGTTTGTTGATAGAGCACCATTCAAAAAGATTTCTCAAATTAGTTTGTAATATAATGCAATCATTTATGTTATTAATCTCTTTATAAAGTTTCAAATCATCAGCAAAAAGTAATACTTTTATGTTAGTAAATATATCAACAATGTCATTTATGAATATAATAAACAAAATGGGCCCTAAATGAGAGCCTTGTGGAACTCCACTTGTGGCTATAAATGTGTATGAATTTGTGCCATTTATTTTCACACTAAGACTTCTATTGGACAAATAACTAATAAACCAATTTAATAAACTACCATAAACTCCAAGTGTGGCTAATTTATTAGTTAATATTTTGTGACACACCTTATCAAAGGCCTTGCTAAAATCAGTGTATATTGAGTCAACCTGGCATCTGTTTGCTAAAGAATTGGATATGAAGTTTTCGTATATTAGTAAATTAGTTAAAGTAGATTTATTTGAACAAAAGCCATGTTGGTAGGAAGTTATAATTTTTTGTATGTTGGAAGTTATCTTAGAGAGTACAATTTTTTCAAAAAGTTTGGGTATCGCTGATTGGATACATATCGGTCTATAATTTGTAATGTCCGTTTTGTCCCCTTTTTTAAAAATAGGGGTAAGAAAACTGTGTTTCCATGTATCAGGGAAACAACCTGTTTCTAGAGACTGATTAAAAATTAGGAAAAGAGGAACAGTTAGGCCGTTTAAACATTCCTTAATTAACACCGGTGGAATATTATCAGGTCCAGCATTTTTTCTAACATCTAACAAATTTACATGCTTTTTGATATCATTAATTTCTATGCGTATTTCAGATATATCCAGACTAAGATTTGATGAGAATTGGGGAATATAGTTGATGTGTTCAATGAATGACAAGTTTTCACCGAATATTACACCCAAGTCACGAATATGTGATACTGGTATTAATTTAATATTATTTAATGTATATTAATGTAATATATTAAAACGAGTTTTGGAAAATCGTATTTACTTGACATTTCTGAATGTTCAAAAATAAAGCATTTTGTTCACACCATTGATGAAGTTGTTCTAAATTACTCTGTAAAATTTGACAATCGTATGCATTTCGTATTCTTTTATATATTTTTAAGTCGTTAGCAAATAGCAGAACTTCTACATCATTAAATTGGTCAACAATGAATGATTGATGAATAATAAAAATAATATTGGGCCGAGGTGGGACCCTTGAGGAACCCCACTTGTAGCCTCGAATATATAAGATTGTACAGAATTAATCTTTACACTAAGCACCCTGTACCACGATTTCTTGGTGTAATTTTTTTTATTTTTATTTATTTATGCTTTGATATATTTGTTAAACAATGGTATAGTACAGGTGTGGCGAACCTTTTTGGGCCCGCGTGCCAAAAATCCTCAAATATTATTTCTAGTTTGTGTGGCGTGCCCAAGCTGTAAAAAAAATTAACCAAATAGATAAAATAAAATAAGTTTTTTTTTTAATTTTATTCAAAAGCTTAAAAATTACAATAGAGTTTCATAAAAATAAAGTCATAATCAATAAATGTACATATTAGTTATTTATCAATGAGATTTATGCTGTTGTACATTCGATGACAAATTCTTAATATCTGGATCATATTTCGTCACTTTTAGTAACACACACGACCAACTGGATTCATCAGTCATTCTCGTTCTTGAATCACATTTTATGAAATTCATTTCTGAAAATAATGACTCACAAGCATATGTAGAAGAGAAAATTGATAATATTGCTCTCGCTAGTTTTTTTAAATCGCTAAAGATTTCTGAAATTTCCAAGTTCTCATTATTTCTTCTTCTGCATTTTTATTATTTATGTCCGTTAAGCGATCGCTTTCAATTATTTACAAATCATTTCTCAAATCAACAAATTTTTGTTTCCATGGCGAACTCGATTGGAATTCGATAAATTGCATTTCAAAATCTTCTAGATTTAGCCACTCGAAAATCTCCAAATTGAGGTCATCTGCTGATAGTGTATCTGGATATAAAATAAATTTTGATATCGTTTCAAATCTCCTGAATTGTTTGAATCTTGAAGAAAACTCGTTGATTATCGATTGAATAACTACAGAAAATTCTTGTGTTAATTTGATTTGATCTGGTTTTTCTTCTGCAAAAAGTTTTTTTGTATTTGGGAAATATTTGAAGGTGTTAGATACAATGTCACGATCAAAAATTTGTAATTTAGCTTGAAATTCTTTGATTAAATCACACATAACCGCAATGTTTTTGTTAACGCCTTGCAATTTAATATTTAATTCATTTAAATGTAAGCACAAATCACTAAAAAACATTAATTTTGAAAGCCATTCGAGGTCTAGTAACTCATTATATTTTTCAATGAGATTCTCATTTATTAAAAAAGCCTAACTTCTTCCAAACACTCAACGAATCAACAGAATGACTGTTACATTTGAAAAGAAAAGAAGAATATGAACGATTGTTCAGATATTTTTGAAACAACTGGTCAAATCAAAAAAATATATTTTTTAAACTTAAAAATTAAAAAAAAAAAAAATTGAACTTGGAAATCGTTAGTGTGCCATCCAAATGATCAAACGTGCCACCTCGGGCACGCGTGCCCTAGGTTCGCCACACCTGGTATAGTATATTGTCCTCCACGCTAGGAGTTCACCTGTGTTGTGGAGGACTTTTTCAATTGTAAAGTTATATAATTCTAAAACAATACAGTGGAGTTGGTTACACAGAGAAACATTAAAAATTAAAATATAAAATCGATTTTTCCATAGTTATAACAGTAGTTTTTCCATAGTTATTCCAAAAAAGTGAAATATAAAAAATTAAATATTAACAGGATTGTAGCCAGTTCCATATGTGTTTTTTGTATTCTGTAAGATTAGATGTTTTATATTGTATTGGAAGTGAATTGAATAGTTTTATAGCCTGGAATCTGTAGTGTTTTTGTCCAAAGGATGTGTTGGTTTTTGGTATTAGTAGTTGGTGTGCATGTCTTGTTCTGGTATTGCGAGAAGTTTGTGAAGTTTTAAATGTGTTTAGGTTCTTGTAAAGGAAAGTAAGTATTTGTTTTGAATATAGTTTTTGAATCTTCAACACTGGGAATTGTTTAAATATGGTTGAAGTGGGTGTTAGTATTGGTACTTTAAGTATTACTTTTATTAAGGTTTTCTGAGCTTTAAATAGTGTGTCTATGTATTTTTTACTGGCATAGCCCCAGGCAATAATGCCGTATTCCATTATAGATTGTGCTATTGCGAGGTATATATTCTTAATATCAAATATGTTCAGTATATTTCTCACGTTCTTGAAAAAGTAAATCAACTTGTTTATCTTTCCTTTAACCGATTCAATATGTCTGTCCCATTTTAAATATCGGTCGAAGTATATACCAAGATATTTTATATTTTCGGTTTGTGTGATTGGAGGACAATTGCATGGGGTGCTCGCTGAGTGACAGGAATGTATTTTAAGGTAGATGTTTTTGGCGGGTTGGCCTCTCGAGTTTATGCTAAAGGTTATGAATTTAGTCTTATCTATATTTAAAGTTAATAAGTTAGAGTCAAGCCATTTTTTTGTAATACTTAGGCCAACTTCAGCTTTTGTGATTAGTGTGTTCCAGTCAGTGGCCTTAAAAAGTAACACAGTGTCATCAGCAAAGCTTATAATTTCCCCGTCTATTTCGAGGTGACAAAGATCGTTAATATAAATAAGAAATAGGATTGGGCCAAGTACGCTGCCTTGTGGTACTCCGTAGGATACTTGTTCCTTGTCACTACATGTGTTTTCTATTGAGGTATATTGGGTGCGATTTTCCATGTAGCTTTCAATTAATTTGAGTTCTGTTCCCGTGATTCCGAAATATTTAAGTTTATTGAACAGGTTTTGGTGGTGAATTGTGTCAAACGCTTTTGCCAGGTCTAGGAATATTCCAAGGCATTTTTTACCCTGATCTATATTTGTTTTGAGGAAGTCTGTTACTGAGGCTATGGCATGTGAGGTACTCATATTTTTCCTGAATCCAAATTGATTTGGTGATAGTATATTGTTTTTGTTAAGAAAAATTAAAAGGTGGTTTTTGATATGTTTCTCGAGAATTTTTGAGAGCGTGTTTAGAATTGTAATTGGTCTGTAATTATTAATTTCTTCCTTGTTTCCTTTTTTGTGGATTGGAATTACTTTGCCCGTTTTCAAAATAGTTGGGAACACTCCTTCTTTAATGGACCGATTTATAAGTATAGTAAGTGGGATAAGAAGTGCTGACTTTATTATTTTTAGTGTCATCGGTGATATTTTGTCGCTACCCTGAGAGTTTGTGTTTTTTAGTTCGTTTATAAGTTTTAGTGTTTGTATTTGGGTAATGTATGGAATTTTAAAGGAAGAAACATTAGTGTGTGTATGGTGGTTTGAGAATTCTGGGATATCGTCATTTGTAGTGATTCTGTTTGCTAATACCTTGCCGACGTTAGCGAAATAGTTATTCACAAAATTACATACTTTTAGTGGTTGTTCTGATGTCTTAATAATCTCGTTATCTATTTTAATCTCGGTTATGGAATCGCTTTTCTTTGAAGATGTGTGGGATATTTCTTTTAGGATTTGCCAAATTTTTTTGGGGTCCTTGTTGCATTTATCTAATTTATTTTTATAATATATTTCTTTCGATATACGTGCAAGTCGTGTGCATAAGTTTCGATATCGTTTATAGAAATTTATGAGATAGATGTCATATGGGTTAGATTTGCATTGTTTGTGGAGTTTGTCTCTTTTACTGAAACTTGTTATGAGTCCTTTTGATATCCACGGTTTTAGAAGTTTATGTTTAGTTGGAGAACTTTTTTCGGACGTGATGGTATTTTTTTTAAATTCGTCTTGAATACATTCTATAAAAAGTGACCATGCTTCATTAATTTTATTATTTTCTACGAGTTCTTCCCATTTTTTATTAAGTAGTATGTCATTTAATTTTAAAATATCAGTTGTATTGTGGGTTTTTTGTGGTTTTGGAGTGTATTTCTTGTGAATTGTTTGTAGTGTTTATTTCCAGGATAAGTGTATAGTGGTCTGTAATTGTCGAGTGATGGATTGTGGATTTGTATGATCTTTTTGTTTTTAACATAATGTGGTCAATACAAGTTTGCGTGGGTAATAGGTTATTTTGTTTAAAGTTGACTCTTGTGGGTTCATTTATGGTGCTAAAGAGTCCATGGAATAACAAAAGGTTTAAGTAATCGTCACTTTGTGGATGTTTTTTATTTTCTAAAATGTTTATATTCATATCTCCTATTAAGCAGATATTTTTTTGTTTTTTCATTTTGATAAGTTGACTGTCTAGGGACCTCAGAAAGGGAAATATGTTTTTTATAGAAGGTGATCGATACATAGCTAAAATACATATGTCATTATTTATGATTATTTCAAAGCCGTTTGCGTCTGTGATATCTACCTCCGTTAAAGTTGAATGTAGATGTTTTTTGCAGTAAATTACAATACCGTCATTTTGATTTTTAATATTTTTGGAGTGAGTGACCGTATAATTAGGTAATTGTATTGGTGTGAAGATTTTATCTAGCCAACATTCTGTGAGAATTATCACGTCAAATTCTGTCTCCAATTGTTGAAGTACGACAGTGAAATTGTCAAAATTTTTTGAGATACTGCGTATGTTTTGGTGTAATATTTTTAATTGTTTAGCCATGGTAAGATTAAAATTATCGGATGGATGTGTACGATTTTGGGATAGTAAATTCAGATCATCTTTATTATATCATCGGAGTGTTTAATATAAATTATTTTATCTTTCTCGGCTTTCCGCGCCATAACCTTTCCATCTTTGGTCCATACAAATGCATATCCCTTTGTGATGGCTTGTTGTTTTGTTTTCCATAGTAGTTCCTTTAGATATGGTGACAGGATTTCACTGATGTAGATTTTTGAGTGTAGCCCTGGGGATGTTTTGTATTTGACTTCTCTTTTCTTAGAGAGCAAAAGCTCACGTAATTTAGGATTATTGAATCTAATTTTGATTTTCGGATGGTCCCTTTGTTTTGTTGACGTTGATGCTGCAGACGGTCCCCCTGGCCGAGCCTTGGCAGTAGTTGGATGTAGTCTGACGGCCTGTAGAATGTCTTCCGGAAGGATCTGAATGTCCGCTGTTTCGGCTATTGACCTTACTATTTCCAATATAGATTCATCCGCTTTAAGAGGTACTCCGGATATTTCTAACGAGTCTGCCAGCATTCTATGGTCGCTTTCGGCAGCCCGTATTTCCAGATTCTTTAGTAGAATACATTTTTCGTTTAATGTTTTTTTTAATGTTTCGATATCTGTCATCATTGTTTTTTCCGAGAGAATGGATTGGTTTATTTTTTCTATTAATTCATCATATTTATTACAAAGAAAGTCTATGGTTTTTTGTCTTTCTGCTGCTTCAAGGTTCATTTTTTTGAAAAGTTCGTTTTTTAGTTCATCTATTTTTGTGTCTATGTGCGACATTAGTCGATGTGTTAGGTCTTCGAGTAATTCGGCTGAATGAGGAGTAGGAGATGCACTGGTGTTTTTACGTGATTTCGACATTTTTAAATTTGTGCTTATGATTTGGTCGATAGATGTCACTTTAATTAAGTTAAATTTGGTTCTATTGCCTTCAGTTCCAATTATTTAAGTAGTCACTGTAATCTATTTTCAAGTAGTTTAGGTTATTTAGCTAATTTATTATTAAAGTAACAGAAAAAAAAAAACTTTTTGAAACAGTAGGATTCGAACTCACTTGGTTCAGATATCTCCCCTGTCTAGACTGCCGCTTTCGTGACTGTTCACGCCACTGCACTATTGGCCGCTTATGACGTATCGTGAAATAGGTGCAATATGAAATTTCTTGGTAGAGAAATTTTATGAAATAAGCTGATGGATTTTTTCGACAATAGTCACTGTCACTTTGTAGAGATTGTTCACTTGGAATCACTTGAAATCACTTAATGAAATCACTCAGAGGTCACAGTCCGTAGAATTTAACTGTAATTTATCTTCATGTAAACGTTTACTGATATCTTGTTTGCTTTTTTTGAATTATACGCTAAAATTCGGATAATTTTTGTGGAGCAATATTTTTGCGTGCGCTCTATGTGACGGTTGGTAAGTTAGAATGTAATGTAATGTAATGTAATATCTGTAAAAGGTGTGTAAAACATACATCTCAAGTGTAGTACAAAATTAAGTTAGGAAATCTGAAATTAAAGAGCTGTGTATAATGCTAAGAACAAATTTATTGAGGTTATTTTCCATAATTCTTTATCATCCATTAAATTACAATATTAATCAAGTTAGTTGGCAAGAGACTCTACATTTACTATGAATATCAGGGCATGTTCAGATCGTTAAACTAAATCTGACTAGTGATGCGAATTTACAATTCTAATATGCTAATCTGTGGGAATAAAAAAAATTAAAAGGTTAAAGTTTCAAATCTCAAATAGTAATCTTGCTTTAAATACATAGGGCGCCAGTTCTTCCTAATTATCATATGAAGAACAAATTTATAATTATAGTAAACCATATTGTGAATTCTAAAATAACATGAGGACAATTTTTTATGAATATAGGTTAAATAACTCTTTTTCCACTGAGCTGGAAAAGAACCAGAACTTAAAGAATTGTTAAAGAGTTTATAAAGAGGATATATCAGACTACTAACACAGGTTTTGAAAAATATTGGAGGAATACCATCCGGTCCAGCAGATTTATTGTTGTCTAATTCTTTTATGACTTTTTCCATAGATTCTTTTTTGATGAAACATTGGCTTAGATTTAATACCTCTTCCACTGAAATATCGGGAATCGTATTGACACGAATATCTGTGTCGTAAACACTTTTAAATGAATCAGCAAAGAGATTAACTATACCTTCGATACTGTCGGCAAATTTTTCTTTTAAGTACATGTTATTGGGAAATCCACAATCATTTTTTTGTTGACTTTTAGAAAAACTCCATAATTTTTTAACATTTTGGTGTACCTCTTTTTCTATTAGGCTTACATAATCACTATAGCATTTTATTGATAATTCTTTACACTGCTTACGTAATTTAGTAAAAGTTATGTAATCATTAGGATTTCTGGTATGTTTATATAACCTATGGATATGTTTTTTATAATTAATAATTTTTTTAATTCCCTCGTAAACCATTTGGGATAGTTAGATGGTGTGAAGTTGACCCTAGGAACAAAGCGCTCTATCGAGGTATTTAAAGAATTACAAACTTGTCGCCACTGCGCTCTGACAGGACATGATTTTATGGATTGACCCAAGAAAACACAAGCTGCCATCTGCGGGACCTGCACTCGCTTCAAGAAACCAGCAAACTATGCCACGGGAGTCTGCCTTGTACAAAAAGCCGCGATTGATATATAAGTTAGCATGACCGACTATGGCGTCTAATCATACAGAAAAAGATGACGGGTTACTTACTGTTGGTGCATTCATTACATATTTTTTTGTCCTTTCTCCTTCTAATTATAAAAGTCAGAAAGCACACAGTCTTGTCAACCTTTTATCAATTTGTAATTTGTATCAATTCAACTATGTACTCAGTAGAAATGAAAATTTACTAGACCTTATTTTGTCTGATAAAGTTAACATAGATATACATACAGCACCAGGCTTAACCAAATAAGATCCTTATCACCCGTCATTTGAAATAAAGGTAAAACAAATTAAAAATAATTTCTTAGAAAATAACAAAAATGATTCAAAGTATAACTTCAGGAAAGGAAACTATAATAAATGTCAACAAGATCTACTGTCGGTTAGTTGGATAACACTTTTAAAGATAAAAATGTGAATATGATGTTTCTCTTGTTGAAAAATTGTTGGAAATAATTGACGAAAATTTTATAAAAAATGTTATTAAATCCAAAAATTAATATCCTGTCTGGTTTAGTCAGCAATTGATTGCTCTTCTTCAGAAAAAAAAACAAGGTTAGACTTAAGGTAAAAAAATATAACTATGCATCAGATTATAGAGAATTCTCTAATTTAAGAAAAGTCAAAATTATAAATCATACATTAACTCTGTTGAAAGTGGTCTGCATGATAAAAGTATTCTGGTCATACTCAAAATCTTTGCGAAAAACCAATTGCATTCCTAAAGTGACGCATCTTGATGATGGAGAACACACGGCAAACATATTCTCTAAATATTTTTCATCTTATTGCACTAAGTCAATATCATGTACCTACTGATTCAATGCCAAACATTACGGAGCACAACTAAAGCAACCTAGGTATAATACATATTAGTGCAGATGAAATAAAATGTTTTTTGCGTAACATAGACTCGAGTAAAGGTCCTAGACCTGATAAAATTCCTCCATCATTTGTTAGTTGCTGTACAGATTTTTTATGTTTAGTACCGCTGTTCATTATCTTTAATGCATCCTTTAACTACGGGATCTTTTCCTGACTTGTGGAAAGAAGCACATGTGGTACCAGTTTTCAAATCAGGTGACCAATCTTTGATAAAAAACTACAGACCAATTATTATACTGTCATGTTTTGCCAAGGTTTTTTAATCGTTGATATACAAAAATATTTTTTCACATTAAGCCTATTCTCTGCACTAGGCAACATGGGTTTTTTCCTCATAGATCTATCAACTCAAATCTTTTGAAAGTTTGTAATTATGTGTGTAATTCTTTTAATGAAAGATTACAAGTAGACGCAGTTTATACTGATTTCCAAAAAGCTTTTGATAAAGTTAACCATTCCATCTTACTAAAGAATTTAGAACAAATAGGAATACATGGAGACTTATTGCGCTGGATGAAATCATATTTATATAATAGAACACAACTAGTGCTTATTAACGGACACAAATCACTCCCCATATTTGTAACTTCTGGAGTACCACAGGGGTCAAATCTTGCCCCCCTACTTCTGCTATGTTATTAATAAGATTATTTTCAAAAAAATGTCTTTTATAAGAGATCTAGGAATTAATCTTGATTCTAGATTTATGTTTGATTTACACATTAAGTACAAATCACTTAAAATGATGGGATTTTAAACCTTTCAAAGATCCTCTATCAATTCTAACCCTTTCCTATGCCTCAATTAGAAGTAAACTTGAATATGAAAGCAATATTTAGAATCCAAATTATTGCAAGTATGAAAACATTTTAGAATCAGTTAAAAAAAAATGCTTATTATCTTTCAAATGTGGACTAAATGATCATCTGAAATCATACGATGCACGTCGTGAATACTTTAAGATTAATACACTTAAACTAAGAAGGTAATTGACTTACCTAATATGTTTGAATAAAATTATCTACGGCCATCTTGATATCTCATTTTGTCTTGGCAATATTGAAATAAATGTCCCCAATTCCCATCTTTTAAGACACGATAGCATTTTTCACGTATATATATTTAAAAATAAAATCACTTACCCTTCCTATAATATCACTTGCCCTCTGATTCAAATGGGTCGACTGTACAATAAGATTGAGTGTGCTGAAGTAGATATTGTCGTCGATAATCTTTACAAATTCAATAAAAAGTTCTGTTGCTGCTAAATAATATGTTTAGATAACTATATAATGTGTCACTGTAACTCTCGTGTCTCTTGTCTGCTAGTATTATTTGTCATTTTACTGAACTTATGTTTAATTTATATCACTATTTGTTTGGTTTTATAAATGTACGTAACCTGTATGTAATTGCATTTTTCCCTGTGTGTATGTAATTTGTAGATTGTAACTTAACTGAGCTTTTATAACTGGATAGCTCTTACGTAAGTGAGAACATCTGTAAAAAACCAGTATAAATAAATAAATAAATTATTGTTATCCCGCTGGCGTTGGTTGTAAAATTACCGACCAAAGCGTCATAATATGTTGTCGACTGGTAAGACAAATCTTTAGCAAATGAAGTAGATTCGTTGAGAAACTGAAAGCACATGAAGTAGTCAGGTTAACAAAATCATAAGCAAATGTAGTAGATTTTTTTTATTTAGTTACCTTTTTTAAATAATTTGGTACATTTTTGTATGGCACATGAAAAAATAAATAAAATTAAAACAGATCATTGAAGTCCTCCTCACTAGGAAATCTTGTGCTGAGGGGGACTATATGTGTTAGTATACGTTTTCATCGACTAAGATGATGTTTTTAATATATTAGCTAGTTATTCTTCCGTTATTTCCTTAAGCCAAGATTTGATGTCCTTAATGTAGTTATTTTTCGTTTTCCTTTGTTTGATGTTGAGAGGGAGTTTATTATATAATTTTATTGCTAAAAATTCAGAGCTTCTTTGTCCAAAGGTAGAATTACATTTAGGAATATTTAGTATGTCTCTTTGCTTGGCTCTGGTTTTATGATCGTGAGAGGGGTTTGACTCTGGCATATTTTTTAGGTGATGAACTAGAATATTTTTAGAATAGATTTTTTTGTAAACTTGGAACATCAAACAGATTAAAAATACCAGTAGTAGGCGTCCTTACGGGGAGCTTGAGTTGTCTTTACTTGTTTAAGATGGTTTGATGATGCTGAGCCCCATCCTATTATTCCATATTCCAATAGAGAGAGGCATAGAGCATAATATACTCTCTTTAGATCTGTAGTTGACAAGATATTTCGTAATTTTTTGAAGAAATAGATGAGTTTTGTTAGCTTTTTGAGGTTCCTTTGATGTGTGCATCCCAATGAAGTTTGTAGTCAATTACGATCCCAAGATATTTAATTGTTTTAGTTTGGACTATATGCGGGCAAGAACATTGCGGATATTTGTTTAGACATCATGTAATTTGAGTGTATGCTCATTCGTTGGTTGACCTCTTTTGTTTTTAGAGAATGTTAGATATTTAGTTTTACTCACATTTAATTTTTTCATTTTTTTTTATTTCTTTTTATTTAGGAAGCAAACAGTCGTACAGTAAAAGATTATAACAATAAACATTCATATGTTCTAGACCAATTAAGTTTCATTGAGTTCAAAGTTGATTTAGTATTTTTTACCTACACAACATATTATTAAATGGCAAAAAAATAAACATAATAAAGAAATACATAAAATTAAAAACAAATAGAAAAAAAAACTTTTCGCATAGCCATATTATTCACTACGGGTGATAATAATGTAATTTTCACAACAAAAAAATCGAATGAAATAAAAGTATTTTTATTTATTAATTTATTAAGCTGAATTTTATATGTATATATTTTTTTTTTTTTTTTTTTTAATTATTTAATATATATATAAAGTGGGTACAGGATATAATGTGAGTACATAAAGTATATATTTACATTACAAAATATATTTATGTTCGCAATCTCACCAATGAAGAAACTGGTTCTTGTGCTTGGTGAGAGAGTTACACTAATTATAAGAAAAATAAAATATCATTATGCTATAAGTAAGTATATAAATGATAGGAACAATATATAAAGAGACAAAATCTAAATACAGTGGATGAGTATAGACTGATAATAAATATCAATGAAGGGAAAAACAGGCAATTATTTAATTGATTATTTCTGAAAGAGTAACTTTAGTTTTAGTTTAAGTATGTTAATATCCTTTAATTTCTTTATTTCAATCGGAAGGTTGTTGAAATACTTTATTCCTAAATATTTATAGTTATTTTGCATTTGTTTGGTTTTACATTTTGGAATTTTGATATTGTATTGATATCTTTTAGATAACTGGGTTTCAAATTTTTTGATTATATTATCTTTATAAATTTGGATAATTGCATTTTTCTTGAATATATCTTCTACTCGGGGCACCCCGAAATCTGTAAATAGCGTTTCTGTTGGATACGTGGAGGGTTTCTTGAGGATTACTTTGAAGATTAGCTTCTGGACCACTTTGATCGGTGTCAGAATCTTATTGTATGACCCCCCCCATCCAATAATTCCGTATTGAATTAACGACTGGATTAGTGCGTAATATACTCTTTTTAGGTTATTTCTTTTTAAAATATTTCTTAATCTTATGAATATGTATACACACTTTCTGATACGCTTGACCAATTCACATATATGTCTTTTCCACTTCATATGTTGTTCTATTATCACTCCGAGATATTTAATTTCTGATACTGAGTTCAATATTGAACAGCCTTGGATACAGATGTTTTTATTACATTTGTTATTGTGAATAATTATTTGAGTGTTAGGGAGTGTTTGTAGTTTGTTAATTGAGAAATGTATATAGTATGTCTTGTTAGTGTTTAATGAGAGAAGATTTGTATCAAACCATTGTTTCAATGTGTTCATGCAATTATTTGCTTGTTCGTTAACTATATTCCAGTCGATCCCATTCACTATGATAGCTGTGTCGTCGGCATAGGATATTATGTTTGCGTTAAGTGGTAGTTTGAAAATATCGTTGACATAAATTATAAATAGTAGGGGGCCTAGGACTGTGCCTTGCGGTATCCCGAAATTACTTGTTAGTGGTAGACTAAGTGAGTTGTTTATCTTGACTACTTGGCATCGTTCAAATAAATAGCTTTTTATCCATTTTAAAGCTTTATCGTTTATCCCAACACAATTCAATTTTTCAATAAGTTTATCATGATAAATACTATCGAAAGCTTTTTAAGATCTATGAAGATTCCGAGACATTTCAAAGATTTGTCTAATGTGTCCTGGATTATGTTCGATAATTTGGCAATTGCATCTTGGGTACTTCTATTTTTCATAAATCCATATTGGTTGCCGTGAATTACGTCATTTTTGTCAATAAATTCAGTCAACCTTTTTTTGATAATTTTCTCGAAGATTTTTGCAATGTTTGAGATCAGCGATATTGGACGATAATTTGACACTTCTTCAGGGTTGCCAGATTTATGAATTGGAGTGATGATGGTTTGTTTATATACAGTTGGGAATATTCCGCTTTGGAGACTTATGTTGATTAAATGTGTTAAGGGTTTTGATATATGTTTTTTGATAATTTTTAGTGTTTCGACAGTAATTCCATCGAAACCTGGTGCTGATCTTCCCTTCATGCTTGAAATGATTTGCTCGATTTCCTGTGCTGAAGTAGGGTGAAACATGTCAATTTTGTTTGAGATTTTAATGTTAAGGTTCTGTACGTCATTGGACGGTACTTTTTGAATTTGATTTGCAAGGTTTTTGCCTACGTTTGCAAAGAAGTTGTTGAATATGTTAGCGGTATCTAAAGGATTTTCTTTGCATCGTATTTTGATATTGTTATTTGTGATGCTATGTATTTCATTTTTTTTATGTTTTTTCTTGTCTATAATTTCATTTACAACATGCCAGACTTTTTTTGCATCGTTCTCCGTTGCTTCCAATTTTTGCCGAAAATAGTTTTCTTTTGTGTTTTTTATTAAATAAGTGAGTTTGTTTTTGTATGCTTTTAGGTGATTCTTTAGTGTTTCATTTGTAGGTTGTCGGATAAATTTTTTGTATAGTGCTTCTTTGTGTCTGATTGATACAATTAATCCAAAAGTTATCCATGGCTTAACCGGTTTAAATTTTGAAGATTGTTTTCTGGAATCAATGAATTGTGCAGTACTTACGTGCATTGATAGTTTTTTTTCAAATAGTTCGAAGCATTTATTCGTGTCATTACAATTGAAGATGTCGTGCCATTTTTCTTTATCTAGATTATGTATTAGGGCATTTATGTTGAGCGTTTTGCGTCGGCCGTTGTCCTTCTCCGGAGTTAGAGTTTGTATTGGTAAACATTTTTTATCGTGATTGTACGTAAAAATGCACCCGAAATGATCTGTGATTGTCGTTTGTATGACTGCAGATACTATGTTTTTTATATCTTGAATATTTGTGAACACATGATCTATGCACGAAGGTCGTTGACCTGGGATAATTCTCGTAAATGAATTAATACACGAAATATAATTTAATTCTGCCATCATATTCAGATAATTATCTTTGTCGTAGGATGAGTAATCATTTGCGATATTGAGGTTAATGTCTCCGACAATGATAGTTTTCTTATTTCTGTTCGCAAGAAGAATGTGTTTTAGTTCATCTACATACGTTGGTAATATTGAGGCATGGGTTCTATATATGGCGAATATGCTATAGGTGTACTTTTGGAAACTGATTTCCATATTTAAAATGTTTACATTGTGCATGTGGATTTCTCTGTAAAAAGTCACAACATATTTATTTGAAATATATTTTTTTTTTTACAGTAATACCGCACAAGAGTCCCAACTGCTCCCGTCTGGAGCCAGTGAGACTATGGCATCCCCAATTGGGGTATGTTGTGAGGCTGAGGATATATTGGTGAGGGGAGGGAGATGGGGAAGAGGAAGGTGGGGAAGTACATGGCTATTCAGATCTGGTCACCAAACACGGCTAAAGCCATTTCAAGCAACGTTTCAATTCTGAATGGTGGTCTTACACCAGGGCGATACTGAGAGTATCTTCCACTCTGGAACGTGCCGCAAATATACTATATATTATTTTAAATTGATTAATTGTGAAAAAACACAAATTAATCAAATAAAATTTATTTGCGCACGCCGGGTTCGAACCCGCGACCTTCGGATCTGTAGTCAAAAGCGTATACCACTAGACCACGCCGGCCGTCAAATAGATATATATTATAATTTTACTGGTCTTCCATTAAAAGCCTTAGCTTGTGGATGGAAGAAGAGTTAACATTTCACATATTATGTACAAATAAAGTCACGTGTACAGTTAATACAATGCAGTTAATACAGTTAATACATTTCATATAATTATAATTACTATTTACTATAATCATGTATTTCAATATATATGTATGTGTAGGTAATATAGACACATGGCAATCAGACCCGTTAACTAAAATATTTAAACATATATATTCAGTAAGAAGACTCTTTTTAGGGTGAATTGCCTAATACAAAAAAAAAAGAAGAAAAACAAGTAAGATTTTTAGTGTGACATTCTCTAAAATACTTTTTGATGGAGTTCAACAATTGAATTTTGTTCCTAATGCTTCTGATTTCTATTGGTAGGTTATTGAAAAAGAATTTTCCTTGGTGAGTATAATGGTGTTGTGCAAAAGAAGTGTTTAATTTGGGGCACACAAATACATGTTTAAGTCTAGTACGATTTTCAGTTATAAATGCGTATTTATCTTTTTCTTTTATAATTTGTATAATTGAATTTTTTATAAATAAGTTTTTAAATGTTGGAACTTTGAATTCTTCGAATATGCTGTCAGTTGGGAAGTCTGGAGGTTTTTTTAGTATAATTTTTATTATTAGTTTTTGAACAATTTCTATGGGGGTCAGATTAGTTTTGTAAGCTGCTCCCCAACTGATAATGGCATACTGAAGAATAGACTGTACTAATGCGTAGTATATTGAGTATAGGTTTTTCGTTGATAAAAAGTTTCGTATCCGTAAGAATATATGAATTAACTTCCTAACTCTTTTTATTGTATGGTCGATGTGATCTTTCCATTTTAGGTTTTTATCTATGATTATTCCAAGATGTGTAATTTTATCCGCTATTTTCAGAAGTGAACATTTTTGTTGGCAGTTATTAGTATCGTGTTGTGCGAGAGAATGATTATGTAAGAATATTTGAAGATTTGGAGGTACAATGTTAGTGTTAATTTCGAAAGGAATGACATATGTTTTATCACTATTTAACGACAAGAGGTTATTGTCAAACCATATTTTTAGATTATTTATGTCTTCTGTAGCTTTTAGATTAATTTTTTCCCAAGTTTTTTCTTTTATTATAAGGACTGTATCATCAGCGTAAGAGATAATTTGGCCATGCAATGGTTGAATAAATATGTCGTTTACATACAAAATGAACAATATTGGTCCAAGCACGGTGCCCTGTGGGATACCAAAATTTGATGTTTCTTGGTCGCTAGTTTGGTCATTTATTTTAACAAATTGTGCACGATTGTTCAAATAACTTTCTATCCATTGGACGGCTTTATCATTGATGTTATTTAATTTCAGTTTTTTGATAAGCTTTGCGTGTGAGATACTATCGAATGCTTTTCTTAGGTCTATGAATATTCCTGCGCATTTATTTCCTTCATCAAGTGCAGAGTATATAAATGATGTTACATTTGCTATTGCATCTTGTGTGCTTTTTGTTTTTAAGAATCCGAATTGATTGGAATGTAATATTTTATTGTTTTCTAGAAAATCAACAACCCTTTTTTTCACAATCTTTTCAAATATTTTTGCTATATTCGATATTAGTGATATCGGTCGATAATTTGAAACATTTTGCGGGTCGCCGGTTTTAAAGATAGGGGATATTATAGATTTTTTTTAATTTGTTGGGAATATGCCTTGAGTCAGACTGAGATTGATAAGGTGGTTTAGTGGTTTCAGTAGATACATTTTCATTTCTTTAAGAATTTTCACAGAAATGTGGTCAAAACCTGGAGAGGATCCGTCTTTCATGCTTTCTATTACAAGTTGTATTTCAGTTTCGGTAGTTTTTTTAAAAGTGGATAGTGTATTTTGTTTTTGGGTATTAGTTGTTATAGTTTTTGGTGTGTGTACAGATTTAGTGATTTTATCAGCGAGATTGTTTCCTACTTTAGAGAAGTAAGAATTAAAAATGTTTGCTGTTAGTTTTGGGTCTTTGGATACATCTATGATATTATTTTCATGTTTTAAATATTTTATAGAATTATTTTTTTTCTTATTTTCAATTGCATAATTTACCGTTTTCCAAATAACTTTTAGATTGTTTTCTGAAGTAGAGATTATTTTTTTAAAGTAGTCGTCTTTACTTTTTTTAATTAAAGCTGTTAATTTATTTCTATATTTTTTGAGAACTATTTTAGCATTTTCATCGTGTGGATTTTTAATTGTATTTTTATATAGCCTTTCTTTTTCTCTGATAGATTTTATTAGGCCACAAGTGATCCAAGGTTTTATACGTCTGAATTTTGAATTCGTGTATAATGAGACCTCTGTTGTGGAGGTTTCAATATGATCCATAATTTGTTTTTCAAACATATTTGAGCATTGTTCGACATCGTTAGATTGTAGTATCGTACACCAAGTTTCTGCTTTCAATTTTTTCTCTAAAGTGGCAATATTTGTGGTTTTTTTAATAGTAATTGGAGCCTTAATTTGTGATTTTATTTCATTATCATACAATAATAAGCAAGTGTGGTGGTCAGTAATATTCGTTTGCCAAATCATTGTTTTGATTTTATATAGGTTTTGTAATTTTATGTTTATCCAAATATGATCTAAGCAAGACGATTTTTGTCCGTGCATTTCTCTAGTATTTTTGTTTATGCATGATTTAAAATCTAATTCAGTCATACAATTTAGGAACTCATTTTTGAAAATATTTTCTGATTTTTCGTTAATGTTAATATTAAAATCACCCGCGATAAAACAGGTTTTATTTTTAAGCGGTAGTAATATATTTTTCAGTTGAGTTATAAAATGTGAAATATTTGATTCGTGTGTTCTGTAAATGGCAATTATGTGATAAATATATTTATCGAGTTTAATTTCGATTTGAATACAGTTAGTCAGTAATATTGGGTGTTCTAAAGTCGTGACAATACTGAATTTGGTGTGAACGAATATTGCGATTCCACTATTTTTATTGATATTTATTTTAGTTGGGATGTATGTATAGTTAGGAAGTTGAAAGGCTGGTGACTCATCATTTGTAAATGTCTCTGTTAATATTATACAGTCTGGTTGTAATATTAGATTATTGATTTTAATAATAAATTCATCAAAATTTTGAAACATACTACGAATATTTTGGTGTAATATGAATAGACCGTTAAATTTGTGTGGGAAAAATTCATTACATGTCTCTGTGCTTGCACATTCGTATTCATGGATTTTGTAGAAATTTTCTATTTGGCTAGCTATAAAATCATCCATTTAAAATTAATTTTAATTCATTTAGAGCAATTGATAGCACATACATCCATAAGCTTGCCAAAACTATGAAGAATTAAATTAAAAGAATTACGCTCCGTTATTATAATTATATCGGTATCGTGTCTATTAGTGAATAAAGTGTACTTATATCTGTTGCGAATGTATAACATGAGCATATAAATAATACATAACATAAGCATATAAATAATATAAAATATAAGCATAAAGAGAAAATAAAACATGAGCTTAAAGAGATTAAAAAACATAAGCATATAAAAGAAAATAAAACATAAGCATATAAAGTATACCAGTGATATATGGATTTGGTTGTTGCGGATATTTAACATAAGCGTGAAAAGTATGCATAACATTGGCATAAGTATACAGAGTATGCATATAGTTGTTGCGAGTATATATCACGAGCATATAAAGCATAAGCATATAAAGCATATAAAATATAAGTATATAGAGAAAATAAAACATAAGCATAAGCATGTAAAGTACATAGGTGTTATAGGGATTTAGTTGTTGTAAGTATTTTACATAATTATAGCAGGCATATAGTGTAACTATGAATTGAAGATACATAGTACAAGATTTATATTGGTTAATGCTAAAACTAAATGTAGTGTTTGGGTAAAGAGATAAAAGAAAACTAGAGAAATACAAATTAAATAATTTAAATTCCCCTGTAACTAGGGTCGCCATCTCTAAAATTTGGCAACTAGGACAAGAGGCGTGAAAACCCCGGATTTTAGAGCCCATAACCCGGACATGTCAACAGGTTTTTTTAAACACAATCAGTGTAATAAAAACAGTTTAAAATGTCATAAATCACCTTTTTATTTATTTTCAGACCTTAAAATTGAATATTGTCATCTTTATAAATGTACATAACAAAACAGAATCTTATTACAGTTTGTTCCCCATTGTTTTCATAATCAGTTAGAATTTTTTCATTCTTAAAATAAAACAAAAATTATTAAAATACTGTTATGAAAACTAAGCCTTATTAAAATATTAAACTTAACAAAATTTAATTAAATTTTTAAACAAAAATCATAAAAATACTGAGACCATTTTAGTATTCAGTCTTACAATTTTTGAGGTAACTCTTTTAACTGAATAATAATTATCTTCTTTAAATTTGTATCAGCAGCCATTTACATAACAAAATACCTCTTAACATAATATGAACTAAATTCAGTCTTCTTAAATCTTAAGCAACAAAACTGACCCTTTTTAAAGTTTAGACTTACTGGAATGTAAGTTACATTATTAATTTTTTATAACATATAATATCCAAAACTATTTTCATTTATATCACCTTAAATTTTAATCAACAGCCATATTACTTTAACACGGGCATTAGCCTAGTATGGTTGTAAAAAAAACATAACAATTGTAATTTCAAGAAATCTATGAAATAATAAAAAATTAAAATTAAAATTCTACATTTCTTTTACGTAATAAGAACAATCATTACTTTAACTACAAAAATGAATAGAAATTATAGCACTTGTAAGTACATTATTTGATTATCTAGCTATTAAAGATTTTTCCTCAGCCTCTTGCCTTTTTACTTTTCAGTTTTTTTTTGTATTTATCACTCTTTCCGATAGCTTTTAGAATATCTTCCCTTTTTAAAAGGAATTTGTAAAAATCAATGCAGCTGTATTCTTGGAAATTGAATTTAATTTTAATTACTGGCGAGATTGTTTCTACGTTTAGTAAATTTCTTTCTTTTGTCCATTGTTGTGAAATCAATGAGAATATTCTCTCCACGTTGGCAAACCATTGGCAAACCCGAACTACAAATGAAACCCCGCCCGGACGCTCCCCGGACGCCTTCTAAACTAGGACAAATCCGGGGAAACCCGGACGGATGGCAACCCTACCTGTAACCATATACCTGTGCCCTTCTGTTTCATATAATAGGTTGAGATTAATAGTTAAAATAGTGATGTTAATGAATTTTGAGTAAAGTAAAAAATATTTTATAAACATAAATACAATAGTTACAGTTCTTTTACAAGTTATTGGGTGTGTGAGATAAGATGTGTTTGTTTTTGTCATTGATAATAATGACTGGTGTTCCAATATCTCTACGGACGTACACTTGCCCTCCACGGGTCCAGGCGAATTTATATAAGTTTTCCCGTGTAGCCTTACGTGCAAGGAACCATAAGTGTTTCGCACGAAACGTCAGGTGTTCCGAGACGTATATGTGAGAGCGAGGTCCTGCAATTCCGACGAGGGTGGTGTTGAGTTTTTCTTCTCTATTGTTAGCTTGTTTGTTGAACTTTTTTATGTCTGACAGGAAAACATCACGGTCAATACTGGTTTTAAATGATATGATTATGGGCCTACATTGGTCTTTAGGTATTTTTTGGGAGATGCGGTAAGCTGCGTCAATCTTGTTCATTTCCACGTTTGAATTAGTAGTTTTTTGGATATTGAATATGAGGTTATTTAAGTTTTCCCCATTATTTTCCGGGATCCCCCTGATTTCAGCGTTTTTAGACCTATTTAGCCTGTCTATTTGCTCCATTTGGTTTTCTAATACTTCAATTCTTGTTTCGAGGCCGGTGTTCTTTTTCTCAAGCTTGTTATTAGTGTCCTCAAGCTCGTGGACGCGAAGAAGAATGTCTTCATATTGCTTGCTCATCCCCGCTAGAGTGGCAAGAATTTGCGTGTTTTGTTCGAGTAGTTTGGCGAGTAGTTCACTATCAATAAGTGAACTGCCACTGGGTTTGACAGTCGGTGTGACACAAATGCATTGTTTACATTTTATGAGGGCACGCCGCTCCTTAGAGAGGCGACGGTAGGTACTTTCCGTCACACCTCCACATTGCAGATGGAATGTCTCCTTGCAGGTTACGCACACAAAAATAGACTCGTCTGAAAGTGTTGGTTCGGAACATTTTTGACAGGTATTATTCATGTTGATGATGTATGATATGTTGATGATGTTTCACTGTTATTTTATGTTATTTGTAATAGGCAGTAAAAGTTTTGCTATAAGCAGTCACAGTTCTTAGCACAGATAAACACTGGATTGAACTGTCACTGTCAAATGTCACTTGATCGAAAATTAAGAAACTTGTAATCGCTGTAGAATTAATGAATTATAACCAAGTTTGAAGTTTGTACACTAAATGTGACCCAAGGAATCACCTCCAATACATTTAATTTTCAATATGACGGTTTTAAATATAGATTTTATGATTTTATCGGTAGAGCAAATATCGTGGTATACACTGTTTATTGTTGTATTGTTAACTCCAATATGATATCAAGTTATGGTTGAAAATGTCTACATCTCGTAAGGCATTGTGAGTTTCACAGATACGTACTATTACAGAGTTTTGCGCGTATTTGGATTAACAATGTGGTTTTCTAAATAAATCGTTCGATCTGGTGTTTTGCTTAAGGCAACGAAATGCAATCCTTTTTAACAGATATAATGTAAGGGAGTTTGCTTTTAATCAGTTTTGGAGTACAGTCAGACCTTGCTCCGCTTTTTTATGTGTGCTTGTCCAATTCTGTTCATAGAATATAATGACAGTGTCACCACCTACAAAGCTCATTATGTCTCCTTCAATGGGAAGACTCATAAGTTCATTAATATAAATGAGTAATAGTATTGGACCTAATACGCATCCTTGAGGGACACCGTCTTGATTGATAGAGTTTTTCTACTTTTTTACCAACTTGTACATACTGCACTCTTCCAGTTAAGTAACTTTTAAGTAGATTTAGAGTTATTTGTGTTATTCAATTTTTTTATAATTTTAAAAATGGTATTACATGGTCAATTGTATCAAAAGCTTTGTGAAGGTCAATAAAAACTGCCAAGCATTTTTTACCTTCAACCAGTTTTTTATACTTGTATTTGTTACTTTAGCTAAAGCATCACCAGTACCCAAGTTTTCCCTAAAACCATATTACGTCATTGATAATATTATATTTTCATCCAAAAATTAAACTATTTGTTTTTTTACTACTATTTCCAATATTTTAGACAGTGTAGGTACCGCTTTTGTATATTGGAATAATCGTAGCAATTTTAAGACGTGCGGGAAAAATACCTCTTCTTATTGAAAGATTTACAAGGTACGTCGGTGGGTAGATTAGCTCATTTAGTAGATATTTAATTGCTCTGTTTGATATCAGTTCATTTCCCGATGAGGTATTTGCGTTTAGGGAGGCTATGGTATTTTTTATATCTTCACTTGTTATCTTAACTATGTTAAGGGAGTTTTCTTGATTGACTTTTTCATTCCACACTGTTTTTTCTGCAGTAAATGAAGATTGTTTGATTTTATTTGCTAAGTTCGAGCCTATTTTGCAAAAATATTGACCAAGTGATTGGTTGAATAAATCACACAAAGCAGCACACAAAGTTGGCTGGATCTCCAAATCATCAGCTATCGAGGTAGTCTGGCCGACAAAATCATAAGAAAATAAAGAAGACTGGTTAACGAAGTTATTCGCAAATGTAGTAGAATGGTTGACAAAATCGTTAGCAAATAAAGAAGGCTGGGCAACCACCTCATTTTTAAATGAAGAAGGCTGGTTTACTAAACCACCAGTAAATGGAGAAGACTGATTGATTAAATCATTAACAAAAGAAATAGGCTGGATGAAATGATCACGAAGCATTTGCATTTCGTTATCTTGTACAATTGATTTGTAGTAATGCTTTTCTTCTCAACAATATATATTTGATAAATGATTCTGCTTCTCAGGAATATTAGGATGTTAGAATTTATTTTTCTCAGATTTCGTCTTTGTGAACTAGACAAATTGTTTTTTTTTATTATTATTTAGAATTTTTTTTTAATTTTTCTTGAAGCACAAACAGGATATTTAAAGTACATTCTTGTGCGAAGTATAAAATAACTTTACATGCAAATACTAATGCGTCTGCAGCAATCACATTTGCACATTCACAGAAGCAAACACAACAATATCAGTATTTTTTTAACAAAGTTTAATATTACAAAAATTAAAAGACATAATAATTTTCATAAAATATGTCTAAATTAGGTATATAATAGAAAATATCAAACCATCAAAAATCGAAAAATATTTTTTTTTTTTTTAGGTACAGAGATTGTGGAAATATCTTTTAAAATAAGTTATATTATTTTCGAAAATATCGATACTAGTTTGTGGTTTAGCAAGATCGTTGTATGATCGAGATATTCTTGACATAGGATTAAAATATCCAGTGTTATTAGCGAAAATTTCGATCCAAAATATATCAAGGTTTCTAGTGAATTTCGGCCGGCGTTTAACTTCATTTGATAGATTAAGTTACAATCTACTTGATTATTCACAAATTTGTAAAGCATTACGAGGTCCTTAATGTTTCGTTTTTTAACTAGACTCCCAAATTTGAAATATGTCTTTGTTCGTAATCGTCTAGTACTAGTAGATGGTAGACACCTGATTGATAAGACAAAATCCGTGTAAATTTTCTTTGGACAGATTCAAGTATAGATACCTGTGTAATATAGTGTGGATTACATACTGTTGATCCACACTCAAAAACACTGCGTATTAACGAATTTAATTGAATTATTAGGCTTTTATAATTCTTATTAAAACCGAGTAATTTATTTGATTTACTCAAATGTATTGAATGTGTTGGTTGAGCTTAAGTTTGTTGTCATAACTTTGTACTAAGCAATATTCAGTTCCATTTTGTTGGCAACACACCAAGCACGTAAAGCGTTAAGTCTTTTTTTAAGAGTTCACAATCTTCCATAGATTTAATTGCTTTATATAACTTCCTTCACATTGAATTCTACGAAAAAGTGTTCAATGGGAAAAAACGGAGATTTTCGTTAGTATTATTGTTATGATTATTAGTTTTTAATTCTATTGGGGTAGGTTTGTAAGCTGCTCCCCAACTGATAATGTCATAATGTAGAATAGACTACGTTAGTTCAATATATTGAGTAAAAGTTTTTTTTTCTCCACTGTGGGTCAGCATATGGCTCCTTAGATTGCTCTTTAGTATACATGAATAGTTGCACTCGGAACATGAAAAAGGCTTTTCTCTATTGTGGGTCAGCATATGGTTCCTTAGATTACTCTTTTGAGAACATGAAAAGTTGCACATGGAACATGAAAAAGGTTTTTCTCCACTGTGGGTCAGCATATGGCTCCTGAGATTGCTCTTTAGTAAACATGAATAGTTGCATATGGAACATGAAAAAGGTTTTTCTCCACTGTGATTTAGCATGTGGTGCGTCAGATATCTCTTTTGTGAACATGAATAGTTGCACTCAGGACAAGAAAAAGGTTTTTCTCCACTGTGGGTCAGCATATGGCTCCCTAGAGTACTCTTTTGAGAACATGATAAGTTGCATATGGAACATGAAAAAGGTTTTTCTCCACTGTGAGTTAGCATGTGAAGCGTCAGATATCCCTTTAGAGAACATGAATAGTTGCACTCGGAGCATAAAAATGGTTTATCCTTACTGTGAGTCAATATATGGTCCTTCAAATGGCTCTTACGAGTACATGAATAGTTGCACTCGGAACATAAAAAAAGTTTTTCTCCACTGTGAGTCGGCGCGTGGTTCGTCAGATGGCTCTTTTGAGAACAGAAAATTAATGGTTTTTCCACAGGATGCGTCTTTAGATCTGTCGACAAAATATGTGTAAACATATGAATTAAATATAAACGGAAATTGGACCTAAATGAAAAGGAGAAAAAGACATGCGTAAAGATAGATTACACAAACATGCTGTTATGATGCAGGGCTAGACTCCTTTTGTTTTAATATTTTATTCATTAATTTATTCTGCATCATCACATTTATCCTCGCCGATTCTCTAACCTAGTTAGGAACTGGGCGATTGTCGCTGGTATTGGTTTTGGTAAAATTTCGAATCATAATTTAAAATTTAAAATCTGTACCGGGCGGAAACAGAAAAACAAAAACACTTCCTTGCCTGCAGAGAAATCAGAGAGTGGGCCTGATTCCTCGGCAGACGACAGTCACAGTTTTCCGGATTGAAATTGTTTGGGAATGGTTTTCCTTTATTCGGAGTGGCGAAGTCTAATTTTATACGCGGAGATTGCATAATAAAATCGTATAAATGGTGTAAAATACGAAGTTCCATAGTGGAATTAGTTCCGTGGCTCGTTCGAGTATTGTAACCACGCGGGATCATGAATCGCAAACGGAGTCAGACGTGTGATCTGCCTGGAATCCGACCCATCCTTTATGGGATGAAGAAGCCAGTGGCTTAAAATATTGTGCCCGGTTCCCGGAAACAGAAGGATAGTATTCTTTCTCGCGGTTTGGCGCAACGCCGACCGCATTTTCACCAGGGCCGTAGGGAGGCCTATTTTTCCTTACATAAAGGGAATCCTCGCCAGGATACACGGATGCGACCGCGGGTACCAGATACCTCTTCCTCAGTCGCCAGATTACCAGTTTCCTGCCACGGACAGTCGCCAGGAGGCGGAACTGACTCTTCCTCTTGCTCCGGCTGGAGCCCCCTGGAGCTCAGCCTGAGGAGGTGCTGCTCCAGCTCGAGTAGGATGTTACTTAATTAGCTAGATAGATAAAGCGTGGTCGGAACCTTGGGGGTAAGCTTATATCTAACTTTTATTATATTGTTTTCGTTATAACTCACACGGAAGAGTGTATAGACTTATATTGTATTCGAAATAATATACATTAATGTTACTCTAAATCTTCTTTCCTTGACTCTAAAGTACACAATGTAACCTGACACATTTCTGGTTTCGAACCCAACCCCCTGAGAACCCTGGGATCACAAACATTCTTGTGGGTATCTAACCCTCAAGAATTGGCGCTTCCAGTACTGGATAAAGTTTGTGATTCCACATTCATTATTATAACCTAAAATGTCTGGTGAGTATTGTAGGCTGCACGTAGCAAGTAACCATAGCAACTACTCTACGTAGCAGAACACACAAAACATTTTTTAAATTTTCAAGAATTTATCTTATATCTATTAAAGATTTTTCTAATATTTTTGTTACATGGGTGAAATTCATATCACTGCAGTGGAAAGAGCTCAACCTTTGGACATCAAAATCAAACGTAATTTTTTTTTCTCCAACTGATTTTAGAGACAAATACCCTAACACGAGGTTAATGATTGACGGCACGGAATGTCCAATTAAACGGCCTACACTACCGACTGCCCAGCAAGCAACCTTTTCTACCTATAAAAATACAAATACTGTGAAAGTACTTATCGGTGCTACTCCTAGTGGCCTCATAAATTATGTGTCTCCAAGCTATGCAGGCTCTGCCAGTGATTTGCCAGATCATTGAAAAAAAGCAACCTTTTATCCCTGTGTGATGTTGGTGATTCTATTATAGCTGACAAAGGTTTTTATGTCCCGGACATCTTCGCACCATATGGTGTCACCACAAAAACAAACAGAATCACTAGGAGTGTTTTAGAAAAGTTGCTAGCAAAAGGGTGCACATAGAAAGAGTAATAGGACTTTTAAAAACATATAAAATTTTGAAATCCCAACTATACCGAGACAATACTTTCATCGGATATAATATTTGTATGTTTCATGTTGTGTAATTTTAGATCAAGTATAATAGATAAAGATGCTTAATAAATTGTATGTAATAAAATGAGTGTGCTTTAGACCACACGAGTGAAGTAAAACTTGACTAACTTATGCCGGGTACACGCTGTATATAATGCTAAAATACGGTAGTACTCGTTAGCTAGCTCCTTCTCCTTCTCCCGCCTCCGATCACTGTTTGCATCGATTAGCGTTGGCACGTGATTTTTCGTTACGCTTTTCGTAAGGCACCAGTTTACCCCCCAAGTGTCGAGCGTGCGTAAAGAAGTTTTATTTCAAAAACTGTTAATGTAAATACTGTTCAAATTTTACATTATATATTTTAGATAACTTCCCGAAGAGCTCATCCATCAGATTTCTAACTTAACCCTTCTTTGAAGTTCCTTTTGTTATATGTATTAAACAAATATGTTAAGGGACGTACTTGACTTACTTTAACCAGTAATTCCTGACATTATTTAGAATAAAAACCGTTTCTTTTAATTTAAAAAATTCTTTTATTTTTCGAGGTCAATATGAAAAGAACAAGATTACAGACATATAATAAATGTGTCGTAAATCATTTACAAACATTATACACATAGAAGAACATATCAGTACAACGAATAATTAACATTATACATAAATTATTTATTGTTTTGGCATTTATTTTATTTTTTTACATCCTAATATTATATAGTTGTTGTAGCATTGGTCAACGCGTGAGCAACTTTGTGAACAGTCAACCTGTTAAAATAAAGAAAATAAGATTAGCAAATTAAATATGCAACTAGTGCAGAATAAAAACATAAATAAGTAAGTTTGTCAAATCAATGCCTTCAGAAGGCAAAACAGCTGCCATGCATAGTAATAGATACACTTAGTAAAACATTTTAAATCCTATTTTATTTAAAATAATTATATTAAAAATATACAATATATTATTTTTCCAATAATAATTTTGGATGACATGTATTTATATGACTACTTATTTACATTCTGTACAGTCATTGGAGGTTGTCCACCACTTACCCGCCCTGGTATAAGTAACATAAGGTAGAACTACAAATACGTGCTTGCAATGTGCATAGCCGGCTGCACACTCACATTGGCATTTCAATATAGTGTTACAATTGTAGTGTATATAGACAGCATAAGAAAGATGTTTCCTTTCCTAAAATATAGGTTGTGCCATTTTCATGTGCACTTCGAACACTCGGCAAATATTGTTCAGAATACATACTTAACGCTTTGTCGGTGTTCTTCAAACTGAAACACCTAATTTATGTAGTTCTTCCCGCGTCAGTGCTGGAATATTGGAGGCCATTGAAATTATGAAGTTTATCATAGTCTTCGAGTCTTAAATAAAACGCATTATGATAATAACTATTGATAAATTAGAAAAGAAATTATCGTAGGCAATATAAATAAGCAATAGTGGTGTATTTACTAACCTATAACAGTTTTGACATTACGTCCTTTCAATTCTTCCTTCAATTGGAAAATAGTCCACTGACCGTAATTTCTGTGCATTTTACTTACAAATCGAGCAAACTAGGTTTGTTCGAGGAAAACAAATTGCAAATAGCTTTCGAAATGACAGATCATTGAAAGAATAGGTGACAGTAGGTCCGGTAAACACCGTGCTGCCATCTCTTGGATATTTTGAAATCACTCAGAAAACGGCCCATTAGCCTATGACGGTACCTACTTGCAACTGTGACATTTAAAATGTTCAAAAGGGTTCCATGATATCTCAACACTGTGAAAATTCAACACACTTTTAAAAAGTGATATAACGTCATTAGAAACGATAAAAGAAATAATTTTTTTAACCTAACCTAACCTAATCTACTTAAACCAGTTAATAAAGTTTTTGTTTCATCACTTTCCATGACTTTAAATAACTTTTTAAAAATGTAATGAATTATCATTGTGATGATTTATCCGGTCACCGTTCAAAAGATAAAAATCAATGACGTTACAATGTTAATGTTCATGAACAAATCGGTAATATCAAAAATTGTGAATGGAACTTAACTGTTTTATTTTATACTCAACATCTTAAATGCAAAATTAATTCACCTAGATATTTACTAAATATAATAAAATAAAATAATAATAAACCAAAATTTCCAAAACCCTAGGTAGAGTAATTTCTATGTAATAAAAAGGCAAGCCGAAGGTATTTTTTGAACTGAGAGGAAAACACCTTATTGAAACACTGGGCGGGTTCATTCTGATAATGTTTAGAAAGTTTCAGCAAAAAATGTTTGATCGCGAAAGAAATTTTATATAATTTTTCACTTCAAAGAACCACGTCATTGCTAAAACAAGACACCGTTTTGAAATCCAAAAACATAGATTTTTCATTTATTCATGTTCTCTATAAAACTACAAATCAATATATTATAGAGAAGATCAAAACTTTGAGGTATATGTAAGTATAAAAGGTCATGGGGGCAGTTTTACTATTTTGTAGCATACGTCAAAAGATAGTTGCTAAGCTGTCTGTAAGTTTTCATTTAATTCCAACGAATTATTTGCTAGCTATCAAACTAGGTCTTATCGAATAAAACAATCAAATCAGAGTACAACGTAATAATATTTGTAAAGTGTGTAATATATGTAAAAAGAAAAATTTAAAAAAATACTAACACACAAAGCTTTGAAGTTGTAAATTCTATAATATCTGACAACTGGGTGGAATAAATATGATTGCATTGTAATTTTTTTGTCTTCTTTTATTTTTCCCCAATTTTTACATTAATTACATACAATTTTATATAAATCAATACGAATAATGGGAACCCAATAATACGCAGCCTGTGCGTGGGTAATATAAATAAGTTGTACTGTACCAAGAAATAAACAAACTACAGGCATATAAAAAGAAAAACGAGATTACATTTTGTCTAAGCGGTTTGTATAAAAAGTGGTAACAATAGTGTATAGTGAAGTTATAAGTTATAATAATTTATTATAATGATATAAAAGGTACTTATATTAATAAGTATTTATTTTCCTTGTAGCGATGCTACGAGATTCATCTAGAACATCTCACCCATACATAAAGCATCTTAACCCGAACACTCCAGACATAATGCGAAGCGTTCCTATCTTGCTACCTACCCGTCTACGAGCACCAACTTGCGAGCGAACTACCTACAACAATACGTTGCGAGTTGGACTAGAAAATTACGCGCATTCGCTAGAAGGTTCTAGCTTATTGCCTAGGCATAATTCCAGCGTCAACGAAAGTACCAGAAGTACCCAGACTGAGCGAGTGACCCCTAGTTTACCAGCGATCTCGCGCAGCTACTGATGCCATCGGCCGGGCTATATAAAAAGGCCCAACGCAGCGAGCAGTCAGTCAACGGACTCCAACGGTATCACAGCGCCCTGGCCCCATCGTTCCCGGCCAGTGCTATACCGGATCACAGCGCCCTGGTTCCAGCACAACTGACCAGCGCTACATCCACGCACCTAGACCACGCGGCATCGTCGATGGTCTATGCATCTCCCGCACAACCGCCGACGAGGTCCGCCGCACCTTCGGCATTCCCGTTCAGCAATGGAGCACCCGGAAAACCCATGGCCTTCACCAGTACCTGAGATGTACACGAGTCCGGTCACCAGCAGAGGCGTCGACTCACTGACCCGCACATTGACCAACGCTTCACCGCCTGCATCCGGAGTCTTCATCATCGGTCCTAAAATCAACACATATACGGCATCCTGACTCAATAAAACACTGTGACCTTCACAAAATCTTTCATTTCGTGCCTCCTCACGTGATCCTCAAACCCTTGATCGTATTTTATTAGTTATACTAGTTTAAAAAATTACTTTGACCCAACCCAACTTTGACCCTTTACTTTGAGGCCCTGAGGAAAATAATTTCCCTCAAACTTTCCCGCCTATGTTATCTTTGAGGTGCTGTATGGAGGATTTTTATAAGGCGAGGAAGAAAAAATGTATGAGCGGAGGGTAGGAATCTAGGGATTAGTGTGTTCAGGAGTGACGGTCGAATGAGTATTAATAGATGTTATATAAACAAAATATTCTTTAATTTGTCTTATTTTAGCAATGAATAGGTATACACAATAAATGTCCAATTTCCTTCGCGGATCTATTTTCGTGGATTTGATGAAAAATATGACGCTGAACAAACCCCACTGTTTCAATATGATTGCTTTCTCTCACTATCCCACGAATCGTGGTAAAGACCCGTTCTCATGTGGTCAATCTTACCCGTGGGTGCTCGTTTGGCGTGTTTCCTGACTGCAACGGTACCAAAAGGACCAATGATGCTAGTTCCTCGGGGCAACTTCAATTGCAATAACGGTAGAATAAAAACAGTTATCCCACCTGATACCTGTGCTCTTAAAATTGCTAATCGCTAGTTTTGTGGAATCTATTAAAAGGACCGCTCATTTCTGCAAAGGATTTTTTTTAAAAACGACAAAGTCAGTAGAACAGAGACACGAATAGTAGTATTTCATAGTATAGCTATACTCCCCTCAGGTATAGAAATTTCAGTAATACTTCACCTGGTGCGGGTGTAGAATCACTCTACGTCGTTCTTCTATGTTGTCTCATTCGCCGACAGCAAAATCATTTGTCACACGAGAAGTGCCCAATAGTTGCAGTCGTGACAAGAAAAATGTTTTTCTTCACTGTGGGTACGCATGTAAAATTTAAGACTGCCCTTTGTAGAACATGAATATTTGCAGTCGGGACACGAAAACGGTTTTTCTCCACTCTGGGTAAACATATGAGTTTTAAGTTGGCTCTTTGTGGAACATGCAAATTCGTAGTCAGCACACGAAAAGAAAACAGCTGCAACTATGACAGATATCGGAGCAGCCGCTAATGAGTCACGCTTGCATTATAGAAAGAGAAGTTAGTTCTATCCGCGCTGCCTTTAGAATTGTACGACTTCAAAGATGCACCGCACGCTAAATACTATAAAATACGAAATCACTATAGTAGATGCACCGCGTGCTAAATACTATAAAATACGATAACACTTTAAAAGATGCACCGCGTGCTAAATACTATAAAATACGAAATCACTATAATAGATGCACCGCGTGCTAAATACTATAAAATACGATAACACTATAACAGATGCACCGCGTGCTAAATACTACATGTTACGACTAGATTGAACATTAAAAACTCTTTTTAAAATACCAAGCTTAACAACAGTTGTAAGACCTAAAACTGATTGACATTCTATATTTGTGACAAAAAAATAATATTATTTGTGACTTCTCCATTACCTCCAAAACCAGACACATTTACATAATCCTTTTTTAAAATAGAAGTTAATAAATTAAACTTTTTAAAGTTTGATAATGACATGACATTTATGTCTACTCTGTATCCAAAATAAAAAAAATCTAAAATCATTTCTAAAATTTTATTATAAATTAATAAATCTAAGTGCCATGCTTGACTTGAATTATTGTTACTATATATGTTTCTTATTGTTCCAACGTAATGAACTTCAGAGAAATAAGCACTCTCATCATTAGGTTTTGATGCTTGTAGAAATAACATGACCTGCATTTGACATTGACGGCTGGACATTTATATCTGTGTAGCTGACCACATCTTCCACAGGGTATATTCCCACTTGACGTTGAAGGTTATGATGACTACGACGGTGACCCGTGACGATTGAATTGACCACTTGACGATGAATTGACGACTTGACGAACATAATGACTTGATCCTCTTGGACTTGACCCTCTTGGACTTGACGAATGAAGCTGCTGCCACACGCAAAGCTCACATCAAAAGTTAATGTACAGCGCATCATCTTTTTTACCGACACACGACGCTATCAAATATTTCTTCCTATGGTAGGAGAGGGGGTCAGTTGAATTCGAGAATTTAATTCTTGCATTATCAGTAAGGGTGCTGATGCTGGCTACAAGGAAGAATAACTTCTAACAGATTTGATAAATCGAAATGAAGACCTATAAAATGCCATGACGTCGGAAACTGGCAATGAACCAATTGTTGTTAAAAAAAGCTGAAGAATAAAAAATCTGATAAATTAGCAAAATTTCATTATACAAACAACAGCCAAACTAAGAAAAATAATAATATCGAAAGAAAGGATTAATATTGGATTCACAAGAGCACACGTAGAGGAACGACTGTGACTCATTGATACAATGCAATCATTGTCTTGGTTACGGACACACCTCACTGAGATGCCTCGAAAACTTGGAGAATCCCAGATGCCTCCACAGTGCAGAAGAGCACAAAATACAACACTGCACCAAAAAACAAGAGCCTGTCACTAACAGAATGAGTTATCAAAATGATCACACAGCTAACAGTCACCAATGTGAATATGAGTGAGTTGTATTTCGCATACTTTATTCCTTATTTCTTTAAGAAGAATGATTTCTTCATAGAGGAATTAGATAACTTTTATTTTTATTTATTTTTTTATTTAAAAATCTTAATATTTCGAAATATAATTGTCATACTTAAAATGATGGTAATCAAAATTTAGCTATACGGATCGATAAAAATTATAAAACAGATATCGAATTTCGAAAAGGACTGTCAGAAAATAATCTGTCAGTTTTCCAACCTGTAACAACAGATGACATAAAAAACATTATTAGTGAATCAAAAGGTGGATCTTCACCAGGGTTTGATGGAATCACAAAGAAGACAAAAGTAAAATTAAATAACTCACTAAGTGTCGAACAAACTTTAAAATTTGGAATTTCCAAGGGACTGTTATTGGACCAATTTTATTTATAATTAACGTTAACCATGTGTTTAAATTATCACTTAATGGTAAACTTATATCATTTGCTGACGAGACTGCAATAATTATAGAAAAAATACAAGCAACAAAATTACCAATGCAGCCAATCATGACATGAAGGTTATAAAAAATTGGTTCGATAAGAAACTTTTCTATATTTTCTACAACATATGAAACATTTTAAATAAGAAAACCATCGAAATTGTCTATTATGCATTAATTCAGTGCATATTGCAGAATGGGATTATTGGGTGGGGAGGGGCTTTTAAGACTTCCTTATAGCTAGGGTTGCCATCCGTCCGGGTTTCCCCGGATTTGTCCTAGTTTAGAAGGCGTCCGGGGAGCGTCCGGGCGGGGTTTCATTTGTAGTTCGGGTTTGCCAATGGTTTGCCAACGTGGAGAGAATATTCTCATTGATTTCACAACAATGGACAAAAGAAAGAAATTTACTAAACGTAGAAACAATCTCGCCAGTAATTAAAATTAAATTCAATTTCCAAAAATACAGCTGCATTGATTTTTACAAATTCCTTTTAAAAAGGGAAGATATTCTAAAAGCTATCGGAAAGAGTGATAAATACAAAAAAAAACTGAAAAGTAAAAAGGCAAGAGGCTGAGGAAAAATCTTTAATAGCTAGATAATCAAATAATGTACTTACAAGTGCTATAATTTCTATTCATTTTTGTAGTTAAAGTAATGATTGTTCTTATTACGTAAAAGAAATGTAGAATTTTAATTTTAATTTTTTATTATTTCATAGATTTCTTGAAATTACAATTGTTATGTTTTTTTACAACCATACTAGGCTAATGCCCGTGTTAAGGTAATATGGCTGTTGATTAAAATTTAAGGTGATATAAATGAAAATAGTTTTGGATATTATATGTTATAAAAAATTAATAATGTAACTTACATTCCAGTAAGTCTAAACTGTAAAAAGGGTCAGTTTTGTTGCTTAAGATTTAAGAAGACTGAATTTAGTTAATATTATGTTAAGAGGTATTTTGTTATGTAAATGGCTGCTGATACAAATTTAAAGAAGATAATTATTATTCAGTTAAAAGAGTTACCTCAAAAATTGTAAGACTGAATACTAAAATGGTCTCAGTATTTTTATGATTTTTGTTTAAAAATTTAATTGAATTTTGTTAAGTTTAATATTTTAATAAGGCTTAGTTTTCATAACAGTATTTTAATAATTTTTGTTTTATTTTAAGAATGAAAATATTCTAACTGATTTTGAAAACAATGTGTAACAAACTGTAATAAGATTCTGTTTTGTTATGTACATTTATAAAGATGACAATATTCAATTTTAAGGTCTGAAAATAAATAAAAAGGTGATTTATGACATTTTAAACTGTTTTTATTACACTGATTGTGTTTAAAAAAACCTGTTGACATGTCCGGGTTATGGGCTCTAAAATCCGGGGTTTTCACGCCTCTTGTCCTAGTTGCCAAATTTTAGAGATGGCAACCCTACTTATAGCCCATAATTACATTTCAAAGAATAATTATAAAAATCATTCTTAGGATACCATACGCTATCCCTACTTTAGAGTTATGTCGGGAATTTAATGTAACATCTATCACATCATTGTATAAGAAAATCGCCTTATATCAAATTTATAAAGAATATTTTATACATAAAATTCACCCCTCAGATAGCATAAGCAATATATTCAAAACTAATGGCTTAATTGGATGGCCCTTTGCATAGAACGATCACGGCTCGGCACCACTATTTGTATTTAGGTGTGAGATGGTACAATATATGGTTGTCCAAAAATAAAATTAAGGTAACAAAAACTTTGAATTATGAACAATTCAAAAAGTTAATTTAGTCCCTAAAATTGGATTATGTTATATTGTACCCTTAATTTTATTACGCTTACTTAATCTGAAATAAGATAGGTATATTATTTTAATTGACTTTAAAAAACAATTTGATAATTTGTGTCCCTATGTTAATATTGTGATTGTATTTATCTCATAAGTTTTAGATTATTGTTTAAAAAAATCATTAGAATATTTTTATTACTCTAAAGATAAATACTTAAGACATGATAAGACTGATTTTTAAAAACATGCCAAGCTATTTATCCCTGTAATTGCACACTTCATAAACTAATCATTGACATAAGCCACATTTCTGAAGAACTAAAATATAGTGTTGTGAGATTTATTTTAAAAACAGATAATCACTCCGTAATTAAAAAGCAGAGGCCAATTTCCAATATATGTTTACCGATAAATAAGATAAATATATTTAAATAATTTATGTATTATCGATGATCATACTTCATCTTCTGAAGTCACCGATAACATGTATCACAAAAACGTTTCCTCAAGTGATGGTCAGCGAATTTGCAATATGTTTTATGATTATTTCCAATCTTTTAAATCTGATAAATCTACTAGTACCTAATACTTCCTTTAATAATGTCGAAATAACCAATGATGATAAAATGAATACAATTAATTTCAAAGCAATTGATATAATCGGGTCGAGAATTACCTTGCCGGCGGAACGCACGTATTACGCCGCGCGCCGTTTGTTTTGAATATTTATTCGGGATACTATTACTTTGCCAAAAAATGAGCGATCTAAGTGTATTAATGAATGAGCTTCAAGTGCTCACTAATATAGTAAAAGTGTTGAGCACCAAAGTAGACAGCTTAACAGCCGACGTTAAAGAATTTAAGTCAGTACTACTAGTCGGTAGTAAGTCAAATATTAATCAAAGTACCTGCGTAACGAAGCATGGTAACGAGAAGCCGATTCCTGAAATTCAGTGCGACCCGCCTCCCCGCGCCCGCACTGTGCCTTCTACCATAATTACTACTACTACTGAAACAATTGTGACTGCAGCTATTACTAACACTAGTATGGCACCTATTGCGTGTACAACTCTCGCGACGGCCGGCTCGCCCCTGCCCCCCTTCCCGCCGCGCCTCATGCAGCCCGCTCCTGTTTCGCAATGCGAATTACCGCGAGCGAGAGTTACTCGCTCGCAGGCAAAGGAATCGAAGGCCAAGCCCGAAGTTGCACAGATACCAGATACTGTCAAAGGTACTAAGGCCAAACCTATCCCTTTGCCATCAACATCATCTGTCCAATCACAATTTGAGGTGCAGAAAAAACTGGTACTTCAATCATCACCATCACCATCGGCCGTACCCGCTGACCCATTGGAATCGTCTCCTGCGGCCGAACCCGCCGAACCCGTCGCTCCTGCCACGACTGATAGCTCTACCGATAATACGACTCCCAACATATTACAACCTAAAAGGCTATCTGATCAATGGACAAAAGTTGCACGCAAGCGGCGTGTCACCGTACGGGGTAATCAAAAGAGTGAAAAGGAGCCATCAGTATTGAACTTCTTTCACTGTTATCCCTTCCATCCTGATACTTCTTGCGATGACATGTCGCATTACCTAACGTCACTATATGGCGCCGCATCATATAAGGTCGTAAAAATTAAAACTCGGGGTGAGTACTCCTCATTTAAGATTGGCGTGCCTCAGCCGGCTGTTGCCGAAGTTTTGAAAGCAAAACACTGGCCGCGCCGCACATTCATCAAGGAATGGGAAGTAAGGCTGACGGCGCCTCGTCTTCCAGCGGTTGCGGTCGGCAACAGCTGACTCAACTCGCACACAAAAAAGATCATTTACTACCAAAATGTCAGAGGGTTGAAAACGAAATGCTCGCATTTTTACAATAATGTCGCGGCCGGTGACTGTGATATCATAGCACTGACCGAGACATGGCTAAATGCTGGTGTTTTGACCTCTGAACTTTTTGGTGGTGACTGAGCGCTTTGCAGTTAAACTCAAAGCGAAAACGTCATTTGGACCTGATTTTATTCCGTCATTTTTATTAAAGGGTTGTATAGAGCCTTTATTAATACCCCTACCTAAATAATAGGAAAATAGCCTTGATTATCCCGATCTTAAAAAATTATTTCTCAAACTATCTATATACGGTCGGTGGCCGAGTTGACATCGCGTTTGGGTCCAACCCAGGCGTAGTGTGTTCAATTCCTCGGCTGGCTAAGTCCTCCATCACAACACAAGCAACATTTTCATCTTACGGTGGTGGTAGTAGGAGATTTTCAAATATTGCAAGGTTATTCGTAACCGGGGAATATTTGTCTTTCTTTAAAAAAATATTTATATACACACATATATATATATCTAAATTATCGATTTTAAGTACAGTATTGGGAAAAATTTTTTACTATCAAATTATATTCTACTTAAGATATTAGACGTTTTTAAAGTGTGCTATAGTGGGACAGAGGCATGATAAAACTTGATTACGTTCTTTGTACGATCGATTGCTTGGAATTTAAATAATTTGAGAGTAAAGTCATTCGTCTGATCTCTTCGGGATGTCAAGGAAACGTCAAACATTTTGTTTAACTGATTTAAAGTGTAGTGGGTCAAAATTTGGTTCTTCAGATGCTGCTTTCGAGAACATGAATAGTTACATTCGGAACATGAAAAACGTTTTTTTACAGTTTGATTATGTGGCTCGTCAGACTTCTCTTTTGATAAAACGAATAGTTGCACAAAGTACATTGTAACGTCGATTGTCACCGCATGTATTAATCTTACCATATTCCGGTGAATTGATCGACCATAGCTTGCAGCAAACATGGGAATTGAAATGAACACTCGGAATATCAATTGAGATATAATAATATGTTGTGAATTTAATTTAAACTTTAAATACAAGAGCAACGACTCACATTTAGAAAACAGGGGTGGTTGGCTATTTGAAAGCATAAACGTAATATGAACTTGGCCACGACATTTACTTGTAAAATTATATTATCTAAACATCTTAAAATAAGACATCACCAATGAGCGCCAGTCTATAAACTATTCTAAACAAATTTATAAACATGATGATATCTATAAAATTATGTGTCTATTTCATAAGGATTATTAAAATGTCTCACGTGCGTGAATAATCTCCCGACAATCAAGCAGCTCGCCCTCAGGTGTGTTCCCCACCAGCCTCGAAAACCAACTGACGAATTCTCTGGAACTCAATGCGCAGAAAAAATTGTGAATCCTCCGAGTGACAGCTGTAATTCAATGCCAACGCGTGTCTAGAAGTCATATTATGTGAGCGGACGGTTCCTACCGCTACAACATGAAAAAGGTTTTTCTCCAATGTGAATCAGAATATGTCTTTTCTTTTGAGAAAATGAATAGTCGCACTCGGAACATGAAAAAGATTTTTTCTCAAGTGTGAGTCAGCAAATGTCTCGACAGTCTGCCCTTTTGAGAAAATGAATAGCTGCACTCAGAACATGAAAAAGGTTTTTCTCCACCGTGAGTTCGCATGTGCACCATCAAACTTACCTTAACAGTGGAAGAATAGTTGCACTCAGAGCATTTAAAAAGTTTCTCTCCGGTGTGAGTCAGCAAGTGTCTCTTCAGAACGCGACTTCGAGAACATGAATATTTGCACTCGGAACATGAAAAAGGTTTTTCGCCAGTGTGAGTCAGCATATGGCTCGTCAGACTGCTCTTTTGAGAACATGAATAGCTGCACTCGGAACATGAAAAGGGTTTTTCCCCATTGTGAGTTCGCATGTGTACCGTCAAATATCCCTTTAGAGTACACGAATAGTTGCACTCAGAGCATTTAAAAGGTTTTTCTCCAGTGTGAGTCAGCATGTGGCTTTTCAGATGGCTCTTTTGAGTAAATGAAGCATTGCACAAAGAACATGAAAAAGGTTTTTCTCCAGTGTGAATCAGCATGTGGCTGGTCAGACTTCCCCTTTGAGTAAATGAATTGTTGCACAAAGAACACGAAAAAGGTTTTTCTCCAGTGTGAATCAGCATATGGCTGGTCAGACTTGCCTTTTGAGTAAATGATTTGTTGCACAAAGAACACGAAAAGGGTTTTTTTCTACTGTGAGACAGCATGTGGTTCGTCATATCGCTTTTATGAGAACATAAATAATTGCACTCGGAGCATTTAAAAGGATTTTCTCCATTGTGAGTGAGCATGTGTACCTTCAAATGTTCCTTTAGAGTACACGAATAGCTGCATTCAGAGCATTTAAAGGGTTTTTCTCCACTATGAGACAGCATGTGGCTTGTCAGATTGTGAGTCCACGGTTTTACATCGGTTTTACCTGGTGTCTGGGTAATTCTTTCAAAGTGTTCTAAGCATTCCTTTTTAACATCTGGCAGGTCTATGTCGATTTCCATGTAAGGAAATCCCCCTTCATCTTCCGCTCGGGGTCCTAATTCTGCCTTGATTGAAAGAGTCTCCGCTTTAATGCTACCTATAAAAACAATAAGAATGGTGAACATCGAAAAACAACAAAAGGTTTTTTTGAACGATTGAAGATAGCATTGATTAACAATGTAGAAGCATTAATTTGGATAGGAGACTTTAAAATTAATTTAAGTAATAGGAATGACCGAAAAGTTCTGCTTCATGGACCGATGCTTCAAGAACGGAAAACTATTTGCTCTTGAGCAACTTCCGCCTAGTATATCCCACTTTTAACTTCTTAAGATACGCTCAGTATCGCCCGGGTTAACACACATAAGAAAAACAGATATAATATAATTACAAAAGTACACCAAATATTCATAGTTATATTCCTAGAAACACAATTCTCAAAATAAACGTGGCTAAAATGGCTTTGGCCGTGTTAAGTGACCATATCTAAAGCCAGTTGCTTCTCACGTTCCACTTATCTACCTCCTACTATCCCTTCTACCATCAGCCTTACAAATACTCAAATTGCTGATGTAGTTTGGCTGTTTCCGGCAAAGACACATTTTATGTGAAAATGCCAAATATATGTATGTAATGTAAGAGAGGACAATTCAAAACGTACAGAGAATTTCTGGGAACGAAAATCTTTTTTTTTTTTACATATGCAATGCAACTAACTGGCAGTCCGAGAAGTCTCCGCACTTTGCCAACATTCTATCTTTGCATCTGGGGCATCAAAATCCATTTCCCCTCCGCTGTCTTCTTGGGGCCCTGGTTCCGTCTTTATGGAAACTGTATCCGGATTTTGTAGATCCATGGCACTTGTGTAGTAGGATTTGGTAATTAGTACAAGCCCAAACAAATAAACCTGAAAAAGAACATTGTTGTAACGGAACTATTATTTGAATGTGCTCGGAATATTCTGTCAAAACAATGATATCGTATGAATAACGCATATTTGGAAATAACGAATTATCCTATTAATAACCATGACAATTTTGACCTTGAAGTCGACATTTGCAATCGGTCGAGAGAATTGTCGTCAGTCGTGTATAACTCAATATATACTATATAAAGTTAAACCAGTAAACCGTTCGTTGAGTTCGCCATTATACTGAATATTGACATTTTAAAGTTCCTCAAGCAAAACGCCAATGGATTTCCTAACTTAGGTACCGATTGGTGTAAGATAAGATAAGTTGCTTTAGACACAGCGCCGTTGTGCATTTGAGTATTATATAACACAAATTAAAGGAAATTGGTCACTCAGTTTGATTCAGAATAACGGTAGCTACCAAAATTAATAGCGATGAATATAAGCATCAGTACTTACCAATAACAATCACAAGTATGGGAATATAAATTAAGCTGCGTAGGCTTAACAGTTGAAGGACTATAACGCAGAATTAGAGATTAAAAATATAATGAAATCACTGGCACTAAGGAAAGCGTACGTCAAATAAAATTTTTGAGCATAGAAATTAAACAATTATGAGTCATAGACAATTATTCTCCTCTACCTATATCAAGATCACTTGTATCTTGACTTCCGGACCGAACAGACACGCGAAAGCGTTCAGTTTGAGACGAAATTCAGGACATAAGGCCTCTGAAGATGGACAGTGCGATCTGTCCGAAACGTCAGAAATTAAAAAGTCCTTTTAAGGACTACTTTACGCGGGTAAACCGAGAACATTATTCTACATCTTACACCCGTGAAAACCTTAACCATAACATATATATATATTTGTATATATATTTTTTTCGTTATCATTATTTTTCAATTTTTATTTATTTTCGATTTCGTATGAAAAGTTTTGCCATTCGAGAAGAAATAATATTTTGAGACGGTACTAAATCGTCAACAAGTGGCAATTACTTGAACATAAACATATATCACGATCATGAAATCCTGTCACTCATATGCGAGCTTTGTCACGTGCTTTGTCGTCGCCCAAACGATATTTTTGTTTGCTGGTTCGTTTTTAAATCTTTGTCATAATGATTTGTATAGGTACCAATTCCTTAGCGAAATTGCATATATGATCTTTGTATCTTGATCAGTATGATATTCGATATTATTTATTCGATATATGATATTATTTTATTATATATTATTTTTATTAGCAGCTAAAATACCGAAGCAGCATATCTCAGAACCCTCTCTCCATAAATAAACCACTCGCCCTGTTTCTATTTTATTAATTAAAAAGGATGTTACAATATCAAGTTAACAAAAATAGGTATTATTTCATAGTGAGGGAATTTAAATATCATGTTAGCACACATAGGGCTGCCTGCAAAGATTTTTTTTGAATGTCGCACGACTGTCCGAAAAGGGCGTATTGGTGTAACCAGCGGCGGGCCGTGCCGTTGTAGAAAATATTCCTACAATTGAGATTTCACTCTACTATATACGTTAAATACACACGAGAGGTACGCGTTCTTCTGTGCTCTTCATTATAAGTGATAGATTTATTTATTTATTTATACGCCCATTGGGCTTTTACATACATAGTTCATAAAAAATAATATTCTGAAGATTGTAAGTACACAATATTGGATTATAAAAGGTCCACAGCTTAAACATTTGTTCAATTCGAGCCACATACATTATTATGTAGAGATATGAACCAGCGCATCACCTAATTATAATACGTATTTACGCATTTATCCACGATATTGTGTTTCATTGTTAAATACGTGTCGATTTATTTATGTGGGTAGGGTATATAGTTTTGTACAGTAAGATCTCGCATTATTTAATTTAATTAAACGATTTATTGTTATTATATTATTTATCGTAAAAATGACTAACGAAACGTCAAAAGTAGAAATTAAGTTATTGGAAGCTTGTCAAAATTCATTCTTTACAAGAGCTCAGAGAATATTTGATAGCATGAAAAATTTCAAGACGACATCGTCAAAAAACACTTTTTGCGCAAATGCCACATTGTTACCAGAGATTGGGAAGGAATTTTCGGAAATGGTTAGTGAAATAAACATGCTCAACCTTACAATAAATCCGGAATATATTCCCAATTTTCAAATGGAACAATCATTTGACGAACTTTACGCCATTATTCAACTAACAGCCAGGCAAATAAATAATGAAAATATGAAACAGTCGTCATCTACTACTCAACCAAAACATAATATTAATTTACCAAAATTAACGCTACCCTGCTTTAATGGGAATTTACTGAACTGGAAAATTTATTATGAAACGTTTCTAAATGTAATTCACGAAAACGCAGATCTCTCTAATGCAGAAAAAGTTCAATATTTGGTCGGTTCATTGTCTGAAAAAGCATTACATATTTGTGTTGGGATTCCAACAACAGCGGATAGTTATGAAATTATTTGGAATGCTTTAATAGAGAAATATGAAGATAATCGAACACACGCAGCGTATTATTTCGATCAAATTTTAAACATTAAACAAATAACTATTCCAACAGCATCTAATTTAGAAGCGTTTATAGATCAGTTTCATTCGTAAATTTCGGCGTTACAACAATTGAAAATTCAGAATTTATTACAATATTTCTCCCTTTATATAGGAACTCAAAAAATAGATAAGGAAACAGCTTTGGCATTCGAATCGTCAGTAAGGAGATTTGAGACACCCTCGAAGAGTTCGTGATTTTTTTGCGTGAACACGTAAAAATATTGCAACGGACATCTGCATTACCGGAATATAAATCGCAACAGCGTATGGAGAAAAACTCACAAGAAGCAATATAGCCAAGCGTTTGTTAGTGTAACAGACAGAAAAATAAAACAATACGAGTGCACTGTGTGCAAATCTATGCAGAAATTGTCTTAGTTAAGCTTGTTTTAGTAAAATGCACTTTGCTAATAAATGTAAATCGGAAAACCGATGCAAATATTGTAATCAAAATCATCACCCTTTATTACATTTTAATACAACAGCATCCGACTCTTCTCACTCTAATGAGCAAGATTTAGCGGAAAATTCCGAGCGTGAATCTGAAAATCCATCCGATAATGTCACATTGTGCACTCTGAATAATGAAGATGCAAACGTTTTTTCTCCAAATCAAACCATACTATTAGGTACCGCATCCATTAATGTTCTTGATTTTAGGAATAATTATCAGAAAATACGTGTCCTAATCGATAGCGCATCGCAAAACGATTTCATTACAACGGAATGTTGCTAACGTCTTGGCTTACATTTATTCCCAAATCGCAATCACGCCACGATTAGAGGAATAGGGGATGTTGCTCAACGCGTTAACACCTCGACTCCGGTGATGGGTCTGGTTTGACTTAGTGTTTTTAAAAAAAAAGATTTTGCCGCAAATATCTCGTTTAGGCTAATTTCCTTTTGTCTATTCTTTCATCAAATTTTTACCCATATTTCGACTCAAAAATGATTAAAATCGGACACGTTTTAAAAAAGTTATAAGAATAATTGTGTTTAAAAACACGCAAAAACTCATTTCTTCTCAGTTGAATTCGAGCAGCCGACGAAACAGCATATCTCTCGCTCTGTCCTTCCGTCTTTGTCTCTCGCAGTCCCGCGCAGATGTTGTCAACCATTCGGGCACATTTCTAGTATTGTGATTTTTGTTAGTGACTTTGTTTTAATTTTTTTTTTCGTAGCGTACGAACGCAATGGCAAAGAAAAATTATTTATCTGATAATGAGATCAAAAAGCTACTTAACAGTTCGAACAGTGAGATCAGTGATGATGGCGACTTGGAATTCGAAACATTAGATCCAGAATTTGAAAGTGATCCGGAAGAAATATTACTAGAGGAAATATCTGAAAGTGGAAATGGAAGTGATAATGAAGTTAGTGTAGGAAATTCGAATGAATCCGTTGCAGATCAACATTTATACGTGTCGAATTCCGGATTCCAATGGAATTCTGCGCAACCAGCCAGCTTACGTACCAGAAGCCATAACATTATTTCTTCTACCCCTGGATTGAAAAACGGTAGCCAGAACATAGTATCCATCAGAGATGCTTTTGATTTGTTTATTTCAAATGAAATGGTGGAGGAAATTATTGAAAATACGAATAAATTCTGTCAGCTCAATCCGAAAAATTCCAGCTTTCCTAACATTACGAAGACAGAAATGTATGCATTTTTTGGAGTTCTTTTGGCTTCAGGAAGAAATCGCGGCCGAAAGTTAGAACTAAGCGAACTTTGGACTACCGAGGATTTATTCCGGCAGCATTTTTCCCCTCCGCTTTATCTAGAGATCGCTTCCGCTATATTTTTAGCAATATACGTTTCGATGACATTTATTGAATGATATAATATATCGATGAATTATTTTTGTGAATTTTAGCATTTTTAATATATTTTAACTAATAAAAAACTGTTAAACTTTTTATAATTGGTAGTGCTATATAATTATTTTGCCGCTGAATTTGTAATAATAAATCCATTTGGTGTTTTGTGTATGTATATAAATTTTATTGATCGTCGAATCATTTTTGTATTTTCGTATTTAAAATATTGCTTTTATTCCTTTTTTTTAAATGAAAATTGTTAATTTAAATTTGTTATATTGAAAAATAAAAGTTTTAGTATATTTTAATGTGTGTCATTCAATGGTTTTAATTGTGACAAATAAATGTGTGAGGAAGTAAATACTAAACTTGAATTTGAATGCCATTATATAATATTTTCTAATATTTGCATAAGCAATCATCGTTTAATATGGCTATAAATTGAATTTATTTTCTCTTTACACATCTTTCTATTAGAGGTACAGCCACAAGGAAATTATCAAATACGTGATTTATTTCTGGTATTTTAAATAATACACGATATTCTTGTAAATGCACACCATCGAAAATTTTAATAATTATAGAAATAAAAATGTTTGTTTCCGCTGACGAACGCTTCCTGTCCCCCTCTCCCGCGCTGCCCTCCTCATTCCCCTGACCATCACCCGGCACCCGCACCGGCCGTCGGGGCCGTCTTCGATTCAGTCGTTGATTAGCTGTTGCGCGGGATGTCCGCGCCGCTGTATATCGACGAACCGCAAAATTTACGGAACACTAATTTCTAAAACTTTCATGTTCATACAAGAAACACAGGGGATATGTTATGAGTTAATGAGGAACTACAATAATATCATATAAAAGTAAGAATATGAACGAAAAATGCATAAAAAGCCTTTTAATTTCATCATTTCAGCCGGGTCAATCTGGACCCACCACCGCCGCATGTGTTTCATTTTCAACCTCCGGGTATTACGTGTTAAAGGAGTTACAATCACGCCACGATTAGAGGAATAGGGGATGTTGTTCAACGCGTTAAAGGAGTCACAATCACGCCACGATTAGAGGAATAGGGGATGTTGTTCAACGCGTTAAAGGAGTCACTAATATGAGTTTTGAGTCTCGTTACAACAATAAAGTGTCTTTCTCCATTCGACCTTTGGTCGTAGACAGCATCACAGCTCACCTTCCAGCATCATCGCTAAATCTAAACGCTTTATCTTATTTAAATTAATTACCAGTTGCCGATGACGAATTACACACCCCAGGGATCATAGATGCAATCATCGGAGCCAATTAATTTGGCCAAATAATATTACCAGGTAAGGTAAACGGCACACGGTTATTACCAAGTGCCATTGAGACCAGCTTAGGATATATAATAATAGGAAATGCACCTACCATCGATAGTTCTTATTCACTTGGTAACTCATTTTGCACAACGACAGAATCATCGATTGAAGAACTTCTGGCAATTGGAAGAGGTCACGGAGTGTGAACTGCTTTCATCGGAGGAAAAAGAATGTGATACGATTTACGATCAATCTACCAGCAGAGATACCTCCGGTAGATATATGAGCTCCATTCAAATCCTCCTCCTCCAAAAATTCTAGAAGATTCTTATCAAGTAGCCTCACGTCGTTTTCTGAAGCTAGAAAAAAGACTAAAAGCATCTCCATCCCTGAGACAAAAGTATAACAACGTAATAATGGATTATCTCGAAAAGGGTTATCTATCCCCTGTTAATCCTGACAGGCTGCTGGAAATTAGTTATTATATTCCACATCACTGCATACTACGAGATGATAAAACAACCACTAAACTACGAATAGTTTTAGACGCAAGCTGTAAGACTAGTACTTCGTATTCTTTGAACGATATATATTACATTCGGGAAAAAACTTACAATTTGATTTATTCAAGTTATTAATTAATGTTCGTTTGTACCGTATCATTGATCTCATATTTGGGATTTGTATCAATCAACCATAACAGATCACTTCTCAGTAGAAATTGGCCTGATGCACAATAGTCCTACTACCGGAACGTCACGTAATAGTATAAAAATGAAAAAAATTGAGAAACTAACTTCTAAAATTAAATTAGAAAATTGGCACTCTACTCTAAATTCCAACGATCTGGACATTGCTTTAAATACCTTTTCTTATATCCTTTTGCAATATATTGAGGATGTCACCGAAGAATCCAGTTTGAATAATTCAAAAAATTAAAAAAAACTGAAACCATGGATCACTGATGTCCAAATTTTTTGTATTAAAAAAAGGGACAAACTTCACAAAAATCTACTCAATAATCTGGACACTCAAGCCACAATATTTTATAAAAAATACAGAAATGTATGCAATAATATCATCAAAACCACAAAAAAACTACTACAAAGAGAAACAGTCCAGAGCCAGTAATAATAACAAAAAAATCTGGCATATTATCAAACCACACAATGAATTACATCAACGGCCATGACATCTCTTTAAACTTAAAAACAGTTTGATAATGCCTTCAGAGGGCGAAACAGCTGTCACACGTAATAATAATTACATAGCAGAAATTGTTTATAAATAAACTGTTTTCATAAATCTTTTTTTTTTGTTCCGATCATATTATTAGCGTGAAAATTTGTGAACATCACAATATCCCGTTTATCTCGCCATTTCAAAGTCAATACATTTTCCGAATTATACGCTATGACCTGTCCAGTGTCCATTTCTTATTTTCCTATCCAATTTAGGCATTTGCTTCCGATTGGTTCTTGCTGTCCCACAATAATTAGTTTTGTTTTCAAAAAGACATTCAAACAAAGCGGGTGAAGTTTACCAATTATCTACGTAGAGTCGATGCCCACAGCCAAGATAATCTTCAAGTAAAGTCATTGCTACAGATCCCGATATTCCAACGCTGGTGGCTTTCAATGTCCGTTTCATTTCCGGTGTAATAAACATTGCCTGTTTTTACGTCACAGCAAACAAAAATTTTGATGCAAAATCTGTGCCTTTTTTTAAGGTATACCTATACATTTTAAAAGAGAGCCGTCCTTTCCACAATAATAACCTCTCATTAATACTTAAATAGGGATAAAAAGTTCATTCATTTTTTTTTTTTAACGGTTCTAAAATGCTCCTAATCTTGAAAAGTCTGTCATTATTGTAGCATTGACTTGCACAATTCCTCAAGATAAGTAAAAAAAAGATCCTGGGAAAATAATGTTTTAGAAAACGGTGTCTCTATTGTAGGATTATTGGACCAATATTCTTTGATACAATTTTTTCCAACCAGACTCAAAAGAATTATGGTAGATGAGAAACGTACATTTCTTCCTTCGTAGTGTCGACCCATTTTTCAATTTTTGACGACGCTGATACATTATGGGATGCGGATTTTGCGTAAATGTTTGTTTCGGAAACAATGGTGTTTATAATTTCTTTTATAAAAAACAGTTGGAAAAGTTGCAGTTCAAGATAATCATCGTCCAAATAAACGTGTGTTTTTATTCTGGACTGGAAATCATTGAAGTTGTGCAGTGTTGGGGTGAAGTTTGTATCATCCCATATTCTAGCTTCCTCCCGTCTCCGATTAGCACTAGGTTGCGATTCTACTATAACCACAGACATAGGAATTAATAGACGAGAAGATAATGGCGAGGGGTAAAATCAACTGTTGAAGAACGAAGGGAGTAAGGCTGACTGTGATTCGTCAATAAATCAATCTGACAGTAAATAGGCATCTCGCATTATAATATGTATCACCATTTAGTTCTTAAAAGTAAAATCTGCTTTTGAATGAATAGACATTTCTACATGGGAGCGCAAATTACTCGCCACGTTATGAACTAATTTGCGAAGTCCAAATTCGGCAAGTAAGGCAGCTTCTATTTTCAGAGTCGTAGTTAGTTTCAGAGTATTTAGTTAAGACACTTTTACAAATGTCTCATAATTTACTTACCCCAGTAAACAACGATGAGCACACTTGAGAATCGCTACACTGTGATGTGATAGTATATGTTTCTAAAACTGATCCATATAATACGGTGTGAATAAGCTTAAAATAAAGTAAAATAATGCTTACTTATGGAATGTATTACGACAGTTGGGTTTATTCTCTTTTTCACATCTATTTTTACAAGTTTTCATATCACAAGTCAACATTTTGCCGTGTTATTTCGTAAAATGAACCGATGATGCCTCGACCATAGTTCGCACAAGAATGATGACGTCACGTTTTCAAATTTCACTTGAGGCCATATGCGAGCCCAGCCGGCTTAATGGAACCGGTATGGGGAGTGGGGATAATACGCTTTTAATCACTTAGGGCAGGTCTACTAATATTCATATGTCTATGACTATAACCGTTTCCTCATCATCAGTAGAAAAATCATCGGAGAATATTGATAGATCGTCAGTGGTTTCAATACTTTCGTCTTCATCATCATTATTTTTCATCAAAATATCGGCGATTTCATAATCTCCTAAATCCATGAGGTTTTTGATGTTTTAATAGTACACTTTGAATCACTAAAATCACCAAAAATATTGTAATTTCCGGCTAACAAACACAAAACACAAATAATAATTTTAAAAACGTATAAACATATGAATCACAATACTCAATATATCACAAAACCACGAAAAGGGTATTTTAATACGGTTTTATATACGGTTAGATCACAAGAAAAGTTTAAAAACTAAGGAATTTACAGTTTGACATAATACTACACATTGTACTGAACATCTATGCAAGTCTGTCAATCTGTCAATCGACTGTAAAATGCCGGTTTCCTCTCTGCGGTACCTTAGGGAAGGATTTGCAATTGATACACAACTTTGCGAATGTCGTCGGACAAATGACTGATTAAGCCAGTTGTTTGCATATTTATTGAGTTAAAATTCAACAGTTTCTACACGTGTTAATATTCAGCAAGTATTTTTTATCCCGAAATAGGATGCATGAGAGCAGGAATCAAGAAAAAATAACCAAAATTTAATTACTTCGGTTAAATCCTATTTGACACATGATACGTGTCCGGTGATAAGCATCATAAAAGATTCGGCGCGGCGTCGTAAAATTTCAATGCCATTGTTTACGATTTGTTCTTTGTAGTAATTTGCAAGTACCTAAGCAGGTCGAGCTGTTTACTATTAATTAGTTAGTCTGCATTCTTCTCTTGACGCCAAATATCTAACAACACAACATTTCTTGATTTCAAAAACAGTCAGAATACACAAATGAAACTTTAAACAGCTTTATTGCAAAAATACAATACATGCACATCTGACATGGTTTTTCGGGACTGTCGATTTGTTAGGTTTGTTATTGAATATACTCACATTTAAACAAAAGGTTTTAAAAACAATGGCAATGGACGAAAAAGTTATGGGACAGTAAGGACAGTAAGGACAGGATTGGTCTCGTCGAAAGAGAATCACAAAGAAATGGCTCTCTGCAAGTGTCGATACCTGCAAATAAATACACAAACAAAATATTTACATAACAACGTCAAAAACAAATAAACAATTTACTTGCAAATATCACGAACATGTTCACATTAAAACTCCAAATTATTTAGTTGCTTTTCTGCTGAAACTCGGAACACAAATGAAAATATAATTAAAATTTATAATAACCCTTATCAAATCAATAATTAACCAGGTAAAATAATGGAACTGTTTTGTTGAGACTTTGAGGCAGAACTAACTTTCACTCTCGTGGAATGACTCGCAAATTGTGCTGCATATGAAATGTTCTTAAAAATCATTATTCTTAGTTACGATCGTTCTTAATAATAACCGTTCTTATTAATTACCGTGATTAATTATCATATGATGATTTTGTATGTTAACAATATATTATGTATGTGTTCAAAAGTCAAATGATGAAAATGTTTTTTTTTTTAGTTATCTGGTCGCCATGATAATTATAATAATTGTCTATGACTTCATTCTTGTCTATGCATAACCTATAATTATTTTTGACAAGTGCTAACAAGTGCTTTCTTCTCCGAGAGCCGTTTCTTCCTGTTAAACATACTATCCCACTCCTGTGATGGTTATTGGTAAAGTAAGTACTTATTCTTATATTCATCGCTATTCATTTGGTAGCTGCCGTTATTCCAGTTTAGTTAGGGAATCATTGGGCGTTTTGTCACAGTAGAATGTTTAAACTGTCAATTTGACGTCTACCTATTATTAGATTAGCATTTCGAAGGCATTTATTACAATGATCACAAAAAAAACATATTGTTAACAGATATTTTGTTAAAAGCGGAATGGCGGTAAACATTGTAAACATATATATAGTTTTCCCACTATAAACAACGTTTCTCTTAACCGTTGTCATATCTTCAAGGTTTACAAATGTGTTTTGGCTACGTCTTCGTTATTTTAACAGGATATTCCAAGCGAAACCACATTTATTTATTTATTTATATTTTTTTTTTCTAGATAAAAGAAAATTACATTTTCACTTATTTAACTAGAAAAAACTATTACATTTTTTTTTACATTATTTTTGGCTTTCACCCTTCAAGGGTGTTCTTGGCCATCATTTAAAATTATTGAGAAATAAAAGGTGAAATTAAATATTAATTTTATTTAAATAGGCAAATTTAAAAATTATAATGTCAATTGGAGTCGAGTTCAGACTTAGAAGAGATGAGATGTTGAATGGAGGGGAGGCAATTTTAGATAAGGCTTGATACAAGAGAGGATATTTGTTTAGAGAGGGACAACCAAAAAATATGTGATCTAAAGTTCCCACTTCTAGACCACAAAATGTACAATCTGGGGAGTCAAGGACGTGAATTTTAAAAAGGTGGGAAGGAACGGAACAATGTCCGATCCTCATTCGAATGAGTGAAGAAATTTCTTTTTTGGAAAAATGAGGGAATTGCTGAAACCACGGTTTTGATGGAATAGTCCTTTGTATTGAGGCATAGCAGGCTCCCTTGGATTGGCTAGCAATGTGCCAATACTCTGCCCAAACATTGCGGGATCTATCTTTGATGATGGAAAAAATGTCAGATAACACATTAATATATTACACAACGATTTTATTCACGATCATTGTTTTGTTGATTGATCATAAAACTGAACAACTTTTTAAAAAATTAAACTACACTTTTTTTCATTTTTAATTTCGTCTGGGAGGCAATTATGTATGTTGCTCCCCTCGTAACCAATGGATTGCTTGCCGTAATGAGTATGTATGGTGTTTAAATGTATTTTATCTTGTTGCCGTGTGTGTGTTTACTTGGTACGTTTTAATGATTTCTGTATTTGGATGTATGAGTTTATTATTTATTTTTCATATAATGAGACATGTATTATATTCATAAAAAGTTTCTTAATTTTAATAGTTTTGTTTTCATACATAATTTTTCTGTTGATGTTCTAGGTTTGAAGTGAAATAGCTTTTTGATTACTTTGTTTTGTTTTACGTGTAGTTCATTTATATATGTTTCATATGCATTTAACCAGATTTCAATCAAGTAGTTTAAATGTGAATGTACGAGGCTATAATATAGACCTTTTTTTAAATTTTATCTAGTAACAGATATGATATCCGGCTAAATACGCTAATTAAAGGGGTGATTTTATCTTTAATATCTTGAATATGCTATTTAAAAGTTACGTGTTCATCAATGCACAGCCCAAGATAATTTTCCCGTATTAGAATTTACAGGTTGTTATATTCAATTTTTAAGGGTACGTAAGGAGGAATGATTTAACGATTTGAGCTAAAAATCATGTATCCTGTTTCAATTTAACTTTTAAATTTTATCATTTTATTTTATTTTAACAATGTTCTGTTTCAGATATATTGTTTGGGGTTAAACCAATAACCAATCTCTACCAAAGCAGACCATGGATCTACTGAAGCCAGATACTATATCCATCAAGACGGAACCAGGGCTCCAGGAAGAAGATGGAGGTTAAATTGCATTTTCAGATTTAGATTTCGACCACCCAGCTCTAACGAAGGAATGCTCGCAATATGCGGAGAGTACTCAGACAGTTTGTTGCATTGCATACGTGTTAAATATAGAACTTAAAATTCGGATGTCCGGAATCAATTTCTCTTTTGAAATGTCGTACAAACAGGACACACACTTGTGCACACCATCCTTTCTTATAAAACATGAGGTGTATTGGGTATTTACCTTAATATGTGTCCTTGCCGGAAAATACCAAAATACAGCACTCATTAAACTTTATTATATTATTCATAGTAAGTTGTCGGTTCCTCGATTTTCACCTTATTTTATTTGAGAAATTATGTGAATTACACGTATTATACGTTAAAAATACATAAATATTGATTGTAAAAACAATATTTCTTTGACCGAAAACAACCAAACTCTCTACTACACGTGCTCTAGAGAAAGGTTTTTCCTTCTTGAAGAATCGGTCCCTGAAGCGGATATCTGAGGTCATTTTTTATCTGACATTGACCTTGTTGATCAATGGTATTTATTCGTAAAAGAATAGTTTATTGTTTTTCAATTAAAAAAATTCTCGTCAATATCAATTTGACGAAGATACAGGGCTGGCTCTATGCGGGCGCAATTAGTGCAGTTCGTCCCGGGCGTCCCTGGGTACTTAACCTATCACATCGCCCTTTATATTATTTTTGATAAATACCGCTCTGCAAAAAAACCCAAATCATCATTTTAATGTTGGTATACTGCCTCGGCGTGTACTATTTTAGACTGTGAGGGCAGCCAAAATTAATCTTGCGCCTGGCGCCGTTTGATTCAGGGCTGGCCATGAAAAGATTCATTATATTTATTGTCCTTTTTTATTCCAGGAAACATTAATGTGAAGACAGTCACCATAAACGCGGATCTTGGACCCCAACAAGATGAAGCGGCGCTTACTTATATGAAAATTGATATAGACCTGTTGGATGTAAAAGAGGAATGCTTAGAACGCTTTGGAAGAATTTCCAAGGAAGCAGGTAAAACCAATTTTTCGCTGTAAACTTGAACGATTCGGACTCTCCTATTTTTTTATCGTTTCTACGAACTTACTTCGCTTATTTACTCTAAGTTTAGAAAATAAGTTTAACTGAGTCTTTTTCATCCATGTTATTTTTCAAATTTGTCGACAGATCTTCAGACGCATTTTGTGGAAAAGGGATTCACTCCTCCCCATCACAACTACTCCTCCTCTCAAGTCAAATTTTGCAATAAACGTACGCACCTATGCAAGAGAAAAAACTTTTTCTTGTTCCAAGTGCAACTATTCAAATGCTCAAAATAGAAAGTTAAAGAGGCATATGCTGACCCACAGTGGAAAAAAACCTTTTTCATGTTCCGTGTGCAACTATGCGTGTTGTCGAAAGGATCATCTGAAGAGGCATATGCTGATTCACATTGGAGAAAAACCTTTTTCATGTTCGGAGTGCAACTATGCGTATTGTCGAAAGGATCATCTGAAGAGGCATATGCTGATTCACATTGGAGAAAAACGTTTTTCATGTTCGGAGTGCAACTATGCAAGTTATCAACCAGGTAACCTGAAGACACACTTGTTGACTCACAGTGGAGAAAAACCATTTTCATGTTCCGTGTGCGACTATGCATGTAATCGAAGGGTTCAACTGATTAGCCATATACTGACTCATAGTGGAGAAAAACCATTTTCTTGTTCCGTGTGCAACTATGCATGTTATCGAAAAAGCGATCTAAACGTACACATGCGGATTCACAGTAGAAAAAAACCTTTTTCATGTTCCGAGTGCAACTATACGTGTTGTCAAAAGGGTCAGCTGAAGAGGCACAAGCTGACTCACAGTAGAGAAAAACCTTTTTCATGTTCGGAGTGCAACTATGCATGTTATCAAAAAAGCGAACTAAACGGACACATGCGGATTCACCGTGGAGAAAAACCATTTTCATGTACCTTGTGCAACTATGCATGTTATCGAAAAAGCGAACTAAACGTACACATGCGGATTCACAGCAGAGAAAAACCCTTTTAATGTTCCGAGTGCAACTATACGTGTTGTCAAAAGGGTCAGCTGAAGAGGCACAAGCTGACTCACAGTGGAGAAAAACCTTTTTCATGTTCAGAGTGCGACTATGCATGTAATCGAAGGGTTCAACTGATTAGCCATATGCTGACTCATAGTGGAGAAAAACCATTTTCTTGTTCCGTGTGCAACTATGCATGTTATAGAAAAGGTCAGCTGACGAGACACGTGCTGATTCACAGTGGAGAAAAACCTTTTTCATGTTCCGTATGCAACTATGCATGTTATCAAAAGGGCCATCTGAAGAGCCATATGCTCTCTCACATCGTAGGAAAACCTCTTTAATATTCCGTGTGCAACTAAACATGTTATCTGAAGTGCAACATGCTAACTCACGGTGGAGAAAAACCTTTTTCATGTCCCGTGTGAAACATTTCATTTTATCAAAACGCCCATCTAAAGGCCCTCATTCTGTCTCACAGTGGCGAAAAACCTGTTTTATGCAAGTGCACATATTAATGTTATTATAAAAGCAATATGAAGCGCACGTTAAGTCACTACGGAGTCAACATTTTCTTTTTCCTTGTTCATCTATGGATATTCTCAAAACGCACATCTAAAAAGCCACATGCTGTTTCACAGTGGCAACAAACTTTTTTCATTTTCCAAGTGCACATATTCAGATTCTAGGAAAGGCCACACATATAGGACATTTGTTGGAACACATGCTGACTCAGAGCGGATAAAACCCCCCTTTTCTTGTTCCTAGTGCAACTATGCAAGTTATCAACAGTGTTCCTTGAAGAGAAAATACTTAATGACAGCTGAGAAAAAACTTTTTCGTTTTCTGGCTGAAGAGAGATTTGAAAAAACGTGTGCGCACTCACAGTTTTTTTTTCGTATTTAATTATGCGTTTTCTCGAAAAGAATCTTTGACTGGACACTTTTCTTGTTCCTTGCGTTAACATTCACCTTCACGAAAACTATTTACAAAATAAATTCTAGTATTAGATATGATATGTTTCACCAGAGAGTTTCCAGTATATAAAATTAGTATAATTTTAAAATGGTCAAAATGTTTATAACCTTTTGATTTCCTTGAATTTCTTCTGAATCGCATTGCAAAATATTTGATTTTTTTTTAAACTTAAATGTACTTGTAAGTTAAATGTAAATGTATGTGTAAAAAAGATAATTATGTCATGCTTCTAACACGAATATCAAAATATATGTGAATATGTTTACAGTAATATATTTAATTATTTTTTCAAATAATATTTTTACACTTCTACATTCACTTTCTAAACTGTAGAACTGTAGAAGCAGCTACTAGTGCATTCTAGAACATTTTCTTTTTTGTTTACTATGCGGAGATCGCACCTTGTACCTACTAGAATTATTTGGTAAACACAACCGCTAGGTACTTCAACCGCTCGAGAACGTACTACCTGGGTAGAAAGAAAAAATTCCAGTGATTTGACTGATGACAATTTTCCTCTGATATTTTAAAATGTAAGTATTTTTCTCCTTACATAACTGAACCGACAAATCATAACTTAAGATTTTTTTTAAATCTTTACTAATTGAAAATTGCTGTCGAAATGGCTTCACCCAATCATACATTTCGTTACGTGCTTAAATCAGATATAATTCCGTTAAAACGTAATCAACAAATTCGTACATTTTTGTACTTTGACAATAGTTATTAAGATTATTCTGGTAAAATACATTGCTTGTAGAGAAAATTAGGACGAACTGCGGCACGAGAATCAATTAAGTATTGATCCTGTGTAATGTAGTAAAGCAGGGAACAGAAAACAGTAAAGAGGGGTTTGTAAGGGCTGCAATGCCAATATATTCTATGATTTTATTGGAAAAAACTAAAACGCTTTCATTTAAAAACAAAGTTGAAATATTCTTGTTTTTGTAATTATTTGAAGTAAATACAGATAACTACTTATTCGCTACAATTTTTCATTTATATCTAACATTACGTTGTTTACCGTAGTTAACATTTGAACTCTCACTTTACTGAAAATTAAAAAACATAATTTTTTGATATAACTCTTTTAGACCCAGAAACCTAATAACGCGGTTTAACTATTAAATTTTAAATTTTGATATTCTTGCCTAGTTAAGGGTTAACGACTAATAGGATAGTAATGTGTTTGCCCTTAGTTTTTAAAGTGATTTTAATCCTTATGTATAAAGAAACTGAAATAAAGGTAAGTGTCCAAATCGCTTGCACTAAATTTTATTTTAGAAACAATGATTTTTTTAATTTTGTGTACATATTTTACTGTGATTTGTTAGTAAGGTTCCGGATTTCCCACAGTCAACAGGTTGAAGATCTGCTGCCCCTATAATGTTTATAATGCCCAATTGTTCGAGCTTTCTTATGTATTCCATAATAGCCAAGTTATATATATATTTTTTTTATAGTGAATACCTCACAAGAGTCCCAACTGCTCCCGTCTGGAGCCAGTGAGACTATGGCATCCCCAATTGGGGGATGTTGTGAGGCTGAAGGTAAGTGGGGAAGGGAAAGAGGAAGGTGGGGAAGTACCTGGCTATTCAGATCTAGTCACTAAACACGGCTTAAGCCATTTGGAGCAACGTTTCAATTCTGAATGGTGGTCTTACACCAGGGCGATACTGGTAGTATCTTCCACTCTGGAACGTGCCGCAAATATACTATATATTATTTTAATTAATTAATTGTGAAATAACACAAATTAATCAAATAAAATTTATTTGCGCTCGCCGGGTTCGAACCCGCGACCTTCGGAATGGCAGTCCAATGCGTTACCACTGGACTATGCCGGCCGTCAATATACATGGTGTTAAAGGTGGATCATCTTAGTCTAACAACTTCTTACTGGATCAACATACTATGGGAAGAGGTCAATATATATTTTTAGTTATACTAGTTTAAAAAATTACTTTGACCCAACACAAGAGGCCCTGAGGAAAATAATTTCCCTCAAACTTTACCGCCTATGTTATCTTTGGGGTGCTGTGTGGAGGGTTTTTATAAGGCGAGGAAGAAAATTTGTATGAGCGGAGGCTAGGAATCTAGGGATTAGTGTGATCAGGAGTGACGGTCGAATGAGTATTAATAGATGTTATATAAACAAAATATTCTTTTCTTTTATGTCTTATTTTAGCAATGAATATATACAATAAATGTCCAATTTTCTTCGCTGTTATATTTCCGTGGATTTGATGAAAAATATGATGCTGAACAAACCCCACTGTTTCAATATGATTGCTTTCTCTCACTATCCCACGAATCGTGGTAAAGACCCTGGTTGTGCGGAAATCTTTCGTACGCAATTGTGCGGGGGGTTGCGGTAATGCGGATGCGATATAGACTAAGACAAATAAAAACGAATTGAATTGCCTTAGTGTTTTGCAAGAGGAAAATGAGTAGGAAAGGCCAAAAGACTTACCCTGGTCTCGTTCTCCTTAAGCCGCTGGTTCTGCTCTCTTATCAGTTTGCATACAATTAACATTAACACTTAACACAAAACAAAACAAGACAGTGAAATTCACTGCGGCGGGTAAAAACGTTTCACTGGACGATGTGTGCTCCAAAATAGTCACGGCCGAGTTCAACATATGCGGGTTTCAATATGACACGAAATGTTCGCGGGTAAGATGCAACGATAACAACTGAACAATACTCCTTGTCTCTGGGCCCGGATCAAGGAAAGGGGACAAGGGGCAAAGGGGGGTGAAGGGTACACATTTAAGGCTATTCAATTTTAAACCTCACGCGCAACTATCCCCCCCGCCTTGAAAGGGTGCGAAATCACCCCTTTTAAACCGCATTGTCATGGCATTTATCATATAAACAAATTAACATAACCTACAGTTATCCTAAATTTCCTAACCTACATTGACTAAACCTAATGCTACTAGACTACTATTGAGTTGGCAAAGGGTATAGCCGTATTACTGGGCGAATATAAGATCCCAGCACTGTTCTGACACGAGCAACACGAATTACTCCATCTTTTGCGGGGAAAACTTCATCAATAATAGCTAACGGCCAATGTAATGGTGGGGCGTTTTCAGTTCCCACTATTACTACTAAGCCGACCTTTGCTGGATTAGTAGGAGTATTCCATTTTGGACGTACTTGCAAAGTATGCAAGTAATCTAATCTCCATCGCTTCCAGAATGATTGAATTAATTTATCGAGTAAATCATGACGCGATAGAAGGTTCAAATTATCCTTCTCGATTTCCATGGCGGGCAGGTGTTTTAAGGGAGTTGTCGTCAAGAAGTGAGCTGGCGTTAACGCAAGGGGCTCGGAGGGGTCTGAAGAGAGCGTTCTACACAATGGCCTCGTATTCAGAATGGTTTCTACTTGTGCAAGTACTGTAGTTGCCTCTTCAAACGATAGAATCTGATCTCCTATTACCCGAAAAAGATGAGTCTTCATACTTTTAATATTGGATTCCCAATTTCCTCCAAAGTGGGGTGCTATTGGCGCATTCAAATGCCAGCTTATTCTATTATTGGCCAAAATACTTGCGAATTCTTCACCAAAATGTGAAGATGACGAAAATGCGTGCAATTCATTCAATTTTCTCTTGGCTCCTACAAAGTTAGTTCCGTTGTCTGAGTATAAATTTGACACAGGACCACGCCTAGAAAGAAATCGTTTGAATGCGTTCAGAAAACATTCGGTGCTCAAACTTGACGCCAATTCAAGGTGTATAGCTCTTGTTGTCAAACACACGAATAAGCAAATATACGCCTTTTGAGAACGAATTCCACGTCCACGTGATACGGTTACCCTTAAAGGCCCGGCAAAGTCTATACCCACATGCGTAAATGGTTTTATAGACTGAATGACACGACAATCTCTATGATCCGCCATTAAAGGTGCAATTGTTTTAGGGCGTAGCCGAAAACACGAATTGCATTTATGTACTCGATTTCGAATTAAACTACGGGCTGACAGTATCCAATATTTTTGCCTCAAAATAGACATTAATAATGCGGGACCCGAGTGACAATGAATTTTATGATAATGATCAACCAACAAATTTAAAACGTGATCCTTTCGCGGGAGAACTATTGGGTGCTTTTGATCATAATTTAAATCCGAATTAACTAAACGACCTCCCAACCTTATGATTCCGTCATTCAAGAACGGTCTCAAACGTTGAAATACGGGTTTACACGTCTTTCCTTGTTGTAGATTTATCAATTCCCCGGGAAAGTACGCTCGTTGTATTTCGCGCAATATTTTAAGCTCAACGAACTCTAAATCTGACCCACGTATATATTTTCGATATGGCAACACCTTAAGAAAACGAAATACGTAAACCAAACATCGTAATAATTTATTCCACGAGGAAAAGCGCTTTGACAGGGTAAGAATATCATATTCTTCTAAACCAGAAGTCATTACTAACGAAATAGACTTCTGTTCGGGTAGTTCTGTCACCATAGTAACATCAAATGTGGTAATGGGCCACCGATCAGGCCTAAATTTCATCCACGGTGGGCCATGAAACCATAGCGGGTGATCTAAAATTTGATTGGGGGTAAGCCCTCGTGACAGACAATCAGCGGGATTATCTGTGCCTGCTATATGATTAAAACAGGTAGCCGATAATTCAGATTGAATTTTAGCAACTCTATTAGCCACGAATGTCCCCCAACGGTGCGGAGAAGACTGAATCCAACAAAGTGCTACAGTGGAATCAGTAAATGCGTATATATTTTCAATTTTCAAGCGTTTTTCTAAGGTTTCTACTACGTTATGCATTAATTTTGCAAGTATTAATGCAGCGCAAAGTTCTAATCGTGCGAGAGAAACAATTTTCACAGGAGAAACCTTCGATTTTGCACAAGCAACATGTACTGAAATTGCTTCATGATTTTGGACATGGAAATACACTATACCTCCATATGCCTTTTCGCTGGCATCTGCGAAACCAACAATGGTTACGATGCTACTGGACGTGATGCCAGTATGACGCGGAATTTGTATTCTATTCAGTGAGGAAAGTTCCTCACAGAATTGCGTCCATATCCTTACAATATCGTCGGGAGGCTCATCATCCCAATCGCATTTGTGTAGCCATAATTGTTTAATTAAAAGCTTGGCATATAAAACGACAGGCGCGATGAAGCCCATAATATCCCATATTTTTGCGACACAAGACAATATATTTCGTTTTGTACAACCTGTTTTAGGTGTAGAAGTGACGAACGAGAATAAATCGGAATTTGGTGACCAGTATAAGCCCAATATTTTATGCATGCTTACTTCATCAAATTCCTTTATCGCTGATAAGCGATGCGAATCTGGAATAGATTCCAGAACATTTTGCGAATTGCTGGTCCACTTGACAAGGTCAAATTGGCCAGTCTTCAATAATGCGATTAACTGAGAGGACGTTTCCTTTGCACCCTCTTCAGTTTCCATACTATATACAAAATCATCCATATATAAAAATTCTTCAATAATTTTCTTAGCCTCAGGAAAAGCTTCTCCTTCATCGGAGGCCAATTGCCTGATAGTGCGTAAAGCTTGAAATGGGCTGGATGTAAGACCAAAACAAACGCGGTTAAACTCATAAGTTTTAATATCTTCGCTGGGCGAGAAGCGATACAAGATTCGTTGATATCTCCGATCACTATCTTTCACTCCTATACACAAAAACATTTTGCGTATATCAGCTGAAAGAGCTATTGGGAATACACGAAAATTCATAATTATATTAAATAAATTTCCCTGTAAATTTTCCCCACTATATAAAATATTATTCAATGACACGGAAGTGCTTGTTTTTGCGCTAGCGTCCAGGACTATTCTCAAACTGGTCGTGATTTTATCCTCTCGTACAACTCCATGGTGCGGAATTATGTATGAAGGCATCTCATTTCCTTCATTTGAAGTGCTGAGAGTCAAATAATCCTTCTCTAAATATTCATTGATAATATTATTATAAGCTTCTCTTAATTTTGGAGAGGCTTCCAATTTACGTTCAAGGCATAAAAAACGTTTCTTTGCCATTGCAAATGAATCCCCAAGGGTTGAAACATCCCCTTTAAATGGCAAAGTTACTATATATCTTCCATTTTCAGGATCTCTTGTGGTTGTTCTTTGATATATTTCCTCACATTCACGATCTTCAGGACTTTTAATAGACGGTACGTTTACCTCTTCTAATTCCCAAAATCTTTTGAGACAAATATCATCTGGTTCTTCTAGCATGGCACAACAAGATACGCTAACATTATCCTCAACCCGAGTTGGTGCTGATCCCAAAATAACGTATCCTAGAACTGTTTCTAAAGCATGCAGATTATACCTCTGAAAAGGGTCTTGAACCCTTTTTGACAACAGGAGATGCGGGAAGAGCTGGGCTCCTAGCAACATGTCAATTTCTCCTGGTTCTCCATATGACTCATCCGCCAACGGTAAGTCATTCAAATATGACAATGAAGGTACATCAACTTTGGCGGTAGGTAAGCGCTCTGTAACTTTATTCACAATCAATGAAGTAATGTTATAATTTATTGATCGATTGAAACGAGAGTAAATTTCGGTCTGTATGGAGCCTGTAATGGGCTTAGACGATCCTCCAATACCCTTAACGGTGGAACAAGACGGGCGTTGATATTCAAAAAATCCTAATTTTCTACAACAATCCCGAGTAATAAAATTGCTCTGAGATGCGCTGTCCAATAAACACCTAACGAGATGTTCATTTCCCTGTGCGTCTATTATTCCCACTCGTGCGGTAGCCAGCAATACAGTACAATGAGTCTTTAGACTATGAGATCGAACAGTTGAAAAAGTACACAAAGCTACATCAGAATTGGAGCAGCCCGGTTTTGGATCATTCGATTGATCAGCTTTCTGGTTTTCAATTCTTTGGGCATTTTGAGAGTCTGACTGCCCCTTGTGTGATGCACCCTGTTCTTCAAAATGTAACATTGTATGATGAAACTTGTCATTACACTTATGACAATTTTGATTTGAATTGCAAGCCCTAGCCTTATGTCTATCACTAAGGCATCTAAAACAGAATCCCTTTCTTTTGATAAAATTGAACCGTTCCCTTACAGTCAATTTTTTAAATTCTGAACATTTAAACAAATTTCCATGCGATAAATTATTGCAAAGTAAACATTTAATAGGCTGACGATTTTCCTCACTACCAGCGCTCATATAGGCATGCGTCGATTTTTGTGACCGTTTTGACGTTTCACTTTTATTTTCCACCGATTTTCTTGAAGAACCGGTTCTTTGCAAGATCTTAACTTGTTCCCGAACAAATTTCACCAAGTCTTCAAACGAGGGGAATTCATTTTCCCTATTGTATGTTTCGAATCCTTTCACCGAGTCCATATCAAGTTTTTTCAATGCAATGTGTAAGAAAATAAAGTCACACAAATTATCTAAATTTACATTTTTAACGACTGCCACAGCTGACGCAAAATGATCAATGAAGGATTCCAGATTATTAATATTTGCAACAGCAAAGGATTTAAAATCCAAAATTTGATCGATGTATGCAGAAGATATTACTCTTTTGTCGTTATATTTATCGATCAACGAGTTAAAAATAATTTCGTAATTTTCCGGCGATAAAATGATCCCGGCGAACGTTGATTTAACACGGTTACTAATTTTTCCCAACAAATAATATAACTTTTCTGAATTCGAAAGTGTATCGTTATTGTGTACGGTGTTAATAAAACTTGAATAAAATATGGGCCAATTTTTTATTTCCCCATCGAAATATGCCAATTCAATCGGTGGGAGTTTTACACTACATTTTTTCTGTTTACTAACCACCCGCGAAGTGTTTTCCCGATTTAATGATATTTTTCTTTTGATATGTCCGTACATATCGTCGAACTTGAACCATCTTTCAAAATCAGGTTCAAAGTTTGAATCGATTTCCAAATTTAATATATTTATTTGTTGAGATATGTCCTCATACTTACTTCTAGTCAAGTCTAGAGTTTCAACTAACGAAAGAAACTCCTCTAGAATACTCAAGTCGGAAATTTTATTTGATAGTTCAAATAACTTAGTAAGACGTGCATCTAACGCATCTCGCTGAGCCGTCAGTAATCTCAACTTTTTTTCTTTAGTGGCCATTATGTATTTAGCAATAAATAATTAACCCAAATAATTAATTATAATTTAAATAACGCTATAATTTAATTAACGCTAGCGTAATTGATCAAAGTAAACAATTCTTCTAAGTGTTTCCAAATTAAACTCAATAACAACTGAATTATTATTTTTGTTTACTAACTATTATTAGCGGTCGTTAATACATACCTACGTACTTAACGCTAGCGAAGTATGTACTCGTATTATTAGAATTCAGTATTGAATACAAGTACCTACTTACACAATACGATTCCTTGCGTTAAACCAGGTACCTACATACACGATTAAATTATTGTCAACCTATAATTTGCCACGAGGAATTAAATGTAATTCGTTTTTAATATAACTATTTGACGGACTAAATTTTAACCCATTTATAATGCAAATGCCATGATTTTGGTACAAATAATGATTATAGATTGCAATTGCGAACGAAAGTAATGCAATATAACCCGGTTCGAAATTGGACCAATTTGATGGTTGTGCGGAAATCTTTCGTACGCAATTGTGCGGGGGGTTGCGGTAATGCGGATGCGATATAGACTAAGACAAATAAAAACGAATTGAATTGCCTTAGTGTTTTGCAAGAGGAAAATGAGTAGGAAAGGCCAAAAGACTTACCCTGGTCTCGTTCTCCTTAAGCCGCTGGTTCTGCTCTCTTATCAGTTTGCATACAATTAACATTAACACTTAACACAAAACAAAACAAGACAGTGAAATTCACTGCGGCGGGTAAAAACGTTTCACTGGACGATGTGTGCTCCAAAATAGTCACGGCCGAGTTCAACATATGCGGGTTTCAATATGACACGAAATGTTCGCGGGTAAGATGCAACGATAACAACTGAACAATACTCCTTGTCTCTGGGCCCGGATCAAGGAAAGGGGACAAGGGGCAAAGGGGGGTGAAGGGTACACATTTAAGGCTATTCAATTTTAAACCTCACGCGCAACTAGACCCGTTCTCGTGTGGTCAATCTTACCCGTGGGTGCTCGTTTGGCGTGTTTCCTGACTGCAACGGTAGAAAAAGGACCAATGATGCTAGTTCCTCGGGGCAACTTCAATTGCAATAACGGTAGAATAAAAACAGCTATCCCACCTGATACCTGTGCTCTTAAAATTTCAAATCGCTAGTTTTGTGGAATCTATTAAAACGACCGCTCATTTCTGCAGAGGATTTTTATAAAAACGACAAAGTCAGTGGAACAGAGCCACGAATAGTAGTACTTCATAGTAGTAGCCATACATAGCCATAGAAATTTCAGTAATACTTCACCTGGTGCGGGTGTAGAATCACTCTACGTCGTTCTTCTATGTTGTCTCATTCGCCGACAGCAAAATCATTTGTCACACGAGAAGTGCCCAATAGTTGCAGTCGTGACAAGAAAAAGGTTTTTCTTCACTGTGGGTACGCATGTGAATTTTAAGACTGCCCTATGTAGAACATGAATATATGCAGTCGGGACACGAAAATGGTTTTTCTCCACTCTGGGTAAACATATGAGTTATAAGTTGGCTCTTTGTGGAACATGCAAATTTGTAGTCGGCACACGAAAAGAAAACAGCTGCAACTTTTACAGATATCGTAGCAGGCGCTAATGAGTCACGCTAGCATTATAGAAAGAGAAGTTAGTTATATAAACGCTGCCTTTAGAATTGTACGTCTTCAAAGATGCACCGCAACTATAAAATACGAAATCACTACAATAGATGCACCGCGTGCTAAAAACTATAAAATACGATAACACTATAACAGATGCACCGCGTGCTAAATACTATAAAATACGAAATCACTATAACAGATGCACCGCGTGCTAAATACTATAAAATACGATAACACTATAACAGATGCACCGCGTGCTAAATACTATAAAATACGATAACACTATAACAGATGCACCGCGTGCTAAATACTACATGTTACCACTAGATTGAACATTAAAAACTATTTTTAAAATACCAAGCTTAACAACAGTTGGAAGACCTAAAACTGATTGACATTCTATATTTGTGACAAAAAATAATATTATTTGTGACTTCTCCATTAATTTGACACACAAGATCACATTGCCCAATAATCGGTATTTTATTACCTTCAAAACCAGACACATTTACATAACCCGTTTTTAAAATAGAATTTAATAAATTTAACTTTATAAAGTTTTATAATGACATGACATTTTATGTCAACCTCTGTATCCAAAAAAAGAAAAAAAACTAAAATCATTTCTTAAATTTTATTATTAATTAATAAATCTAAGAGCCATGCTTGACTTGAATTATTGTTACTATATATGTTTCTTATTGTGCCAACGTAATGAACTTCAGAGAAATAAGCACTCTCATCATTAGGTTTTGATGCTTGTAGAAATTACATGACCTGCATTTGACATTGACGGCTGGACATTTATATCTGTGTAGCTGACCACATCTTCCACAGGGTATATGGCCACTTGACGTTGAAGGTGATGATGACTACGACGGTGACCCGTGACGATTGAATTGACCACTTGACGATGAATTGACGAATTGACGAACATAATGACTTGATCCTCTTGGACTTGACACTTTTGGACTTGAAGAATGACTGTTGACATTTTGACTTTGATAAGGTGACCGTGGCTGTCTTGATGCACTTTTATGCTGACAAATCTCTCGCAATTTCGACTGTTTTTTTTGTAGCGATAGTGTTGAATCTTGCAGAAGACGTTGACGTATGTGACTTAAATTTGAGCTCATATTTGCAATGAAAATTTCTCTTACTAGAGATTTGCTGCATTTGCACTTTGGACTAATCCTTTGAGATCTAGTGATGGCATTATCATAGTGATATGACAGCCATGACAAAGTAATGGTATCCGGATTGAAGAATCTTTCTTAGAAAAAAATAATTCTTTTAATACAATCATTTCGCATAATTTAAAAATATACAATATTCGTGTTCCAACTGTGATGCAAGAATATATAATATTTATAAGTGTTCAAACTGTGAATGTATTTTCTGTTGATTGTAATCCTATTTTTACTATTTCTTTCTCATATTCTAACTTGTGCAGCAAGTCAAAGCCCCACGGGCGTGAAATGAACGCAATAATAAATTCAAATATTAATAATTGCAATCGGAATATGTGTAGAGTTTTTCTCCTGTATGGGTAAGTGTGTGATGTTTTAAATTTTCTATTAGAGAAAATGAATAGCTGCAATAGGAACATGTAAAAGGTTTTTCTCTGCTGTGGGTGAGCATGTGACTCTTCAAATATCGCTTTCGAGAACATGAATAATTGCAGTGGGAACATGAAAAAGGTTTTTGCCACTGTGAGTCAGCAAGTGTGTCATCAAATCTACCTTTCGATAACACGAATAATTACATTGGGAACATGAAAAAGGTTTTTTTCCACTGTGGGTGACAATGTGTTTCGTCAAATATCTCTTTTGAGAACATATAAAACTGCAGTGAGGACATGAAAAAGGTTTTTCTCCACTGTGAGTAAACATGTGTGTCGTCAAACTTTCCTTTCGAGAAAATGAATAATTGCAATGGGAACATGAAAAAGGTTTATGTCCACTGTGAGTCAGCATGTGTCTTTTCAAATATCTTTTTAGAGAACATGAATATTTGCATTGGGAACATGAAAAAGGTTTTTCTCCACTGTGGGTGACCATGTGTTTCGTCAAATATCCCTTCCGAGAACATGAAAAATTGCATTGGGAACATGAAAAAGGTTTTTCTCCACTGTAGGTGACCATGTGCATCGTCAAATCTGTCTTTCTACAACTTGAATAATTGCAATGAGAACATGAAAAAGGTTTATGTCCACTCTGAGTCAGCATGCGTCTTTTCAAATTTCTTTTTAGAGAACATGAATATGTGCAGTGGGAACATGAAAAAGATTTTTCTCCACTGTGAGAAAGTAAGTGACTCGTCAAACTTCTCTTTCGAGAACATGAATAATTGCAGTAGGAACATGAAATATTTTTTTCTCCAGTATGGATACGCAAGTGATGTTCTGACTTTGACTTGTAAAAGCAGGAGTAGTTACAATAGGTACAAGATATTGGTTTTTCCACATGATGCGTTTTGAGATCTGTCGATAAGTTTGAAAAAAATAATGAATCAAACTAAATAAGTGCAACTGGTTCATAGAACTATTAAAAGATTATGAAATAAAAGAGTATGAATTTTTTAATTTATAACGGATAACATTAAATTTACCTGTTTTCTGGGTACTTCTATGAAAGCGATCTAAGCATTCCTTTTTGACATCCGGAAGGTCAATGTCAATTTCCGTATAAGAAATTATCCCCCCGTCTTCTTCTAGGGATCCTGGTTCTGCGTTGATGGGTACAGTTTCCACAATAATGTTACCTGTAGAAACAGAAAAACAATATGCAAGTATTATATACGTTGATATGCTTAGACGAATGTGAGGTTCTAGTATCTGAATACTCGCAGGAAGGTTTACCACACTAAATGTAGAGCAAATGAAGATAAACGCTATGCAATGGTAGTAAAGGAGAAATTTCACCCAATACCGAAAGCATTTTTTTTTTTTTTTTTAAGATATGGGTAGTCCCACAAAGCTGTGACAATCAGCTTGTCTGTAGGTTCCACCATTTAATGTTATAACATAATACACATTAGCTTAAGTTTAAATATTAATACCAAATATAATGTTTAGGATAGATAAACGTTTTGTTTATTTATTAACCACTTTTTTGTCAGTTTAGGGCAAGGTTCCTCATTATTTTTCAAGTTAAAGTTTTTGTTAAATTTGTTATAAATCACAGGTATCAAATAGTCAAAAATAATAATGTCTCTACTAATGTCTTCAAAAGAAGACATAGCTATCTAGGACAGTTTACTGATTTTGTTCTCAACTCTATGCATAGTGGTAAACAGATTGATTCCATTTACACAGATTTTTCAAAGGCATTTGACAAAGTAAATCACGACATAGGTACTATTAAATAAGCTCTTGAAAATCGGTGTATGTGGAAATCTTCTCAGATGGTTCTCTTCTTATGCCAAATATGCGCAAAACTATTTAATAGGAAAAATAAAACTCACAATGCCTTACGAGATGTAGACATTTTCAAGTATAACCTTAAAACATATAAAATGCATTTTATTTTTTTGGTAAACACATGTTAAAGACAAGATTTTTTATGCATAGCACAAAGGGTTACAATTATTTTTATATGCAATAATTATCAGCCTGAAACACTCATCCACTTTGAAAAATCTCCTGATAACAATCGTCCCGTTGGCTTCATGTATCTTTTATCAGGAGATTTTTCAATGTGGATGAGTGTTTCAGGCTAATAATTATTGCTTTTAAATATAAAATGCAGCTTACTTAACTGATAACTTTATTTTGTGTAATATTAATCATCTTATTTTATTTTATTGTTTTTATTATAATCATGCGAAAACTGTATTACTACTAACTGTCTTTATTTGTTTTTATATCATTTTGTCATTCCTTATAATGTTTATTCTTTATATTTCTTTTTCATTTATAAATATATTGCATAGGTGGAAATATTGAATCAACGACTAGAATTAATGGAACATTATACATTAAATTAACACTAACCATACTTATAATAAAAAATACATGAGTCAAAATTATACAAAAAAATAAAATAGGAATACGCCTTAATAATTTAGAAGAATTAGAATTAGTAAAATCAAATAAAAATAAAAGTAATTCCCCAATTTAAATAAATAGTTAAAACAAACCACGAGTCCAATTTTAAAGTTGTTCCCTTTCTCCCTATCTAACCCCCACCCTTCCCTTACCCCTCTACCTACCTGTCTCTGACGCCCCCCACCCCTTCTCTAAACGCTTTCTTTTTTGTTTACCTCAAAAGATTTCTCTGTACTATATTTAGTTTATATATTTATTGTCCTGAAGAAGATTGGGAACAACCGAAACCGGTGGACATAAATAATAAAATAAAGTGGTTTAAAACAAAAAATCTTTTTCATTTTGTATATTGTCAAGCCACAAAAGTGTTTGCTTTCTTCGACAGTTAAATAAAAAATAAATAATAATATAATATAAAATAAATAATAATAGGTCATCTTTAATCCCTGAATGCATACTGTAATAATTAATTTAAGCCTTTGGTTTACGGAAAAAACATTATGAAATTCTGGAGGTAAAAAATCATAAATTACAGGATCAAACGTTTCAATGATGTAGAAGTTCTGCTCTTTGCTGATCACATCAAATTAAACAAATAAACATCCATTATTAAGGACTACCTTATTTTACAGTAAAATATCGACAAATTACCCAATTGGTGTATCGCTGACAACTTATCCCTCAACGTCGATAAATGTAAGACAATAAAATTTTGTCAAATCATGTTCTCATTATAATGTTACCACGCAATCGCTGCCTCCATCGCGGCAGTATTTACTATACTAGTTTTTGTACAGAATGTTTTATTGGTAGGCGAAGTCCTCGTTTACGTATTTTATTTAGTCATTGGGTGACGCCATGAACAAGTATGCGTCCTGTCCGCGAAACATTCTAAAACATTTGAAATAAACATTCAAATTTTTCTTGCTTTTGCAATACTACTTACTGGCTGTCGGAGTAGTCTCAGAATACTGCAAGCATTCCTTCTTTACATCCTGGTGGCCGAAATCTTTAACCGTATACGGCATTTCACTTCCATCCTCTTCCTGGGTCCCTGGTTCCACTTTGATGAAAGCGCTCTCTGGGTCAGGAAGATCCATTGTTTTCTGTGATAGTGTTCTGTTTTATAACGGACATTGAACCCAGTTCAATATAAATATGTACTGAAACAACGATTGAAAACATTTAAATTCGATTTGAGAGAACCTTTTATTTGGAACATAGAGTAATTCTGGCGGATATATTTATAAAGAATATTAAGGAATACATTTGACAGGATTCGTATGAGCAACCAACAAAAAACTTGTTGAAAGCGCTATAAGGTTGCAAATTCATATCAGCCGAGCTGTAAGGGGGTGACAGATTACATCATAACTCCATATTGCTCGCCATACAATCCCATACAGGCCTGTCACACATAAGTGTGGACGTAGCGAGGATATACGCCGTGATCTGCTAGCCAGGCTTTATTTTAAAATAATGCGACCCCCTCTCCTACCAACCGCATGAGAAGGGGCCTGAAAAAGTAACGAAGAGCCGTAATTACAAAGTGACAGCTCCCATACATGAAATGACATTCCGCGGCAGTCCCCCAATTGATTTGACATACTTTCCTAAGGAAGATTTTAGCGTAATGTATCAGCACAACATATAATACGTCCATGCCACGCCCAATGTATGCGCACATAATGTGTCTCAGACCTTATGAGCAGCTAAAAACGTGACGTAAGTGTAGAAATGTCAAAATAATGTCGACGTAGTTTTCGTGGGTCGAACCAGTTGTGAAAAATACAACAACCTCTTGGTGTCTTGGATTGACATTTGGTAAACTCAACAAAAACTATGCTATAATAATGGAATTAATATAATGGACGTAGGTAAGTATTTCGTTTCGTGTAATTATTCAATGAAGTGGAAATGTAAATAAAATATGTAAACCGTGTTTTTAAGGGCTTCTCAGGAAGTTGCATAGCAAAGCTCATAAAAATTCCTGGACATCTTGAGGTTTATAGAGTTAAATGAGTCATCATTGTATTACTCATCAGCGTATCAGTTGTTCCTGAAGTCATCTAATGAGTGAGAGATTTTTTTTTTACACTTCGGGAGAATCCGGAATTTCCAAGCGGTCCGGGAGGTTGGGCCGGACAGTTTCAGGTTCTGGATCCGAGTCCATGGGCATCAAGCATATTTTGGTGATGGGCCTCACGAAAGTTCCTTGAGAGGTTTTTAGAGTGACCACTCTAACTATACCATCAGCGCCAGGATGAGTAGCCAGGACAGGGGCGTACAACTCCCGTCTGAGTCTTGTAACCCTGATGGGAGGAGTTATTCCTAACCCAAATTCTTATAGACAAAGCTGTTGTGGCTGAAAGCACAGATCTCATTGGCTCAGAGCAAAAATTGTAGTTTGATCTCTCGCTCTCTACCATAGCGACTTATGAAACAGAAAGAGAAGCTAAGCATGGGTTATGCTGCGATAAAAAATAACGGTAATTTCCAAGACGCCATTTCGAAAGTTGAAGCATGAAGTCAGTTGAAGTTTTTAGCGTAAATATTTTGAATTTTCTTTCAACCATCTAAAAATAATGTTGCGTGCTAGAATTCTTCAAGGTGATAAATTAATGCTGTGTTGTGTTAAAGTGTGTTATCCGGTCTATCTCCACCAATTTAAAGAAGGACCCGAACCCGTTGTTAAATACATGTACTAACCTCTCTTTCTTTGATACAATGTTCCTGATTCCTGAATGTACTTCATTGGCTAAAAATTTAATTAATTTTCCTTTTCAGACCTATCCGTATTCCGACGCGATACTATACCACGTATTAGGATGCTAAAACTGCTAAACAAAGCCACGATTACATCAAACAAGGTAATTTAAACCTCTCCAGAATTGCATCAAGTAAGTACCTTATTCAGATTTTCAGCATTTTCCATAATGTTTGCTGACGACAAAGCTGTGGAAATTATATGAAACCCTTGCAGGAGAATTTGAATAACTTCTAGTGCTGTGGCAATAATAATTAACACTTAAATTTGTTACTCTTTAACTAATATTTATAAGATGTAAGTCACCGACAGTACGCTTCAACAGTGTGGAATCCTCATTTAAAGGAATATTCTGAAGGTATACACCTAATTTATATTGCAGTGAAACACGCTCAAGAAGTTTTGTTTTCGCTCCCTACAAATTCTGCAGAAACTGCATAAAACGCGATTTTTTCCCATACAAGAAAGTTCAACAGTGAATTAATCCATCACCATAAATGTCCCCCTTTTCTTAAAATATTTTTAATTAATTTTATCCATGAAATTTATTAAATATGTTTACAATACTAGAATAGTGTAATCATTGGTCTCAAATTTTGTCTTTTTCTAGGTAAGACGAAGGGCATTTTGAGCTGTGTTGGTCCGACGGCAGCCCTTTCTCCCAGGAAACAGAAGACGCACAAGAGGAGATTTTGGGGACCAGACGGCAACTGCGATATGTATAACATTTGTATATATATATATAACAGACTTTTCTGTAGGCCCTTTTAAGGTATACAATTCCGTAGTACATTATTTTGATATTCTCATAAGGTCTCGCCAGCGTTAGCAATGTAAGTGGCCAAAAATAATCTTTATATCGACTTTTCTCTGCTTTTTATCAATATGTGTCAATGTATGTGTTATTTATCTAAACCTTACGGAAAAAAATCTCTAAATGATGCTGAAAACCTTATCGAAATCAGTTGCATAGTTAAGAAGAACTAAGCGCACAAACAGACAGACGCTAATGTCACTTTATTTTATACTATTTATAGATAATGGATTCCACCACGAATTGTCAGTATCCAAAATAAAAATATTAAATACATGTTCTTAAATTCTATTTTATAATATCTTTTGTTGTTTTACAAGCTATATTTCTTTACAAGCTTTTATTGTGTACAAGATTTTTATTTCTTATATTATGGTTTATGTATTATGATTTAAATTATACCATGTAAAAGTCAAAAGGCGTTACTATTACTTGACATAATGAATATCTTTCAACACGTTGAATATGTATTTTGTTTATATAATTTATTCTTGTATTTTTGTGCAAGGTCAAATTAAATACTATTAAGTTGTTGCAGTAAGACAGAAATCCTGGGTTCGATTCCTAGTTGAGGCCGTTACTTTTTATTTTTCTGTGTCTTGTTCTGTTTCATGTTTTGTTTAGATATATGAGTATTATCTTCTACTTCAATAATAAATCAATGCTCAATACATCGGTTGTACTGACCCTGTTTTGTATTACTGTCCATTGTCTTTTTGAAAATAAAAAATATTTTGATGTGTAGGTGTGGGTTTTTTTTTTATTTTCCTTTTCCTGCATTCCAATATGTATGTATTTTTATTTTAAAAATATATAATTTTTTCGGGATAGTGAATGAACGCTGTTAGCTGGGTGTGATATGTCCCTAGGTATCTACGTGACTTGAATTCACAGCAAGACCAAAGCGAACACGTGCTCCCGCATCTGTCTCTGTAATTTTACACGCAGATGGAGGCGGCAGTTCGATTTATTAGACCTTAAGTATTTAGTGAATAGCCTGGCCGGAAATCGCAATAAAAATTTAGAAAGCCAACATAGAAATACACCCATTAGTCGGCAGATTTAGCTCTAGACCCTCATCAAGTAGTAATTCTGAAATGGGTGTATCGTTAAGCCAGCGACCCGGCAATAAAAAAACCTTCGCCCAAGGCTAGGCTTAATTGTAATTGTTTGATGGTCATATTTAAAAACGTAATTTTAAAATATTTAACACTAAGCATAAATCTAGATGTAAGAGTAATTGTCAACTTAGATTAGAAATTTAATTGCCACCAGATATTAATTAAGTGTATGCCTGCATAATGTTAAGATACTTAAATATATATTAAGATTTTTGAACCGTAAGTTAATCAGACTCAGCCAGACAGCGCAATCTAGCGGTGAGAATGGCGATGCCAGCGCCACGGACTCAAGACAACGCACCGAAGTGGTGTAAAGCGGAACCACTATAGTTCCAGCACCGCACCACAGGCGTGCCACAGTCGCCGAATCACGCGGGTGAATACAACTGATTCAGCTCTAACAGTCACGCTCTCGCCTCTCAGGAGTCACCATCTCGCGTCCGCCGAGAAACCTCTTGCCCTCCCCCTTGGAGCGGTCACCGAGGCTCTTCCCGTAACCCCGCGAACTTCCGCCCAGGAAGCCAGAGTGGTCGCCAGACTTCCGCCCAGGAAGCTGCCTTCTCAGAAATCGCTGCCTGCCGACTCCGCCCTTCGGAGCCTTGGCCCAGGCTGAACTGATTCCGCCCTTCGGAACCAGCCCAAATTGCCGCTTTTGTGTATCAGTGATAAGTGCGAACGTGGAGTACGCGGTTCCAGAATCATCGTAAAGGGAAGTGCCTGAACAATTTTTGCATATTTATCTCGTAACGTGACCCAACTTTTAAGACATTGAATGAACAATAATTTAGGATAAAGAAAAACGACAATTAATTTTAAGAATTACAATTTAAAACTATCATTAAGCTAAATTAAGACTAACCCTTCTTTATACATTTTTTTAAATAAATTTTAATCGTGTTCGAACTTAAGTAATTTTTTTTTGTACTCGTTATTCCTTATCTTTTACATGAATAATATTAATTATTAACTTCCCTTGAGTAGAGTTATAACAGGTGCAGTTATATTGTCTATGTTTGCAATTCTTTTTAAATGGCTATGAGTATTCTTTATGGTCCACCATATATTTACCTATCTGGACCAAACGACCGTTTTATCTGTGGTCGTTTGTAGTTTAGGGGGTGACAAAATGGGGCCATACAAAAAGCCCGAAGATATCGATCTAGAGAGTGGTTTATTTATGTGTCTATGTTTAACTCATATATTTTTTGACACATGCTTTCTTTAACGTCCATTGTTTCATCCAGTCACCCGCGCAGTTTAATGCTAAAAGTTTAATGCTGTTTAACGCATAATCCCATACTTGTGATAGTTATTAAGTATAGTTACGATAATTGATATTAGTTAGTGATAATTTTTATTTTCATTGGTATTCATTTTGGCAGCGACCACTGTTCTTATGTCATGCTCAAATGTCTAAAACTATCTAGTTTAACTTGTGCCAATCGGTACCCAAAACGGAACGGTAATTCCTATTTAAATATAAATATATCTGACCATTAACGACGACTTTTACAACCGTTTTCAAATGTTTTAACTTCAAGGTCAAGGTACACACGTAATTATATCCTTATTTCCAATAATGTGTTATGAATACACTATTTCATTGTTTTTACAGAATATTACAAGCCAAATCAATTTTCACAGCAGATACAAAGTAGGGTTCCGTCACAACTATGTTCTTTTTCAGGTATATTTGTTTGGCTGGAACAAATTACCAAACGCTGCGACAGCAGTGCCATGGATCTACCAAATCAAGAGACTGTTTCCATCAAGACGGAACCAGGGCCCCAGGAAGAAGGCGGAGATGAAATACCGTATACAGATATAAATTTCGATCTTCCAGTTATAAAGAAGGAATGTTTGCAATATGCGGAAAGTACTCAGACAGACGGTTAGTTGCATTGCAACGTGTAAAATGTAGAATGTTAAATTCGGATATTCGAAATCCATGTCCGTTTCGAAATGTCGTGCAAACAGGGCGTATTTACTTTAAAATAAATCTTTGCCATAACTGCTAAACTACAAAACTCTTTAAGCTCAAGTATTGCTCACAATAAACCCACATATGTTTTTGACATAAATTCGTGTCTATCAACTAAATATTTATGTAAGAAAATATCATTCCATTGACAATAATAAAACCGTGTTCTGAAGGTAGTCGAGAGTAAATGTTTTCCTTCTTGAAACATCGGTCCTTGAAGTAACATCTGGCATCTTTATTGTTTCCTATATTAAGCTTTAAGTCTTTTCACCTTATTCTTGCTCCTGTGTGGTCCGTCAATGTTAACTTTTGTCGTAAATATTTTAATTTAATTTAAATTTTTTAATTTTTATTGAAAACAAGCTTTTTGTGTAGATTGACGGTTAAAATACTTTTTTGTTTTGTTTTTCAGGTTGTTTTAATATAGAGTCTGTTACCATCAAGGCAGAGCTTGGACCCCAAGAAAAAAATAAAGGGGTGTTTCCAAATACGAAAATTGACATTGACCTAACGGATGTTAAAGAGGAGTGTTTAGAACGCTTTAAAAGAACTGTCGAGACAGCAGGTAAAATGTTTTTTCCCTCTTAGTAGTCCAGTTAATCTAGACAAATAACCTGACTGCTGATTTTTTCAGGTAGTAAGTACCTACCAAGGGAGTTCTAAGCCATTATGTCTCAGAAACTAGAACATGTGAAAAAATTAATTCCAAAATGGAACTCCTTAAATTAGTGAGATTGTGGTTTAAAAAAATTATTTGATATTTTTATTTTTTTTGAAACTATAATAATTTCTTTTTATTTAAAGGTAAACGAAAAAGTATCCAAACATAGCATTTGCCAATACATTTCTAAGGCAGTTAGAAAATAACTTAAATTTTCTGGAAGACAGAATTTGTGAAAAAAGATAATTTCGATATAAAGCTTATGAATATCGTAAAACATAAATACGCGAATGGAGCGCAAAAGTGAAATCTAAATGGTAGAATGTGTTTGATTTGGTTGCTGCAGAAGTAATTTCGTAGAAAATACTGACAGCTTACAATACAGAAATAATAATAAACATTTGTCGCACTGATTTCCCGTATTCACATAAATTCCTTAAAAAAAACAAACGAGCAGCATTGGAGTGTTCTGTTATATGCGGCCTCTGAAATGGTTTATCTTGCAGCAACACGTCTGAAAATACTGCTGAGATATTTGAAGATGAATGTGATGCCCGCTGAATAAATATTTTCTGTAGCTAAAAAACTATGATCTATGAAAAGTCTTTGTTAGAATAATAATTTTTAATTCTTTAGATTACATTGCTAACATTATTTTTAAATTAAATTGTTTTATAAAGTTAATCTTTTAAAAAGTCGGGGTTTCAATTCAAACTTATAAATAAGTACAAGGCACAAATTAGTCACCTGTTCCTGTGGGAACCTATTTTTTTACTTTTACGTGTGTTCTTTTCTGACACGAAAGTAATAAGTCACGTGAAGCTTAGGTACTATTAATCCTGTTTTTTTCAAAATTATCATCAGATCTGAAGACACAGTCAACTGAAACCACGGAGCGCCACATGCTGACTCACAGTGGCAAAAAACCTTTTTCATGTTCTGAGTGCAGTTATACATCTTATCTTAAGTACCTACTGACGAGGCACATGTTGACCCACATCGGCGAAAAACCCTTTTCATGTTCTGTGTGCAAGTATTCATTCGCTCGAAAGAATTATTTGACGAGCCACATGCTGACTCACAGTGGAGAAAAATGTTTTAAATGTTCCGAGTGCAACTATTCATCTTTCCATAAGAAATATTTAACGAGCCACATGCTGACTCACACTGGAAAAAAATGTTTTAAATGTCCCGAGTGCAACTATTCATCTCTCTATAAGAAACATTTGACGATCCACATGCTGACTCACACTGGAGAAAAACCTTTTTCATGTTTGGAGTGCAACTATTCATGTTCTCAAAAAGGCTCTCTAAAGATACACATGCTGAACCACATCGGTGAAAAACCTTTTAAATGTTCTGTGTGCAACTATTCATGCTATCGAAAGGATAATTTGATTAGCCACATGCTGACTCACACTGGAGAAAAACCTTTTTCATGTTTGGAGTGCAACTATTCATGTTCTCAAAAAGGCTCTCTAAAGATACACATGCTGACTCACACTCGAGAAAAACCTTTTTCGTGTTCTGTGTGCAACTATTCGTGCTCTCGAAAGGGAATTTTGACGAGCCACATGCTGACTCACACTGGAGAAAAACCTTTTTCATGTTCTGTGTGCAACTATTCATTCGCTCGAAAGTATCATTTGACGAGACACATGCTGACCCACATCGGTGAAAAACCTTTTAAATGTTCTGTGTGCAACTATTCATGCTTTCGAAATGATAATTTGATAGGCCACATTCTGTCTCACACTAAAAAAATGCTTTTGTTTGTTCTTTGTGCAATAGCTCATTTATTCAAAAGGGAAAATTGACGAGACATATGCTGACTCACAGTGGCGAAAACACTTTTTCGTGTTCCAAATAATTTTTTTAAGTGCAACTATGCATGTACTCAATAAAATTATTTGTCGTGCCAATTGCTGACTCACGCTGGAGATTTTTTTTTCATTTTCTTTGTGCAATAATTCATATTCTCTAAAGGAAAATTTTTCGAGACACATACTGACTCACAGTAGAGAAAAAAATTTAATTAATCAATGTGCAACTCTTCATTTATTCGAAAGAAAGATTCACGTGCGTTTTCACTGTCCAGAAAGACGTTTTTCATGTTTCGAGCCATTGTAACGAGCCACATGCTGACTCACAGTGGAGAAAGAAGTTTTAAATGTTCCGAGGGCAACTATTCACGTTCTCGAAAGTGTTATTTGCCTGATCTTTTTTGTGCCGAACAGAACTATTCATCCCTCAAAAGGGAAGTATTACGGTATTAAAACATTATAAATGTCCTATGTTTATTTTTTTCACAATCTTTGTTTATTTTATCGAAATTTATATTAGACGAGACATATACTGACTCACCGTCGATAGTAAAAAATTCATGTTTTTTTTTTTTTTTTTTCCTGTTATTCTCTAAAAGATCATTCCAATATTACAGTAACATTTCCATAAATAAGAAACCGATCAAGATCACGTGGCAACTTAGAAATCCCATTATTTAAAAGCAGTGCTTCTCAACACCATTACACTTATCAAGGTTTAATTTGTTTAGTGCACTCCCACATAAAATTAAAATTATAAAGTTTTTAAATCACAAATAAAACAACTACTTGATCAACCCAATGATAATTATAAGATTTAATTTCATATAACGATTTTTTACGTATCTTTTGATTAAATGTTAATATTGATCAAATGCAAATTATAATATTTCATTCTTAGTTATAATAAATTATTTCATTTCATCATTAATTAACAAAAAATACATATGTATATAAATATATATTTTTTTTTTACATATCCTCTTGAAATATTATATCAGAATTCTAACTAAAGATTAGCTTATTGTCGCAATTTATTATGTTCCTACTCTTGAAATATTATCAGCTCTGTATTATTCCAACTGAATAGAATAACTTTATGTACTTACCACCTACTTATTAATCGAATATTAATAATATTACTAGCTTTTCGCCCGTTGCAGGCAACTAATGGGTAAAAATACTTTTGAATGTATGATTTGGCGTTGAATGCGGTTGGAGCGAGAGGTGTGTGCCTACTTTTATATTTATGATCTGATGTAATCCGTAAAAATGTGGTGTAAATATTAAATTAATATATATATATATTTATCCCCTCTCGTACTATGTTGATCTTGCGCGACGGTACGCCAGGTATATGTTGATCCGTTTGCATTTGTTGATCCACCCCGGATATGTTGATCCATTACCCAAGCTGGCATACATATGTAAATCCCTACAGATCAACTTGTGTCATCGAGATTTAGCTGTAAGCCACGCCCATTTTTCGGTCGCATATACATTTTACACGATTTATTTTGTTGATCTATATATTTCTGACAAACTTGACGGCTTGCATGCGTTGTAAGGGTGCGCCTGTTCTCACATTGCCGGAGGATTGGGGGCGGAGCTACGAAGTTTGCCGAGTGAACACGAAGGCTCAAAGCGGCTCGGAACTGCGAAGTTTGCCGAGTGTACACGAAGGCTGGCAACAATCAACTTGATTTTGAATAATTTGTTTGAAGTCTTGAAGTTTGACTGTGGTTTGACGTTCGAAAATCTCTCAAGTATGAGGGAGATTTTTTTTTTATTATTTTTTTTTTTTTTTTTTTTTTTTTTTTTTATTCTAGATAAAAGAAAATTACATTTTTCACTTATTTAACTAGAAATAACATATATATTACACATAAACATATTACACACTGATATTATTCACTTTCATTGTTTTGTTGATTGAGCATAAAACTGAGCAATTTTTTTTTAAATTTACCCATACATTTTTCATTTTTAATTTCGTCTGGGAGGCAATTGTATATGTTGCTTCCCTCGTAACCAATGTATTGCTTGCCATAATGAGTATGTATGGTGTTTAAATGTATTTTATCGTGTTGCCGTGTAAAGTGTGTGTGTACTTGGGACGTTTTAATGAGTTCTGTATTTGTATGTATGAGTTTATTATTTATTTTGTAAATAAGAAGACATGTATTATATTCATATAATTTTCTTAATTTTAATAGTTTTGTTTCCATATATAATTTTTTTGTTGATGTTCTAGATTTGAAGTGAAATAGTTTTTTGATTACTTTGTTTTGTGTTACCTGTAGTTTGTTTATATATGTTTCACATGTATTTCCCCAGATTTCAACTAAGTAGTTTAAATGTGAGTGTACGAGGCTATAATATAAACCTTTTTTAATTTTATTTGGTAACAGATATGATATTCGGCTGAATACGCTAATTAAGGGGATGATTTTATCTTTAATATCTTGAATATGCTGTTTAAAAGTTAGGTGTTTATCAATGCACAGTCCAAGATATTTCTCCTGTATCAGGATTTGCAGGTTGTTATTTTCAATTTTTAAGGGTACATGAGGAGGAATTATTTTATGAGTTGAGCTTAAAATCATGTATCCTGTTTTTTTAACATTCATTGTTAATATATTTGATTGGAGCCAACTGTTAATTTTGTCTAAGTCACTCTGTGCATTTTCTAGTAAGATGTTTAAATCTTTACCCCAGTAAAAAATTGCAGTATCATCTGCATATAAAAAAATATCACCGTTTAAATCTAATTGGGAGATATCATTTATATAAATTTGGAACAGAAGTGGTCCTAGTATGGATCCTTGCGGAACTCCGTAGTTTATTGGTAGGTGGTTGCTATTTTGATTATTGATGCTAACGAATTGCTTTCTGTTGCTAAGATATGATTTGAATAGATTAAGAGCAGGACCAACTACACCAATTTTCTCGAGTTTCTTGAGAAGTATGTCATGGCTTACTGTATCGAAGGCTTTTTGAAGGTCAATTAGAATAGATAAAATATAATTTCCACCATCAATGCTGCTTCTAAGTTTACTGATTAAGTCATTTACTGCCGCAAGTGTGTTTGATTTTTTCCTAAAGCCATATTGTTTTTTATATAAGAACGATTTTTTTGATAGAAAGTTGTTTTTTTTTTTTTTTTTTTTTTTTTTTTTTATTGAATTTTTTTTTTATACATACATGGTTACATAAAATATTGAAAAATGTATAAAAAATATTGAAATAAATGTACATAATTAAAAAAAAAATCCCACGAAGGCGAAGCCTGAGTGTGGGTATTATAAGTATTTTTATCTTATTTCTATGGTTTAGGTGAAGATACAATATTAAATATAAATTTAAGTTATTTTAAAAGAGTTACTGTAGAGATACAATACAAGAAACTAAATCATGTAACATGTAAAAGTTTTAAAATAACACAAAAAATAAGGTAAATACTAGTTTTTGAAGACATCTTAAAAAGTGAATTAGCAGACAAAGCATTACAAACAATAAAATATATCCGCTGTTTTGTATGTATGTGAAATAATAAAAAATAATGTATACATTGATATAAATGTTACAGATAGCTTTGCTAAAACTTATAAGAAAAAAATATCTAGTTCAGTGTTTTTTAGCCAAGATTTGATGTACTTTTTAAAAGATTGAAGGTTTACACATGTGTCACTTTTAAAGGTTGTACATAAAGAATTATACATTTTTGGAGCAATAAAACTAATATGCCTTTGGGCCAGCCTGGTTTTGCAGTGAGGCACAGCATATTCACAAGCGCCATGTCGTTGGCTGGCACGATTTGAATTTTTAATAAAGTTCTTTGGTCGCGTATAAATAAATTTAAGACATTGAGCACTATAAGTCTGCTTAAGGTCCAAAATTTCAGTTTCTTGGAACAATTGTTTAGAGGGATAGGATTTAGTCTTTTGGTACATTATCTTAATAATTGATTTTTGTGCAATTTCTAGTGGTTTTACATGATTGTTGAAAGTTCCGCCCCAGCCAATTATTCCATAGGAAAGAGATGAATGAACTAGTGAGTCATAAACTAGTTTCATGGTTTTTATATTTACTACATTACTCATTCTTTTAAAAATATATTTTAGGTATCTCAATTTGTTAACAGTTTTTTCAATATGGCTGGTCCATTTAAGTTGACAATCTATAGTTACACCTAAATACTTAATAAGTTTTCCAGATTTCATCTCCTCACAGTTACAGAATGTGTTTGGGTTACAATTTACGTTATGAAACTTCAAATTAAGATTGGTTTTAGGAGCCGACTTCTGTGTGTTATAGAAAGGAATACAAATAGTTTTATCATAATTTAGGGTAAGTAGGTTTCTATCTAGCCACTCTTTGACAATAGTAATACATTTGTTAGCTTTATTAGTAGTATCTTCCCATGATTTTCCTTGGACTGTTATTGCAGTATCGTCAGCAAATGAGAAAATTTTACCAGGTATTTTAATATTACATAAGTCATTTATATATATTAGAAAGAGTAACGGCCCCAATACAGTTCCTTGTGGTACACCATGTTTTACTAAATCAAAATTGCTCAAATATGTTCCAATTTTTGTGCATTGTTGGCGATTCAATATATAATTTTGTAACAGCATGAGACATTTGTGTTGAATTCCAATGTTGGATATTTTCTTTAAGAGAGTTCTATGGTTGACTGTGTCAAAGGCTTTCTTTAAATCTAAAAAAATGGTTAAAGTTTTGATGTTTGAGTCCAGGTTAGAATAAATGTTTTTGGTTAAATTAAATAAAGCATCATCAGTACCTAGTTTAGTTCTAAAGCCATATTGGTTAGGTGAAAGGAGTGAGTTTGATTCCAGAAAATCGACGATACGTTTTTTAATGCATTTTTCTAATATCTTAGACAATTGAGAAGTTAATGTGATTGGTCTGTAGTTGTCTGTTTTACATCTAGGTCCTGATTTGTGTATTGGGATGATGTTAGCTAGTTTGAATTTATTCGGAAAAATACTATCTCTGATGCATGTGTTAAATATATGGTGTAATGGTTTGATTATATGTTTTTTTATAGATTTAATTGTAGTGTTACTTAAGTTGTCTGGGCCATTTGCAGACCTAGCGTTTAGATTGTCAATGTGGTTTGTGATTTCAAGTTCAGTTATTTCGGGAAATTCGGAAAGTTCGAAGGTAGAATTTTTAGTCTTCAGAAAGTCTGGGGGTACATGCTCAGAGTGCAAGCTAAGAGAAGGATTATTGTCAATTAGGGTAGAGGCGATGTTTGTAAAAAAGTGGTTGAAATTGGTTGCAATATCTTTAGGATTATCAAGGATTATATTATTTTCAGTTATAATTTTTTGAGGAATTTTGTGTTCTTTTTGATTCCTGTTTGAGATCTCATTTATGATGTTCCATGTTTTTCGTGAGTCGTTATGTGCTTTTTGTAGTTGTTCAGAGTAATACTGGTGTTTGCATTTTTTTATAAGAGTATTTAGATAATTTCTATATATAATATAATGGTTACGTTTGTTGTAATTTTGTGCTTCATTTGTGGATAGGCAATGCTTTTCATGAGTTTTATAAGATTTGAACAGTTTATTTCTATGCTGAATTGAGATTATTAATCCACGTGTAATCCATGGTTTTATGTGTCTGTGTTTACTTTTTGGTGCTGCTAATGGTTCATAACATTTTTCAATATGGTTTTGAATTATATCATAAAAGTTATTTAGAGATATATTTGTGTCATCATTAGAAAGCACTGAGACCCATGTTTCGGCTGTTAGTGAGATGTCTAGAGATATGTAATTAATTTTGGTTTTGATTTGCTGACCGTTAATGTGATCTGTGTAGTTAGGTAATTTTTCAGTACAATGACCATAGAAGGTCGGATAGTGGTCTGTTATGTCAATTTTGAAGGTAGCAGATCTATGTGGGTAACTTTTATTTGATTTGAGGAATATGTGATCTAAACATGAATCATTTGGATGATTAGGCCTAGTGGTACTGTTCACGTAAGATAGATAACCTTTGGTATACAATAAGTTCAAGTATTCATTTGCAGTTGGATTTAATATTGCGTTTTGTATGTTTATGTTGATATCTCCTACAATGAAGGAAAAATCGAATTGGTTCACATTAACTTCATTTATGAATGATTCAATTTCTAGAATGAATAGATTTGTGGATAAAGAGGGAGATCGATATATAGCCAATACTGAATATTTTTTTCCACTTAAAGTAAATGTTACATGGACAGCATTAGAGTAATTGAATTTTAGTATATTTACATTTATGTTGGATAAAGATAGAGTATTATAAAATAAAGTAAGGCTATCATGCGAGGTATGTCTAGAGGGTATTGACAAGGTATTAAAGTTAGGTAAGCTGAAAGGGACACATTCTCGCATTTGGGTTTCAGTAAGTATTATTATATCTAGCTGGAAAGATAGAGAATTTAAAAGGATACAGAATTCGTCATAGTGTTTCCGGATACTTCTTGTATTCATGTTCAGCATGTTGAAGTTAGTATCTTCGAAAATTGCATTTATTTCAATGAAGTTATCGCATTCTTGGGTTTTAGGAACAATATTGTCTGCGTAAGCCATTTTGTGTGAAGTTTTTATTTAATTTTGTCTTTTTTTATATGGGGTCCGAATTATTGTAGTGGAATATCATTCGCGTCCTTCACGAAGATTATTGGTGAATCCTGGTTTTTTCGTAGTAATACATTTCCGTTTTTTGTCCAAGCAAATTTGTAACCCATAGATTTTGTAGATCTTGCTAGCCAAAGAAGTTGGTTGTTGGCGGGCGTAAGTTTCTCATTTATGTAAATCTTTGTTTCAGAAGAAGAGTATTTCATATCCTTTGCAGTAAAATACCCAACTTTCTTTTTTTGGGAAAGTATTCTGTTTTTAGCTTCTTTTGTTCTTAATTTCAATGTGATTGATTTTTTTGTTGAGTAGCAGTTTTCAATGTTGTTGTGCAGAAGTAGATCATCGCACTCTAATTTCTTCAGTATGAGTTCCACCGGTATGTTAGGATTTTCATTTTCTTTTAATTCCAGTCCTTGGATTTCTATAGACGTCTCAAGAGCATTTTGTTGAATTTTGTTGACCATTTGTTTTAAAGTTTTGTTTTCATTTTGTACTTCTTTTATTTTTTGGTAAATTTTTTTCTTTTCTTCCTCATAATCATCAATTTTTTTAGAGAAAAAATCGATTGCTTTGCTTATATCAGTCAATTCACACTTAAGTAGTTTTTTCACTTCGGCGCTCAGCTTCTCTATTAATTTTTCATCCTGAGGAGAGGCAGCTTTTGGCGTGACACAGAAGTCGCATATGAACGAAAGAGTATGTGCCGACTTCGCCGTGAATGACTGTAATTCGGCGCGAGTTAGGCCGCTACATGTAGTGTGAAAATACATACTACATTTTGCACAACGTATGTCTTTTTCAATGTTTGTTGCCTTTTTGCACTGAGCACAGTGAGTTTTGTCGAAAAGAGGCATATTAAATGTTTATTTCAGTTACTTCTGATATTGGAAATATTATTGTTGTAATAGTTGCTTGCAGCTGTCAAGTCTGTAACTATTTGTTCTTGTTTTTGCAGTTTACGGACGTATAAACGTGTAAATTTATATCACTTAACACAGTTTTATAATCACTTTATTCACAGTTGTAATTAAGTAAGGTTAGATTATTTTATTTTGTTAATAATCACTGTTATTACTGGAGCAATTACTTAGAGAACTTGCCATGTAAACCATAGAGAATGTATGTGTTTAATCTATCGTATTTTATTCTATTTTGAGTTGAAAGAAACGAAACATGGAGAGAAACATTTTTTTTTAACCTAACCTAACCTAACCTAACCTAACCTAACCTAACCTAACCTAACCTTCTACTTCCTGGTTACGAAACCATTACTAGGATAGGTTATTGTACTTTTTATTACTAACCTCCAACTTACCTAGCTCTGGTAGTTTGTATTGATATTTGAAGGTTATGTTTGTATTATTTAAGCTTTCTGCCAGAAGCCTGACCTCACAATTGTTATTTAATCTTATATATTCTAGGTTTACCGAATAAAATCACAAAGTAGAAGAAATTTGTGTTTAATCCGTGACCTATCATGATATTCCTTTACAATAGGCCTACTTCACTAGTAACTCTTAAGATCATTTAAACTTGAATGCACTACTTGTATTTTTATGACAAAGTGCCTTCTTCGATGTAATTGTTATGCAGTCTTATGGAGAAATAACAACCAACCAAGAAAGCCAAGTTCTCATTGTCACAGGTTTAAATTTGCCGGGCAGATATGAAGTGAAGTTCGGATTTCGTAGCTCCGCCCCCAATCCTCCGGCAATGTGAGAACAGGCGCACCCGTGTCACACGCCTTTGATAGCCACAGAAAATACAAGTCGATGGCGAATGAGTAAATATTGTCTATGGTTTTTATTTGACGTTACGATGACAACAATATTTTCATACTTCAAATTTAGTATTTAAAATCACGATCGATGGCTGAAGATTACACTGCCACTGTCGCAAACACTGCCAGTTTGACTTGCGTATCGCTGTTTATTTGTTTTTAACTCTTAATATGTTACAAGGTTACTTTTTCGTCACTTGATTGATATTAAATACGGAGCTGTCAATTAGTTACGCACTTAAACTTGGGTATAGTCAACATGTCATGCTCAAATGTCTAAAACTATCGAGTTTAACTTACGCCAATCGGTACCCAAAGCGGAACGGTAATTCCAATTTAAATATTAATATATCTGACCATTAACGACGACCATTTCAACGGTTTTCAAATGTTTTAACTTCAAGGTCAAGGTACACACGTAATTATATTCTAATTTCCAATAATGTGTTATGAATACTATTTAATTGTTTTAACAGAATATTACAAGCCAAACCAAGGTATATTTGTTTGGCTGGAACAAATTACTAAACGCTACAACAGCAGTGCCATGGATCTACCAAATCAAGAGACTGTTTCCATCAAGACGGAACCAGGGCCCCATGAAGAAGGCGGAGATGAAATACCGTATACAGATATAAATTTCGATTTTCTAGATATAAAGAAGGAATGTTTGCAATATGCGGAGAGTACTCAGACAGACGGTTAGTTGCTTTGCATACGTATAAAATGTAGAATGTTAAATTCGGATATTCGAAATCCACGTCCTTCAGTAAATAAATATTTGCTATAACTGCTAAACTACAAAACTCTTTTAGCTCAAGTATTGCTCACAATGAACCCTCATCTTTTTTGACACATATTCGTGTCTATTAACTAAATATTTACGAAAGAAAATATCATTCCGTTGACTTATAATAATAAAACCGTGTTCTGAAGGTACCCAGGAGTAAATGTTTTCCTTCTTGAAACATCGGTCCTTGAAGTGACATCTGGTATCTTTATTATTTCCTTAATTAAGCTTAAGGTCTGTTCACCTTATTCTTGCTCCTGTGTGGTCAATCAATGTTATCTTTTTTCGTAAATATTTTACTTTAATATAAATTTTTTAATTTTAAGTAAAAACAAGTTTTTTTGTACATTGACTGTTAATATACTTTGTTGTATTGTCTTTCAGGTTGCTTTAATTTAGAGTCTGTTACCATCAAGGCGGAGCTTGGACCCCGAGAAGATGAAGGGGGATTCCCATCTACGGAAATTGACATAGACCTGCCGGATGTTAAAAAGGAGTGCTTAGAACGCTTTGAAAGAATTGTCAAGACAGCAGGTAAAATGTTTTTTTTCATTCTTAGTAGTCCAGTTAATCTAAACAAAAACACCTGAATGCTGATGTTTTCTGGTAAAAATTATCTCAAAAGGAAGTTCTAAGACATTATGTCTCCGAAACTAATACATGTGAAACAATTAATTCCAATGTGGAACTCCTTATAAAACTACCTACAAATAATTGTGAGATTATGGTTTAAAAAAATTACTTGATTTTAAATAATTTTTTGAAGGCTCAATTTTTTCATTTATTTTATGGTCAAAGAAAAAATGCTCCAAACTTAAAATTAGCTATTATTACTACAACATTTCTAAGGCAGTTAGAAAATAAATTAAGTTTTCTGGAAGACTGCATTTGTGACAAAAGATGCTTTTTATGTTATGCTCATGAATATCGCAAAACATAAATACGCGAATGGAGCTTAAAAGTGAAATCTAAATGGTCGAGTGTGTTTGATTTGGTTGCTGCAGAAGTGATTTCGTAGTAAATACTAATAGTTTACAATTCAGAAATAAAGGGAAATAATAATAAACATTTGTCGCACTGATTTCCCGTATTCACATAAATTCCTGAAAAAAAACAACCGAGCAGTATTGGAGAGTTCTGTTATATGCGGCCTCTGAAATGGTTTATCTTGCAGCAACACGTCTGGAAATACTGATGAGATATTTGAAGATGAATGTGATGCCCGGTGAATGAATATTTTCTGTACCTAAAAACCATTATCTATGAAAAGTCTTTGTTAGAATAATAATTTTTAAATCTGAACATTACATTGCAGTCACTATTTATTAATAAAATTGTTTTATAAAGTAAATCTATTTAAAACTCGACGTTTCAATTCGAAAGTATAAATAAGTGCAAGGCACAAATTAGTCACCTGTTCCTGTGGGAACCTATTTTTTTTACTTTTACATGAGTTCTTTTCTGACACGAAAGTAATAAGTCACATGAAGCTTACTATTAATCCTTTTTTTTCAAAATTATCATCAGATCTGAAGACACAATCAACTGAAACCACGGAGTGCCACATGCTGACTCACACTGGAGAAAAACCTTTTTCATCTTTGGAGTGCAATTATTCATGTTCTCAAAAGCGATCTTTGACTAGCCACTTGCTGACTCACATTGGAGAAAAACCTTTTTCATGTTGTGTGTGCAACTACTCATGTTCTCGAAAGCATAATTTGACTAGCCACATGCTGACTCACACTGGAGAAAAACCTTTTTCATGTTGTGTGTGCAACTATTCATGTTTTCGAATGCATAATTTGACTAGCCACATGCTGACTCACACTGGAGAAAAACCTTTTTCATGTTTGGAGTGCAACTATTCCTGTTCTCAAAAAAGCTATCTAAAGAAACACATGCTGACTCACACTGAAGAAAAACCTTTTTCATGTTTGGAGTGCAACTATTCGTGTTCTCAAAAAAGCTATCTAAAGAAACACATGCTGACTCACACTGAAGAAAAATGTTTTAAATGTTTCGAGTGCAACTATTCATCTTTCTATAAGAAATATTTGACGAGCCACATGCTGACTCACATTGAAGAAAAACCTTTTTCATGTTGTGTGTGCAACTATTCATGTTCTCGAAAGCATAATTTGACTAGCCACATGCTGACTCATACTGGAGAAAAACCTTTTTTGTGTTCCGAGTGCAATTATTCATGTTCTCGAAAGGGAGTTTTGACGAGACACATGCTGACTCACACTGGAGAAAAACCTTTTTCGTGTTTGGAGTGCAACTATTCATGTTCTCAAAAGGGATCTTTGACGAGCCACGTGCTGACTCACATTGGAGAAAAGCCTTTTTCATGTTCTGTGTGCAACTATTCATGTTCTCGAAAGGATAATTTGACTAGCCACATGCTGACTCACACTGGAGAAAAACCTTTTTCATGTTCGGAGTGCAACTATTCGTGTTCTCAAAAAAGCTATCTAAAGAAACACATGCTGACTCACACTGAAGAAAAATGTTTTAAATGTTTCGAGTGCAACTATTCATCTTTCTATAAGAAATATTTGACGAGCCACATGCTGATTCACACTGGAGAAAAACCTTTTTCATGTTTGGAATGCAACTATTCATTTTCTCACAAAGGATCTCTGACGAAACACATACTGACTCACACCGGAGAAAAACCTTTTTCATGTTCTGAGTGCAACTATTCGTTTTCTCAAAAAAGCTATCTAAAGAAACACATGCTGACTCACACTGAAGAAAAATGTTTTAAATGTTCCGAGTGCAACTATTCATCTTTCTATAAGAAATATTTGACGAGCCACATGCTGACTCACACTGGAGAAAAACTTTTTTCATGTTTGGAATGCAACTATTCATTTTCTCACAAAGGCTCTCTAACGAAACACATACTGACTCACACCGGAGAAAAACCTTTTTCATGTTTGGAGTGCAACTATTCATGTTCTCAAAAAGGCTCCCTAAAGAGACACATTCTGACTCACACTGGAGAAAAACCTTTTGCATGTTCTTTGTGCAATAACTCATTTTCGCAAAAGGGAAATTTGATAAGCCACATACTGACTCACACTAGAAAAAAAGCTTTTTCATGTTCTTTGTGCAATAGCTCATTTATTCAAAAGGGAAAATTGACGAGACATATGCTGACTCACAGTGCCGAAAACACTTTTTCGTGTTCCAAATAAGTGCAACTATACATGTACTAAATAGAAATATTTGACGTGCCACGTGCTGACTCACGTTGGAGAAAAAAAATTCATTTCCTTTGTGCAATAATTCATATTCTCTTAAGGGAGATTCTCTAAATTTTAATTTATCAAAGTGCAACTCTTCATTTATTCGAAAGAAAGAATCACGCGCGTTTTCACTGTCCAGAAAGACGTTTTTAATGTTTTAAGCCATTGTGACGAGCCACATGCTGACTCACAGTGGAGAAAGATGTTTTAAATGTTCCGAGTGCAACTATTCACGTTCTCAAAAGTGTTATTTTCCTGATCTGTTTTGTGCCGAACAGAACTATTCATCCCTCAAAAGGGAAGTATTACGGTATAAAAACATTATAAATGTCCTATGTTTAGTTTTTTCATGATCTTTGTTCATTTTATCGAAATATATATTAGACGAAACATATGCTGACTCACCGTCGATAATAAACTATTCATTTTTTTTCCCTGTTATTCTCACAAAGATCATTCGAATACTACAGTAACATTTCCAAAAATAAGAAACCGATCAAGATCACGTGGCAACTTAGAAATCCCATAATTTTAAAGGAGTGCTTCTCAACACCATTACACTTATCAAGGTTTAATTTTTTAGTGCACTCCCACATAAAATCAAAATTATAAAGATTTTAAATCACAAATAAAACAACTACTTGATAAAGCCAGTGATGATTGTAAGATTTTATTTTATATAACGATTTTTTACGTATCTTTTGATTAAATGTTCATATTGATCAAATGCAAATTTTAATATTTCATACTTAGTAATAATAAATTATTTCATTTCATCATTAATTAACAAAAAATACATATATATATAAATATATTTTTATTTTTATAACATATCCTCTTGAAATATTATATCAGAATTCTAACTAACCAACAGCTTATTGTCGCAATTTATTATGTACCTACTCTTGCAATATTATCAGCTCTGCTTTATTCCAACTGAATAGAAAAACTTTATGTACCTACTCACCACCTACTTATTAATCGAAATTTAATAATATTATTTTTATTTTACAACATCCATATTCTTAAATTTATTTACATTTACTGTGTATCGAATTTAGTAACTGCTATATTGGTCTATTTCATTGTCTATACTTTTGTTTTCATGCTATATTATATTTTTTTTCTTACTATATAAATAAATACTTTCTTTATTTTCTTTACCTTATGTTTATTGTAATGGCACTACTCCCCAACTCAAATAGGCGAATCTTTTTTTTTCTCTATTGAATTGATTAGTAACTTTAAAAAGGAAACATTTTATTTTGATTAGTTTTTAAAACCACATGCTTTTCTTCTGTAAATCTGTAATATGTATGTATTTCAAATACAAAAAATAAAAATAAATGTTTATGCAACTACTACGTGATGAAACACGTGCTGAATTAAAGTGAAGAAAATTATCAAAATTTTTATGTTTGGTCACTATTATGTTACTAATTATTCATGTTCTAATAGGGATGTTAAAATCAAAACCCTCTTGACCTATGCTTCTCTTACCACTTTCAGTCATTAAGGTATTTGTGTACAATTTACTATACTGTCTAATATAGTGTTGGTGTGATGTTTTTATAAATATTGTGTTCGTGTGTACTGGTACATTTTGTATTTTGTTGTTTAAAAGTCATATGTTTCTCGTATATTCATACAATTTTCTAATTTTTAACTATTTGATTTCTTTGGATAGTATTTTCGTGGGCGCATCTAGGTTATAGTCGATGAGTTTTATTAATAATTTTACTATGTATTATTTGCTAATCGTTTAGGTTAGTAATGTGTGTGTTTCTTCATATATATTTGTCAGATACTTTGGGTGGGACTGTATTTAGCTAAAGTATAAGCCCATATTTACTTCTGTTGGTAGAAGGTAAGAGATTCTACCAAATACATCAATTAGTTGAATGATTTTTTCTTTCAGCTTTTCTATGTGCTGTTTAAAGGCGAAGTGTTTGTCACTTTGTAGGCCCAGTTATATTTCACATCTGGAATATGTAGGTTTCTTTCTTTTGTTTGTAATTGTTTATGTAACGACGTAATTTTTTTTAGAGACCTTAAGATTATTTTACCGTTTTTTTAGATATTAACCTATATTAGGATATCTGATAGGATATTTTTAATAAGCCAGTTTTTCAATTTATAAAGATCGATTTAAAATTGTTCCAATAAAATTTATATAAGTTACACTCGTTAGAGAATAAACCGGCAAATCGTATTCTGCTGTTTTTCTCAACATACTCTAGTATCTGGTTCACCTGATAGACGCAATATAGTTGGGCGTCCCCGATTTCTTCTACCATTCACCTTCGCGATATATTTATTACGAAGATCATCCAAGTTTCGAAGTTGGCGCACCTGGTGTTTAACAGTAAGTGTGTTCGGTCCCGCATGTTTGTCGGCTATTGTTTTCAGTTACAGTAAATTCTTCCGATAGAGATGTCATCGTGCGCTCCCGCCACCTCACGTCCGTATAAGATCCGCGTGAAATTTTGGATCATTTTGCACAGAAGGGCGAAGCTTTTCTGGACTATATATTGTCGGGAGATGAGACGTGGATGTGATGTGATAAAAGTTAAAGACGACCCATTCAACCAGAAAAGTCGACGGGTGGGAAACGTTTTTCGACTTTCTTTAAAACACCTTTACAGGGCTTCATCACATTATCAGCTTAATGTGGTTAATTGTGACCTCAGAACGGGGTACCCCGGTAAGGTCACATTTTTTTCAACCATTGTAAAAAATTAAAAAAAACGACTTTTTTAAGTGTTTAATTGAGTTATTAAAGATATCAATTTATTTATTAATGGTATGAATATTTTTTTGTAGATACCTGTGTGTGTTTTTAGTTTTGCATGCGAATATTAATAAATTAATGTTTTTCCTTTTTTATCCTAACGTCTAACAATTATTTTATTTTTGTATTATTTTTTATTTATTCATTTTGTGAAGATGCAAAATGTGGTCTAGAAAAGAATAAAATGGTTTTCTGAATAACGGTTCAAAATACTGTTACCTTTTCTCCCTAAGAATCGTTGATTTTTTTTTTTAAATTATATCAACTTATATTATATTCATTGAATATTGAATTTATTTTAGTTTAACTGATATATTGACGTTTGTTTTTATTTAGAAATAAGTCATTTATTTGTAACAACTATTTAATAGATCTAAGTTAATTTTTTAAAACAGACAGTCGTCAGCGAATAATTTGAAATGGACTCCTTCAAATAAAGAAAATGTGTATTTTAAACTTAAGCCGAACTATTTTTAAAAAAAAGTTTGTGTTTGCACCAAAAAGATGTATTTAAAATTTACTTATTTATTAGATACAAATAATTACATACATATTAAGGAAACTTTGGCTGTCCAACTAGGAAATTTTCCGTTTTAGGACAGCCAAATTGCCTTGTTTAGTTAACATTTGTACACGCTGCTGTTATGAATTATATTTCCATACTTTACATTAATAGTTAAGCTAGTAATATATAGTCTATATACAAATATATTTTTCAAAGTAATCAAAATAAAAACTTTTTCAGACATATTTGTACACCCGAATATTAGTTTTTTTTTTATGAAAACACCTGATAAATGTTATCAAGGTACATGTAATAATATGCATAATAAAGGAACACTGTATCAGGGTACATGATAACATATTGGATTAGTTCAATTTATAGTTACAATATATGTTCCGTAACGCCAATTGCTTTTGACAGGCCGTGTACTAACCAATCGTATCGTCAGAATTTGAACTGTGTAGTTTAAGTTCGCACACGTCAGCTAAAACCACGGAGCCGTGAGCCGAACCAGTTGCACAAAAACCGTTCGACCTGTCAAATATCGATCGCCGGTTGTCTTTATCGAAATAATTACCTTACGTATTTTATCGCAATTTAACTTTTAATAACGAGTGCTAACAACCACGCTAAACGTTCCAGTGCTGACAGATGATGCTTACTATGCAGATTACACCATCTCCTCCCGGTAAGTTGATTGTGAATTAACGTTATGCATTGTGTTCTCGCATCGCCTGTCACAAGCTATATAATTAATTTATACTTTATCTGTGTGGAATAGCCCTGTAAAGGGCGGCTATTCCAACCCCTGTTCGTTCTTCGAACATTTTTGGTGCCGAAACTAGGGAACTTTAAGATTATTATCTATCTATGCCAAAACGGATAGTGCTGTGGAATGTTTCTTAAATTTTGAATAATAATCAATTCGAACAGTAATTAGGTAGGTACCTAGCTCTTGAGTATTTACGACCTACCGCGCATATAATTATAATAGATTATATTATTCTTATTTATTTTTGTTTCGTTTTTGGGTACGTTTCCAATCGTGTTTATTCAACATGGGCCCAGCGATTCAAATATTGCAAGGAAACGGACATTAGCGAATAATAGATTACTCAAGACACATGAAATAGCAAAAAACGCTTTGCACGATGCAACTAAGTGCAACTTACTGTTAGCGCATTATACTACTTGTGATGTTTTGGACATCCACAAAAATAAACGATAAATAATAAAATAACGTGCTCTAAAAATTTTTTGTTTAAACAACGACGGAAGATTTATTGACAGACAGGCCTTGAGTAAACAGATTCCCACGGGAAAGGAGAGACCGGAGGACAGTCGAGTTTGGAACTTGGGTGGATTGACAGCCCCGAGAAATAGATACAAATCAGAAGTGTTGTTTGAAATTACAGCTAATTATTGAATCCAAATGGTATTAGAGAATATTGCGGAATATTGAATTAAAGTGAAAGACTATTGATCCGGTGTTTGTGTGAAGTGAAAGTGATTCGACTCAGTGGGAAAACAATTAATAATAATGACAATAATAATAATTGGATAATTTGTAGAGCGCCGTTTTGTAAAAACCCACCTCAGGGGCGCCAGGTGTTGTGCAATCGCGATTGTGTTATAAAGTTGTGTTGATTTAAACGTGATTTCGTATACAGTTCGAACTAGATTGCTTGTCTTAAAAACATGAAAATAATAAAAATATTGATTGCGTTTTAAAATAGAGTGAATGTACTTAAAGGCAGGAAGTGTTTAATCGGGCTAAGTTATTGATTTGGCGAGATGGCATTCTATCCACGGAGACCGAAAACCAGAGAATCAAATAGATTATTAACTGTGGGTTCGAATCCTAACAGATTAGGGAGGTACAATTTTATTTACAGGAATATTTAATTACCCTTTTATAAGCGTAGGGAGGAGGTCGAAAATTAAAGTGATTTAGCTATATAGTGTAACCAGGTAAGTTTCACACGAGGATTTGGAGGTGACTAACAGGGTGAGTTTTTTTATATTATTTATTAAATTTCAGAGGACCCTTTTAATAATAGGATACAACCGAGGTACAGGAACCGAGTTTGCAACGCCTGCAACCCAAATAATCTTCCCATAAGAAGGGATACGCTAGACGCATTGTCAATCAGCTGTGAGCGAGAGACGAGTCAACGACCTTTTCATATATAGGCCGAGAGGCGCGGAGTACAGTCAGTCAAAGGGGAAGTTTTGCTAGCGTATGCCGTCCCAAATTGAAAGCGATCGGATACAACCAGACGGAACAAAATGAAAACTTTTCTTCTGTTATTTGACCTTCTAATTTAATACTTTCATCTATTGTTTGACTTTCTAAGTTACGAATTGGGATGCACAAAAACAAATCTAAAGTCGAAAGAGGGAGATGGTAATCTCCGAAATAAAACTACCAACCGAACAACTTTTCTCAACAGGTATCTTTCGAGAGGTAGGCAGCCTCTTTAAATTAAATGCAAAAAATCAAACCAATTATCCGTTTATACCTTACCTGAGAGGATAGGTATTCAGTAGAAGTTACCCATACCTAATACACGAGGATGCTAGTAACCTCATAAAATAAATACTGGAACCAAATATTAAAATACAGACAGTCCTCATCCCAAATTTGGCATATCGAGTAGACCTTACATATATCTCACATGATAATTGGCTGAATGGGTAGGCACACAACCTATCATTAATAAGCAGGCAGAATGTCGACAAGATCGTCGTGTGTTATATGTGTATTGACCTAGAAAGGGATGTAAATCCCCGACGGCGTGGGAGTTACAACGTTTTCTGGAGGTGGCACGTAATTTAGGACCTTGCGTGTCACATTTTCGCGACTAGATTCGTGATAAAGGGATGTTATGGTTTTCCCCTTCTACACTCAGTAAAGTAGTTTATCCTGGAGGTGTTTGAGATTGGGGCAATTCTGAAATTGGTGAAGAGACCTGGTTTTCTTTATTCTGGCGTGAAGGTTGCCGATTTGGAACAAGGGGAGACCCGGCCGGTTGTGATATCCAGACACGCAGATATCGATCGCCTTGCTCAAATTATCATCCATCAGTTTTGTTTGGTAAGCGGAGGAGCCAATCTTAACTTGAAAAAATTTCATTTCCTTTCCTCTCCTTCCCCTCCCAAAATATATACATGGATGGCGCCGACAACTAACACCATAAATTTATCGTATGTTTATCACATATATAAAATCTAACACTTTATTATATTCACATTACCCTACGATAGGTAGAATCGAGTAGCTAGGGGGGGGTGAGCAGGCGACTTAGAAGATAAGGTTTATGAAATGGTTTTGAAAAACAGCGGTAATGGATTCAACTCACTCTATCTCAAAAGAACCAAGGGATACCACACAAAACATAAATAACTAGGTTTCTAAACCGAGAAACAAAAACCCAACACAACGTTCGGTGAAGCCTTTTTATACTGAACCGTCACGTGAAATGAGTACGTTCAAGGTCGTACGTCACGTAGGCAAACTAGGATGTACACACTTGAAGGGGTGTGTAATAAAGAAAAGACGGCAGGGAGGACCTTCCTACCCCGGATATATATATAACCAAAGCCTTATGGAAAAGTTACCTACGGGACTTAAGGAAAATGTATCGTAGAAAGAAGAGAAGGAAAAGTTTGAAGTAGAAAGGGCAGATCATTACATCTTCTGGAAAAGATAGTTCTTGAATTTGAAACGTCTCACGCGGAAATATTAGCTTTAGATGACACAAACGAAATTGATGAGGATAAAATTCGCGAAACCTTTGACGAGATGGATTATCAAATTGTCGAAATTTACCAGGAGTTAACCAGTCAGCCTCTCGATTGTAAGATCGCGAATGCGTGCACAAACGTTAAATTACCAAAAATAAACATTCCAATATTTTCTGGAAATGTCAAGCAATGGCCCGAATTTTACGACATGTTTAACGCTCTGATTCATGAAAACAAATCTTTATCCAACATCGAACGCATGCAGTATTTGTTCTCATGTTTATCTGGAGAAGCTTTAGGTTTAATTCGGACATTTCCAGTACAAGGAGCTCACTACGTTGAAGCATATCAAAGATTAATCGCGCGCTATCGTAACGCGCGTGAACTCGCATTTACGTGTTGGCGGGAAATACTAAATTTAAATTTTCCGCCCAACGATCCTTTTGAATTCCGTCGCGTGTTCGATGTATTTAATGAGGATTTAACAATTTTAAAAGAATTGGATCTCCCAACAGATAATTGGGACTTCGTGATTTGTTATTTAATTCTGTCGAAATTAGATTCACCTACAAGATGCGCATTCGAACAACTTCAGTCTCCTACCAAGCTGCCTTCATATTTTAAACTCAAAGAGTTTCTTTATAACAAATGCGAAGCTCTTGTACGAGACTTACATTTTTCGACTCGCGATAGCAGTAATATTGACAAACCTCTTGCACGGAACTTTAATCAGGCTGCCAAAAAACGCACTTCAGCGCTTCTTTGCGATCTTAAAAAAGGACAGCCTGAAACAAATAGTTCCTCGAACTCCACCACTTACCTGAAATGCTCCTGTTGCGGGGAAGACCACTCCATTTCCAAGTGCAAGGTATTTGCACTCAAGTCAGTTCAGGATCGCCTACAGTTTGTTCAATCACACCGTTGGTGTTTCAATTGTCTTCATTCTTCTCATTATCTTAAAGATTGTAAATCTTTGTTTACATGTCAAAAATGTCAGCAAAAACATCATACTTTGCTCCATCAAAACGAAAACGCTTCTTTGGAAGATCAGCATCAACCCTCCACGACGTCTACGGACCAGGAGACGTCTTCCGACTCTAAAATTCAGGTCCTCACCAACTTAGGAGACAAGTCCATAGTACTATTATCAACCGCCAATGTTGGCATTCGTGATTCATCCGGCCGTTTCCAAACCTTTCGCGCATTGATCGATTCGGGCAGTCAAGCTCACTTCATCACCGATCGTGCTGCAGAGCTCGTAGGCATCCCTCGTCAAGCCAGTTCTCAGAGAGTTAGCGGCTTAGGCCAATCTTCCACAACCACGTCAGGAGTCATTCAATTAGAGATCGGTGTTAAGGGACGGGTTCTCTTCAACATCAATGCACTTACGCTGCCTAGTATCTGCGGCAACATGCCAACTGTTCGTCTAGATAAGTCATCGTGGCATCAGGTGAGAGACTTGCCTCTTGCCGATCCTGACTGTCACAAACCGGGACCGATTGATCTTCTTCTGGTTGCTGAGGTTTTCTCTTCTCTTCTGAGACCTGGTAATTTGAATGGTGGTCCACGTCAGCCATCAGCTTTCAATTCTGCATTTGGTTGGCTTCTTCTAGGTTCAGTTGGTTCGGACACTGCTCACGAAACGAAATCTTTCATCGTTACTAACGAAGACCGGCTCCACGAAGAGGTCCAGCGACTGTGGGAGTTAGACACCATTCCCCAGTCTTCACACCTCACTCCTGAGGAACAACTTTGTGAACAAATGTACTACACTGACCACTCACGGGACACTTCGGGAAGATACATCGTATCTTTGCCTTTCCGAGAAAGGGGAAGGGATATCTCTTTTCCAGGGTCGCGTGAGATCGCTTTACGTAGATTCCATTCCCTCGAGCGCAAACTCATAGCAAATCCAACCTTACGTGAACAATATTCTGCTTTCATGACTGATTATTTACACAGTGGTGCCATGACTCGTGTTCCTGGAAAAAATTTGCACAAGGGAAAGTATCACATACCTCATCATTGCATTCTTCGTCCAGGCAGCGCTAGCACTAAGTTAAGAGTGGTTTTCGACGCCTCAGCGACGGATGTGAACGGATCCTCGTTAAATGATACCTTGCTTATCGGTCCAAAGCTTCAAAAGAACCTGCTGGAGCTTTTGCTAAAATTCCGTATACCATCGGTAGTGTTTACTGCTGATGTACGACAAATGTATCGCCAAATATTGGTTCAAGAACCAGATCGTGCTTTCCAAAGAATATTTTGGCGTTTTCATTCGTCGGAACCCATCCAAGAGTACCAACTAAACACTGTAACCTATGGTGTCTCCTCCGCCCCACTTTTAGCCTGTTGTACTGTCAAACAGTTGACCAAATATGAAGGTTATGATTTACCGCTGGCGCGTCGTGTGCAACTTCGGATATTTACATAGATGACATCGTCACCGGTTGTAACAGCTTGGAACAAGCTCAACAAACGAAAACCGAAGTTATCGAGCTGTTCAAACGAGGTCAATTCGAATTGCGGAAGTGGGCTAGTAACAAACCAGAATTACTCGCCGATCTGCCTCCGGAATACTGCCTCAATGACTTGGTGTCCATGGATGTTGATAACTCTCACATTCTCAAGGTATTGGGATTAAAGTGGGAGCCACGACATGATACATTTTCATTCGAAGTCCTATGCCTCGATCGCGAGTGTACTAAACGCACTATCCTCAGTGAAGTCGCTCGGGTTTTTGACCCTCTCGGTTTTCTATGCCCTTTGACGTTTTTCGCCAAATCCCTAGTACCAAAGTTGTGGGTTCTAAAGGTTGGGTGGGATGACACCCCCCCTGTTGACATTGTTCGTCAATGGGATCGTTATACTAAACAATTACCGCTCTTGAAGTCGTTCAAAATCCCTCGATGGGTGTCATTCCCTCACATGGAGTCGTGTCAACTTCATGGCTTCTCAGATAGTTCGGAACTTGGATATGGCGCGGTAGTTTACTTGCGAATCATGGATGTTGACGATAAAGTCCAAATATATTTGGTTTGCGCCAAGTCTCGAGTCGCCCCCACAAAAAAGATTTCATTGCCTCGCCTTGAACTGTGTGCGGCAGTTCTTCTAGCAGATCTATTAAAATTCGTCAAAGATTTATACGTACCATTGCTTCCGATCTCCAATACCTTTGCGTGGTCGGATTCAACCATCGTGCTCGCCTGGTTACGTTCTCTTTCGTGTCGCTGGAAGACTTTCGTGGCTAACCGTGTCAGTCACATTCAAGATGCCCTCGAAGGGACTTCCTGGCATCACGTGTCATTTGGAGATAATCCAGCGGATGTCGCTTATTGTGGTCAATCCTCAGCCGATCTGATCGATCACACGTTATGGTGGGCGGGGCCTTCGTGGCTGATCCAGTCATCCGATTATTGGCCGTCGTTCGATGGCAATTTCGACGAAATTGAACTTCACTCTGAGGAACGAGTTCGATCTTTATTTGTCCAACAGGACGAAAATCTGGTGGACCTATTACTAGTTAAATTTTCTTCGATTCGGAAGATCCAACGCATTCTCGGTTACTGTCTTAGATTCATCTACAATCTACAGAATAAAGAATCTCGTCGTTTGTATCTTCCATTAAGCCGTGCCGAAATTCACACTTCACTTTTGACAGTAGTTAAACGCACTCAACATGTACATTTTATTGATGATATCACGCGCTTGAAAGAGGGCAACCTTATGTCGAAACAAATGCGGAAGCTTAATCCCTTCATTGACGACCACGGTGTGCTCAGGGTGGGTGGCAGGTTATCTCGATCTGGGCTCGAATTCGAGTATAAACATCCTGCCCTACTTCCTCGCGAATCTAAGCTTACTTCTCTTGTGATAGACGCTATACATCGAGAACATTGTCACCCAGGCCCCGACGGCGTTGTTCGTATCGCTACGGTTCGTACATCGAATGGTTCTCTTCTCACGAGACCATTAACCAAATTATGTCCAAATATTGAAGACAATATTAGTGATTTTTAAACGAAAATCTGAAACAGAAAAATCAGAAAAGGAAACGGTCACATCTGGGACTCGAACCCAGGACCCTTGTCTTTCCGGGACAATGCTCTACCAACTGCGCTAATGGGACCCTATCCTACTCGGTCACTTTTAACTGTATCATACTTCGAATAAGAACTACCAATATTGTCTTCATTTTTTCACCGCACATTTTTATTGGCAACTATCTTTATGTATGATCGCAAGATTCAACCCGAACTAAATGCAATCCAGACAGCGTCTTTTAGATAAACCTATCTTATTTTTTATTTTTAATGTGCGACATCTGTTGACTTTTCTGCAAGTCTAGAATGAATATTAATTTTTTTGGAATAACTTTATTGAGTAAAACCTCAAATTGTAATATTTAAATATTGACCGGAAAGACAAGGGTCCTGGGTTCGAGTCCCAGATGTGACCGTTTCCTTTTGAGGTTTTACTCAATAAAGTTATTCCGAAAAAATTAAAAATCAAATTATGTCCATTGCCTAGTCAATGTGACTAATCATCTTCGCTTCCGCGGCGCATTCTCTCTTATCGATTTTCGTTAGTCTTATTTTCATTATTTTCTTTTCTTATCATTATCATTATTATTATTAATATATATATTTTTTTTTCTTTTCTTCTCTCTTTTCACTGTTCTTCATTCACGCAACGTTCCACAGCATTGCCCGTTTTGGTTTCTAAATTTTCTTTAAAATACACGTTGTTGTATTTTGGTGGGCGGAATGTTCCGTAACGCCAATTGCTTTTGACAGGCCGTGTACTAACCAATCGCATCGTCAGAATTTGAACTGTGTAGTTTAAGTTCGCACACGTCAGCTAAAACCACGGAGCCGTGAGCCGAACCAGTTTCACAAAAACCGTTCGACCTGTCAAATATCGATCGCCGGTTGTCTTTATCGAAATAATTACCTTACGTATTTTATCGCAATTTAACTTTAAATGACGAGTGCTAACAACCACGCTAAACGTTCCAGTGCTGACAGATGATGCTCACTATGCAGATTTCACCATCTCCTCCCGGTAAGTTGATTGTGAATTAACGTTATGCATTGTGTTCTCGCATCGCCTGTCACAAGCTATATAATTAATTTATACTTTATCTGTGTGGAATAGCCCTGTAAAGGGCGGCTATTCCAACCCCTGTTCGTTCTTCGAACAATATAAGAAAAATATTAGGTGGGTTTCTTAATTTGTTCGCTGTTACTATGCTGTGTATTAATTTACATAATCAAGGTACATATTATAATATAATATACATAATCAAGAAAAATGTAAACAAGGTACATGAAAACATATTATATAAACATTATTGGTGGTGCGCAAATCTTTCGTTCGCAATTGTGCGGGGGTTGCGGTTGCGATAAAGACTAAGACAAACAAAAACGAATTGAATTTGCCTTAGTGTTTGCAAGAGGAAATGATTGTGAAAGGCCAAAGACTTACCCTGGTCTCGTCCTCCATAAGCCGCTGGTTCTTTACACTTATCAGCTTGCATACAATTAAGGGCAATTCCCTTTTAACATTCGCTCACTTAACACAAAACAAAACAGTGACATTTACTGCGGCGGGTAAAAACGTTTCACTGGACGATTGTGATGCTCCAAAAAAACAGTCACAGCCGAGTTCAACATATGCGGGTTTTCAAGATGACACGAACGTTCGCGGTAAGATGCTATGATAACAATACTCCTTGTCTTTGGCTCGGATCAAGGAAAGCGGACAAGGGGCAAAGGGGGGTGAAGGGTTCACATTTAAGGCTATTCAATTTTAAAACCTCACGCGCAACTAATTATCAATCACAAAAATTATCAATCGCATTGTATCAATCAGATGCATGGTAGGAATTTTTTATTTAACTGCCAATAACAATGAATAAATGTGAGTACAGAACATTTTTGTATATCTGTTCATTAACTTAAACATTAGCCAATCATTAACTAATTTACGCAGAATGCTTATGCTTTTCGATATCCAGAAATCGGGTAAGAGGTTGAATAATTTTGGACCAAGGTAATAGAATAATTGTCTTTGGGCAAAGGATGTCATAGTAGTAGGTGAAACAACTGGATTCCTCCTTGAATGTCTAGTGTCATGATAATGATCAATGGAAGGGTAGTGGTGACGTTGTTTTTGAGTGTGTAATATAATTTTTTTTTATGTATAGTTGCCTTACATTAAGAACTCGTATCTCTTCGAATAATACATCACTGGGGTACCTAAATGGTTTTTTTAGGATGACCCTTAGTAGTGATTTCTGTGCTTTTGCTAAGGGATCCAGTATTGTTTTGGTACATCCGCCCCATCCCAAAGATGCATATTCAAGTAATGAGTTACACAGAGCATAATATAAATTTCAGATCTTTTATGCAGAGAATATTTCTAATGCCCAGGAAAAGTTGAGTAAGTTTTCTGACTTTTGTGGAAATTGAGTCTATATGTAGGTCCCATCTCAGAAATTTGTCTATCATAATTCCTAGATATTTTATACTATCTACGCATTCTAGGGTGTTACAATTACAAGTAGTTGGGTTATTGCAGTGGTGTAAAATAATGTTTTGTGTTTCTTTGGTTGTCCCGCTTGAGTTGCACTGAAGCGGATGAATTTTGTTTTCTCCGTGTTGAGTGTGAGTAGATTATTATCTAGCCATTGTTTAACACTGTTTATACCAGCTTCTGCTTTACTGTGAACTTCATTCCAGTTTTTACCTTCAAATAACAAGACCGTATCGTCTGCAAAGGTAATAATGTGGTCGGCAAGGGAACTGTTACATAGCTCATTAATATATATATTAAACAAAATTGGCCCTAGAGTACTTCCCTGAGGTACACCAAATTTAATATTTGCTGAATCGCTTAGAGTATCATTAATGTTCACTCTTTGGCTTCTGTTTTCAAAATAACTAACCATCCACTTTAATAGTTGACCCTGTATTCCAACGCACTGTAGTTTTTTCAACAGAATTTTATGTGATATAGTGTCGAACGCTTTGGCTAGATCCAGGAATAGTGCAGTGCATTTAATTCCTCCATCGATATTATTAGAGATGATTTTTGTCAGGTTAGCGATAGCATTTTCTGTGCTTAAACGTGGTCGGAAGCCGTATTGTCTATTAGAAAGAATGTTATTATCTTCCAGATATGTGCTAAGGCGATTTTTTACAATTTTCTCAATAATTTTCGAGACCGAATTTAGCAAAGAAACTGGCCGGTAATTATGTACATGCAATTTGTCACCATTTTTGTGAAGCAATATAACGGGCCGTTTTCGCAAGATTTTGGTCGCTAGAGGCGCTATTGTTCTACCGGTCCAACTTTTTGTTTTTAACTGTCAGATCCCATACATTTTTTAGGCCGTTTGACGCAATTTAGTGTTTTTAAATATTACAATACATAATGCCTGTTGTAGTGTTCCTATGTGTAGACATAGGGGTGCTTTCCAAAAATAGAGACTTAAAAGGGATTCATTCCATCAGACGTCTAAAATGGGCACCAACTCCTACATCTGTAGTCTGTAAAGCTCATTTGAGATTATGTAGTCAATGATATTAACCATAACAGTAAGTACATGACTAGTTTAATCAATATCTTACTATAATTGAATACCCAATATAATATAAAGAGTACTTGTATAGTATAATGAACAAGTAAAGAAACATTTGACATAGAATGCACAAAATTTTATACATAATATTTTGCCTTCTTTCGCAGTTGACATTATTTAACAAACGTACCTAATAAGTAAATATAAGTGTAGTCAATCACAACTAACATTAATAATTATGGTAGACATAATATCTTATTTCCTTTTTTTAAATTAACCATATTTTTAATTATTGCAATAATTTTATTACACGGTTATCAATCTGTCTGGCACGAGATTTCTGGGCGGCTGATTCTTCATTGTTAGCAATCTAATTTACTTTGCATTTCTCGTCCAATGTCTGTGTATCTCGTAATTGTAATTTAATTTTCAGTAGGAGTGTTTTAGGAAAAAAAAATCAAATTATTATTATTTCTTAACGTATATCGTTTTGTATTTTATATCATGCAAGTATGGAAGTTTGAGCCTAATTTTATTTTCAGATGTACTGTACAGGCAAAAGCTACTGAAAGGTGTAGTTCCTTCAATATTTCCCTGGATAAAAGTAGAAGGAAGTAATTTAGATATAAGAAACAGACTGAAAAGGCATCTGAAACGTGAAAAAACATATATAAATTCTACAAAACCAAAACCACAAGATGAAGCGGCGTTGCTTGTGAATTTAGAAGACCCGGCGTTGTCTGTGAATCTAGAAGACGCGGCGTTGCCTGTGAATCTACAAGACGCGGCGTTGCCTGTGAATATAGTAGACGTGGCAGTGGAAGTCATATTGCCTTTTAATACTCCGTGTGATAGACCAACTCTAGATAAAGACACTCAGACAGATAATAAAAAGGAAAGGTTAACAAGAGAATTTTCAGGTCAAACCATAAAACACTCTGAGTTCAGTATAATGACATACAAGAAAGACCCTGCCTCAATTCATTTTTATACCGGTTTAGAGTCATACGAGAAAGTGCTGTTTGTTTTTCAATCTTTAGGACAAGCCTCACACTGTTTAAAATACTTTTATGGCAATCCTCCCAATAATATAAATGCATTTGAACAATTTTTTTTAACATTTATGATATTGAGAACACACAAAACATTTTTTGAAATTGCAAGAATGTATCTTATATTATATTAAAGACGTTTCTAATATTTTTATTACATGGGTGAAATTCATATCACTGCAGTGGAAAGAGCTTAACCTTTGGACATCAAAATCAAACGTAAAATTTTTTTCTCCAATTGATTTTAGAGACAAATACCCTAACACGAGGTTAATGATTGACGGTACGGAATGTCCAATTAAACGGCCTACACTACCGACTGCCCAGCAAGCAACCTTTTCTACCTATAAAAACAGAAATACTGTTAAAGTACTTATCGGTGCTACTCCTAGTGGCCTCATAAATTATGTGTCTCCAAGCTATGCAGGCTCTGCCAGTGATCGCCAGATCATTGAAAAAAGCAACCTTTTATCCCTGTGTGATGTTGGTGATTCTATTATGGCTGACAAAGGTTTTAATGTCCAGGACATCTTTGCACCATATGGTGTCACCATAAACATTCCTACATTTTTCAAAAAAACAAACAGAATCACTAGGAGTGTTTTAGAAAATGACAGAAAAGTTGCTAGCAAAAGGGTGCACATAGAAAGAGTAATAGGACTTTTAAAAACATATAAAATTTTGAAATCCCCTATGAACTATACCGAGACAATACTTTCATCGGATATAATATTTATATGTTGCATGTTGTGTAATTTTAGATCAAGTATAATAGATAAAGATGCTTAATAAAGTGTATATAAAAAAAAAATTAGTGTGCTTTAGACCACGCCAGGTACACGCTGTATATAATGCTAAAATACGAAATACGGTAGTACTCGTTAGCTAGCTCTAGCTCCTTCTCCCGCCTCCGATCACTGTTTGCATCGATTAAGACCCTCCTCCGATCACCGTTTCATCGATTAGCGTTGGCATGTGATTTTTCGTAACGCTTTTCGTAAGGCACCAGTTTACCCCCCAAGTGTCGAGCGTGCGTAAAGAAGTTTTACTTCAGAAACTGTTAATGTAAATATTGTTCAAATTTTAGATTGTATATTTTAGATAACTTCCCGAAGAGCTTATCCATCAGCGCGCACGATTTCTAACTTAACCCTTCTTTGAAGTTCCTTTTGTTATATGTATTGAAACAAATATACAGGGTATTAAGGGACCTACTTGACTTACTTTAACCAGTAATTCCTGACATTATTTGGAATAAAAACCGTTTCTTCTAATTTAAAAAATTATTTTATTTCTCGAGGTCAATATGAAAAGAACAAGATTACAGACATAATATAAATCTGTCGTAAAACATTTACAAACATTATACACATAAAAGAACATATCAGTACAACAAATAATTAACATTATACATAAATTATTTATTGTTTTGGCATTTATTTTATTTTTTTTACATCCTAAATAACCTTGTGAACAGTCAACCTGTTAAAATAAAGAAAATAGGATTAGCAAATTAAATATGCAACTAGTGCAGAATAAAAACATAAATATTTTCAAGTAAGTTTGTCTAATCAATGCCTTCAGAAGGCGAAACAGCTGCCATGAATAGTAATAGATACACTTAGTAAAACATTTCTGTAATAAAACGCTGTTCGATCAAAGATGGAGAATAGACTAAGATTTATTTCATATAAGTTTACATATTAAATACATAGATGGCAGCACTAGTCTTATATTGTTGTTATCATTTCAACACCCCCACTATAACTAACAATATAAATACAATTAAATTAAACAATTTGCACACCTAGTTTATCCAAAAATTCATAATGTTTTGTGGAACCCAAACTTTTGGTGAACAAATCAGCAGGCATTTCAGCTGTTGGCAAATACTTAACATTTACAATATTATTTGCTACACATTCTCTACAAAAATGATATTTAATATCAATATGTTTGGTGCGCTTATGAAAAACTGGATTTGCTGTTAACTTTTGCGCACTCTGATTGTCATTGAAAATATCAATAGTATACATTTTTTGAGTTATTTCATATTGTAAATTTCTCAAATAAATTGCTTCTTTGCAGGCTTCGGTGATGGCCATATATTCAGCCTCACTACTTGATAGTGCAACAGTATTCTGTTTTTTTGTTTCCCAAGATATAACACAACCTGATAAAGTAAAACAAATTCCAGTGTATGACCTCCTATCTATAATGTTTCCGCCCCAATCAGCATCTACAAACCCTTTTAATATTGAGCTTCCACTAGCGGAATACTTTAAACCATAATCTTTAGTACATTTTAGGTATCTCAATAACCTTTTTACATAAGAACAATGTTCTTTGGAATAACAATTATTAAATTGGCTTAAAAAACCAACCGTATATGCAATGTCCGGTCTGGTTAGAACCGCTAAATACATAAGACATCCAATTATTTGTTGATATGGAAAATTACTAACACAATGTTCATTTTTTGATACATTTAACTTTGTTTCCATTGGAGTCTGTGCAGGTTTACTTTGGCTCATATTAAACTTATGCAACAGCTGATCAATATAATCTTTCTGACTTAATATTATTGTTTGCTTAGATTTGTTAACAGTTATGTTAACACCCAGACATTTCTTTATTTCTCCTAAATCTTTTATTTTGAAATGACTTGTTAAGACATCCTTTAAATGCTTAGTTTCATTAGTATCATTTGAAAAAACAAAAAAGTCATCTACAAACAATGCGACAATAGTTTTAAACTGATCTTTCATTTTTGTATACATACATGGTTCTATTTTAGATCTAATATAACCTATGCTTAACAAAAATTCATCTACTTTTTTATACCAAGCTCTTGAGGATTGTTTAAGCCCGTAAATGGCCTTTTTTTAATTTAAGTACTTGACCATTTTGTGTTTTTCAGAAAAACCTTTTGGTATTTGCATGTAAACAGTTTCCTCAAGTGTATCATTCAAGAAAGCCGTTGTTACATCAAGATGTGTTGTTTTCAAATTTAGTTGTACTGACAATGCAAAAAGTAATCTTAATGTAGTATGTCTCACTACAGGAGAAAATGTTTCTGTAAAGTCCACACCTTCAACTTGTGAAAAACCTTTTGCCACTAAACGTGCACGAAAGCGGACTTTATTTTCACTATCATACTTTTTACGAAGCACCCACTTGCACTGTACAACTCTTCCATCTTTTGGAGCATCACTTAACTCCCACGCATCATTGTCTTTGAAACATTGCAACTCTTCTGTTATAGCCAACTCCCACTGTTCTTTTTCTGGTCCATTTAAAGCGTCGTGCAGAGACAAACCAGCCGCATTATCATATGTTTCACTGTCAACGCACAGATTTGATAACCCATACCTCTCTGGAATCTTCCTCTCCCGGTTAGGTCGACACTGCGGGCTTTCTTTCTCACTGTCTGCATCTTCATAATCACTGGGAACATATGTTTCATCATTATCTATAAAACTGTCCATGAAACTTGAGTGTTCTTGACTAGGCACAGGTTCAATTTCACATTGTTCTGTATCATCAAGTTCCTTAATATCCCCCACTGAATCAACATTCTGACCACATTGTTCTGTATCATCAAGTTCCTTACTATCCCCCACTGAATCAATATTCTGACCTTGCACTTCCATTAAATTTTCAGATTTTGATTCCTTCTCAATGATGATCACATCTCTACTAGTCGTTACATTCCTTGTTTCTGGATTGAAGACCCTATATCCTTTTATATTATCTGGATATCCTATGAGAATACATTTGGTTGTTTTCTTATCCCACTTCTTTCGCTTTTCTTTAGCTACATGGACCATCACAGTGCTACCGAAAACTCTGATATGACTTATATCCGGTTTGGAGCCAGTCCACAACTCATATGGAGTTTTATTTTCCAATGCCGCTGCCACAATCCGATTCTGCAGGTACACTGCCGTATTGGTGGCCTCACCCCAGAACTCTTTGCCTAAGTTTGCATCAAAAAGTAGACATCTTGCTTTTTCAACTATTGTGCGATTAAATCGTTCACACAATCCATTCTGTTTTGGGGTGTAAGGGTTGCTTTTCTGATGAATCACACCGGCACTATTCAGGAAATCATCAAATTCTTTATTGCAATACTCCAGTCCGTTGTCACTCCTTAATACTTTGATTGTTTTTTTTGTTTGATTTTCCACCTGAGCTTTAAAAATCTTGAAATACTTCAAAGCCTGATTTTTGTGTTTTAAGAAATAAACAAATGTCATCCTACTATGATCATCAACAAATAACAAGAAGTATCTCGAGCCACCCATAGACACATTCTCCATAGGCCCACATATGTCTGTGTGCACAATATCTAGGAGATTACTGCTTCGTTGGCCACTGCTCTTAAAAGGTAACCGGCATTGTTTGCCTTCACAACATGTTGTGCATGAAGATTTGCTTATGTCAACTTTTTTATCAAGTGATATACCATGCACAGCTTTTTCCATCTGATTCAAATAATCTTTGTTTATGTGTCCTAACCTTCGATGCCAAGTCATTCCTGACACAACTGATGCTGCTAAACAGTCTTGTTTTAGCAAATTCACTTTATATACTCCATTGACCAACACTGCCGTAGCAACCAACTCGTTATTTTTATTATAAACTGAACAACCATTTCCAGTGAAAGATACACGGTTGCCTTTCATAATCAGTTGGCTAACAGATAATAAATTCGTTGTTAGACTTGGTACACAATATACGTTTTTCACCATGATGTCATACTCATGATTATCTGTTTTAGTCATGATTTTTACATCGCCAGAACACAATACTGACACCTTTTCACTGTTTGCGACAACAATTATTTTTTCTTGTTCATACTGCGCATTTTTAATCCAACTTTCATTTGCTGTCAGATGTACACTCGCGCCCGAGTCGATATACCAATCGTCTTTGTTAAAATTTCCACTCAGGAACACTACGCTAAACGCATTAGACTGCATTCGCTCCTTATGTATCTGATTTGACAAGTTATTTTCTGTATTTGTACACTGGTTCTTGTAATGCCCGATTTGTTTACATCTGTAGCACTTTATATGCTTATTGACGTTTGAATTTGACAAGCCAGTGCTGCCATTGCTGCCAACATAACTTTTGCTGGCCATAGACATATTCGTATTATTTTTTCCTTTGTACTTTGAAGTTGAACGAATTGCTAAAGCTCCGCTAACTTCACTCCCGTCATGACTTGCTGAATCCATATCTAACAATTTTGTTTTTATGGAGTCTGTCGTTATAGGAATTCCTGAATGTTCTAATGCCATAACCATCGGCGAGAAACGATCTGGCAAACCAGCGAGTAGCAATGATGCTGTCCATGTGTCATTAATTTCGAATCCCGTTCCTGAAAGCTTCTCTGCCGTATCGATAATCTGCGTCACATAAGACGTCATCGAACTGCAATTCTCTCGGCGAATCGAAATTAAATTTCTCAGCAAACTTATTCTCCGTGAAAATCCGTTGTCGTCGTATAATTTTTTTAATTTATCCCATAACTCTTTACTGGATGTAGCATCTTTTACGTGAACATATAAAGACGAGTCGATTGTCATAATCAATTTTGCTTTGGTTTTTGCATCATCTGCAGGTTTTATTTCAATCCCGACTTCTGGCTGCACACAATGCTTCATGCCTTCGAGGATTAAAAAATTCTGTGCCGCAAAACACCATATGTCGTAATTATCACGTCCCGTTAGCTTGGGTACGTTGACAAGATAGTTCGCCGACATTTTTAAACTGCGATATACTAAAGTTGTACACTTTTATTATAACAATCCGTCACGACAGAGTTCAATCGCGTTTTGTAATCGTGTTTTTTATACTGGTCAAACAAAAAAAACAACAAAATCGCGAAGATTTATAAGCGAACGGCCCATAACCTGTAATGAAACGCTGTTTGATCAAAGATGGAGAATAGACTAACATTTATTTCATATAAGTTTACATATTAAATACATAGATGGCAGCACTAGTCTTATATTGTTGTTATCATTTCAACAATTTCAAATCCTATTTTATTTAAAATAATTATATTAAAAATATACAAGATATTATTTTTCCAATAATAATTTCGGATGACATGTATTTATATTACTACTTATTTACATTCTGTAAAGTCATTAACATAAGGTTACTCCTTCAAGTCTCTCACAATATATAAGAACGTTTAATAAAACGAAGCTAGACCTCCAATGTCCGTGCATATGGTGTTAGGTAGCAGTATGCAAGTGCTTACAAATACACAAGACAGTGATTGTTAGTAAACAAAGGCATTGGAGGTTATCCACCACATAACCGCCCTGGTATAAATAACAGATGGTTACTCCTTCAAGGCTCTGAATCTACATTTAAGTTTGAACGAATGTAGACCTCCAGTGTCGGTGTTAGGAAGCAGTGCTTACATAATATATAAAATGCGAATGATATATGATCAATAATATAAAGTATTTCAAATATAAAGTAATTAAAAACATAAACATTCAAGGCTGCTGGTATTGGCATCTTGCGTATGCTGCAAGCAATGAAACAAGAAATGATAACAAAAACAAGTATGGTGAAGAAGGCTAATATGGGGTGGGATGTGGGACTCTCTCATGTGGCAGTACCAGCCAGAATGCTGTCGGACTGACCGTGAACGAATCTCTGTCCTTTAGTCTGTTTCTCGGTTATGGATAGTGAGTGGGGGGACATACCCCAAGACCTTAAGGATGGAAGCGTCGAGTTGCCGGAGGGGGAGCGGAAGGGCGTCAAGTAAGTACGTCAAAAACTAAGAGGCAGGAAGAAGCAGCAAGGTAGTTGTCTGTATACTGTAAGCACCTGTAAATTGTGTTGGAAATACATATGGTTTAAATAAACACTTGGGCAGAATTGGTAATCCACATTACAATTGGCAGGTCCCAGGAGAATGCACAAGGGCTTCAGCCTAACCGTAAGCGAAATCAGATGCCCACGCCCTTCAGCCGGTTTCCCGATTGTGCCAATTCCTAGTGGGGCCGTTCCCTCTGTCAGCTCACCAAAGGTTGTCCCTGTAAACATGCTTCTTTAACAAAGCTGCTTTAAAGTAATCTTCATTAAAACTTATTAATTTGTGTGACATTTTCTCAATAAAATCTTGGTCCCTTTCTATTTCAATGATTTGAAAATCCTTTAAGGTAAATATTGCTAAGAATGCCTAAGACCTGTGAGTGCATAGCAGCTGTCCTTGTATTTGATAATAATAGTTATGGTTTTTGTCGAACTCTAGCTGGCCCGAGAATTCACCTAAATACAAATATGGGACAGTCTCCACAGATGATGATGATGCTGTCCTTGGCTGTATATGGACATTTGACTTCTAATAGAGCATCTTCGCCAATCAGTGCATCGGGAGAGCTGCCTAAAAACTGATGTTCAGGGTGAATGACAATTCCATAGGGAGAAGTGGAAGTATTTGTTACAAGCTCAAATGTTCTTATCGCTGCAGCCTCAAATTTTGATCCATATTCTAATGATGCAGCTTTGACAACAAAAACTTTCAAAAAAGATCCTGCCAGATTTCTATGATTAGTTTTCACCATACTTTTACATATTTTGCCGAAATTTGAACTAGTTAGGCGTAGGCATCGTTCAGTGAACCAGTTTTTAGACTTACCCTGAAGTCTAGTTGAGGATTCAATCAAATCAAGTTCTACTTGTGATTTTTTTATAAATCTTAAGGAAAGAATGTTCAACAGTTTCCCTTTCATAGAAATGATCAAACGTGGCAGAATATTTGTCTGCCGGTGGAATAATTTCCATGATAGGCATGTGCCTTAAATTTGAATTATGTGCAGAAAATCCTATGGCTAAATTACGGAACATAGTTGGGTAATTTTTGTTTTTAATCGAAGTAGTAGGCCTAGGATCAAAATCAAGGAGCTGTTGTTGAGACAACTGCTGTTTTTTTAGTTGCAAATATTCCGCTTTTATAGGCGCACCATGATATTTCCTTGGTGTATGAAAATTTTGTAACATGCTTGTACAACTTTGTTGAACAACAATTTTTTTTTATTTTCACTAAAATCTACTATTCCATGTAGAACTACAAATACGTGCTTGCAATGTGCATTAGGCCCCACGCCGGCTGCACACTCACATTGGCATTCCAATATAGTATTACAATTATAGTGTATATAGACAGCATACGAAAGATGTTTCCTGTACTCCGAAGCACACTGTCCTAAAATATAGGTTGTGCCATTTTCATGTGCACTTCGAACACTCAGCAAATATTGTTCAGAATACATAATTAACGCTTTGTCGGTGTTCTTCAAACTTTCCCAGGAAACACTGAATTTATGTAGTTCTTCCCGCGTCAGTGCTGGAATATTGGAGGTCATGTTGATGTCTTGAAAATCTTCCGGCTTCGGCGTAACCATTTCCAAGACATCTTCGTCTGCAACGCCAGCAGGATTGAAATTATGAAGTTTATCATAGTCTTCGAGTCTTAAATAAAACGCATTATGATAATAACTATTGATAAATTAGAAAAGAAATTATCGTAGGCAATATAAATAATCAATAGTGGTGTATTTACTAACCTTTAACAGTTTTGACATTACGTCCTTTCAATTGGAAAATAGTCCACTGACCGTAATTTCTGTGCATTTTATTTACAAATCGAGCAAACTAGGTTTGTTGTCGGAAAACAAATTGCAAATAGCTATCGAAATGACAGATCATTGGAAGACATCAGTCCATAGATTTGGTCGACAGAATAGGTGACAGGAGGACCGGTAAATACCGTGCTGCCATCTCTTGGATATTTTGAAATCACTCAGAAAACGGCCCATTGCTAGAAAGATCTATGGCACTGCTATGATAACATTTAAATAATGCTGCGATTCTCGCTTACATACTTTTAGTCGCCTGAAAATAACACCAGAAAAAAAAAATTAGAAAAGCTCTAAGCTCTCTTGTGAGACTGAAGGACGCCGAGAAAGGTAAAAGACAGAACATATGAGATAAGCACGTATATGGTATTTCAGATATGATAAACAAACAATATTAAACAAAAGCACAGGCAGGGACGCTCTTGTGTGGTGTCACATAATAAAAAATAAAAAAAATTCCAATCAAAGCATTGATTCAAATGATGATAAGTTTAGAAACCTCTTGTTTTTAGTAACGTTACGTAAATCTCTTAATACGGTGAAATGCGTCTACTTTGATGGATTTTGATTTTATTTTAACAACTTGGAAATCGATAAAACAAATGGTTGGAAAATGAAACTTGAAGATGACCAATTATTGCTTATCGAATAAGACCTTACCTTGACGTTTTTAGACTTGAATTTATAAAAAATAGGGCTGTTAAACGCTTTGTGCCTCTTTTGACAGCTAGGTCAAAGATGAGTGCATTACTAAACGTTTAGTTTCGACATTTGCATTATGGTAGGTACTGGAGCAACTAAAATATATTTCAGTTACTCATTTCACCACTTTCCGATGCACGCGAAACGTAAGAATTTTTTCAAAGAATTAAAATTATGTTAGTACTATTTCGTATTTTTTTTACATTATTAGAGATAAAATATGAATATTTATACGATGTTAAAAATATTAAACAGTTATTCTCAATTTTTTTTTGAAAAGAAGTGACACTTTTATAGGTACACACACATTATATAAGTGATATAATGTCATTAGAAACGATGAAAAAAAAACCTAACCTAACCTAACCATCTTAACCCTGGTAAAACAGTTTTAGTTTCATCACTTTCCATGACTTTGTATCACTCTTAAAATGTGTGTTAAATCGTCAGTGTGTTGATTTATCCGGTCACCAATCAAAGCCAATCGCCCTGAGGCAATATTTATGTTAATAAAAACAATCCACATATGCGACTTAACTATTTTCATAATATTAACCACCCAATATCAACATAGGCGCTCACAGCTACCTATCAATTGACGCCCACTGTGGTTTCATAGCACCATATACGTTTGTCGACACAAAATCTAAAATGTACTTATAGATATTTTATTTATTCAGGGTTTACCTTCGTATTCCTTCAGTGTTGTGACACTTTACACTACTGAAACCGCACCTTCAGGGAGGATATAATTAACAAAGAATAGAGTATTGTTGTGGTAGACAATGGCTGGCTGTCAAATTTATCACTTGTTTCGGGTCTTCAGGTTACGTCACGAGCTCACGAGCGGCCGAATGCATTTTTAGTTTCGACAACTGCCTGTATGAGCCAACCTTACAAAATACATTTTCTACGAAAACATGATGTTACAGTACACAAGACTAATATTATTGGAATGAATCGACGAGATCGGGTTTTTGAAATTTATTTATTTTTATTTTATTTATTTATTTATTTAACGCCCAGAGGGCTTTTACATGGTTGGTAGTATAATTTTAATTTGACAGATACTTTGAAAAATAAAAAATAAAATTACATTTGATAAAAGCTATGCAACAAGTCATACAAATACAAGAAACAAAAACAGAAAATTACAGCTACTTGTAGGTTTACATGATGTGTTTAGGAGTTTTGTTGAAATAACCTCGCTAAAAAAATCCAACAAGGCCTTACCCCAAATGACCCAAATACTACAGTAAATAACGAGCATAAATTTGAATTATTTCAACCAACAACACCAGAAGAAATTGAACAAATTATTACAGGTATGAAAGGAGGTTCTGCCCCTGGTTTTGATGGGGTCACAATACAAACACTGAAATGTATAAAATCACAAGTATCAAAACCATTAACTCATATAATCAATACAAGTTTTCAAAGCGGAGTTTTTCCATCCATGTACAAACAATCTGTAATTATACCAATATTTAAAACCGGCAATCCGGAAGAACCAACCAATTACCGCCCTATTTCTTTACTATCAAACATTGCAAAAATATTTGAAAAAATTGCCAAAAAAAGAATAACTCAGTTCATAAAGATTAATAATATAATTCACGAAAATCAGTTTGGATTCATGGAAAACAAAAGCACAAAAGACGCCATTGCTAAATTATCTAGTACCATACAAGACGCTTTAGACAAATCATTAAAATGTGTTGGTATTTTTGTTGATCTCCAAAAAGCCTTCGACAGCATATCTCATGTCAAACTAATACAAAAATTAAAGATCGTAGGTTTTAATGACACAGCATTAAGTTGGCTAAAAAGTTATCTTCACCAAAGAACACAAGTTGTAAAAATTAATCACGCATCTAGTCTACCACTCACAAGTGATTTTGGGATACCACAAGGTACTGTTTTGGGTCCTTTACTTTTTATCATGTACGTAAACGATATTTTCAAACAAAACCTCAGCGGAACAGTTATATCTTACGCAGATGATACAATTATCATAATTAAGGGTAATGACTGGAAAATTGTAAATGAAAATGCAAATAATGACATCCAAATCCTAAAAAACTGGTTCGATACAAATCTACTTACAATTAACGCAAAAAAAACAGTTTATATACCATTCACAATAAATAAATTCAAAACTAACCCCAACATTCATATAATAATACACAACAAAAAATGTAACAAAGATGTTTGTAATGAATCATGTACCATACTAAACCAAACAACTGAAATAAAATACCTCGGTGTAATTGTAGACCAACATATGAAATGGAACAGACACATATGTGAACTTGTTAAACGCATTAGAAAATGTATCTATATATTCATTAGATTAAGAAATGTTCTCAAGATAAACAACCTGAAAAAAGTCTATTACGCACCAGTCCAATCATTACTTCAGTATGGAATCATTGGGTGGGGAGGTGCATATGAAAAATTTTTAAGCTCTGTTAAAGTGGTACAAAAACTAATTATCAAAGTAATTTTGAAAAAAAAAACAACTTTCTCTTCAGCATCATTGTTCAAAATTTTCGAAGTACCAAAAATTGAAGACCTCTATAAAAAAGATGCAATATTACAAATATATAAAGAAACTGTAGTAAAAAAACTTAAATTTAACTCATCCTTAAGGCATAATTTTAACATCCAAATTCCTCTATTTTCAACACAACAAATGCACAATAACTACATTTACAAAGGCATAATATATTTTAATAGTCTTCCCGAAGAAGTGAAAAAAATACCAGATTTTATTTTATTCAAAAAGAAGGTCAAATTTATCTTTAAAAAAAATTAATATCACCTATCAAATGTTATAACTTCAATTCATGTTTCAACCAAAATTAACGTCACAATCCTCTTTTAAGTTTATATTTATTGTACTGTAATAATGTTAATTACTGATATAAACATGAAATAATTGTCAAATAACTCCTACGCCAAGCTCAAGAGCTAGCACTCTTCATTGGAGTAGAAATTCAACAACATATGTTTTACACTATTACTTATTTTTAACTTATTTTATGTACAATGTAACAATGTTATAAGTTAAACAATAAAAAAAAAAAAATAAAAAAAAATGTTTTAAATGATCCACCAAACTTGCCAAGTTGATATTAAATATGTCAACATCACCCAAGTAATGATTTCCCATTGTGTGAAGTCGTTGTATCGGAGAGTGGGCAATGTAGTTACGCTTATGCGTGCTGCAGAAGAATATTGTATTTTGGAAAATTTTATTGTTAAATTATAAAAACAATTGTCTATGACTTTACTGTCTATGTTTAACTCATAATTTTTTGACACATGCTTTCTTTAACGTCCATTGTTTCATCCAGTCACCCGCGCAGTTTAACGCATAATCCCATACTTGTGATTTATTAGTAACTATACATTAAGTATAGTTACGATAGTTGATATTAGTTAGTGATAATTTTTATTTTCATTGCTATTCATTTTGGTAGCGACCACTGTTCTTATGTCATGCTCAAATGTCTAAAACTACCTAGTTTTACTTGCGCCAATCTGTACCCAAAACGGAACGGTAATTCCTATTTAAATATAAATATATCTGACCATTAACGACGACTTTTTCAACCGTTTTCAAATGTTTTAACTTCAGGGTCAAGGTACCTACACACGTAATTATATTCTAATTTCCAATAATGGGTTATGAATACTATATTTGACGGCCGGCATAGTCCAGTGGTAACGCATTGGACTGCCATTCCGAAGGTCGCGGGTTCGAACCCGGCGTGCGCAAATAAATTTTATTTGATTAATTTGTGTTATTTCACAATTAATTAATTAAAATAATATATAGTATATTTGCGGCACGTTCCAGAGTGGAAGATACTACCAGTATCGCCCTGGTGTAAGACCACCATTCAGAATTGAAACGTTGCTCCAAATGGCTAAAGCCGTGTTTAGTGACTAGATCTGAATAGCCAGGTACTTCCCCACCTTCCTCTTTCGCTTCCCCACTTACCTTCAGCCTCACAACATCCCCCTATTGGGGATGCCATAGTCTCACTGGCTCCAGACGGGAGCAGTTGGGACTCTTGTGAGGTATTCTCTATAAAAAAAAAAAAAATCTTGGTTTTTACAGAATATTACAAGCCAAACCAAATTTTCACTGCAGATACAAAGTACGGTTCCGTCACAACTATGTTATTTTTCAGGTATATTTGTTTGGCTGGAACATATTACCAAACGCTACCACAGCAGTGCCATGGATCTACCAAATCAAGAGACTGTTTCCATCAAGACGGAACCAGGTCCCCAGGAAGAAGGCGGAGATGAAATACCGTATACAGATATAAATATCGATCTTCCAGATATAAAGAAAGAATGTTTGCAATATGCGGAAAGTACTCAGACAGACGGTTAGTAGCATTACATACGTATAATTTGTAGATAGTTAAATTCGGGTATTCGGAATCCATGTCCGTTTCGAAATGTCGTGTAAACAGGACGTATTTACTTTCAAATAAATCTTTGCTATAACTGCTTAGCTACAAAACTCTTTTAGCTCAAGTATTGCTCACAATAAACCCTCATCTGTTTTTGACATTTATTCGTGTCTATTAACTAAATATTTATGAAAGAAAATTTCATTCCATTGACTTATAATAATAAAACCGTGTTCTGAAGGTAGTCAAGAGTAAATGTTTTCCTTCTTGAAACATCAGTCCTTGAAGTAACATCTGGCATCTTTATGTTTTCCTATATTAAGCTTAAAGTCTTTTCACCTTATTCTTGCTCCTGTGTGGTCAATCAAGGTTATCTTTTGTCGTAAATATTTTACTTTAATTTAAACTTTTTAATTTTAATTAAATACAAGCTTTTTGTGTATGATTGACGGTTAAAATACTTTTTTGTTTTGTTTTTCAGGTTGCTTTAATACAGAGTCTGTTACCATCAAGGCGGAGCTTGGACCCCAAGAAGAAGATGAAGGGGGATCTCCATATACGGAAATTGACATAGACCTGCCGGATGTTAAAAAGGAGTGCTTAGAACGCTTTGAAAGAATTGTCAAGACAACGGGTAAAATGTTTTTTCATTCTTAGTAGTCCAGTTAATCTAGACAAAAAAACCTGATTGCTGATTTTTTCAGGTAGTAAGTACCTACCAAGGGAGTTCTAAGCCATTATGTCTCCAAAACTAGAACATGTGAAAAAATTAAATCCAAAATGGAACTCCTTATAAAACTACCTACAAATAATTGTGGAATTGTGGTTTAAAAAAATTATTTGATTTTTATATTTTTTTGAAGCTTATATTTTTCATTTTATTTTAAGGTCAACGAAAAAGTATCCAAACATAGTATTTGCCATTATTATTACCACATTTCTAAGGCAGTTAGAAAATAACTCACATTTTCTGGAAAACTGAATTTGTGAAAAAAGATGTTTTCGATGTAAAGATTATGAATATTGCAAAACATAAATACGTGAATGGAGCTTAGAAGTGAAATCTAAATGGTCGAGTGTGTTTGATTTGGTTGCTGCAGAAGTTATTTCGTAGTTAATACTGACAGTTTATAATACAGAAATAAAGGGAAATAATAATTAACATCTGTCGCACTGATTTCCCGTATTCACATAAATTCCTGAAAAAAAAACAACCGAGCAGAATTGGAGTGTTCTGTTATATGCGGCCTCTGAAATGGTTTATCCTGCAGCAACACGTCTGAAAATACTGAGGAGATATTTGAAGATGAATGTGATGCCCGGTGAATGAATATTTTCTGTAGCTTAAAACTATGATCTATGAAAAGTCTTTGTTAGAATAATAATTTTTAATTCTTCACATTACATTGCAAACACTATTTATTGCTAAAATTGTTTTATAAAGTAAATCTATTTAAAACTCGGCGTTTCAATTCAAAAGTATAAATAAGTGCTAGGCACAAATTAGTCACCTGTTCCTGTGTGAACCTATTTTTTTACTGATATATGAGTTCTTTTCTGACACGAAAGTAATAAGTCACATGAAGCTTACTATTAATCGTTTTTTTTTCAAAATTATTTTCAGATCTGAAGACACAATCAACTGAAACCACGGAGTGCCACATGCTGACTCACAGTGCCAAAAAACCTTTTTCATGTTCTGAGTGCAGTTATAGATCTAATCTTAAGTACCTACTGACGAGGCACATGTTGACCCACATCGGTGTAAAACCCTTTTCGTGTTTTGTTTGCAACTATTCATTCGCTCGAAAGAATTATTTAACGAGCCACATGCTGACTCACAGTGGAGAAAAACCTTTTTCATGTTCTGTGTGCAAGTATTCATGTTCTCGAAAGGTTTATTTGACTAACCACATGCTGACTCACACTGGAGAAAAACCTTTTTCATGTTCTTTGTGCAATTACTCATTTTCGCAAAAAGGAAATTTGATAAGCCACATGCTGACTCACACTGGAGAAAAACCTTTTTCATGTTTGGATTGCAACTATTCGTTTTCTCAAAAAAGCTATCTAAAGAAACACATGCTGACTCACACTGGAGAAAAACCTTTTTCATGTTTCGATTGCAACTATGCGTGTTCTCAAAAAAGCTATCTAAAGAAACACATACTGACTCACACTGGAGAAAAACCTTTTTCATGTTTGGATTGCAACTATTCGTGTTCTCAAAAAAGCTCTCTAAAGAAACACATGCTGACTCACACTGGAGAAAAACCTTTTTCATGTTCTTGGTGCAATAACTCATTTTCGCAAAAAGGACATTTCATAAGCCACATGCTGACTCACACTGGAGAAAAACCTTTTTCATGTTTGGATTGCAACTATTCGTGTTTTCAAAAAAGCTATCTAAAGAGACACATGCGGACTCACACTGGAGAAAAACCATTTTCATGTTCTTTGTGCAATAACTCATATTCGCGAAAGGGAAATTTGATAAGCCACATTCAAATTCACACTAGAAAAAAAGCTTTTTAATGTTCTTTGTGCAATAGCTCATTTATTCAAAAGGAAAAATTGACGAGACATATGCTGACTCACAGTACGCTGCCTTAGTTCTTGTATGTTCAATCGACCATTTAGCAAATTTTACAGGAGACGTTTTTTTTGTTTTTACAGGCAAATTCTAAAAAATTCTCGATTTGGTCATTTCGTTTAATACATATGTGTAACAGAAAATTATAAAACATCATTTTATGAAGATTGAAGATTTAATATGCCCAAATTATGACTTTAAAGGTGGACGTTGAACATGGCTTGAAAATGATGAATGATTATTTTGGATATTGAACATATCGTCTGGAGATTGAACAATTCCGCTCCCATAAGTTTGAGGTATTTTTTGTTCAATTAGCCAATTAGTGGTAAATTGTGTATACAGGATGATTTTCAGATTTCAAATACTTTACTTTTATCTTAGTAAGTAGTTGACTTAAAGTATTACTTTAAAATATACAAACAGAGTCCTTGAGTTGATTTTCCACAAAAACTGCTCTATATAAATCATCCAATATTTTGGATGTTTGAAAATAATGCACAAGCACAAAGGTACCTACCGCTAATATAGTACTTTAAGTTGTCAGTGCATGCGTGATGTGAAATATTTTTACATCGTACGTATTACGGCCTCCGTGGTCTAGGGGTACTCTTGACTAGAAATCCGGAGGTCGCAGATTCAAATCCCGGCGTGCGCAAGTAAATTTTATTTGATTCATTTATGTTATTTCACAAATTATTCATTAAAAATAACATAGAGTCTATTTGCGGCATGTTCCAGAAAGGAAGATATGGTGTAAATACCACCATAAGAATTGAAATGGCTTTAGCCGTGTTTGGTGATCAGATCTGAATAGATACTCACATACCATCTCTCTTCTCCTTCATCCTCCTTCCTCTCTTTCTCATCTCCATCTCCTTCCCCTCCACACTACCTTCAGCCTCACAATATACTAATACACACCAATTGGGGATTCCATAGTCTCACTGGCTCCAGATGGTTGGGAGCAGTTGAGACTGTGTTCGGTATTCCATAAAAAAAATCCCGAGTGATGCGTAAAATTATTGAACTTCAATTTTCAGTTGAAATTTTTTTTTTTATTGTTTCGTTACCTACATTTGATAAATGTAATTTTTAAAGTTTACTTACTTTAGAAAGATTTTTTTTTTCTTTCGGAAGGTCTTATTTGCCATGAGCTTATTATTTATGTTGATTATCATGAGTAAAATATTACTTTTTTAAATATTTTAAGCTCTTAAAATCCTAAAATTATTATATCCTGCGATTTGGGTTATGTTAAAATTACATTTATTGTTGTTAGTCGCTTGCCTAGTTAGTTTTATTGTAGTTCCTACATAGGAATATGTTTATTGTTTTTTTATGTGACTAAAAAAAACAAAAAATTAAAAAATTTTAATTGAATTAATTGAAAATTGAAATATTTGGACTTCGTTTTCATCAGCGATCTCAGCAGTGATAACGAACTAAATATGTGTCGTAGATGTCTTTCAATCAGACTATGAGGACAGTCGACTTTTTGCATATTTCCATTTCCTGGCTCTTTTGTTGTATTTCTTGAATAAAAATAAGTTTTAATGCACTAATATAATTAATTTATACTCATTTTGGGTAAAAGTCCTAAGTTTGTAAATAAATAATTGAATAAATAAATAATAAATGAAGCATCCTGTATATTTGCCTAGCAAATTCAAGAAGTACATGTAAAATATGGTGAAAAAGTTTATAAATGACATAATTTTAAGACTTACCTTTCTATTTGAGCTACTGTTCTAAGGTATATTGATTCTGGAGTCGGTGAAGTCATTTTTTAGTTCAATAACAGTATATATTCGCAATTAAACGTATTTTTAGTGGAACAATTTCGTTGTTAGAAAACAATTAAAAATCAACATGGCCGCACATTTTAACTAGCCGGCTCCTGATTGGTTGACAGTGGAGATTGAACATTCAAGACCTCAACGTTCGGCGGGATGTTGTACAAATATCTATGAACTTTCTAAAAAATATTATATTCATAACTTTGAGTGTTTGAATGTTCAATATCCAGGAGATTGAACAAATAAGAACTGAAACATTGATCCGTGAGTGGATATTGGCAATCGAAAAATGCTTGAAATGTCACTTAAAAACCAAAAATATGTTTTTTTTTAGCTTCATTAATGCGCAATAGGCTAATGAACATATTGGCATTTATAACTCAGTTTTGCAAAAAAAGGTCTATTGAACATACAAGAACTAGGACAGCGAGTATTGAAAACACTTTTTCGTGTTCCAAATAATTTTTTTAAGTGCAACTATCCAGGTACTCAATAGAAATTTTTGACGTGCCACGTGCTGACTTACGCTATAGAAAATCTTTTTTTATGTTCTTTATGCAATTATTCATATTCTCAAAAGTGAAAGTTTTCGAGACACATACTGACTCACAGTAAAGAAATTTATCAAAGTGCAACTCTTCATTTTTTTCAAAAGAAAGAATCACGTGCGTTTTCAATGTCCAGAAAGACCTTTTTCATGTTTCAAGTCATATCTGAAGTGGCACATGCTGACTCATACTGGAGAAAAAACCTTTTATGTTCCAAGTGCAACTATTTACGTTCTCGAAAGTGTTATTGGCCTAATCTGTTTTGTGCCAATATCGTTATCTACTCAAAAGGGAAGTAGTACGGTATAAAAACTTTATAAATGTCCTATGTTTAGTTTTGTTCATGATCTTTGTTAATTTTATCGGAATAAATATTACACGAGGCATTTGCTGACTCACCGTCGATAATAAAGAAATCATGTTTTTTTAATTTTTTTATTATTCTCACAAAGAACATTCCAATACTACAGTAACATTTCCAAGAATGACGTTTTAAAAAGCACTCGGAACACGCGAAAGCTTTTTTTCCACTGTGGTTCACCGTGTGTCTGGTTTCGTTGGAAAAATCCAGGTAGTCTTTCTTAATATTCCAAAGGTCTATGTCCTGATCTGTATCCGGCATTTCACATCCGTCTAAACACGTCTGAAAGATTATTTTTCCTAGTTTTTGTTTTTGCAAAAAGATGCACATTGAGTAATGTAAGTGTTCTCATGTATAACATACGGGAAAAATTCGGAATTTTGCGCGGGAAGGTACGTTTGCACAAGAGTACATATTTAATATAATCATCATGTAACGGGTTGGATTATCTCTATCGCAGGTATGTCATAAAACAGTCCCCCTAGCTCTGATGATGAGAGTCTCGTCTCTGCCTGGAATGGTGGCAAACCCTTACTTTAAGTCAGCATTTGGGGCTCTAATAATCAAAGCGGTTCCATGATAAATCAACACACTGACGATTTAACACACATTTCAAATGTGATATAAAGTCATTAGAAACGATGAAAAGAAAAACCTTACCTAACCTAACCTTCTTAACCCTGTTAATAAAGTTTTAGTTTGATCATTTTCCATGACTTTATATAATTTTTAAAATGTGTGTTAAATCGTCAGTGTGTTGATTTATCCGGTCACAGTTATTCATTAATCCACATATGCGACTTATCTATTTTCACAATATTAACCACCCAATATCAACATAGGCGCTCAAAGATACCTATCAATTGACGCCCACTGTGGTTTCATAGCACCATATACCTTTTTCGACTCAAAATCTAAAGTCTACTTATAGTCTACTTATTATTCCCACGGTTTTGGGACCATTATTATTTATTATATGTGTCAATGATATATTCAATATTTCCAAATATGGAGACACTGTCTCTTACGCTGACGATACAGTCCTACTACTAAAAGCAAACACCTGGTCAGAATTAAATAACATGGCAAATACAGATATCAATGAACTAAAATTATGGTTTGATGAAAACCTGTTGACTTTAAATTCTAAAAAAACTTATTATTTACCATTTTTCATTAAAAAACAAGAAACACCTAAAGAAATAAACATAATTATCCACTCTGTGAAAAATACAGAAAACCACAAATGCAATATGTTATGCACAAACATAGAAAGCAAGACCGATATTAAGTATACTAGCTAGCTACCTAGGCATAACAATAGACCAGCGTTTAAAATGGTCCCCACATATAAATATTCTGAACAACAGAATAAGGAAACTAACATATATATATTTAGATGTTTAGAGATATTTACTTAGAACCACATACTTCGCTTTCTGTCAATCAATTATACAATACGGCATTATAGGCTGGGGCGGTACATATAAAAATCAAACACAAAGAATTTACATATCACAGAAACTAATAATAAAAACCATATTAAAAAAACCCTATACACATATTCGTCCAAACCTTAAATTAACTGACCTTAAATTCAAAGAATTTAAGGTCAGAAAATTAAGTGCATTATACTTCTACGATGCAACATTACAAATTTATAAAAATTATATTCAAAATAAGATTGCACCCTTTAAAAATAACAGAAATCTTAGACAAACGTCAATACTTCCTACTCCTAAATGTAAAAAAAAAACAATAGGACAGTTCAACCATGAATATCTCGGAGTTAAATTTTTTAACTCATTACCAGAAAAAATTAGAAATATGAACGCAAATATAAACGAATTCAAAAGCCACCTTAAAAAGTATTCCGAACAGTTGAATTGAATCATATCAAATATAAACCAACATAACAACACCCCCCATACACACAAGCTCTGCTTATTTATGGGGGTACATCAAATACGTATTTTATGTTATTAATAACTGTACTATATTGTGTAATGTAATTCGTGTATCCTTTTTTACTAATAAAAAAAAAGATATTTAATTTATTTGGGGTTTACCTTCGTATTCCTTCAGTGTTGTGACACTTTACAACACTGAAACCGCACCTTCAGGGAAGATATAATAAGGAAGTTGAGTAAAAAATATTTTGACTTATAAAAAATATGTTCATGTAGATCAAAAAATATCGATTCTAAATAAATAAATATATTTCTATATTATTATTCTTAGAATTAGTTAAACGTTCTTGAAAAAGCATTCAATAGCAATAGACTGTATACGCTCCACGATTGGTCGAAAGAATTCTGACGTCACATGTGTCGTGATTGTACGTACAACAGATCACCTATGGTGCATCTCTTTCTATTACATGAGAGATGGTCGGTTTAGATGAGAGAGGTGTATAGGCCAAAGGTTTATTTGGGTTTGTCAAATATATGTACGTATTTGTTGTTATTATTATATGAAATGGATTTCTAAAGATACATATTCGTATAGTGCTTTATAATAATATGTTGTTTATTGCATAACTTAGAAGTTTTTATTATTATACATGTCACATAGCATGTGATACACTTCAGGCCGCCGGCCGCCCAGAAAAGTCAAACAGTGAACTGGGCGGTAAACCGTTATTTTACTATTGGTCTTTACTTTTCTGCGCGGTGGTCCTGAATTCGCGCGGGGAACGTCAACAAGTAGCGACGGCAATACGGTACAAGTACCGTACCGGGCGAGAAAAGCAAATATTCTAACTTAAAATATTAATTTAACTATGAAATCTTAATCAATTTTCTTTTTTTTTAATAACATCAATTCTAATAGACGGTTAACATTGGTAAAAAAATTACTGGAATTCCTTGTTGAAGAATTACAAATTTTTCGATACAAAATGCTTATGCGACGTGGTTTTCACAGTTCTAATGACGCCACACCACACCCCGCCTCTTACCGCTCGGATTCCGCTCGTTTTGGCGGGCTTAATAAAATTTAAACTTTGAGAATTAATTTAATTATGAAAACAAACTTAAAAAAAAAAAAAAAAATACCAGTATTTAAGTTTGAATGCGAACGTTGATAAAAAAAATAAAAAAAATGGACTCAACTTCCTTATTAACAAAGAATAGAGTATTGTTGTGGTAGACAATGGCTGGCTGTCAAATTTATCACTTGTTTCGGGTCTTCAGGTTACGTCACGAGCTCACGAGCGGCCGAATGCATTTTTATTATCGAAAACTTCCTGTATGAGCCAACCTTATAAAATACGTTTTCTACAAACCTTGAAGAATAACAACATGATGTTATAGTACACTTGACTAATATTATTGGAATGAATCGACGAGATCGGGTTTTTGAAATTTATTTATTTTTATTTTATTTATTTATTACGCCCAGAGGGCTTATACATGGTTGGTAGTATAATTTTAAGTTGACATATACTTTAAAACATAAAAAGTAAGAATAAAATTACATTTTATAAAAGCTATGCAACAATTCATACAAATACAAGAAACAAAAACAGAAAATTACAGCTATTTGTAGGTTTACATGATGTGTTTAGGAGTATTGTTGAAATAAATGTTTTAAATCATGCACCAAACTTGCCAAAATGATATTAAATCATGGTGTGAAGTCGTTGTATCGGAGAGTGGGCAATGTAGTTACGCTTATGTGTGCTGCTGCAGAATATTGTATTTTGTCAAATTTTATTGTTAAATTATAAATATAATTGTCTATGACTTTAATGTCTATGTTTAACTCATAATTTTTTGACACATGCAGAGTGGTATATTTATGACACATGCTTTCTTTAACGTCCATTGTTTCATCCAGTCACCCATGCAGCTTAACGCATAATCCCATACTTGTGATAGTTATTAAGTATAGTTACGATAGTTGATATTAGTAAGTGATAACTTTTATTTTCATTGCTCTTCATTTTGGTAGCGACCACTGTTCTTATGTCATGCTCAAATGTCTAAAACTATCTAGTTTAACTTACGCCAATCGGTACCCAAAGCGGAACGGTAATTCCTATTTAAATATTAATATATCTGACCATTAACGTCGACTTTTTCAACCGTTTTCAATTGTTTTAACTTCAAGGTCAAAGTACACACGTAATTATATTCTAATTTCCTACTATGTGTTATGAATACTATTTCTTGGTTTTTACAGAATATTACAAGCCCAACCAAATTTTCACAGCAGATACAAAGTAGGGTTCCGTCACAACTATGTTCTTTTTCAGGTATATTTGTTTGGCCGGAACAAATTACCAAACGCTACGACAGCAGTGCCATGGATCTACCAAATCAAGAGACGGTTTCTATCAAAACGGAACCAGGGCCCCAGGAGGAAGGCGGAGATGAAATACCGTATACAGATATAAATTTCGATCTTCCAGATATAAAGAAGGAATGTTTGCAATATGAGGAGAGTACTCAGACAGACGGTTAGTTTTCATTGCATTCGTATAAAATGTAGAATATTAAATTCGGATATTCGGAATCCATGTCCGTTTCGAAATGTCGTGCAAACAGGACGTATTTACTTTAAAATAAATCTTTGCTATAACTGCTTAACTACAAAACTCTAAGCTCAAGTATTGCTCACAATAAACCCTCATCTGTTTTTGACATAAATTCGTGTCTATTAACTAAATATTTATGAAAGAAAATGTCATTCCATTGACTTAAAATAATAAAACCGTGTTCTGAAGGTAGTCAAGAGTAAATGTTTTCCTTCTTGAAACATCGGTCTTTGAAGTAACATCTGGCATCTTTATTATTTCCTATATAAAGCTTTAAGTCTTTTCACCTTATTCTTGCTCCTGTGTGGTCAATCAATGTTAACTTTTGTCGTAAATATTTGACTTTAATTTAATTTTTTTTAAATTTTAATTGAAAATAAGCTTTTTGTTTAGATTGACGGTTAAAAAACTTTGTTGTATTGTCTTTCAGGTTGCTTTAATATAGAGTCTGTTACCATCAAGGCGGAGCTTGGACCCCGAGAAGAAAATAAAGGGGTGTTTCCAAATACGAAAATTGACATAGACCTGCCGGATGTTAAAGAGGAGTGTTTAGAACGCTTTAAAAGAACTGTCAAGACAGCAGGTAAAATGTTTTTTTCCCTCTTAGTAGTCCAGTTAATCTAGACAAAAAACCTGAATGCTGATTTTTTCAGGTAGTAATTACCTACCGAGGAAGTTCTAAGCCATTATGTCTCCGAACCTAGAACATGTGAAAAAATTAATTCCAAAATGGAACTCCATATAAAACTACCTACAAATACTTGTTAGATTGTGGTTTAAAAAAATTATTTGATGTTTATATTTTTTTTGAAACTATAATAATTTCTTTTACTTTAAGGTAAACGACAAAGTATCCAAACATGGTATTTGCCATTATTATTGCTACATTTCTAAGGCAGTTAGAAAATAACTTAAATTTTCTGGAAGACTGAATTTGTGAAAAAAGATGTTTTCGTTATAAAGCTTATGAATATCGCAAAACATAAATACGCGAATGGAGCGCAAAAGTGAAATCTAAATGGTAGAATGTGTTTGATTTGGTTGCTGCAGAAGTAATTTCGTAGAAAATACTAACAGCTTATAATACAGAAATAATAATAAACATTTGTCGCACTGATTTCCCGTATTCACATAAATTCCTAAAAAAAAACAACCGAGCAGTATTGGAGTGTTCTGTTATATGCGGCCTCTGAAAAGTTTCATCCTGCAGCAACACGTCTGAAAATACTGCTGAGATATTTGAATATGAATAAGATGCCCGCTTAATGAATATTTTCTGAAGCTAAAAATATAATTCATGTAAAGTCTTAGTTAGAATAATAATTTTTAATTCTTCACATTACATTGCTAACACTATTTATAAATAAAATTGTTTTATAAAGTAAATCTTTTTAAAAGTCGGGGTTTCAATTCAAAAGTATAAATAAGTGCAAGGCACAAATAAGTCACCTGTTCCTGTGGGAACCTATTTTTTACTTTTACGTTAGTTCTTTTCTGAAACGAAACTAATAAGTCACATGAAGCTTACTATTAATCCTTTATTTTCAAAATTATCATCAGATCTGAAGACACAATCAACTGAAACCACGGAGTGCCACATGCTGACTCACAGTGGCAAGAAACCTTTTTCATGTTCTGAGTGCAGTTATACATCTAATCTTAAGTACCTACTGACAAGGCACATGTTGATCCACATCGGTGAAAAACCCTTTTCATGTTCTGTGTGCAACCATTCATTCGCTCGAAAGAATTATTTGACGAGCCACATGCTGACTCACAGTGGAGAAAAATGTTTTAAATGTTCCGAGTGCAACTATTCATCTTTTCAAAAGAAATATTTAACGAGCCACATGCTGACTCACACTGGAAAAAAATGTTTTAAATGTCCCGAGTGCAACTATTCATCTTTCTATAAGAAAAAATTGACGATTCACATTCTGACTCACACTGGAGAAAAACCTTTTTCATGTTTGGAGTGCAATAACTCATTTTCTCAAAAAGGCTCTCTAAAGATACACATGCTGATTCACACTGGAAAAAAATGTTTTAAATGTTCTGAGTGCAACTATTCATCTTTCTATAATAAATATTTGGCGAGCCACATGCTGACTCACAGTGGCATAAAACCTTTTTCATGTTCTGAGTGCGTTTATACATCTAATCGAAAAAACCTACTGACGAGGCACATGTTGACCCACATCGGTGAAAAACCCTTTTCATGTTCTATGTGCAACTATTCATGCTCTCGAAAGGATCATTTGACTAGCCACATGCTGACTCACACTGGAGAAAAACCTTTTTCATGTTCTTTGTGCAATAACTCATTTTCACAAAAGGGACATTTGATAAGCCACATGCCGACTCACACTGGAGAAAAACCTTTTTCATGTTTGGATTGCAACTATTCATGTTCTCAAAAAGGCTCTCTAAATATACACATGCGGATTCACACTGGAAAAAAACCTTTTTCATGTTCTTTGTGCAATAACTCATATTCGCAAAAGGGAAATTTGATAAGCCACATGCTGACTCACTCTGGAAAAAAAGCTTTTTCATGTTCTTTGTGCAAAATCTCATTTATTCAAGAGGGAAAATTGACGAAACATATGCTGACTCACAGTGGCGAAAACACTTTTTCGTCTTCCAAATAATTCTTTTAAGTGCAATTATACATTTACTAAAAGAAATATTTGACGTGCCACGTGCTGACTCACGCGGGAGAAAAACTTTTTTCATATTTTTTGTGCAATAATTCATATTCTCAAAACGGAAATTTGTTGAGACACAAACTTATTCACAGTAGAGAAAAAAGTTTTAATTTGTCGAAGTAAATCACGCGCATTTTCACTGTCCAGAAAAACCTTTTTTATGTTTCAAGCCATATCTGAAGTGGCACATTTTGACTCATACTGGAGAAAAAACTTTATATGTTCCGAGTGCAACTCTTTACGTTCTCGAAAGTGTTATTGGCCTGATCTGTTTTGTGCCGAACAGAACTATTCATCTCCTCAAAAGAGAAGTATTACGGTATAAAAACTTTATAAATGTCCTATGTTTAGTTTTTTTCATAATCTTTGTTCATTTTATCGAAATATATATTATACGAGACATTTGATGACTCACCGCCGATAATAAACAATACATGTTTTTTTTCTTATTATTCTCTCAAAGATCATTCCAATACTACAGTAACATTTCCAAATATTACAAACCGATCAAGATCACGTGGCGTTTTGTTAATTAACAAAAAAATACCAAAATATAAATATATATTTCTTTTTTTAACATATCCTCTTCAAATATCATATCAGAATTCTAACTAACCAATAGCTTATTGTCGCAATTTATTATGTACCTACCCTTGCAATATCATCATCTCTGCTTTATTCCAACTGAATAGAATAACTTTATGTACTTACCACCTACCACCTGCTTATTAATCGAAATTTAATAATATTATTTTTTATTTTACAACATCCATATTCTTAAATTTATTTACATTTATTATGTATCTAATTTAGTAACTGCTATATTGGTCTATTTCATTATATACACTTTTGTTTTCATATTATATTAACTTGTTGTTTTCTTACTTTATAAATAAAAACTTTCATTCTTTTCTTTACCTTATGTATACTGTAATGGCACTACTCCCCGACTCAAATACGAGAAACTTTTTTCTCTATTGAATTGGGTAGTAACGTTAAAAAGAAAACATTTTATTGTGATTATTTTTTAAAACAATATTCTTTTCTTCTGTAAATCTGTAATATGTATATATTTCAAATAAAAAATGTTTTAGAAACCACAACCTGATAAAACACGTGCTGAATCATAGTGAAGAATTTTTTTATGATTGTTTACTATTGTGTTACTAATTATTCATGTTCTTATAGGGATGTTAATATTAAAACACTCATGACCTATGCTTCTCTTACCACTTTCAGTCATAACTGTATTTGTGTACAACTTACTATATTGTCTAATATAGTTTTCGTGTTCTTGTGACGTTTTCATAAATATTGTGTTCGTGTGTACTGGTACATTTTGTATATTATAGTTTAAAAGTGTTATGTTTCTCGTTTATTCATAGAATTTCTAATTCTTAATTAGTTTCTTTGAATAGTATTTTCGTGGGGACATGTGTTTTATAGTTGATGAGTTTTATTAATAATTTTACTATGTATTATTTGCTTATCGGTAAAGTTAGTAATGTGTGTTTTTCTTCATATTTATATCAGTTAATTTGGGTGGGACTGTATTAAGCTAAAGTATAAGCCCATCTTTACATCTGTTGGTAGAAGGTTAGCGATTCTACCAAATACATCAATTAGTTGAATGATTTTTTTTTATTTCAGCCTTTCTATGTGCTGTTTAAAGGTCAAGTGTTTGTCACTTTGTAGGCCCAGTTATATTTCACATTTGGAATATGAGTGGCCCCAGTAAGGATCCTTGAGGAACTCCGTAGTTTTTGCTCTCGAATTATCTCCCATGCTAACATATTATTTTTTGTTATTTAAAAACAATTTATAAAAATAAAAACTCTTTATACACATGTTGTAAGTATGTCTCATGCCCAGCTTTCGGGTAGGTATATAGTTAAGGGAAAGATAATCTCTATCACGTATTCTGCTGTTTTTCTTAACATACTCAAGTATCTGGTTCACCTGGTCGACGCAATATAGTTGTTCGTCCCCGATTTATTCTACCATTTACCTTCGCGTTATATTTTATTTTATTACGAAGATCATACAAGTTTCGAAGTTGGCGCACCTGGTGTTTAACAGTAAGTGTGTTCGGTCCCACATGTTTGTCGGCCAATCTTTTTCAGTCATAGTAAATTCTTCCGATTGAGATGTCATCGTGCGCTCCCGCCACCTCATGTCCGTTTAAGATCCGCGTGAAATTCTGGATTATTTTGTACAGTAGGGCAAAGCTTTTCTGGACTATATCTTGACGGGGGATGAGACGTGGATGTGCTACAACACTCCAGAATCTAAAATACAATCACTTCAGTGATGACATCCATCTTCCCCAGCCATCAAAAAGTTCAAGACGACCCATTCAGCCAGAAAAGTCGACGGTTGGGAAACGTTTTACGATTGTCTTTAAAAAACTTTTATAGGGCTTCATCACATTATCAGCTTAATGTGATTAATTGTGACCTCAGAACGGGGTACTCCGGTAAGGTCACATTTTTTTCAGGCATTGTAAAAATCAATAAAAAAAGGTTCGACTTTTTTAAGTGTTTAATTGGGTTATTAAAGATATCAATTTTATTATTAATGCCATGAATATTTTTTTTGTAGATACCTGTGTGCGTTTCTAGAGTTAATGTTTTTACTTTTTTATCCTAACGTCTAACAATTATTTTATTTTTGTATTATTTTTTATTTATTCATTTATTAAAATTAAATGTGTGAAGATGCAAAATGTGGTCTAGAAAATAATAAAGTGGTTTTCTGAATAACGGTTTAAAATACTGTTACCTTTTCTGTCTAAGAATCGTTGATTCTTTTTTTAAATTATATCAACTTATATTATATTTATTTTAGACTGATATATTGACGATTATTTATATTTAGAAATAAGTCATTTATTTGTAACATCTATTTAATAGATCTACGTTAATTTGTAAAACAGACAGTCGTCAGCTAATAATTCTTAATGTACTCCATCAAATAAAGAATCTGTCATCCACAAGCATTTTTCGCTATAATTTGTATTTCTTTCCCACAAACTTAATTCTCTTTTACCTATGTTTTCCACTACACGATCTCTCTACAGATCTTCCTTACCAGCATTGTTATTTCATGGAAGTATCACCTCTTATGCAGACGATAGATTTGGTAGGTACTGATTTTAAACAGATAATGATTGGGATGCAGCATAAAACCAATGTTACACCATTAGCAACACAATCAAATAAATGACAATCCACCAAATTTGCACATAATTATAATAGACGAACACCTTAACTTGAAATACCGTATCAGCCATAACCTTAACACAATTATAAATAATCTATTACATTTTTTTTAGTCCAAAACTCTCTCACTCGAAAAATTACCCTCAGTCTATCATGCTTTCAAACAAATCTATTTCCATATTGAAGACAATATTAGTGATTTCTAAACGAAAATCTGAAACAGAAAAATCAGAAAAGGAAACGGTCACATCTGGGACTCGAACCCAGGACCCTTGTCTTTCCGGGACAGTGCTCTACCGACTGAGCTAATGGGACCCTATTCCCCTCGGTCACTTTTAACTGTATCATACTTCGAATAAGAACCACTAACATTGTCTTCATTTTTTCACCGCACATTTTTATTGGCAACTATCTTTATGTATGATCGCAAGATTCAACCCGAACTAAATGCAATCCAGACAGCGTCTTTTTAGATAAACCTATCTTATTATTTTTATTTTTTAATGTGCGACATCTGTTGACTTTTCTGCAAGTCTAGAATGAATATTTATTTTTCGGAATAACTTTATTGAGTAAAACCTCAAATTGTAATATTTAAATATTGAAGACAATATTAGTGATTTCTAAACGAAAATCTGAAACAGAAAAATCAGAAAAGGAAACGGTCACATCTGGGACTCGAACCCAGGACCCTTGTCTTTCCGGGACAGTGCTCTACCGACTGAGCTAATGGGACCCTATTCCCCTCGGTCACTTTTAACTGTATCATACTTCGAATAAGAACCACTAACATTGTCTTCATTTTTTCACCGCACATTTTTATTGGCAACTATCTTTATGTATGATCGCAAGATTTAACCCGAACTAAATGCAATCCAGACAGCGTCTTTTTAGATAAACCTATCTTATTTTTTTTCAACCTCAAACGAGGGGAATAGGGTCCCATTAGCTCAGTCGGTAGAGCACTGTCCCGGAAAGACAAGGGTCCTGGGTTCGAGTCGCAGATGTGACCGTTTCCTTTTCTGATTTTTCTGTTTCAGATTTTCGTTTAGAAATCACTAATATTGTCTTCAATATTTAAATATTACAATTTGAGGTTTTACTCAATAAAGTTATTCCGAAAAATAAAAATCTATTTCCTATAAAACAAGTCTAATCCTTGTCGAAATTAATAAATCTTATTATTAAATCAATATTAAAAATACCGAAGGATCATCTAACAAACCTTACTTTTGAAGAATTTAAATTATTAAAATTTTATGATCTAGTCCGGAAAAACATCAACATCAAAAATCTGTTAGTGAAAAAATAAGAAAATACACAGATTTAGGAAATGAAATAAAAAGAATTTGTCATTCTCAGACTATAAAAATATAACCATTCGTTATTTCGGCTACTGGCATTTTACCTAGCTCTCTCATTCAAAATTTAGGCGTATTAGATCTATCAAAAAATTTATATATAAAGATGCAAAAGTCGGTCATTTTGAATACATGTAGGATAACAAAAGATTTTTTAAATATTTATGTTGAGGGATCAGTAGGATTTATAGGCCCTGTTAGAAGATCTACCGAGCCGAACCCTCTGATATGAAAATATCTGGAGTCGGTGAATTATTTTCCCATTTGATCTCTGGTGAGTTGACGTGTTGTTATTGTATTGTTTGGTATTTATTTTGCTTATATAATGCACTTACATAATGTTGATTGACTAGATAATCATTTGCGGAAAAGTGTGTGGAGGGGTTTAGTTTTTCCTATGGGGAAGATTTAACCCGGACAACAAAATCGGAAGCATAAAAAAAAAAGAAATAATAATGCAATCGTAGTTTAACTGAAAGTCGCCCACGACAAAACATGTATTCCCAACACATCATTTGCGTGACATTAGCACAATATCTAGGGATAAAAAAACTTCACAAAAACTTCAAAAAATGACTTGAATTGGATGCCTGAATTTATTTTGAAGATTAAACCTAAGGTATTTCGAATATCGAATTTAAATATTATTTCTGTTCTTGACATAATATCAGTTCCAATATTGAAAATGACACTTAGATTCAAAACAAATCCGAATTCATATAACCAGAGCTACTGTCGCCCACAGAAAAACCTCAAGCAAAAAAAAAATTATTGTTTTTTTTTGTATTATCCTTAATCGATTAATCTGATGCAAATTAAAGATAAAACCAAAACTTGTCACTTGTAAAACCATCACTTTTTTGTCACACATGTAGATAATCCTATTCATATATATGATGTTTTTTATTCAACATTGTTTTAAGCATGTTATTTGCAACATGTTGTATTTAGTACACACCACAGTATTACAAGATTGCGTCAACGATGTTCTTCTCATTTTTTTATTCTTCAATAGAGATTTTTGTCAGATTTACTAGAGCACAACGATATATTTTTTATTAACGATGAATCAACATGTGATTTGTCAAATATGACTTTCTTGAATAAGAATAGTAGCACTCGGAACACGCGAAAGCTTTTTTCCACTGTGATCCACCATGTGTCTGGTTTCGTTGGAAAAATCCAGGTACTCTTTCTTAATATTCCGGAGGCTTATGTCCTGATCTGTATCCGGCATTTCACATCCGTCTAAACACGCCTGAAAGATTATTTTTCCTAGTTTTTGTTTTTGCAAAAAGATGCACATTGAGTAATGTAAATGTTCTCATGTATAACATACGGTAAAAAATGGGAATTTTGCGCGGGAAGGTGCGTTGGCACAAGAGTACATATTTAATATTATCATCATATTATAACGGGTTGGATTATCTCTATCGCAGGTATGTCATGAAAACAGTCCCCCTAGCTCTGATAATGAGAGTCTCGTCTCTGCCTGGAATAGTGGCAAACCCTTACTTCAAATCAGCGTTTGGAGCTCTAATAATCAAAACGGTTCCATGATAATCAACATACTGACGATTTAGCACACAAGTGATATAATGTCATTAGAAACGATGAAAAAAAAACCTTACCTAACCTAACCTAACCTTCTTAACCCTGTTAATAAAGTTTTAGTTTCATCACTTTCCATGACTTTATATCACTTTTAAAATGTGTGTTAAATCGTAGGAGGGTTGATTTATCCGGTCACCAATCAAAGCCACTCGCCATGAGGCAATATTTATGTTAAAAAAACCAATCCACATATGCGACTTATCTATTTTCACAAAATTATTCACCCAATATAAACATGGGCGTTCACAGCTCCCTATCAATTGACGCCCATTGTGGTTTCATAGCACCATATACGTTTGTTGACTCAAAATCTAAAATTTACTTATAGATATTTTATTTATTCAGGGTTATTCCTTCGTATTCCTTCAGTGTCGTGACACTTTACAACACTGAAACCGCACCTTCAGGGAAGATATAATTAACAAAGAATAGAGTATTTTTGTGGTAGACAATGGCTGGCTGTCAAATTTATCACTTGTTTCAGGTTACGTCACGAGCTCACGAGCGGCCGAATGCATTTTTATGTTTGACAACTGCCTGTATGATCAGTTCAGTTTCAGCCTTCTATGGTTAAACTGCGTTACTTTTGCTCCGCAATTTTTCTACGAAAAACCACGGAACAACGTTTTTTTTTTCATGACGTAACATATCATAACTCTTAATCAATAAATAGCGACCTGGGAACAACGTGCAACCGTTATCCAGGTGAGTATACACCCCCATATGGGGTTTTAACCCACTTTAAAATTACAATTGCATTACATTTCAAATTTTGACAGCTTGAAAGCATGAAAAAGTCATAGACAAATTTTCAAATTTTTAAGGTAAGGTCATAGACAATTTTTCAAATTTCTATTGTTTCCAAACCATAAAAAAACCTATCCCGTAGGGCGTAGACGACTGACTACATCATTGTTCGCGACCCCCACACCGACTCTCGGTACTGGTGAAATATCTAATTCGCCTTTTAGTAGCATTCACGGAAGTCGCTTATCCGAGCAAATACCATCAACTTCGGCTCCCCTAACGGAAACAACGGCTCCTGAAAATACAACTGATAAGGAACCTCTTGCTCACCCAACAGTCTCGCCTAACCAGGCAAACAGGAAGAGATACAGGGGTGCAGAATCCATCATTGTTGACCCGACTAGCGTAGATACCCAAGATTCAATAACAACAATCTGGTCTTAAATGGAGAATATCTCCATCACGGTGAACGCGGGTAAAAACAAAATGAAACGCGAGGAAAAGGCTATCATAACCAATGCAATGGATGAAATTAAAAAAAGTAGTCACAAGCATGGCAATATCGCACGCGTCCGCGGTAGCTCGAGCATCGTCACTGAGTGAAATCCTCGAACCCCAAAAGGGACTATCAGACAAGGTAGAATTACTCATAAAAAAAGCTTCCCTTCCCATCCAGTCAATCCCTGTCCTCACTTAATCTTACGCGAGTGTTACTTCCTCTATTCCCCTATCCGAATCGATCAAGATTGACGGAATCCCAAGACAGATCCCACCCACCCAGCACACGGTCCTGTTCTATCCTATCATTCCCGAGGGTAAAACCTCAGAAGAAACGCAGAAGAAGTTGACAACGCTGCTAAACCCGAACAAAGACGGTTTTAAAGTGGTAAGAACACGGAAGATTAAAGGTGCTGGATTCGCCCTTCAGACAAACAGTTAGGAGGGTCTTAATGACATAAAAAAAGCGGAAGCTAAACTGGTCGAACAAGGAATCAAACTGGTCAGCCCACAAGGTCGCTTACCTAAAATAGTAATTTACGACGTTCCGAAGGGAGAAATTTCAGACGATCCGGCACTGTTTGAGGAAATCTTTATTAATAATATTACAGGAAAATGCGGTCTGCTAAAGGAGGACTTCCTGCGCACAATGCGCCGCGTTGCTCTCTTCGGCAAAAGAGAGGGTTCTTCTATGAACATGATTATTACCTGCCATCCTGAGGCTAGGAGGATTCTCATCGACAGCGGCTTGTGCTTTTTAGGGTGGAATGCATGCAGGGTGAGGGACTACCTTGGTGCAACTAGGTGCTTCAAGTGCCACCTTTGCAGGCACATTAGCAAGGCGTGCACACAGTCTGTGACCACTCTTCGCCATTGCTCGGCCACCGGGCATGATTTTGAGGATTGCCCCAAAAAGGACCAACGAGCAGTGTGTGCAACCTGTACAAAATTTAATAAAAAAGCGGACCACGCCACTGGTGACAGGACCTGCCCGGCGCACAGAGCTGCCATAGGGCGCAAGTACGTATGACTGACTATGGCCATTAATTCCTTCCTTTCAATAGGTCAGATCAAACCTGCAGAGATCCAGGGCTGCCACAACTGAGCTGCTGCAGGTCATGTCTGACCTTAAAATTGACATTATGCTTATTCAGGAGCAGTATACACGGTTAGGAAGAACGCCCATTAGTTATCCAGGGGAGAAGTCGGCAGTGCACCCATGGCGGGTGTCCTGGTCAACGTTTCGATGGTCAGTCCCCTCCTTCTGGTTGGGCTGTCAAACGAGTACCAAACCTGCGTGGTTATTAATTTCGGTAAAATTGAGATTGTTCTGATCTCAATTTACTTTAAATATGGGAATCTTGTTGGGCCACACATATTTAGCTTGACGCGCGCTCCTAAATGCGCTTAATGGACGTAACATAGTTATTAGAGGAGACTTTAATGCTCGCTCGCCAATGTGGTTCGATTATTACGAAATAAGAACGGGACGTGCAGACGCCGTTGTTGACCTCATTGCGGCGCAAGGTCTAGTAATTCTCAATAAACCCAACCATAGCTTCACATTTTCAAATATACATGGCGAGAGTAACATCGATCTAACTCTATGCTCTGGATCTGTTGCAGGCTTAATATCGAAGTGGCAAGTTCACGAATCCGCGATAAATTCTGATCATAGGCTCATAACCTATACAGTGGGTGTCAAGAAGACCGAAGCTCCGAAATCTTCCTGGAACTTCAAAACCACTTAGTTGAATTGGGATAACTTTGGGGACGCACTACGCGATACTTTAAGGTGCTTTTATGATGTAGCGTGCAGAGATCCGAACAATTTGGGGAACTTTTTCAACGCAGCCGTGGTATCAGCTGCCGAATCCTCTTTGGGAAGATCGAACCCGAAGAGGACCATCAGGACGCCGTGGTGTTCGAGTGAGCTGACTTTGCGTAAGAGCGCCTTTAAGAAGGCTACCAGAACCGTAGGTTGTGCCAGAAGGGACGGGCGGTTTCCCGATCAGCGAAAAACTGCTGAGTTAAACCTTAGGCATGCTCGTGGAGCCTTCAGATCGGCAATCTTAATAGCAAAACGAGCTGCTTGGCATAACTGGGTTAAAGAAGTGGATAACGCCGACCCGTGGACTCTCCACAGCGCCATTGATAAAACCGGGAAAGGCTCTGAACGGTATCTAAGTAGCATCATTTTTGAAAAAGAGGGAATGGACACTGAGAGTGTTGATGTGGCCACCACTCCTAGCATACTGCTGAGCAAGCTTGTCCCATTTCAGTAATTGGGAAAAACGACCACCACAAACAGATTAGAAATCTCTCACGGCTCCCACCCAGCCTCGCTCAGGAGGACATAATGCGAATATCAATATCTGAGGTCGATACAATAATTAAGGGCTTGGGAGCGAAGAAGGCACCAGGCTTTGACAGGCTTAACGGTATAATAGTGAAGAAAGTTTGGGTCTACGCCAAGAATGAACTATTCCAGGTGCTAGAAACGTGTATGAGGAGGGGAATTTTCCCCTCTGAATGGAAGAAGGGCGTGCTTCGGGTCATCCCTTAGGGTTGAGATAAGCCTAAAACAGACGTCAAAGCGTATCGCCCGATTACTCTGCTACCAGTATTTAGTAGAATTCTAGAAAAACTAATACGCCAACGTTTGCATCAAACCCTGTCCCCGGCCTACGAAAGGCAATTTGGCTTTGTCCCTGGGATGTCAACGGAGCACGCCATTACAAATGCGCTTGATTGGGTGAAGGTCTGTAAGAAGTATGTCATCGGGATCTTCTTAGATATCACTGGTGCCTTCAATCATGCGTGGTGTCCGATGATACTGTCTAAACTAAAAGCGCGAAATCGTCCCAAGAGGCTCTTTAACATTCTGGTGGACTATCTATCCAACAGATTCATCATTATCACATATGGCTGAATCACTATTGTTAGGCACGTCGACAAGGGTTGTCCGCAGGGTTCGGTCCTCGCACCGGAACTCTGGAACATCCTTTTCGACGATTCCTCAAGGCTGCCCTTGCCTGAGGGATGTATCTCGGTAGACTATGCTGATGATAAGTTGTACTTGGTCTCGGGGAACAGTAGAAGAGAACTGGAATCTTAGGCTGAAGAAGGTTTGAAAATGATTTTAGAATGGGGAAAGAATAACAAACTGAACTTCAATCCCCATAAGACCGTGGGTTTGCTCATGAAGGGTTTCCTCGACAGATGAAGGAACCCTACTATAATAATGGGCAGCTCAAATATCCAATTTGCAGAAAATACTAAATATCTTGGCGTCACATTAGATCGATCGTCCTCTTTTCTGGCACATGTGAATAATGTGTCCAGTAGGGCCCAGGGTCTTTTTATGAAACTGTGAAGACTCAACTGCGGAGTGGGGATTGCGATCTTCGGCACTGCGTATTCTGTACAGAGGGGTTTATGTTTCTCAAATAACATATGCCGCCTCTGTTTGGCAGCACCGCCTGGATAACGTACTGATCCACGCCGCACTTAAAAAGGGCCAGCGAATCCCTCTACTGGCACTATCAGGAGCCTATCGCACTGTTGCCTCGGACGCTTTGCCAATATTGGCTGGCATTCTGCTAATCGATCTTGAAATTAGGGAAGTGATCACAAAAAAGAAGCTTACCAGAGTCAGACCTGCTCCTCACCTACGAGTGGTACTCACTCCTGGTGGAGCTGTGTCTCTCCAAGGACTTCTAAGAGAGATGCGAGAAAGAACATTGAGCGAATGGCAAATAAGATGGAATAGGTCGAACACGGGAAGATGGACCTACTCTTTCTTCCCGTCAGTTAAAGCCAGAATGGAAGGGGCGCATATAATACTGGATCACTACATCACCCAACTCCTGTCCGGACACGGCGAATTCAGGGGGAGACTTCACAGCCTCGCCCTGTCCCCTCATCCAAACTGCGCGTGTGGGGATAGCGATCAGTCAGCCGAGCACATTCTGTGGCATTGCGAGATAATGACGGATGCCAGAGAGGAAATGCTAAATGGTTTGAATGTTATAACGAGACCGATTTCTAATGTAGATCTCGTACCGAATAGAGAGAATTTCGAATGTCTGAGAAAATTTGTAAGGACTTGGGTTGAACGATGGCCTGAATTGAGAGTTGGAGAATAGCATAAAATCACATTTAAAAGTTATGTACCATGTAAACTGCTTTTGTTCTCCTCGGACAACGATATGCCCTTATTTCCATGAACTTTTTTTTTTCCATGAACTTATTTCCATGCTATTTATTTCTTTTGTTTTTATTTCCTTTTTGCCTATCTGTTTACCATTTCGTAGTTTTTAATGTAGATTCTTACAGGTTACAAGCAATCACGGTCGACGCAGTTTTTAGATTGTTGAAACTGAACCTTTTATGTAATGTTTTGTCCCAGCCCTTCGAGGGCGTGGATCACAGACCGTCGTCCCTGCATAAAAACTGGCTTCTCCTTTATCCTCTGTATATGGTGTATGGATTACGAGTCGCGCCTCCCCCTTACGAGGTGCTCTTGGTTGTCGTGAGGTCTGCAAGAGCTAGACCACCTTCCTTGCGATCCTCTCCCGTCTGACGCTCGATTTCTTCTTTAGGGTCTTCGGCTGCTCACAGCCTATATATCAGCTTATCTCTTTCTTTGGGTAAAATCAGACGGTCACTGCGAGCGTGAGCGGTTGTCGAACCTCACCTGTTGACCAACCGACGTCTGATTGCACCTGTGAGGGACTGCCGACTCAGAGAATCTGATTCCACTTGTACATACTTGTTTTGCATTTATCTGATATGTAAAAACTAACAATGTCCCATATACACTATTAACATTTATACTAATCTGAGCATCTTGCATAGTGCTAACTAACCCCTCATGCAGGGAAATTTGAGGTCTAGAATCGTTGTATACCTAAAGTCTTATATCAATTTAAAAAAATTAGAGTCCTGCTGTGTACCCTGAAGGAGTAACCATCTGTTACTTATACCGGGGTGGGAAAGTGGTGGGAGCCTCAAATGCCTGTATGAGCCAACCTTATAAAAAACGTTTTCTACGAACCTTGAAGAACAACAACATGATGTTATAGTACAAAAGACTAATATTATTGGAATGAACCGACGAGATCGTGTTTTTGGAAATTATAACAATAATTTTCTAGGACTTTACTGTTTATGTTTAGCTCATATATTTTTCGACACATGCTTTTTTTAACGTCCATTGTTTCATCCAGTCACCCGCGCAGTTTAATGCATAATCCCATACTATAGTTACGATAGTTGATATTAGCTAATGATAATTTTAAGACTAAGTTATTGGAATGAACCGACGAGATCGGGTTTTTGGAAATTACTACAATAATTGTCTATGACTTAACTGATATATTTTTGACACATGCTTTCTTTAACGTCCATTGTTTAATCCAGTCACCCGCGCTGTTTAACGCATAATCCCATACTTGTGATAGTTATTAAGTATAGTTACTATAGTTGATATTAGTTAGTGATAATTTTTATTTTCATTGCTCTTCATTTTGGTAGCGACCACTGTTCTTATGTCATGATCAAATGTCTAAAACTATCTATTCTCGGTCCAACATTAGAACAACCCGTGAACGCGCATGTCTCCGCCCCTTCTCCCTACTCCTACAAGGACGAGCGTTAACACATTCAGACCCACTATTTTAATAAATTAATTATTTAATATATTTTCCTACCGACTAATAAAATAAAAAATTAAAACATTTTCAAATAATGATGACGATAGTATTACAATACATATTGTACTTTATTAGGCATCAGATTTATCAAATCGGCTAAGAAATAAATCCAAAGTTGAAAATATCATCATTGCCGTTAAAAAAAAAAAAAGTGGGTGTGTCAAGCCTACGCAAGACAGAAGTGAAACTTCTTTTGTTAAACCGTATGAACCACAATCAATTACGTATTTCACTCGTATTACACTCACGACGCAGTATACTAACCAAGCAGCTGATGCTTGGCGTGGCGCAGTTCGCTGGTGTCTGAGAGAGAGGAAAGAAGAGAAGAGAGAGAACGTTCGTGAGCGGCTCCCCCACCTCAACAAGCGCATATGGTGAGAGAGGGACAGTGAACGGTGAGCGGTGGTGGGGGTACCCGCATTTTCGTGTCGATCCTGACTCGGTTTTACTCCGTCCCCGAATTACGCGCCTAAAGAAGTTTCACTTCAATATAATATATTTTTAAAAATAATGTACAATGTACAGAAATAGAATCCCACACAAGATCGCGTAGTGCGCTCTAGCGAACGGATATTTTATCAGAGGGAGATAGTTTTAATTTTTTTTTCTGTAAATTATTACATATTATCAAAATAAATAAATTAATTAAATAAATGTAATACAATTATCATAATATACGGATTAGATAATAATTTTAATCCAACACAATAACGCAAAGCGCGCTCTAGCGGAGTAATGTTTTATCACAGTGAGATAAGTGTTTTTATTATTTTGCAATATTATTTTCTTTTAAAAAATGTTCTGACCTACTAAAAAATAAGATATTGAATGAAAAAGGCGTTAAAAACAAAAAAATAATGTGCGATGGCCGAGAATCGAACTCGGATCAACTGCTTGGAAGGCAACTATGCTGACCATTACACCACCAACGCCAGTTGTCGGGATGAGCTAAGAAGCATTTATATGTTACTTCAAAACTTTGACTAGATCAAATGAACTTTAATCGGTGGTGGGGGTACCCGCATTTTCGTTTCGATCGTGACTCGGTTTTACTCCGTCCCCGAAAATTCATTACGCGCCTAAAGAAGTTTCACTTCAAAAATAATTTTCCTCAGATGATTCATTTGAAATTTCAAAAGCTAACGAATTATCATTATTGTCCTCGAGTTCATCAACAATGTGATCGATATTCAAAAAGTTCAGTCGCTCTCTCTTTTTATTTGGCGATTTGACTTCACCGGTTCTTGTACACCGCAATAACGTATATTTGATGATGTGTAGCCCAATACCCGTTTGCTCAGAAATTAAGTGAATGGCACATGTTTGTGAGATATCAGGGTCTCCAGATAAAATATTTTTATACATATTTATTATCATTGTCCGATGAGGTTTGTGCACCACCTATAAACATAAAAAAAAACCGATCAACACCAACATTCACAAATTTTATACATTTATTACCTATCTATATCCTTGAATTATAAAAATGCATTGTTGTAAATCGAATAGTCATACAAATAACACATAAATAATGTTTACCTGTCCTTTTTTGTTTTTCGTAATTGGTGATAATGAATTCGGACATATCGGCTGAACATCCAGTTTATCGCAGGGTCTGAATGGGTTAATTTCTCTTAGCGCGGGCACTAAGAACGAAAGCCAAGGACATACTGAATTGTGAGCGGAGATAGGAATTGCGGCCGAGCGATGGCGAAGGAACGGAGCGGAGGGGGGGGGGGTGGTATGCGCAGAACAAACCAAATTTGGTACTCCAGCAGGTCGTTCTTAACTTGGACAGAGAATAGTTTAACGTACGCCAATCGGTACACAAAGCGGAACGGCAATTCCTATTTAAATATGAATATATCTGACCATAAACGACAACTTTTTCAACCGTTTTCAATTATTTTAACTTCAAGGTCAAGGTACACATGTAATTATATCTTAATTTCCAATAAAGTGTTATAAATACTATTTCTTTGTTTTTACAGAATATTACAAGCCAAACCAAATTTTCACAGCAGATACAAAGTAGGGTTCCGTCACAACTATGTTCTTTTTCAGGTATATTTGTTTGGCTGGAACAAATTACCAAACGCTACAACAGCAGTGCCATGGATCTACCGAATCAAGAGACTGTTTCCATCAAGACGGAACCAGGGCCCCAGGAAGAAGGCGGAGATGAAATACCGTATACAGATATAAATTTCGATCTTCCAGATATAAAGAAGGAATGTTTGCAAAATTCTGAAAGTACTCAGACAGACGGTTAGTTGCATTGCATACGTGTAAAATTTAGAATGATAAATTCGGATATTCGGAATCCACGTCCGTTCCGAAATGTCGTGCAAACAGGACGTATTTACTTTAAAATAAATCTTTGCTATAACTACTAAACTACAAAACTCTTTTAGCTCAAGTATTGCTCACAATAAACGCTCATCTGTTTTTAACATATCTTCGTGTCTATTAACTAAATATTTACTAAAGAAAATATCATTCCATTGATTTTAACAACAAAACCGTGTTCTGAAGGTAGTCAAGAGTAAATCTTTTCCTTCTTGAAACATCGGTCCTTGAAGTGACATCTTTATAATTTCCTTAATTAAGCTTAAACTCTTTTCACCTTATTCTTGCTCCTGTGTGGTCAATCAATGTTATCTTTTGTCGTAGATATTTTACTTTAATTTAATTTTTTTTAATTAAAAACAAGTTTTTTTGTACATTGACGGTTAATATACTTTGTTGTATTGTCTTTCAGGTTGCTTTAATATAGAGTCTGTTACCATCAAGGCGGAGCTTGGACCCCGAGAAGAAAATGAAGGGGGATCCCCATATACGGAAATTTACATAGACCCGCCGGATGTTAAAAAGGCGTGCTTAGAACGCTTTGAAAGAATTGTCAAGACAACAGGTAAAATGTTTTTTCATTCTTAGTAGTCCAGTTAATCTAGACAAAAAACCTGAATGCTGAGGTTTTCTGTAAAAAGTACCTCCAAAGGAAGTTCTAAGCCATTATGTCTCCGAAAATAAAACATGTGAAAATATTAATTCCAATGAGAAACTCCTTATAAAACTACCTACTAATAAATGTGAGAATATGGTTTAAAAAAAATACTTGATTCTAAATAATTTTTTGAAGCTTCAATTTTCTCATTTATTTTATGGTCAAAGAAAAAATGCTCCAAACGTAAAATTAGCTATTATTACTATAACATTTCTAAGGCAGTTAGAAAATAAATTAAGTTTTCTGGAAGACTGCCTTTGTGACAAAAGATGCTTTTAATGTTATGCTCATGAATATCGCAAAACATAATTACGCGAATGGAGCTTAAAAGTGAAATCTAAATGGTCGAGTGTGTTTGATTTGGTTGCTGCAGAAGTGATTTCGTAATAAAACAGTTTACAATTCAGAAATAAAGGGAAATAATAATAAACATTTGTCGCACTGATTTCCCGTGTTCACATAAATTCCTGAAAAAAAACAACCGAGCTGTATTGGAGAGTTCTGTTATATGCGGCCTCTGAAATGGTTTATCTTGCAGAAACACGTCTGAAAATACTGATGAGATATTTGAAGATGAATGTGATGCCCGGTGAATGAATATTTTCTGTAGCTAAAAACTATTATCTATGAAAAGTCTTTGTTAGAATAATAATTTTGAATTCTTCAAATTACATTGCAAACACTATTTATTAATAAAAATTGTTTTATAAAGTAAATCTATTTAAAACTCGGCGTTTCCATTCAAAAGTATAAATAAGTGCAAGGCACAAATAAGTCACCTGTTCCTGTGGGAACCTATTTTTTTACTTTTAAGTTCTTTTGAGTTCTTTTCTGACACGAAAGTAATAAGTCACATGAAGCTTACTAATTATCCTTTTTTTTCAAAATTTCGTCAGATCTGAAGACACAATCAACTGAAACCACGGAGTGCCACATGCTGACTCACAGTGGCAAAAAACTTTTTTCATGTTCTGAGTGCAATTATACGTCTAATCTTAAGAACCTTCTGACGAGGCACATGTTGACCCACATCGGTGAAAAACCTTTTTCATGTTCTGTATGCAACTATTCATTCGCTCGAAAGAATTATTTGACGGTCCACATGCGGACTCACATTTCAGAAAAATGTTTTAAATGTTCCGAGTGCAACTATTCATCTTTCTATAAGAGTCGTTTGACGAGCCACGTGCTGACTCACACTGGAGAAAAACCATTTTCATGTTTGGAGTGCAATTATTCATGTTCTCATAAAAGCTCTCTAAAGAAACACATGCTGACTCACACTGGAGTAAAATCTTTTTCATGTTCTTTATGCAACTATTCATTCGCTCGAAAGAACTATTTGACGAAACACATGATGACTCACAGTGGAGAAAAATGTTTTAAATGTTTCGAATGCAACTATTCATTCGCTCAAAAGGGAAATTTGACGAGCCACATGCTGACTCATACTGGAGAAAAACCTTTTTTGTGTGTGGAGTGCAACTATTCATGTTCTAAAAAAGGCTCTCTAAAGATACACATGCGGACTCACACTGGAGAAAAACCTTTTTCATGCTCTGTGTGCAACTATTCATGCTCTCGAAAGGGAAATTTGAAGAGCCACATGCGGACTCATACTGGAGAAAAACCTTTTTTGTGTGTGGAGTGCAACTATTCATGTTCTAAAAAAGGCTCTCTAAAGATACACATGCGGACTCACACTGGAGAAAAACCTTTTTCATATTCTTTGAGCAATAACTCATATTCGCAATAGGGAAATTTGATAAGCCACATTCTAACTCACACTAGAAAAAAAGCTTTTTCATGTTCTTTGTGCAATAGCTCATTTATTCAAAAGGGAAAATTGACGAGATATATGCTGAATCACTGTTTCGAAAACACTTTTTCGTCTTCCAAATAATTCTTAACTGTGTGTGCAACTATACATAATAATAATAATAATACCTGGATGACTTTTATAGCGCCGTTTTTGTGCAAAAACACCTCAAGGGCGCCATGTACATGTACTCAATAGAAATATTTGACGTGCCACGTGCTGACTCACGCTGGAGAAAAACTTTTTTCATGTTCTTTGTGCAATTATTCATATTCCCAAAAGTGAAATTCGTCGAGACATACTGACTCACAGTATATACAAAAGTTTTAATTTATCAAAGTGCAACTCTTCATTTTTTAAAAAGAAAGAATCACGTGCGTTTTCAATGTCCAGAAAGACCTTTTTCATGTTTCAAATCATATCTGAAGTGGCACATGCTGACTCATACCGGAGAAAAAACTTTATATGTTCCGAGTGAAACTATTTACGTTCTCGAAAGTGTTATTGGCCTGATGTGTTTTGTGCCGATATAAAAATTTTATTTATGTCCTTTGTTTAGTTTTTTCATGATCTTTGTTCATTTTATTGAAATATATATTATACCAGACATTTGCTGACTCACCGTCGATAGTAAACAATTCATGTTTTTTTATTTTCTTATTATTCTCACAAAGATCATTCCAATACTACAGTAACATTTCCAAAAATAAGAAACCGATCAAGATCACGTGGCAACTTAGAAATCCCATAATTTTAAATGAGTGATTACATTTATTATGTATCTCATTTAGTAACTGCTATATTGGTCTATTTCATCATCTACACTTTTGTTTTCATACTAAATGAACTTTTTTTTCTTATTTTTGTTGTTTGTTTTTGGGGTGTTATGCCGTGTTGCGCTAACTCCTTCTTTAGTCGACGTTTCGGACAGCGTTGCAGTGTCCATCATCAGGGCAGATCCGGTAGATCCGAAGATGTGTAAAAAAACCAAAAACCCCAAAAACAAACAACAAAAATGCTTTTGGCCGTGAGAATCTAAAAACTTACCTTTTTTTTCTTACTTTATAAATAAAATCTTTCTTTCTTTTCTTTACCTTATGTATACTGTAATGGCACTACTCCCCAACTCAAACACGAGAAACTTTTTTCTCTATTGAATTGGGTAGTAACGTTAAAAAGAAAACATTTTACTGTGATTAGTTTGTAGAACAATATGCTTTTCTTCTGTAAATCTGTAATATGTATATATTTCAAATAAAAAATGTTTTAGAAACCGTAACCTCATGAAACTTGTGCTGAATCATAGAGAAGATTTTTTTTATGATTGGTAACTTTTGTTTTACTAATTATTCATGTTCTTATAGGGATGTTAATATTAAAACCCTCATGACCTATGCTTCTCTTACCACGTTCAGTCATTACTGTATTTGTGTACAATTTACTATATTGTCTTATATAGTGTTCGTGTTACGTGTTTTATAAATATTGTGTTCGTGTGTACTGATTTATTTTGTATTTTGTAGTTTAAAAGTCATATGTTTCTCGTATATTCATACAATTTTCTAATTTTTAATTAGTTAATTTCTTTGGATAGTATTTTCGTGGAGCATCTAGATTATAGTTGATAAGTTTTATTAATAATTTCATTCTGTAATATTTGCTAATCATTTAAGTTTGTAATGTGTGTGTTTCTTAATATGTATTTCTCAGATAATTTGGGTGGGACTGTATTAAGTTAAAGTATAAGCCCATCTTTACTTCTGTTGGTAGAAGGTTAGAGATTCTACCAAATACATCAAATTTTTAATTAGTAAATTTCAAATTTTTAATTAGTTAATTTATTCGTATAGTATTTTCGTGGTGGGCATGTTTGTTATAGTTGATGAGTTGTATTAATAATTTTATTATGTATTATTTGCTAATCGTTTAGGTTAGTGATGTGTGTGTTTTTTCATATTTATATCAGATAATTTGGGTGGGACTGTATTAAGCTAAAGTATAAGCCCATCTTTACTTCTGTTGGTAGAAGGTTAGAGATTCTACCAAATACATCAATTAGTTGAATGATATTTTCTTTCAGCTTTTCTATGTGCCGTTAGGTCAAGTGTTTGTCACTATGTAGGCCCAGTTATATTTCACCTCTGGAATATGTAGGTTTCTTTCTTCTGTTTGTAATTGTTTATGTAACGACTTCATTATTTTTGGTGAACTTAAGATCATTTTACCGTTTTTTTTTTAGATATTAACCGTTAGGATATTTTTAATCAGCCAGTTATTCAAATATTAAGATCGATTTAAGATTGTTCTAATAAAATATCACAATTTTTGCTTTCGTAAAATATCGCAGCGTCATCTGCGTATAAGAAGATTTCGTCATTTAGTCAATTGACAGATATCATTTTTGTACATTCGGAATATGAGTGGCCCCAGTAAGGATCCTTGAGGAAGTCCATAGTTCTTGCTCTCGAGTTATCTCCCATTCTAACATATTATTTTACGTCTTACAATTATTTTGTTTTTGTATTATTTTTTATTTATTGTTTACCAGCGACTCTTTATTTAAATTAAATGTGTGAAGATGCAAAATGTGGTCTAGAAATGAATAAAATGGTTTACAGAATAATGGTTTAAAATACTGATACCTTTTCTGTCTAAGGATAGTTGTTTCTTTTTTAAAATTATATCACCTTATCTTATATTCAGTGAATATTGGATTTATTTTAGTTAAACTGATATATTGACGTTTGTTTATATTTAGAAATAAGTCATTTATTTGTCAAAAATATTTAATACATCTAAGTTAATTTGTAAAACAGACAGTCGTTAGCGAATAATTTGAAATGGACTCCTTCAAATATAGAAACTGTCATCCACAAGCATTTTTTGCTTTAATTTTTATTTCTTTCCCACAAACTTAAATCTCTTTTACCTATGTTTTCCGCTACACGATGCTACAACGGCAAAGTTACGTTTATACTGTCGCAGTACTTACTTTATAAGCCTAATGGACTTAAATAAGTGCACACATATATATGACAGTGACAATGTACCAGAGTATGTAGCTGACATTGAAACAATTGTTCCGGTAGATATCTTTCGAAATCGTGTGCAGTAATTACGAAAGGAATCCCTCGTTTTCCGAGTGCTTATTGTTGTAAAGATCATTTCCAATTTAAGTATTTGTTTTATCAACCTTAGATATGCAGACATATTTTCAGCTTCACCACGCTATTAGTCCATTTCAAAATATTTTTAATTTCAGTACATTTACGAAATGTGATATGGTCTCATAAAAATCATTAAATCTCACTTACCAGCATAGTTAGTTATATGAAATGAACGGGGTTAGAAAGAAAAAAAAAACAAGCTTTATATTCGAATATGGAAGTTTAAAGAATATAGCGCTGAACGCACTAGCACCGTCATACTTAACTGATATCGGTGTGAGGGACAATCGTACCGCTAAGGTCGGCCAAGTCTGGCCTTCGAACAGACTGGTTAAACCCTCACGTATGAATGTTGCATAGTTTGGGACACATTAGCACGAACCTTTTACAGGCATTAAATTTTTGAGAAGACAGTTAAAAACAAGTACTTTTATCATTTATAATTTTTTTTTTAATGTTTCTTTATTCAATGAAATTATTAGTTACATGCATTGAGGAATTTTTCGACCACCATGCTAGGCACATGCCCGTGTTATGGTGTATATTATTATTATTTATTGGATAATTTTTATAGCGCCGCTTTTGAGAGATCAAAGCGCTTTACAGTTGATGCAGGTGTTCCAAAAAATATAAATATTACAAAAATAAAGTGAATTTAAGTTAAGTTAAATGAAGTATAGGAACAGGTGACACGAAGATAGAAGATGGATACTCTGCAGGAAGTATCCTAGGTGGTAAAGAAACTGGACCAGCTGCTGCAGCGAAAGAGTCCACCGCGTCCACCAACAGAACCAGCATGAGGTTCGTCATCCGTCTAGGTATGTTTCTGGTGCTAATAAAGCGCTGACACACACAGGTGAAGAAACTAGACCAGCTGCTGCAGCGGGGGAGTCCACCGCGTCCACCAAAAGCGTCCAGGTATGCGTCTGCTGCTAATAAAGCGCTGACACCTCACATAGATAAAAGAACCTGGCAGCATTGCTGTGACGTTCGGCAAGTCCATCATTCATCTTCATGTAATTCTGTTCCTGGTGATTGTTGAAGTGGTGCATTCAAAAAGCGACGGTCGGAATAATAAATTACACTGGGCTTAGCAAAACAATTTTCCAGGGCCTTCAAAGTTTCCGAGAATTCCGTTGAAAACATCTGGGGTGCATTTACCGATCGACGTTCGTTTCGAATGTCAAATATTTTTGAGAAAAATTTCCGAATATTCACTTTTAAAACGCTGCACTCAAATCACATATTATAAAGTTCTAATAACTGGTTATTTTATTTTTATTTAAATTAAAAATGTTGATTGATTGATTTTAAAAATAATTTCAAAGGGATGATGCGTCATTTCCCTTGAAAATACTAAAAAAAAAACACAAAGCGGTTGGAGGACGCGTTAGGGTGCATCCTGCTGCCATGCAGGGCGCTATACAAATTATGTGTTGTGAAGCAATCTCAAAGCTTTGCTACTTACTTACTTCTTAATTATTATTATACGAAATAAGAATATTACCTACTAGTCATGGCTGTATAAAATTTATAAATACATAATATTGATAATTAAATGGGGGCCGCAGCACGGGTTGAGCACCCAGTGAGGCTCACATAACAAAATCATAATTTATAAAAAAGTAATTTTAATGTATCAATAAAAAAAAATAATAATATTTAAAAAATTGAAACACAACCAGGTAGAAATGCTAAAAACTTTTTTCATAGGAAAGCTCATAGCTCAGAAAATCACAAAATAATTTGCAAGGCAGATAGAAACATTACATTTATACGACGATTATACATTTATACGATACATTTAAATTTATACGACGAGAATGACAACATTTTTATAAATCCCAACCAGGAATCATTAAATTCCCGTTCAAATAAAATGATTCACGGAAAACACTTTAATTATCTCAACCAAACGTATGTTGACAAATTTTCGTCACACAAATAGTTGACTTTTGGAGCGCAGAAATAGAAGGATTTATTCTTGCCATTCAGGATAGAGTCATTAATACTTAAAAATATAGGAAACATATTATCAAAGATTCAAATCAAATTGATGATTTATATACAAAAAGTTTGGCTTTTCCGGAAACTATAGAACATATTATTTCGGTATGTTCTATATTAGCACCAACCGAGTATACATTTATGCACAATCAAGTTCTAAAAATAATTCACCAATGTTTGGTAAGTAAGCATAACTTGATTGGCTGCCGTAATATAATACCATAATACATAAGAACCAAATTCAATTTTAGAAAATGAATTGTATAAAATATATTGTGATAAAACTATACTAACCGACCGTACGATTACTCATAATAGACCCAATATAGTTTTACATGACAAAATAAATAAAAAAACGTTATATCATTGATGTCGCTATTCCAAATTCCTGTAATATTCAAAAATCTCTTTCTGGAAAATAAGAAAATACACAGATTTAGGAAATGACGTTGAAAGAATTTGGCATTCTCAGACTATTCAAATATTGCCATTTGTTATTTCGGCAACTGGCATTATACCTCAATCCCTCATTTAAAATGTAGGTGTATTAGATCTGTCAAAGAATTAATATATAAAATTGCAAAAATCAGTCATTTTAATACATATAGGATTACGAAGATTTATAAAATATTTATATTAAGGGATCGCTAGGATTTATAGGTCCAGTTAGGAGTTCTACCGAGCCGAATACTCAGCTATGAATCAATTTATAGGTGAATATGTGCATATGTTCATCAATTTTATAACAAAAAAAATAATGTAAACACAAAATTATTTTTAAGTACTAATCCGTTCAACAGTATATCTGTTCCCACGAATACAACTCTTATCAATAACAATATAATCTATGAAATATTAATCCATTCTGTTATTTTTAATTGCGACTTTTTTACAAGAGCTTTCGAAAGATTGTATTGTTTTAAAAGCCACCGACTAGAACATGAATAGCTGCAGTCGGAAGACGAAAGTGGTTTTACAGTTTAGAATGTCTTCTTAAATTTCACATTCTGGAACAAGATTGGTCTTTCATTGGTGTGAAACATTAAGTGATTTTTTTTAATTGATATTTCCGTAAGCATAAATAATCGCAGAAAGTACACGATAGTCGCTCTTTCCCGCTGTGCAGCAGCCTTTGTATCTATATAAAAAATAATTATAATTTATTAATCTGATCTACTTGAACATGAATAGCGCAGACGTCTCACGAAAGAGATTTTTCTCTACTGTGAGTTAAAATGTGAGCTCTTAAAATATGTTTCCCAGAACATGAAAAGTTGCAATCAAGACACGAAAATGGTTTTAAACCAATGTGAGTCAGAACATGCCTATTCAAATGTGACTTTAATGAAAACGAATAGTAACAGTTAGAACACGAGAATGACTTTTTTCTAGTGTGAGTCAGCATAATGTGATGTTTTAAATCGGATTTAAGCGAACAAGAATAGTTACAGTCGGAACACGCAAATGGTATCCTCGTGTTGTGGAGCAACACGTGTCTTCTTATATATGCCTTGTTTGAACATGAATACGTGCAGTCAGAACACGCAAACGGTTTTTCTTCACTGTGAGTCAGCATGTGATCTTTTAAATTTGAGTTTCTAGCACATACATAACTGCATTTAGAACATGAGAATGGTTTTTCTTTAGTGTGAGTCAGCCTGTGTCTTTTTAAAGATGACTTTTTTGAACATGCAAAGTTACACTCGGAACACGAGAAGGGTTTTTCTCCGCTGTGATTGAAAATGTGTCTTCTCAAATCTGCGATTCTTGAAGAAGTATACCAGCACTTTGAACACGAGAATGGTTTTTCCCTACTCTTGGTCAGGACGTGACTTTTTATCTGTGACTCTTGAGAACTTGAAGCATTGCAGTGGGAAAATAAATTATCATTTTTATTCTCGCTGGAATGACGTAGTTGCTCGCAATACTCTTCATCACCGCTTGCTCCTGGAATAATAAATAAAAACGTGTGTCTGAAATAAAAACGTTAATTCGAAGTAGAATTAATGTGATTCAAAACCAGTTGATTTAGGCAAAAAGTTGATTTAGGCAAACATCCAGAATAACTGGACACGGTTAATACGTATAAATAAAATTCATTGTTGCAATTTGCAAGGGCAAAATCACAGAATCAACTTCAAGTGCCAAAAATTAATTCAACCTTTGCCAAAAAGCACGAATCCTTCCTAGCACCTCACATCTTCAACACCTTCCTAAAAGAAACCACTTACTGCAACACTCATAAACACCCAAACAGTTTACTTAAACATTTCAACACATGGTTACTACATAAAAAAAGAGCATGCATCAGCAAATTACTAGCAATCCCTTCTTAGTTCTAATTCTCATTCCTTATTTACAAACATGTGTTATGTACATTTATAGTGATTTACTCTTTCTTATTAAAACTGCTTATGTTTTACGCATGCCTAATATCTAATACTGTTGTTTAAAACTTTTCTTTGATATGTTATTAATATGAGGTTAAGATTTAGATTTTGTAAATTTAGAGTTCTTTCGAAACTCCTGTTTTCTTTTTTTTTTCTTAACTACATATGAATGTAACTATTTATGGAATGCTCCATGTATATATTGATATATGTCTATATTTATATAAAAAATGTATGTGTATGTGTAAACAAATATATGTACCCGCCTCAGAACAGAAACCTTCTAGTGAGGCGGGTTACTTTCACATTTGTTATATTAAACATGTAATTGCAATACACGCCGGCAATTTAAAAAAAAAAAAAAATTATATAACAATGAAAACCTACTAATCAGTCACCGGAAAAAGAAAATAATGCATTCATTAAAAATACTGAAAATTTGACATCTTTTCTTGACGCCACATTTTGACAGAGTAATATTAAAATAAATCTGGCTAGTTTACTTTGGTAACTACAGAAAAAAGGGACACACCGCGGCTTATATGCACTTTAAACACAAAAACCACCGAGAATTAGTTAGATAACAATGAGAAGTAGGTATTCAGTGTCCTAAAATGGAAAATAATGCATTTTATTAGCAAATTTAGAAAGAAATATGGACAGTATGACGTTTTTTTTACACGCCATGTTTTGAAATAATAAATGTTAAAAATAATCAATGAAAACTTTGGCATCAACAACGGCAGACAGGTAATGATCGGTTTTAATTTAAATAGAATAACTATAAAAATGCATTATTTTCCATTTCCGGAAACTGTGATACTTACTTCTCACTATTATCTAACAACAACATAGTATTTTCAGAACAAAATGTACGTATTAAGCATGTCCCCATTTTCTGTATATTTACTTATCTTGTTGTTATTTTTTAACCAAAAATAGTTTTTTAGTTTGGATTAAATAATAAAAAATCAAAGCTAACGGAAAAACTTGTCGAATTCCGCACTAACAACTAACTTTAAACTGTCACATCAATAATAAAGGCCGCCAAGTGAACAAACAAATTTAAAGTTGAACGAAATCAATACATCATATTCCAATCTGGTGACTGAAATAGTTGTTTCTCATTGTTAGTTGACAGATAGAAAACATTAAAAAAAATTGTGCGTATTAACCGTGTTCAGTGATCCTTGAATTATCGACATTTTTTTCAACATTAACGTCCTGAATGCACAGATGTGTAAAGTTATTTTTGTTACCGGCTAGTTGGTCCATTCTCTTGGATTGCTCCGAGCATTTCTTGCTAACATCCTGGACGTCTTTTGTATCCGTCGTTTCACCTCCGTCTGCTTTTTCAGTGCCTGGCTCTATCTTGATGTTTCCATCAGGACTAGCGATATCCATGGCGCACGACACTTCAATGACAACGGGCGTATTCGTAGTATTTAATACGCTCTTTCCCAGATATATAGAAAAATCTATTTTTCTGGTCCCCAATATTCAATAAATTATTTCATAAGCCTTTATATTACGACAAATAGAAAGATGCCAACGCAGTCAAGACAAACATAACCTACAAATATGTGACGTAGGCAATAAATGGTGATAATGGTGTTTAACCATAGATAAAACGGATTGAAGAAAAATGTTTTATTTATGATTGCAGTATTTTGCCAATGATGGTTCGATGCTATTTTTCATGTCCTTATAATGTACAACTTGTGTATGCTTAACGTTCCATGCAGACAATAATTGGTAAACCAATCGGGATACTTGGTTATATGGTGATCGAAATTGTAGATCAGTTTTTTAAGTGCCACAGCAACAAAATTAAATATTTTAAGATGCTTATTTTTACTACCCAACCCTGAATAGACCTCGCTGTTTACATACAATGGAGAGTTTGTAAGTTATTTACCAAAGGGCAGGTACAAAAAATGACGTGATTAAAAATAATAATTTCAGGAACCATGATATTTTGCGCGCTGGAAACACCGGCCAAATTTTTACCATCATGCATATCCATAATAGGGCTGTCAATTCGTTCCTAATTCCCCAAATTGCGGGGAATTTCGATGATATTTGAAGAATTGGGTACTTTTCAGGAAGAACCTTTTTTGTGCGGAAAATGCAGGGATTCTGGTCATTTCTTATATATATCTTAATATATATCTTAATATCCAACCATAATTTCAAAAATATTTACAATAACTTTTACAATAAACTATATTTTTTTTTATTTGCAGCAAATTTAAATATATATTTTTTAAACCCTGAACAAAAGGGAAAACTCAAAAATGACCAGATAATACAATATAAATGCTAATTTCAATGGAATTTTTGACATTTTGGGGGTAAATGAACTTGTGAGGATTTTGTGGTGAATTTTGACGTCTACTGTGGGTATTATAGAACATGTGCATTGGCAACCCTGATCTATAATGATATGCATCTATCGATCTATTTATATCTATGTATCACAGGATTTATAACCTCAAAAATCACACGTCTCTGGAGTGCGTACATATATTTTTTTATTAAAACTATCAATTATTTTAGCATAAATTAAAATAAATTATGAACTTTCGTGTCATATTTTGATTTCTCCAAAACATACTGTGTAACAGTTTGTTTCAAACACATATTCCGGTGGTACCAACGCATTTGAAACACAGCCGTAAGTACCAACTACATTCATCCATAAAAAATATTTATGATTTTGCATTAATATTTCTTGTTTATCGTAAGTAATTACTTTTGTAGAGAATGTCTTTTTTCTCCTAATCCAACAATACTTTTAACTTACTGTTACCAGCTCTGTACCGTTTATGTTAAGTATGTTATGTTTATGTTATGTTATGCTTATGTTATGTTTATGTTATGTTATATTTATGTTATGTTATGTTTATGTTATGTTTGGTTTATTTATGTTACGTTATGTTATGTTATGTTGTTTTATCAATGTTGTTTTGTCAATCATGTCAATTTTATCCTGTAATTTGTTGTATTTATTAATAAGAAAAATGTTGTAATGTATGGCCAAGATCACTCTTAATGGGTGAAAGCCAAAATAAAGAATAATAAAAAAACTTATACGTCAGTGGTTAAAATACACGATTCACCCAAAATAAAAAGAATTGCAGAAAGTATCTACTTAGTGTATTGATTGAAACGTTGTTGCGTCAAAATTTCAAAGCAATGGGTGAAGAACTTTCGCAGATTTTTTACAAATGAACTTTACATTTTTATTTGTATAGATAGATACATGACATAATAAAAATCAATATAAATAATATTTTATTCCCAGTGAGTTTAAAAAACACATTTCGTGAAAGACAACATTAATAAAATAAAATAAACTTATTTTTATACAAGAAAAATAATTTAAAAGAGAGTTCAATGAACAATGTACATAGATTTTTAATTAGACTATACAGATATCACAGTTCACTGGAAAATATTTGATAAATACATTAAAAGAAATAAACACAGAAGTTCCAAAGAAAGCTTGTGTCATTGATTAATAAAACTGCTGAAGAAATAGCTTTTAAGAGCTTTTGCCAATGTTTTTTTGTTCGGTGCTGGAAGTTTAAGGTTACTAGGTAATGCGTTGTATTCCTTATAAGCGATGTATTGTAAGGAATTTATTCCAAATTTAGTCGTGTAAGTAGATAACGATAAGTGTATTTGATTTTGTGCTGGCGTATGTCGGTATTAAATACTGGTTTGGTATTGGTGTGTGAGGAGTGTTGAATTAGTATGAGAAGGTCCACCTAGGACAGTAGGTTGTCTCATAAAGCATTACGTATTCGTTTTAGTGTAAGCTAATAAGCATATCTTGTCATCTCAGTCACACCCGTGGTGTAGTATATAGTACTCGACATGTGAAAATGCTACCCGGTCCTATCGTTTATTTTCTTAAAATGTCTATCTTTGTCATGCATGGACAGTGTTTAAATTGAGAATTTACTGGAAATGTTGGTTGCTTGTCACATTTTCTTTTAATTTAGTGAGACAATAACAAGACTACACATATTGTAACGCCACTGTTTGAAATAGTCTCTCGATTTCCAGATAACCAAGGCAAGAAGAAATGGAGAATTCTATTCCAGAGAGAGTTACCATTAAAACAGAACCAGGAATCCTAGAAGAGGACGTAAACGGAATTTCATTTGGAGAAATCGATATCGATCTCAATGACGTTAAAAAGGAATGCTTGGAGTACACTGAAAAATCTCACGTTAACTCGGGTAAAATGACATTTTTTTTAAATCATGAATCGCGTAACCTTCTTGACTTTCATTATAGAAATCATGTAAAAGCTATTGGAAGAAAACAAAAAAATATTTTTCACGGTTTCTAAATTTTAAAATGAGTATCTCAGCAAATTTTTTGAACTATCACGCTCAGTTAAATGATCTGAATATGCTAATTTTTTTTAACTATGATACTCAGTTAAACGATCTGAATATTAAAATTTGTTGAACTATGATACTCAGTTAAAAAATCTGAATACGTCAGAAAGATTTTCGCTGACTTGGTTTTCTGTTTACAATTTCCAATGATGCATAATTTGATTTGCTTGCATTGATACGCTTTCGGACACCATTACCTAATAACAGAAATCGGATTTTAGTTAAGTGCAGATTTTCTGGGACTAACTACCGTACTCATCATCTCCCAGATACTAATGGAGGGTGATAATTATGCCGAGTGAGTGAACATCTTACATTATATTTATTCCAGATACATAAAATTGTGGCTGGAATAGTTCAGTTATGCATAAAAAATGGTATTTATTACATTCCCGTTTAGTGGTAAAAAAAGACGTTTATAACTAAATAACCCGTTTTCATTGCAAACATTATTGTAGGGTCAAAATGTAGCGTAGTTTGTTTGCGCTTTCACAACAGGCATGCATTGTTGCTATTTTTTTATTATTTATTTAAATTAATTTAGTAAGATATAATATTGTTCAACATTACTCATGCCGATAAGCTTTTTTTGCAGTAGCTTAACGAAAACCAATTTCCAGTGTGTAATTTTTTTTCTAGATGCTGCGATGAGTCTTAATACCATAAATTCAGATAAACAAAAATGCAACGGAAAAGGATCAAAGAATTCAAAATCTTTCTCATGCACCAAATGCGACCGAAAACTTACTTCGAAGTCAGGCTTAATAAAACACATGCACGCTCATACTAATGACAAACCAGTCTCATGTCCTCACTGTAAATATTCATGTTTACGGAAATCAATCTTAATAACACATATTCGTTCTCATTCTAAAGAAAACTCTTTATCGTGCTCTTATTGTAACTATTCAACTTCACATTCATCGAATTTCTTTAGACACATTCGTACTCATACTGATGAAAAATCATTCTCATGCTCTTACTGTAATTATTCATGTTCACGGAAATCAAGTTTGGTAATACACATTCGTACTCACACGAAAGAAAAACCATTCTCATGCTCCTACTGTAATTATTCAAATTCAGATAAATCAAACTTTAACAGACACATTCGTACTCATACCAATGACAAGCCATCATCATGTTCTCACATTCATAATTCATGTTCATGTAAGTCACACTTAGCTAAAGAAAAACCGTTCTCATGTTCGTTCTGTTATTATATGTGTTCCCGGAAATCAACCTTAATAACACACGTTCGTACTCATACTAGAGAAAAACTATTTACTTGTTTTTACTGTGGCTATTCATGTTCACGGAAGTCAAGCTTAATAAGACACATTCGTACTCATACCAAGAAAAAACCATTCTCATGTTCTTACTGTAGCTATTCATGTTTGCGGAAGTCGAGCCTAATAACACACATTCGTATTCATACTGAAGGAAAACCATTCACATGTTCTTATTGTGGCTATTCATGTTCGTGGAAACCAAGCTTAATAGTGCACATTCGCACTCACATCGAATAAAAATCATTGTTATGATCTTGCTGCAATTATTCATGTTCACACAAATCAAACTGTACAACACACATTCGCACTCATACCAATGAAAAACCATTCTAATGTACGTACTGTAACTATTCAAATTCAGATAAGTTGACATTCTCACTCATACCTAGGTGATATCATTCTCGTAAACACAAAATATAACCTTTTTAAACAATTTATTTAATTAATTAATTAATCGTACTTCAATTGTCTTGTTGTCATAATTCAACATTTGTAAATAATTCCTGTGGATAATAAATTAAAATAATTCACCTAGTTACCTGTATGTCTCTTTTTCATGTTTTCCTTCACATCTCAGGAACATGCATCTGTAAGCTGTAGTTATTTCCTTCGCCCTAATTTTTTTAACTTTTTGTAGTTTATAGTCAATAAATATTGCATTGAAATGTTTAGAGTTAGTATATCAGACCGGCTAGAGGATCGAGGCTCTATAAAAGCCCGAATAAATCTGGCTTCCAAGAATCTGGGCATCTTGTGTAGGACTAGTGACCAGCTGTCGACCCTGTACAAATCTCAAGTATGCCCAACAGTTGAATTTGGAAGCCACCTCTACGCGGGAGCCCCAAAATACATGAAATTGGGGTCCGTTGTTAACAGAACTATTGCCATGAATGCACAGACACAATATAGGCATGCTGAGTTTATTATGCGGGTATTTTAATGAAGCCTGCTCTAAGGAACTAGTAGCATAGAACCCAGTTGAACGGTTTGTTTTTTCGACTCGTTTTTGTGTAAATCGGCTTGTATGTGGAACGAGCTAACGGCATCTGTTTTTCCTCCTTCACATTATCTGGGCCTCTTCAAGACCCGCATTAATAAATCCCTTCCTTAACCCGCTTCACAATGCTGCTCAACTGGGTGGTGACACAGTACTCCTGACTTTACACTTCACAGACAGGGAGGCTCCTGTGTGTCAAGTATACATGTTGGTGGTAAGTATACTTGCCGATTATCTTTTCCATCATTTAGAATAGAAGAAATGATATTTGTTTAGAGAGGGACAACCAAAAATATGTGATCTATAGTTCCCACTTCTAGACCACAGAAAGTACAATCTGAGGAGTCAAACACGTGAATTTTAAAAAGGTAAGGAGTAATAGAACAATGTCCATATTCTAAAATTTCAATGTCCACCGTGAATCTGATCAATTATTTTTGTGTTTTCTTTTTGGTACCTAAAAACGTACGGTAAACTGTACGGGTCTTAGGTCCACCGTAGAATAATTTGAACTGGACTGTTTTTTGGGAAAATTTTCCTCAAGGAAGCTGTTAAAATATTACTTGCTAGGATTTATCTTTATTCAACACGTCTAGAGATCAGGTCACTTCAGATAAACACGGATCTATTAAAACAATTCAAGCTTAGAGAAGCCACAGTTTTGCACACATGGTACACTATATATTTTTTAAACTATGCAACTTGTATGTTGTGTATAATACTATTTACGTCTTACAAATAAGTTGTATTGTACCTGCTTATATCGTTCACACTCAGTTTATTATGTTATGTACACCTATTATTATACTTCGGAACAACTTACCAATAACAGGGTATACATATAAAAGCCTTCAAGGCATGTTAAATAAATAAATGAATAAGTTGATTGTTTCAAAATAGTTGAATACCGGAAACTTAAAAGGGTATAAGTACCATTGACAAGAAAAGGAGTTAGACGGGAATTTAAAAATACACTCAAAAATTCAAAGAAAACATTATTTTATTTTTGTGTGAAATCAACAAATGAACAAATCTTAATGCAGTTGATAAAAAAATATTATGAAAAGACATATTAAAGTAAGTAAAAAATCAAATAAAATAATCATTTTAGAGAAAGTCTCATGTGCCGTGCGTAGTTTCCTTTAATAGGGCCCAAGTGCCATGCTCTCTGAAGCAATAAAGGGCTTTAGTGCCACAGTGACAATAAAACAATATACTAACTGCTTTATCCATCTCCAATAGGGATGGGATCATCCCAATGGGATGATGTTTAACATGAATAAAAAAATAAATATTACGAAATGTTAAAAAAAATTTGTATGTATGCTCTTGTTAAGCATTAAATTAGATATAAAAGACATAAAAAATATAGAATGTTGTGAATTTTTTTGTGCTCCTGCGCTTGCAAGTAAGATATAATTTCAATAGACATAAAAATAATAAAATGTTGTACACATTTTTGTGTTCCTGCGCATACAAGCAAGGTATGAAAATCAATTTATAAGACATAAAAATTATAAAATGTTGTTGTAAAAATTTTTGTGTTCCTGCGCGTGTAAGTAAGGAATTAAATTGGTTAGGTCTTTTTTCTTTTCTTCCGTTATTCTGCTTCTGCAATTCAGCACTGGTATGGAATAGTTATTTAAATCGGATAATTTTTTGTTTTTTTTCAATAATTTTACGATTTTCCAGGGCTCCAAAGTGTTGTGCGTCTCCTTTATTTTGACAACAAAAGGGTTGTCGCTTACAAATTTCAAGCGATGAGCCTTCGTTAGCTGCATGGTGGTGGTGTTTAAAAATGTTTCGGCGGCCAATTTGAAATCCAAGAAATCATCTGTTTTCATTGAAATGACGTGGAAAGGCTGCTTGTGACGAGTACTTTGCACCATATCTATAAGATCTGCAGGAACCATGGAATTTGTCACTCGTTTCCTTTTTTCAATTAGAGCAAAGTCTCTGTCGCAGCTGAGGAATGAGTGCCCGCTCATTAAAATTTTATGTTCTATCGTATTAAAAACTCCTTTATATACAAGATAGGCCCATAAGAATATCATCATTTTATTTTTATTTTGCCCACTGCAATTATCACTCCACATGATTAGATTCTCCTTTCGTAAGAAGTTATTGGAAATTTTTTTATAAATGCATGATGCTATCTCATTTCCCCCTCTTCCTGTTATGGCTTCATGCCACATGTGCATATACCCATCACCAGTATTTTCAATGTGCACACCCAAGTTAAAATTTGACAATTGTCGAGAGTAATACATGGGCCCATGCGTTAAAGATGGCGTCAATAAAACCTGTTGCAAGTCCATGGCGGCAGTGCATGTATTGCTACTCGGAATTTGAGATTTTTTAATGTCAAGTGACATCTGTTTTGTAGCTTTTTCGGCTTTTCGATGGTGAAGCTCCAGTTGGTTTTTAAATGTTGCTTTATTCGAAGGATCAGCATTTATTTTAGCAACATAGAGGTCACAAGTTGCACCCGTATCAGTTCGTTTCTGGCCAAATTTTAAGCTTGGAAATTCCTTCTCAAAAATTTTTGAATAGAATTTATAGGCAACTTTTGACTGCGGGAATGATGCTTGAAATGATTTGAACAGCCGATGTTTATTAAGATCAGGACTTAGATACTCTTTCTCTGATCTTGCACGACCGTAATGGCTTACAAGTCTGGGAAACATATTTACATGTTTTTTAATGTCATCCTCATCTTCATTGGTATATATTCGTTTTTTTTTACTAATATTTCCCCTTGATTCCGTAAATGTTGTGTGGCCTTGTTTTTTTTTTATTAATGAGAACCTGAATTTTTTTCGGAGAAAGGGAAAAAATATTCATGAATGTTGCTTTGCACACGCTGACAACATTTCCCTTGCCATCTGGAAGCATGTAATATGCCGTGCACTGTCGCTTGCTTAATGCAGGAGATTCATAGGTTCCGTGCCTTCTCCTTTTAATTTCCGTCAGTTGAATAAGCCCCATGAGAAAAGAAGATTGCTTTTCATTATTCGACAAGCCATAAAAATCCGTGAACAATGACAGCTTTTGGTCGGCAGCTATTTCTTTGCATTTGTAGCGGCATTTGCAGATACACTTGAAAAAAAAAAATTACGTAAATGAAAGCAAAACAGATAAAATACCAAAGCATTCCCTTTAACAAAATCTTACGCCAGTGCTATCCATAATTTGGATAGTATTATTATAAATAATGAGAATAACACATTTTTTTAATATTCTATGTAAATTTATAGGTATTGACAAAAAATTACAGGTCAGCACATCACTAGCGCTTATAGAGTGATTGGTCACCTAGCATAGAAAACCGTTGGAGATTAAAACAACGTACTAACCTCTTGATTTGGCGGTCGTTTTGCAAGAATCAACTTTCTACTTGATGAAGTATATTCTTGTCCAGAATCCTTCAACTTCTTTCTGGCCACTTGAACACTTTTTTCACCATTTTGACGCCTTTTTATGCCACCGCCTTGCGCAGAAACCGGCTCGTTGTCACCCATTTTGATACTAACGCGTCTGACTGGCGATGGCACTTGGACCCTTTTAAAGGGGAAATGACGTTCGGTACTTACAACCAACGCCATCTTCCAATTTTGTTTAGAATTATTTACGTTATCTGTTGCACTTGTACCCTTCTGTAGGACATTGGCCTTGGCACATGCTATCCATTTCTTAAATAAAATCGTTATAGGTGTTTTTGGCACTTATAGCCTTTTAAGTTTCCGGTATTCAGTTCCGAACCAGTTTGAATCTTTATCAAACGTCTTATTTTTTTGCCTGTACCTTTATTTGAAAAAAAAAGATTTTTGCTGCGGCTTGTCGCGCCGTTTTATTTAACTTTTTTGTGTCCCTTCAACTGAAAAGTTTTTCTAAATTACCTACAAAAAAGAAACTATTCAACATTTTTAAGTTCTGCGCATCACTAACGAAACCATAGAAATATTACGTAAACTCACGAACTGTCATTAAGTTACTGCAAGTTAGCTTTAATTGTTAAAACATTTAATTATTTTGTCTTGTAAAGTGTTTATTGCTAATTATAACTAACCGTTTGAAATAAAAATTAGATGGCATCAACGCTGAACGTTTTTAACGAAAATTTGCGTCAATGGTTTATAATAGAATATCTGTAATTGCATACGAATATTAACTATGATTGTTTCACAAAAAGGTGCAACAGTTTCTTCGTGAATGAAATTATTAGCATAATTTTGAATATTTTTTGGTTTTATACCATATACCTTTCTAATATTGTAAACAGTTATGTAAATCTACGTATTTGATACGATTGACAATTGCTACTTCACTGTAATCTGTGGCAATTGAAGCCGACTTGGGAATGATGTGTATTTTTATTGTGTGCATAGACGCTGAAGCGGCTGAACGATCGTAGCCTTGTGCGATTGACAATCGCTGGTTCAATTGTTCTATCGACTCAGTTGCCGAATTAACTATAAACTATTAACTAACCTTTAAAAAAATAACACTTGGTTTCAACTTAATTACTACAAAAAACAACTATTTATGTTTGGGGAGATGGTAAAAGATGCATTAAAGTTTCATTTTTTATCAATCATAGTGAAAAATTTCACAGGTTTTGCCAGTTATCCCGCCATTTGTTCTTGTCTGTGTTATCAGAGTTATGTTTGACGGTTAGAAAATACGCATAAATTACTTAAATAACGTATACTAAGAATCTAAAGACATATTTGGTGAATGCTTTTCCATCTCCCCCTATTAAATCGTTGTTTCCAGAAGTAATAATTAAGTTGAAACAAAGTGTTATTTTTTTGAAAATGTGTGGGCAGCAGAATTCGGCAACTTTACCAAAATCAGTTTTGCTATTGGTAGCGTCAATATCAGCGTTATTTCCAACGGTTATTTTCAACGGACAATCACTAATGATAGTGACGTTAGCAGTTTTTTTCGAACTGTTGTCAACGCCAACATACAATACTAAATACATAACGCCGAACCGTGCACTAGTGTTAATATTGCTGCAGTACCATGGATCTCAACACAGGTGTTCCCACCATCAAGACAGAACCAGGGCCACATGAAGAAGACGGAGGTAAAATGCTTTAAACGAAGATCGTTATGGATCCCCCGAATATCAAGGAAGAATGTTCGGAGTCCAACGAAGACAACCCCAAGAGTGGTAAAATAATATAATGATTTTAAAAACTTTTTAATGTCACTTTTTTGCAGAATGAGATCGGCGATTAAAATGATATACTATGTTAATCAGGCGCAGAAATTAACAATTTATTTTTCTTTATTAACACATTCTGTACGGGAAACGAGAAAACTCGTCATACGCCTGTTTACAGTAAGACGCGGGAGACGAGTTTACTCGTTTTGTTGCGCAAAGCGGTAAGGAGCGGGAAACTTGTAAACGAGGGGTTCTAAATAGGTGCGGGGTCATGTGTTTTCTATTGTCGGCGGTACCCGATCTATCTACCTGTCAATACAATGAGTTTGAAAAACAACAAAAAAAAATCGTTGTAGCGTATGTTCCGCTCACAAACTACGCAGTGAAACGCGGTACATGTGCAAGTTTTGCAATGTGCCCCTGCATAAAGGAAAGTGTTTTGAAAGCTATCCCCAATTGAAGCACTATTAGGTTATAGTTTTTTTTTATATGTACTGAAAATTTCTAAATAATTTTGTTATTTTGTATGAATAAATTTCTATATGTTATTTCGATTGTGAAATACTGTTTTTTCTATGATTCCCAAGAAAGTAGAAAGTTTTTGTTATTAAAAAATGGAATTACACATACATTGCTAAGTAAATAAATAGAGACATCTTTTAAAAGTAAAACACAGAAAGTGTCATCGAAAAATATCAAATAAGATCATGAGATATGAATATTTTTCGGAAAGTCTAATTTTGGCGCTAAAATTTAAAAAAACATCCGTGCTTTGCCCCCAATTAGGCGGTAAAATGCCCGACTATATAGTGTTAATTATCGACGCCCTGATGTGGATTTACATGATTGATTTCGTTGAACGTGATTTAGGACACGATACATAGAATTTTTTTTGTTGTTGCTTAGTTTTTTCTTTATTATTTATTTATTTGTTAACGCCATTTTAGTTTTTTTTTAAGAATAGGAGTAGTAAAAATTATACATAAAATATGAACATTTTTTTTAGATTATAGATAAATGTAAGGAAATAAATATTTATAATAGATCCTAAGTGATGCTGGTAGATAGTAAAATGCTACATAAAAAATATATTATTCAAGTATTAATATTTGTAATTTACATTAAATGTTTATTACGCTCTAGTGTGCATCTTTAAATATTATAAAATAAAGTCGCTATCCGCGTCTGTCTGTGCGCTTAGCTATTTTAAACTAAGCAACGAATTTTAATAGGGTTTTTACTATAATTTAGAGAATTTCTTCCGGAAGGTTTATATATAAAATATATGCATATTACACTTATATAAAGTAGAGAAAAGTCGGTGTTTTGTAATTAAGTCGTAAAAAATATTTTTTCGGCTAAACCTAAGATACATCAAAATAATGTATGACGGAATTATAAAAAAAATCTTAAAAAGGCCTACAGAAATGGTATATGTCTATCTCCTAAGAATAACCCCCAGCATCGCCGGGTAAACGTCAGCTAGTTTACGTTATAATTTTACTAGTCTTTTGTATCACGAGATTGTCTTAAAATGCAAGCTGATCTGGATGCACTATCTGAATGGTCGTTGATAAACAAATTAGATTTTTTTTTTTTTTTTTTTTTTTTTTTTTTTTTTTTTTTTTTTTTTTTTTTTTTTTTTTTATATATACAATAATATTATTATTGGGTTTATAAAAACAGTTTATTTTTAAACAAGTTCTGCTGTGTAATTATTATTACGCGTGACAGCTGTTTCGCCTTCTGAAGGCATTATCAAACTGTGGGTAGCCCACTTACAGACGATAAATTTATATTATTTCTAGGTAGGTATTTTAATTTCATTTACTGATTTCTTAATTGATTTCTAAGTAAAATATCAAAAATTATTAATGGTTATTACCCCAGCAAAGTTTCCCCAATTAGTGTAATGTTTAAATTTGACTGAATGTCTTTATGTTAGTTATTCCCAAACGATGACTCATAGGGTTATTTTAATAGCATAATTAAGTACTTCATAGTGCACTCATATTTGCATTAGGTTTGAAGATATCTAGTAGGGGTGAACGAATTATATTTGTTTGTTCATTAATTAGAATAGCTTTTGGATTATTAGAGTTTTTGTTAATTTCTAACTGCTCTAAAAGATTCAGTTTACGGCCTTTATTTTGTATGTGTAACGGAGTTGGTTTATTATTATCATTAAGTGAGTGATTTTCATCTAGGAGATGTTTGGCAAATCACTCACTTAATGATAATAATAAACCAACTCCGTTACACATACAAAATAAAGGCCGTAAACTGAATCTTTTAGAGCAGTTAGAAATTAACAAAAACTCTAATAATCCAAAAGCTATTCTAATTAATGAACAAACAAATATAATTCGTTCACCCCTACTAGATATCTTCAAACCTAATGCAAATATGAGTGCACTATGAAGTACTTAATTATGCTATTAAAATAACCCTATGAGTCATCGTTTGGGAATAACTAACATAAAGACATTCAGTCAAATTTAAACATTACACTAATTGGGGAAACTTTGCTGGGGTAATAACCATTAATAATTTTTGATATTTTACTTAGAAATCAATTAAGAAATCAGTAAATGAAATTAAAATACCTACCTAGAAATAATATAAATTTATCGTCTGTAAGTGGGCTACCCACAGTTTGATAATGCCTTCAGAAGGCGAAACAGCTGTCACGCGTAATAATAATTACACAGCAGAACTTGTTTAAAAATAAACTGTTTTTATAAACCCAATAATAATATTATTGTATATATAAAAAATAAAAAAATAAAATGGAGTTCTACAAATTAAACTTAATAACAATAAATAAATTAGATTTCGATACAAAAAAATGTGTCACTATGTCTTACACTCGTTCTCTAAATACTATAATTTACGATTATAAGATAAAGGGCGAAACACTATCACGTGTAAATTCCGTAAAGGATCTCGGTGTCGTCTTTGATCCTGAACTGAAATTCTCTGACCATATATCGCAGCTCACTCAGTATTGCTACAAACTTCTTGAGTTCGTCATTAGGACATGCAAGCAGTTCAATAACCAAGATGCTATGTTAGCATTGTGGGTGGCATACTGAGAAGCAAGCTGGAGTATGCGAGCGATGTTTGGGCACTGTACCGCCAGAAGTACATTGATATGATAGAGCAAATCCAGAAGAAATTCCTCAGGTTTGTCTATATGCGGACGCATGGAACCTATCCTAGGTTCATGCACCATATCGACTTACTTGAGGAAACTAATTCTGTGAGTCTGGAAACTAGGCGGAAAGCAAGTCTAGCTATTATGTCTTTCAAAATTTGGAACAATTTTACTGATAGCCCATTCCTCTTGGGATGCTTTGATTTATATGTACCAGACCACTACAGCCGAAGTCGATACCATGACCTATTCAGAGTACCAAAAGGCAAATCCGACGTCCTGGCAAAGCATAGCATGACGAGGGGAGTGGTGCTGTTGAACGAACTAGCAAAGAATTTGGATGTAAGTGACTGTTCTCTAAATGAGCTTAAACAATTATTGAAGAGTCACTTACCTAAATACTGATATGATGTAAAATTGTACTGTAACTGGAATGAATGTTCTCTTGTACAGTAAAAAAAAAATAAAAAAAATCACTAACCTATTGTAAATACTTACTATAAAAAAAAATATTGAAGAAAATATAAAAAAAAAATGAAAAAAAGTAAGCAACAAAACAAACAAAATGTGAACAGGAACCAAGAATATCAATAAAAACGCTCACATAAACTACAACATATTTGATTAACTCTCTCATCTCTGATATTCGATATAACAAAAAATACTCGCGGTGAATTTGTTTCTAGGTGTATGTATCGAGAAATAGGTGCATGTATTTGGTAGTTAGTTCTGTAATGAACGTCCAAATATCGAAAATTTTAAATGACAGTTTGAAACATTCAGCCACCTTATGTAATTACCATCTTCCATATAGTGTATCTCATTAAACGGTCAGTGGCTGAGTTGGCATTTGTTTGGGTCCCACCCAAGCGACGTCCGTTCAATTCCTCGGCTGGCTAAGTCCCCCATCATTACATAAGCAACATAATCCGCTCACTGTAGTGGTAGGAGAAAAAATTCAAATATTGTCAGTTTATTCGTAACCCGGGAATGTTTGTCTTTCTTTAAAAAAAATTATAATATTAATCTCTAGAAATCTTATTTTTCTTCATCTTTCAACTTACCTTTTATCTTCTTTTCTTGCACTTTACTTAAACTAAGGCTGTGTTAGCTTAAGCTAAGATATTGAAAATAATTTTGATAACTTGATATTTTTCTCATTACAGAGGTAAAACGTAACAAAATGGAGGAGACAAACAAGGAAAAAGAATGTGTTCACGAAAATAATCAGCATAAAGTCAGCACACAAATTTGTACACCTGATTCTCCCACTACTGAGAAGAAAGAAAATTCCACGGTGACCAAGACTAGAAAAAGACCCTTTTCATGTACCGAATGCAAATTCTCTTGCACACTTAAGACAGCCTTAAAACAACATATTCTAACACATACTGGCGAAAAACCATTCTCATGTTCCGAATGCAGCTATTCAAGTTCAAGAAATACAACTTTAAAAAGGCACATGTTTACGCACCCATTGGAAAAACCATTCTCGTGTTCAAACTGCTCTTATACATCTTCTCTAAGATCAACTTATAACGCGCACCTTCTAACTCATACAAAGCAAAAGCCATTCTCGTGTCCCAATTGTACCTATTCAAGTTCCATGAAGTCCACTTTGAAAGCCCACATTCTCACGCATACTAAGGAAAAGCCTTTCTCGTGTTCCAAGTGCAGTTATGTGAGTTCGCAAAAGCAAACATTAAAACGGCATATGCTCACGCATTCTGGAGAAAAACCATTCTCATGTCCGGACTGCAGCTATACATGTTCGCAGAAGTCCAATTTAAAAGCGCACATTTTGACACACATGGGTCGTGTTCGTAAATCTAAATAATACCATTGATGTATGACGGCCTTCGTGATCGAGGAGTAAGGCTCTCGACTAGCAAGCTGGAGGTCGCGGGTTCAAATCCCAGCTTAGGCACGTAAAATTTATTAGATTAATTTGTGTTACATCACAAATTACAAATAATATATAGTGTATTTGCGGCACGTTTCAGAGTGGAAGATACTCTCAGTAACGCTCTGGTGTAAGACCACCATTCAGAATTGAAACATTGCTTGAAATGGCTTTGGCCGTTTTTGGTGATCAGATCTGAATAGCTAGGAACTTCCTACATCTTCCTCTTTCCCATCTCATTCCCATCCCCACTACCTTCAACCTCCCAACGTATTCCAAATGGGGATGACATAGTCTCACTTTCTCCAGATGGTTGGAAGCAGTTGGGAATCTTGTGCGGTTTAATTTAAAAAAAAAACATAAAGCTGGCCACAGACATAACCTAACCAAACAACTCTTCACGATACACTAACGCCATTAGCAGAAAACCGTCCAGTTGTGCCAATAAACAAAAATAACATTCGCGACTCTCAACTTTGCCGGACCACAACTCTTCACCTTGTTCGCTTGAGCTGGTATTTCAGTTGCTTTTTAAGCTTAGAACCATGTTAACGTTTGTCAAGTCGCAATCGTGAGGTTTCCTGATAAACCAATCAGACTTATAATAGGTGTACTGAAATACCGGCACTACTCAACTATTTTTCATCCAATATTTTGATTTTAATTGTTAAATATAATAAATACACATGTAATTTAATACCTTCTGAATTAGGATATGTTTTATTAACTATTGCAAGCAGTCTTCAGAATCCTAATATAAGTTCTTTTGTGGCGTCTCTCTGTAAACTCATTTGAAATACAATTATAGATTGGCATAATGTCGGTGGTTCGAGAATAAAAGTCCATACTGATAGATTCTTTTAATATCGCCCTGGTAAACAGCCAGGTACTTGCCACCTTCCTATTTCTTATCTCCTTCCCTTCCTTACTATCTTTAGTCTCACAACATACCCAAATTGGGGATACCATAGTTCCACTGGCAACAGATGATTGATCATTTAGTTGGAGTCTTATGCGGTTCCACGGTGCGGTGTTGACACTCTCTTGAGGAAAAAAAATTCCCTCAGGGCTTATGTCACCTTTGGGAATGTTGTTTGGAGGATCTTTAGGAGAGGAAGTTCTGGGAAGGAAAACAGTATAAAGGGTGGGAATCTAGGGATCAATGTGTCCAGAAGTGACGGACGAATGATCTATCCCTCCCGTTGTGGCGCAAGGCGATGGGTCAAGACCGATGAGACCATTTGGAGAGGTCAAAGGGTCTCCTCACACCAGCCTAGTTAAATTCAACAGAATTAGTTGGTTTGGTGACCACTGATTTGAGGAACTTACCAAGATCTCTGACGCAGCAGCAGAGTTAAATAGAAGGCGAAATTGCCAGCTGCGGTAGAGGGCAACGAGTCTTCCCCATCAACAACTTCTTGTCTTATATGTGGAAGATCAAAAGGAAATTATACTAAACACATAGAATGGGTAATATATCACTACACTTATCGCACCGGAGATGCGGAAGTTTTTGTTTCTTTTTTAATGATTTGTGCGAAAATGAAAACAATTTTTTTGTAATCTCATAAAATATGTAGTTTTTTTTTACACATAAAACTTCACAAAATGGCACAAAACTGGCTTTAACTTTAGTTTATGGAGTTCCATAACAAGGTAGACTTTAATTCCAGACAGAACTCATTAATTTCAATTCATTAATATGTATATATCATTTTTAATTAGCAGTTTAAAATATTCTAACCCCAATCAAATTGGTCCAGAATAATTCTATAGAAACCCTCCACATATTCAACAGAAACGCTATTCGCAGATTTCAGGGTGCCCCGAGTAAAGGATATCTTCAAGAAAAATGCAATTATCCAAATTTCCAAAGATAATATCATCAAAAACTTTAAAACCCACCTATCAAAAAGATATCAATACAACATCAAAATACCAAACTAATGCAAAACAATTATATCTATTTAGGAATAAAGTTTTGGGGATCTGGTGAGGAGGCACGAAATGAAAGAGGTCGTGATGGTCACAGTGTTTTATTGAGTCAGGTTGCCGTGATGAGAGATGACTTGAGGACCGATGATGAAGACTCCGGATGCAGGCGGTGAAGTGCTGGTCAAGCGCGGGTCAGTGAGTCGACGTCGCTGCTGGTGACCGGACTCGTTGACTGTCAGGAACTGGTGAAGAGCGTGGGTCTTCCGGGTGCTGAAGTGCTGAACAGGGAAGCCTAAGGTGCGGTTGACCTGGTCTGTGGTTGTGCGGGAGATGGCATAGACCGGCGAAGATGCCGCATGGTCTAGGTGCGTGGACGTAGCGCTGGGCAGATGTGCCGGAACCAGGGCGCTGTGATCCGGTATAGCGCTGGCCAGGAACTATGGGGCCAGGGCGCTGTTATCCCGTTGGATGTTGTTGGATGAACCTTGCAGAGCCGGGTGTAAGTATCGGAGGACCAAGGTGCGGCGGGGAGGGGCGCAAGTCACTCGCAATATTGCAGATTGTTGGCTGACTAATGACTGACTGACTGACTGCTCGCTGCGTCGGGCCTATTTATATAGCCCAGCCGATGACAACAGTAGCTGCGCGAGATCGCGGGTAAAATGGAGACAATTCGCTCAGTCTGGGTGCTACTGGAATTTTCGTTGGCGCTGAAATTATGCCTAGGCAACAGGCTAGAACCTTCTAGCGAATGCGCGTAATGTGCTAGACCAAATCGCAACGTATTGTCGTAGGTAGTTTCAGACGTCGGTAGCCCGTAGACACGTAGCTCGTATTGTTTACAAAGGTAAAGAGCGAGACAATCTGGATGAATCTACGATCGCTACAAAGTATTTCAACAACCTTCTGATTGAAATAAAGAAATTAAAAGAAATCAACAAACTGAAGTTGAAGCTCTTTGAGCTAGTCCTAGTTACTCAGTGATTGTATCTACAATCGTTATCAAGTTCCACTGTTCAGTAGAACCTAACGTGTATTATTGGAAAATACCCATTTTCCAGGAGCGTCTTAGACTGGAGATAAGGGCCCAGTCTAAGAGAAAAATATCTCTGGAGAGATACTGTTCGAGTACCCACTGTGGTATGTTACAGTAACAAAATCGTATACTCATATATGTACACCTACACATATAGATGATCCAGAAGTTTCAATTGTTTTAATTATATATACTTACATATTGCATAATGTTATTCTATTTTACTTTTAATAAGTGTAACTCGCTCACCAAGCACAAGTTTCTTTTACCTTTTTTTGGTGAGATTGCAATTATAAATCAATTTTGTACCCATATGTAATTTACATAAGACCTTGTTCTGGACGTGAATCTGCACAAGACTGTAAATTTAGGGCGCCGGGTCCAAACCGTGTCTTCAGCCGATAGTGATGCTCCTTTACGTTCGATAGTGATGATAGTAGTTGAAGAATGTTATTGCAGTCTGCGTTCCGCACCCGGTGCTCGGTGAATGTTGGGCACTGGGTGTGCTGTTGTCTCTGCACGCTTCTGGCGTTTGGCGGTTGCCTAACAGGGCTGGCTGATCTTGAAGAGGTAAACACCAGAAGATTTGGAGCGGAGACTAGGTGAGGTGAGGCAGGTGATGGTCAGGAGTCACTTTGTAGAAGTTAGTAAAACATTTGTTTGTTTGTAAAGATGAACTGATTTAAGTACCCACTCATATCTATATTAAATAAAAAAATCAAGGCCATTTTCGCGAACATATTTTCTCTTTTAATATATACATTATCTTAAAAATAAGGTATCAAGAGGGTGGTGAAATACTCCCTTAGTCAATAAGTATATTCAGCTCAGTATGGAGTAGCGATGAGTCGTTCATAAACTAGTTTTTTTTGATGAGCCCTGTTTGTACGACTCCTAGTAAACCGTACGTAAATTGAACGCTTACTCTTTTATATCAGGAAGTATTTTAGAAAAATAGCGCCATTAAAATTATCGAAGTATTAATTATTATTACATACTCGGAGACGTGAACAGCGTCGGACAGCCCGATCATCTGGACTTGGACCTACGCCTACTAACTAACTATCATCCTATCATTCATACGCTTTCGTTGGGAGCTGTATCAAGCAAGCGCAGTATTCGCATCGTTATTGCGCTCTGAGCTCCCGTCTCCCGTTCAATTGAGTTAACTCTTTGAACCGTACGAAAATATTACAGTATTGACGGTTTACACGTAATTCCCATGAGCACTTAGGCCATAGGCCCATTGTGCTATCTCCCATTTTACCTCAATCCTTTAACAACAACCCAGTCCCTTTAATAAAGTTCACCAGGGTTGTCATTGGGTATGTGGCTATGTCTTCTGGTTCTACTGTATGTCTCCCCAGGTATCTGAGCCTAGTTCCCACTAGGGCAGGACATTGGCACCATAGGTGAATTGCAGTCTCTTCATCCTCTTCACATTTCCTGCATCTATTGGTGTTTTCCACCCCCAACAACTGCATGTGTCTCCTGAGATGGCAGTGTCCCGTTAGTAGTCCTACCAGTTCCCTCAGCGAGTTTCTGTCCATATCGAGTAGTTTCTTGGTTCGTCTAGGGTCTGGTCCTTTTATGAGTACTTTGGATTGTCTCATTCCAAGTGCCCTATCATTCTTTGCAGTGCTGGGATTTGACCCTCCTATCAATATGTAATTTAGTGTGGCAAGCTGCTACTCCTACGGCCGGCTCGGATCCTACAAGTGGTGCTTTCGCCCCTTTCCTTGCTAGTTTGTCAGCCCGCTCGTTGCCCTCAATACCTTTATGTCCTAGTACCCAGATTAGGGTTATTTTATTGATGGTAGCGAGTTCTGTAAGAACAGTCCTGCATTCCATCACCAGTCTGGAGTCGCGTCGGTTACTTCCCAGTGCCATTAGGGCTGCCTGGCTTTCGGAACATATGCCATATCCTGTACCCAATACGTATATTCTCCTGTGCGCAGGCCAAACTGGCTTTCATCTCAGCTTGAAACACGGTACAGTGTGTTCCTAGAGGTATACTGAGTTCCTTCTTGGATCCCTGCAGACAGACTCCGGCCCCTGTTCCCTCCTCCATCTTGTACCCGTCTGTGAACCAGATTAGTTCCTGTTTGGAGGTAGGACCTGGAACCGTGTCCCATTCCTCCTTGTGGGGTAGGTCACCCCAAACTGCCGTCTGAAGAGGTATTCGGCTTGTTTGCCGTCCTGCTTCATTCCAGCTGTCGGGCTAATTGCCCTCAGTCTTGTTCCAATCTCTGTATGACTGTTTTTGGGCAGCTCACCTCTCCATTGACCTGGTACAGTAACTCGCGCTCTTAATAAAATGAATTGTGACCCATCGCTGGGAGTTATGCGACCAATTGTCTTACTCCTACAGCTTTGAGCAGTTGGAACAGTTGGCAGATTGAACTATCAAATAAAAAAACAGCTTGAAATTAATGTTTTTAATACAATTATAAAACAATAGTCTTAATACCTCTCTGAAATCTTTTTAAATGTATTGATTAAACAATAACATCAGACACAACAATCAAATTTTCTTATAATAATAAGGCAGTACATGTGTGGAAGTTATTTCCTGTCAAGAACGTTTGATGTTGACGTGACAAATATTCTCTTGGACCGCAGTGCTTTTTTCAAGTTACATTTTTTTCTTGTCAGCCATTTTGGTTTTGTCATTATTTGAAACAAGGATTCGAAAATATCATGATATTATTTATATATATATCAGATATAACATAAAGAGGTTAAAAATACAGATATGATTTGAGATTTTCACGGCCAACAGTATTATAGTATATTATAATAAAACAAATAAAAAACTTTATTCCACTTAATTTTATTTTGACCGTAACCGGTTTCAGCTCGTCAAAGCCATCTTCAGACTCATAAATATACCACTCTCTAGATCGATATCTTCGGGCTTTTTGTATACAACAGAATTATACAGTACTTAACCACAGATATACAAGCAGTACCTACCGTGCGGAAAAGAGCAGTAGACAAGATAGAAAAAACTCAAGGTCATCTAAAAGTAAGATGCAACCATAGACAATATAATTGCTCTCGGCCTACTCCATTCAGTCACTAGCCCAAAAAAATATTTTAAAAATAAAAATGTCCTTGAAGCAGAAAAATGTCGAAATGTTTTCCAGGGGCAAGGTTCATCTGACTTAGAAAATAAACTTTTACAGTGCATTTCCTTGAGATGAAACTTGTTAATCTGAGAAGAAGAAACCCAAAATGACAAGAAAATTTCCAAAACATGATTGTCCGACAGTATGACGAAGAATTCCGACATTTTTCAGCCTCATGAACTCATGGTTACATATGTTTAAAAATCTTTAATTTCACCAAAACAATAAGATAATACAGGATAACACTAATCAATAACATGAATAAGTTTATCGATATAATAAATAACATTTATACGTTGTGGAGGAAGACATATGCCAAGTATGAAGCATTGTTCAAAAAACCGAACGAATAACTGTCAATTCACTTTAAACTTGAACTTACGTAGGTGTTGAATATATGTTTGTAACTCGTTAACACTATACTGGCTTATATTGTATTTTTATCACGAACAACTTTAACACGCAATATTTTCGACGGAAATGATAGTATTTCGGCAACAAATGACAACCCGCGTGTATAAATAAACCACACTCATTTTGTTTGAATGATTTGAAACTGTCAAAGGCAAAATTCCGTCACTCTTTCTGTTACACGAGTCATTATGGTAGAGAGCGAGATATCAGACCAATCCTTCTTTTCTCACCAATGAGATCTGAGCTTTTAGCCATATTATTCGTTTTCTATAAGAATTTTGAGGTGGGCGTGGCGGTTACAAATGAGTTTCAAGGCCAAAGCTTAGTTAAATGCCCCTGTTCAGACTGGTACACAAAATTCTTAGTCTACGGTTTATATACACAACATATTGGGGAGGGGGGAGAGGGGTAGTTTATAGGGCTTTAATCAATTTTATTTGTTACTAAGTCGTTTAAGATTGTCGAATTTCTAAATATTTGGTAAATCCAGTAAGCTAATTACCTTGGGTTTGTAGCTCATTTCAATATTTATTAGGGAAAAAACCCTCACAGGTAATATGCATTATTAATGACCTAATTTTAATGTCAAATCATTATTTATGATGGGATTATATTTGCTTTTTGAAAATATACATGTTTACATTTGAGAAATTATTATAGGAATTAAGAAAGTAGGGACTTAGCAACTAATACTAATAGCTTATTAATTACAAAGTTACTTATTGAAGGGGTACATGTTTACATTGAAGTAGGGATGGTCTAACCTAACTACATATTTTAACATCGAAATTATTATGAAAATTACAATGGATACAAGAGCGGAGACTTGGCAAATGATTCTAATTGTTTATTCATTACAAAGTTAGGGTCTATTTTATTAATTAAGCGAGTAATTTCTAAAGATTCTAATCTATCAAGCTTGTGGCCTTTATTGCAAGTATGGAGGACTTTAACATCTCTGTCTTTATCAAACGAGTGTTTGTTTTCTAATAAATGTGATGCTACATTTGACAATTCGCCTTTATTATTTACCCAATTTGTAAAATGTTCTTTAATACGGGTTTTGAAAGATCTCCCTGTTTGACCAACGTAATATGCTGGGCAGTTAGCGCAGTTCACTTGGTAAACGCCCGAGTTCTCGAGTTTTTCTCTCTTATCTTTGTTGTTAATTAAAATTCTACCTAGAGAGTTTACATTATAAAAAGCTGTTTTGCATTTATCATTATTGGTTAATCTAGATATTTTTGTTGATATTTCACCAATATACGGGATTTTAACCCATTGTTTATTACTATCTTTTTCATTTTTATTTTCAAGGCCTTGTGAAATGATTGTTAATGTAAGTTTTTTATCCTTTTTTTCTATTAGCCTATCAATAGTTTCGCTTTTGTATCCGTTGTTATTGGCGATAGTTTTAATAATATTTAATTCATTATTATAATTTATATAATTCAAAGGCACGTGTAAAAGTCTGTGAATGAGTGAATAAAATACTGATAATTTATGTGAAATGTGGTGTCTAGATGTATTGTGTATGATATTATCACTATATGTAGGTTTTCTATAAATTGAAAATTCTAATTTATTGTTAATGATTTCGATACCTATGTCGAGAAAGTTAATCTTATTACCCCCCATTTCCATTGTGAACTGGATTGATTTGTTAATTTTATTGATTTCTTTTAGAAAAATATCTAATTGTCTGTTTGTTCCTGTCCAGATAATCAGAATGTCATCTACATATCTACGGTAGAAGGCCACTTTATTAAACGATTTTAGTTTTTCGATGGATTCTTCGATATAATCCATGAAAAATTCAGCCAAGACCGGTGAAATCGGGCTCCCCATAGCTAACCCACTAGATTGGATGTAATAGTTATTATTAAATCTAAAGAAATTTTGTTCTATGCATGTATTTAGTAATCTTGTTATTTCGTTACGTTTTATTAAATTAATGTTTATTTTTTCCATGTAATTATTAATAATTATTTTTAATTCGTTTGTTGGTATGTTTGAGAACAAACTAACAACATCAAATGAAACTAAGGTAGCATTATTGGGTACTTTGATGTCTTTAATGAGGTCTATTAGTTGTAGGGAATTTATTATTCCGTATTTTGGTTTAAAATTAAGAGTATTTTTTATAATATTATTTCCAAATTTTGCTAATTTATAGGCAGGGGCTGAATTATATGACACTACTGGTCTTACTGGCATATTATTTTTGTGTACTTTTGGCTGTCCATATAGACGTGGGCATTGGGGGTTCATAACAGAAAGGCTATTTTTATGGTATTTATTTTTAATCAAGGTTTGGCATGAATTTAAAATTGTGTTTACGTCTGCTGCAAATTTAGGAGTGGGGTCCTTTTTCAATAAGGTTACATTACTGGTGTCCAGCACATCTTGGACTTTTTCTAAATAATCTGATTTATTTAAGATAACTGTACTGTTGCCTTTATCTGCTTTTGAGATAATCAGATTATTTTGTTTGATTTTATTTTTTATTGATTTTACAATACGTGCTTCGCTAGAAAATTTCCCCTCAGTCATCGCGTTTTTTATTATTTTAGTACATAGATATTTTTTACCGTAATCTGACGTTGCAATATCTGTATCTACCGCGAGATTCTCGAGATCTTTTAAGTTAAGTGGTAAGTTTGGACAGTATTTTAATCCTTTATTAAGCATTGTTATTTCAGTATCATCAAATTCTACATTAGTGTTGTTTACTACCTGATCGTAAAAGGATGGTATGGGTGAATTAACAGTTTTATCCCTTTGTCGTTGATTTTAAGTGTTTTTGTGTCCAGTGTGTTAGTTTTTTAAGTTGTTTTTGGTAAGTTATATGAATTTTATTGTTAACCATAAGGGTGGTGTCATTATAAAGGCAATCAAATTCTACGGGGTGTAGTTGTGATGTGAGTAAAGTGTGTACATAAAATAAATAGTTATTTACATTATCCCGAATGTTGTACCTGAATGTTGTAGCTGAAACCGGTTACGGTCAAAATAAAATTAAGTGGAATAAAGTTTTTTATTTGTTTTATTATAATATATTATAATGGAATTCCACCACGAATTATCGGTCTCAAAAATAGAAGTATTATAGTGTTATGCCGGGTTGCGCTAACCTTATTCTTTAGCCAACGTTTCGGACAGCATTACAGTGTCTATCATCAGGGCAGATGAACAACACATACTAAAAACACAGAGGACGGAAAAACATTCAACATCCGACCTGTTGAACTCGAGAACGAGTTGTGGGAACGGCCCGTTCTCATGTGACTAATGTCAATCATATGCAAATGTTGGATGCGTATTTGATATGTTTCCCGACTATGCACCGATGACGCTGGTTTTTCGGAGCATCTCCCATTGAAATACCGGTAAAAAAAGGCAAATTCCCACCTTACGCTTGTGTTATAAAGATTGCAATCTATCGAATGTACAGCCCGTTTCTGAACAGAGTCGAGGTTTTTTTTCGGGCCTCCAGAAAAAATACTCGCGCACTTTCAATTTGTCCAGGGTAAGCAGTTGTGTGCTATTAATATCGGCAATAAATATATTATAATATCTTTCGAACCCTGTGTTTGAAACTAATGAAACAATCGCACATCATTTTCTTTGTGGACGGACTGTGATAATTTTATATTGTTTACGGGTCCACGAAGGAAACCATGATGTAACGTGTCCCCTGCGTGACCAGCAGACCCTCGTGGTAGTGCGTGAGACGTCCGGGATGCATGAGCAACCAGCCGGGCCGAGTGTTGGTTACCGAGCAGTTGTAACGGATGAAATGGCATCCACCTCCCTGGTAATCCACACCTGAAACATTAATTAATTAATTGATAATTTGATCTCATTAACCCCTAGATTTGCTATTATCTCACAGCGTTTGCCTCGATTTTATGGTTTTTTTGTACTTTTTTTTGTTTTTATTCTCTTGGCAAGGAATCAAGTATCTTATGATTCGTCTAGCTTGTTGTTTCGTCACTTGCAAATATGTTTATTTTATTTTTGAAAAAGTTTACTGCAAAAGTCAAATGTTATAATATTACTGTATTTATTCACAGGAAAACCTCTATGACTTATTTCTACTGTAACAAATCTTATCTTCTTGACATTATATTTTTAATAATATTACAGAGAAAAAAAAACATTTCTCTGAATGTATGTTGCTATCCTACGGAATCTACAAATGATAGAAATACAAAAAAAATACAGATATATACACATGTTATATTGTAAGACGTTACAATTTACAAAAATATCATTTTGCAAAAAACAAGTAAGTTAGTGCGAAAATAGTGTCAGCTGGTGTACGGCTCTCTAATAATAAAAACGCATAATTTACAATTGGGATACATAGTGTTTTCTTTTTTTTTTACTTATTTGAATAAGTTTCATTTGCTTTAAGTTTAGATGTAACAGAGAAAAAACATAAAAATCAAGGAATGTTACTTTAGATTTGAATTTTTTTTCCATGAATATAGAGCAATAGAGCAGTGACAAAAAGCAATGACAAAACAGAACAATGATAAAATAGAACAATGATAAAAAAGAAAAATCAAACCAAATGTAACCTAAACTAACTTCTAACTACTAAAAGATGATATTATAGACCCAGGGTAGTATTTGATTTACTTGGTCGTGCCATGCACTCATTTCTTCGTTTTTTTTACAAATACAAACCATCTAAAAGTCCCATTCTTAATATTGTTCATTATTACATTCTTTCAGGGTCTCTGCATTTTTAACATGATTTTACCACACATACGCCTTGGGAATCTCATTTCCTCAGCATTCAGTCTGCTTTAATCCCGCCTCTGCCAGTTGCATGCCTCACTGACTTACATCAGGACACATTCCCATGTTCAACAGCCGGTTTCTGCGTTTCCTCCCTCCTTCAACATGGGTCTCTTTAAGACCCGTGTTCACTCCTTCCTTTCCCCAAAAAGACCCTCCACACAGCGTCCTCAAAGATTACACAGGGGCGAAATTATTTCCACCAAGACCTACTGTGTTTTTTTATTTACATTAACATTAATAATTTCCCTCATGGCCATCTTTGGGGATGCTGTGAGAAGGGAACTTTGATATGTTTTTTTTTATTTATTTTTTATATTTACTCCACACAGGAGGCCCTGAAGAAAATAATTTCCCTCAGGGCCTATGTCATCAAGTTCTGGGAATGAAAAAGGTATGAGGGATGGGTAGGAATATGGTGGTCAACGTTTGAGCCCGGGCACCCCTGCTAACTCACCAAACGTAGCTAACTACTTGTGTAGAGCTAATATGAACATTAACACAAAAAGGTCACGCAATAAGAGCAGATATGAACAAAACATACGATTGTGTGTATTGCTGCATATTTACTTCCAGAAGTGATGTCTTTACCTCGAATTTAAAGATTTTAGATATTTGGAACACGTTGTATGCAAGAAATGCATCTGATTTCTACAATACCGTTGCTTTTTTGCTTGAAAACGTGTTTCATTTGTAACCGGGCATAATTTATTTATTTATTTTAATATCAACGGTATAAAATATACCATATACAGTAAATTATAAACAGTGACATCAGAAAATATTCAATTAACAGAAACCATAGATGGATATAAAAAGTTAGAGATACAAGTACACACGAAACTTATAGGTAAACTAGGTTAGATTAGTATTGATTGAAATATAAGATAGTATAGATACATGATATAATATATTACAATAGCTAAAATGTATGCATTTATATTCAGGTTTTGGTTGAAAGTAGTTAAGTGCCAATCAAGCTGTTGGTTCACCTTATTGACTATTTTTATTGACCCAAGTTTCCTCAGTTGCCCCAGGCAGTTCATTTTATATACATATTTATTTGACTTTTGACGTAAGTATGAGGAGACTTACATTTTATTGGCCATAATTTAAAAGATATGATATTAAAGATTTTTTGTACCTAGCTTCTGCGCAGTTAAACAGATCCGCTACATCTGCGTACCTATTACTAATTTCATGTAATCTAGGTACAAGCGAGTGTTTGAAATGTTTTCTTAGAATTTCTCAGTCTTAGAATTGTTACAATTAAAGAGGGTTTTAGAGCGAGTAGCTCTTATAGGTACATAAAATTCAATGAGGTTAATTAAATCAAGGCTGTCTACACTACCATTTACAATTTTGAACATAAATATTAAGTCGGATATAATTCTTCGATCTGAGAGTTTTAATCAATTGAATTTTTTCATTAAGTAATTATGGTTTATACTTTAAATGGGAATACCGAGTTTAAAGTTAATGTGTCTTAGGAATTTGTTTGAATTTTTTCTATTGAATCTGAATGTATTTTATAATGTGGGGACCAGATCGAGGAGTTATATTCGACTTGACTTCGAACTAAAGATATATATAAAATTTATATATAAATATCTAAACATATAATATCTAAATATCTTACATGTATATATATATTTATAAACACATGAACCAGGTTCCACCGTGAGAACAGCAGTGAATTTTTAGTCGTCCGTTTGTAGAAAATGAATAGTTGAAGTTGGAACATGAGGAAGGTTTTTCCTGAGTAAATCAATGCGTGGCACTCGTAACATGAAAAAGGTTATTTTCTACTGTTCATTTTATTTATAAAACACATAATAAAACATTATAAAATCGAATTATATATGAAACATTAAATCACCATACTAGGCGACTGCCTGTTTCACGGTGAGTCAGCATTTGACCCTTCAAACGGATTTTTTTAGAATATGAATAAATGAAAATGGAACACAAAAATGGTTTTTCTACACTGTGAGTCAGCATATGTCAAATTTCCGTTACGAGAAAAGTCGCACTCGGAACATGAAAAAAGTTAATCCATTTTGTGAGTTATGTTGAGTGAGAATATGTTTTATCAAACTACTATTTCGAGAAAATGAATAGCTAGACTCGGAATATGAAAAAAGTTTTCTTCTAGTATGAGTCAGCATATGGTGAGTCAGATATCTCTTTCGAGAAAATGAAAAGTTGCATATGAAACATGAAAAAGGTTTTTCTTCACTGTTGTTCAGAATATGTTTCCTAAGATTGCTCTTTCGAGAGCATGAATAGTCACACTCAGTACATGAAAAAGGTTTTTCTCCACTGTGGGTGAGCATATGGCTCCTTTGATGGCTTTTTCGAGAACATGAAAAGTTGCACATGGAACATGAAAAAGGTTTTTCTTAACTATGGGTCAGCAAAAGTATCTTCAATTTTTTGTTTGAAGAACATAAAAAGTTGCAATCAAACCAAAAAAATGTTTTACTCCGCTGTGAGTTAGCATATGACTCCTTAGAAGGCTCTTTTGAGAACATGATAAGTTGCATATAGAACATGAAAAAGGTTTATATCCACTGTGGGTCAGCATATGGCTCCTTAGATTGCTCTTTCGTAAACATGAATAGTTAAACTCGGAACACAAGAAAGGTTTTTCTCCACTGTTGGTCAGCATATGGCTCTTTCGAGAACACGATAAGTTGCATATGAAACATGAAAAAGGTTTTTCTCAACTGTGGGTCAGCATATGGCTCCTTAGATTGCTCTTTTCAGAACATGAATAGTTGCACTCGGAACATGAAAAAGGTTTATCTCCACTGTGGGTCAGCATATGTCTCTTCAAATGGCTTGGTTGAAAACTTGAACAAATGCACTCGGAACATGAAAAAGGTTTTTCTCCACTGTGATTTAGCATGTGGTGTGTCAGATATCTCTTTTGTGAACATGAATAGTTGCACTCGGAACATGAAAAAGGTTTTTCTCCACTGTGATTTAGCATGTGGTGTGTCAGATATCTCTTTTGTGAACATGAATAGTTGCACTCGGGACATGAGAAAGTTTTTTCTCCACTGTGGGTCAGCATATGGTTCCTTAGATTACTCTTTTGAGAACATGAAAGGTTGCATATGAAACATGAAAAAGGTTTTTCTCCACTGTGGGTCAGCATATGGCTCCTTAGATTGCTCTTTAGTAAACATGAATAGTTGCACTCGGAACATGAAAAAGGTTTTTCTCCACTGTGGGTCAGCATATGGCTCCTTAGATTGCTCTTTAGTAATCATGAATAGTTGCACTCGGGACATGAAAAAGTTTTTTCTCCACTGTGGGTCAGCATATGGTTCCTTAGATTACTCTTTTGAGAACATGAAAGGTTGCATATGGAACATGAAAAAGGTTTTTCTCCACTGTGGGTCAGCATATGGCTCCTTAGATTGCTCTTTAGTAAACATGAATAGTTGCACTCAGAACATGAAAATGGTTTTTCTCCACTGTGGGTCGGCATATGTCTCTTCAAATGGCTTGGTTGAGAACATGAATAGTTGCACTCGGGACATGAAAAAGTTTTTTCTCCACTGTGGGTCAGCATATGGTTCCTTAGATTACTCTTTTGAGAACATGAATAGTTGCACTCAGAACACGAAAAAGGTTTTTCTTCACTGTGAGTTAGCATATGGCGCGTCAGATATCACTTTTGTGAACATGAATAGTTGCACTCGGGACATGAGAAAGTTTTTTCTCCACTGTGGGTCAGCATATGGGTCCTTAGATTACTCTTTTGAGAACATGAAAGGTTGCATATGAAACATGAAAAAGGTTTTTCTCCACTGTGGGTCGGCATATGTCTCTTCAAATGGCTTGGTTGAGAACATGAATAGTTGCACTCGGGACATGAAAAAGTTTTTTCTCCACTGTGGGTCAGCATATGGTTCCTAAGATTACTCTTTTGAGAACATGAATAGTTGCACTCAGAACACGAAAAAGGTTTTTCTCCACTGTGAGTTAGCATATGACGCGTCAGATATCTCTTTTGTGAACATGAATAGTTGCACTCGGGACATGAAAAAGTTTTTTCTCCACTGTGGGTCAGCATATGGTTCCTTAGATTACTCTTTTGAGAACATGAAAGGTTGCATATGGAACATGAAAAAGGTTTTTCTCCACTGTGGGTCAGTATATGGCTCCTTAGATTGCTCTTTCGTAAACATGAATAGTTGCACTCAGAACATGAAAAAGGTTTTTCTCCACTGTGGGTCATCATATGTCTCTTCAAATGGCTTGGTTGAGAACATGAATAGTTGCACTCGGGACATGAAAAAGTTTTTTCTCCACTGTGGGTCAGCATATGGTTCCTTAGATTACTCTTTTGAGAGCATGAATAGTTGCACTCGGAACATGAAAAATGTTTTTCTCCACTGTGAGTTAGCATGTGGCGCGTCAGATATCTCTTTTGTGAACATGAATAGTTGCACTCGGAACATAAAAATGGTTTATCCTTACTGTGAGTCAATATATGGTCCTTCAAATGGCCTTTACGAGAACTTGAATAGTTGCACTCGGAACAAAAAAAAGGTTTTTCTCCACTGTGAGTCGGCGTGGGGCTCGTCAGATGGCTCTTTTGAGAACAGAAAAATAATGGTTTTTCCACAGGATGCGTCTTTAGATCTGTCGACAAATTAGGAAAAAAATACGTATATAGGAAGCTAAACAAGTCTTATAACCTACGTACAGCGTAAATAGGCTTAGTAAATTCGTTAAAAATATGTAAATAAAAATGGTGACCGGATAAATCAACACACTGACGATTTAACACACATTTTAAAAGTGAAATAAGTTAAGTAGGTTAGTTTAGGTTGCGTTTTTTTTTCATCGTTTCTAATGACTTTATATCACTTTAAAAATGTGTGATAAATCGTCAGTGTGTTGATTTATCATGGAACCGAAAATGCTTGTACTAAGCGAAACCGGTAATGTTAAGAAAATCAAATAAATATCTCGTTTTTCAAAACAAGCAGCTGGAATTATTAAAACTTAGATAAAAACGTGGTTTGATCTGCAGTCTGGGAAATGCTTTCAAAGCGTTCTAAGTAGTTTTTTTTACATCGCGAAGGCCACGGAAATTTATCCCCCTTCATCTTCTCGGGGTACAAGATCCGCCTTGATGGTTAACGCCTTTTTTACAGGTTGCACATTTATGCAACCTGTAAAATATACGTACATTGCTAAACCTTACCAGAGAGAACAAAGTGATACCAGATAACATAAGCACTTTGAATTCATAAAAACTCAAAACATTGGAAAGCACGAATTGTTTGACGTGTTCTCAATAATCGGTTTTACCTGCTGTGTGGGTAATTCTTTCGAAACGTTCTAAGCATTCCTTTTTAATATCCGGCAGGTCAATGTCGATCTCCATGTAAGGATATCCCCCTTCATCTTCTCGGGGTCCAAGATCCGCCTTGATGGTAACTGTCTCCAAATTAATGCTACCTGGATAGACAAAACAACAATACTTATATCGATAATTGATGTACATCAAAACGTATTTGGGTTAGTAGAAAGATTTAAATAAAATAAAAACATGAAACAGAACAAGATCGAGACAAATAAAAAGATAAATGTCTCTGAATTCGGGAGAACACAATTCTAAGACTTGATTATGCTAAAGACATATCCCCCAGGACGACAATAGATCCTGAGTTCCATTCCTAGTTGTTACCATTATACTTTTATTTATACGTCTTATTCTGCCTACTGATATATAGGGTTTTCCAATAAGAGGTGTTATTTTGAATATTAATTAAGGAATTAATGATTCTTTATGGCCGGAATTGGATGGTATTGATCTGGACAACGTTTACTTTCAACAAGACGGCGCTACGTGCCACACAAGCAACGAACCCATTGATCTTTTACGGGAAAAGTTTCCGGACTGTATTATCTCTCGAAGAGGTGATCACAATTGGCCACCGAGATCTTGTGATTTCACACCTTGCGACTTTTGGGGCTACGTGAAAGAGAAGGTCTACGCCAACAGCCCAGCGTCGATTCAAGACCTCAAAGATGGAATTCGCGAGGAAATCGAGGACATAAGGCAGCCACTTTGCGATTTGCTAATGGAAAATTTCATGAAAAGGATATGGTCCTGTAGGCGTGGTCGTGGTGGTCATTTGACTGATGTTATTTTTCACTTTTAACAGCATACCTTCGTCTTTATAATGATTCATAATAAACATTCTTTTAAATCATTTATATTAAAAAAATGGCATTTTTCTTTGAATATCAAAATAACACCTCTTATTGGAAAACCCTGTATTATATTGATAAGTATAACCTCCAAAATAGGTGAATATTAAAAAAAAGGTTCCTGAAAATATTTACCACTAAAATTTAATATATCTACTTAGAAGCGGGCATTTGCATAACACACTTAAGAATTTATTTAAAAAATAAGAAATACGAAGATGTCCGCTTCAGGACTGATTCTTCAAGAAGGAAAAATCATTTGTTCTTAAACATCTTCAGTACGGAGTGTGTTTGTTTTTAGTCAATGGAATGATTATGTTCATCCATGAATATATGTGTATTTTTTAATATATGCATAATAATGAATGTTACTTAAACCATGTCACAAATTGAGGTGAAACTTGAGGAACAAGCCTAGTCCAGTCGACACGACATTTCATAACGGTCGTGAATTTAGAACATCCGAATTTAATGTCCTACATTCTTAGCATATGAAATGAGACTTACTGGCAGACGGAATACTCTCCGCATATTGCAAACATTCCTTCTTTACATTTGGGAGGTCGACATCTATATCCGTAAACGGTATTTCACCGTCTTCTTCCTGGGGCCCTGGTTCCGTCTTGATGGAAACATTTTCTGGATTTAGTAGATCCATGGCGCTGCTGTGGTAGCGATAGCTTTAAGTTAAAAAAAATATATCTAAAACAAAACAGTGATATTGGAAAATCTTTTAATAAACAGGGGAAACAGTTTTTTTTTGTTACTGATATCTCAAACATAATTCTTGACAGTGTTCAATATCAGAATTCGTTAGCGTTGGATTAAGTGGCAACAAATAAAAGTAAGGATGGGTATTTTTTTATCTAGAAATAAAAATAAAAATTTAAGAATACTAAAATGTATAACCACAAAAAGGACATAATAAAAAATAAATTAATTAGCATCCTACTATTAAATCTGTCTGGCAAAGGGCTTGCATAGGTAAAATGAAGGTGTGATACCAGTTCGTTCTTGATGCGAAATAGTAGATTCCGGCTCTTCACAGCAACTGTCCCAGTTTATAATTTATCCAAAAATAATGTCGTAGTCCAATGCAAAACAGCCTCACGCTGTTGGTCTCCAAAAGGGTCCCTCTTAACCAATCAGGATCGGCAGATGCCATCCGATTCCATCAATCAAATGGTCAATGCTCCATATGCAAAGCTGATGCTCACAAAAATTGGCGAATGTGTTCGTCGAACCTCAGCCAAGAGGAATGCCCGCTGATCTGGGCTGGTGATCAAAGAATGGCCACCATAAATCAACTATCTATAGATTGATAACTCCGCCCTCTTTCCAATCAAAAGGTACTTAACCACCATTTTGACTTTTTTTGAGATTTAAATGCCAACACGTTCTCCTGGATCATAGCCATGTTTGAAATATTATTTCAGTGCCAAAACATGGTTTAATCCTTAGCTATAGCTTGTTAAAAATCGTCTTCAATTTCAAAACGTACTTAAATCCAAAATCGTTTGTTTTCAAAACGTACTCAAATCCAACAACCAATAAGGGCCATGGAATTGGCAGCCATACTGGTTTTTTAACCAATCAATGAGCTGCTTTCTGTGCAATGGACACCATAACAAGAAACACGTTTTTTGTGAGTGGTTTTGAACTTGATTTGGTCGTGATTTTTTTGAGTTATTAATAGTAATTTTGAAAATTAAGCAAAAATGAGTGAATCAATTTGTTCTCCAGTTGTACCAGCATGCAATGGAAAAGGCAGAAAGCGTTTAAGGCGACCGGAAGAATGGACAAACAAAAAGTTATAAGGTGAGTTCCATCATGCTACTGAGACATCAGTGGTGTATTCAAAATTTTATGGTTTTTGTCAAAAAAAAATTCTGTTTAGATAATAATTACCTATCTTTTCTATATTTTATACTTCAGTGGAGTATTTTTTGTACTACCGAAGTAGGAATATTTCCTGTATGAATATTTTCCGTGCCATATATATTTTCCTTCATTTGTGTCACTTGAAAGTACTAGTTTTTTTGGCGGTGTTTTTATTAAAAGCTTAAAAATTAGTAAATATGTTTATAATGATCCATTTATACCATAGTGTAATCATAATTTAAATACATTAGTGAATGTTTGATCACTACACAAAGGCTCAAGTTTGAGTAAATTACGAAAGAATGACGTAATTATTAACTGCTGGACAGAAAATACTCGTCCTAAAGGAGCTAATGAAATATCTTCAGCAGTATTTAATTGTTTATGTCAAACTGACTTTACAAAAATTAATACTGTTCGATTAATGGCTGATGGGTGTAGCGGCCAGAACAAAAACACAATAATGGTTGCCATGTGTTCTAAATGGTTGAAGGATCATGCACCTCAAAATGTTAAACGCCTGGAATTAATTTTTCCTGTTGTCGGACATTCATACTTGCCTGCGGATCGGATTTTTGGGGTGATTGAAAAAAAAAATCGTAAAATGGAAGTAATTACCACTCCAAAAGATTATGGAAATATCTTTTCTGAATCAGGTAATGTGCAACGGTTGGGGGATGACTTTGAAGTGTTCGATTGGAAAAGTGCTTCAAAAGATGTTTTTAAAGCACCATCTCAGTGGCATTTTAAATTCAAGGAAACTAAACGTTTTATTTTAATCAAACACCGTTCTTCAATCAAAATACAGGGAGAACCATTCTACAGAAACGATATAAGAGTACCTCAAAATGTCTTAAAAAGAGGAAAACACCTTTCGGATATGATCCCAATGCCATGCCAGAATGGAGTTTTAATTAACCCATTAAAAATAAGAGATGTCGATAGATTACTTAGCAAACATTTTGGTTTGAACTGGAAGAATCTAGAACTGTTAAAATTTTATGAGAACATAATAAATAATAATGATAATAATTAAAATAAAATAACTTTGTTTGAATACCACTTTATTGTATATATTTATAACCAACCGGTTTCAGTTCAACCCGAACCTTCATCAGGGTTAATAAAAACATATTAAATTAATGGCTAAGTCCTCCATCACAACACAAGCAACATTTTCGGCTTTCTGTGGTGGTAGTAGGAGATTTTCAAACATTGTTGGGTTATTCGTAACCCGGGAATGTTTGTCTTTCTTTTTAAAAAATTAAAAATTAATTAAATTAAATTAAATTACAGAGGTGTATGGGTACTTATAGCTAAGGTGGAAGAGGGAGAGAGAACATCAACTTTGGTGGGGGTGGAAGACTTAGGTAGGAGAGAGGGGGTTAACATAGGTGCAGGAAATGGAAATATATTTAAAATGGGGCTGTTTGTTAAATCTAATTGTTTATTTAATAAATTGATTTTATTGACTTTAAGGGATTTTTTTATCTCGAGTGCTTCTAAATTGTTGAGGCGTAGACCTATCCCGTTTCTATGTAATACTTCTATACCTGAAGGCTTATCAAATGAGTGATCTTTATCTATTAAATGTGTTGCAAATTCCGAAAAACCTATGTTGTTTAAGCATCTCAAGTGCTCAACTACCCGCGTTTGAACATTTCTTGCAGTTTTACCAATGTAAAATGCTTCGCAATCATTACATTTAAGTTTATAGATGCCAGAATGGCTTAAATTATTTTCTTTATCTTTTGAGTCAATTAAAAGTTTACCTAGGTTATTATTGGTATAAAAAGCGGCTTTAATTTCTGTTGGAAATTTTAAAACACATGAGGACGAGAAATTATTAATGTATAAAATTCTACGCCAACCGTGGTTTTTATTTACTGCGATGTTGGGGATACTATTGTACAGGAATTTATTACAAAATATGAGTCGTTGTTTTTTTGCAAGGATTTTATCAATTAAGGTATGGGTATATCCGTTATTTATGGCGATAGATTTGATTATAGAGAGTTCAATATTGAAGTTAACTTTAGATAGCGGAATAGTGACAAGTCTGTGGACCATAGAATGGAAGGCAGAATGTTTATGTTTAAGAAATGTTCAAACGCGGGTAGTTGAGCACTTGAGATGCTTAAACAACAAAGGTTTTTCGGAATTTGCAACACATTTAATAGATAAAGATCACTCATTTGATAAGCCTTCAGGTATAGAAGTATTACATAGAAACGGGATAGGTCTACGCCTCAACAATTTAGAAGCACTCGAGATAAAAAAATCCCTTAAAGTCAATAAAATCAATTTATTAAATAAACAATTAGATTTAACAAACAGCCCCATTTTAAATATATTTCCATTTCCTGCACCTATGTTTACCCCCTCTCTCCTACCTAAGTCTTCCACCCCCACCAAAGTTGATGTTCTCTCTCCCTCTTCCACCTTAACTATAAGTACCCATACACCTCTGTAATTAATTTAATATGTTTTTATTAACCCTGATGAAGGTTCGGGTTGAACTGAAACCGGTTGGTTATAAATATATACAATAAAGTGGTATTCAAACAAAGTTATTTTATTTTAATTATTATAATTATGTATACCCACAAAGTGTTTGCTACAAGTGAAAAAAAAAAAAAAAATAATAATAATAATGAATTAGGAATCATTATGAATGATGATGAAGATGAACTGTGTCAATCTCAATTAGAAGAATCAGAATTTAATGTATGAATCAATTTACAGTCATTTTGCATGGAAGGATTTCTGCATTGCATTGTTATTTTTTAAATATAGTGCTTTCCATTTTTTAGAATCTAAAATTTGTTTTTGTTTTTTTGTTTCATGTATAGACGTTAATCTAACCTTTACAATATTATCATTTATTAAACCTATTTGCAAAAGTTTTTTACCCACGTATTTAATGTATTCGCATGCAAAGATTTCTGCATTGCGTTTTTATTTTTTTTAATGTAGTGGTCTCCATTATATAGAATCTAAAAATTGGGCTATCATCTTTTCTATTTTCCTGTGTCTTGTTCTCTTTCATATTTTCGTTTAGATTATTATTAATATCTTCTTCTTCAATGATAGACAAATTGGTCTATTTTTACTATCCGCAGGTAATACTGTATTTTAAAATAAATAATGTTTGGCTTTAAAAAGACTTTAATTTTTTGGTTAATATGAATTATTTTTCAACTATGCATATACAAATTATGTAATTTCTTCACTACACCCCTGGCAGAGAAGTTTTATCAAACACAGTTTATGAGTTTCAAAATGTGACTAAATCCAAAGACTTCACTTTCAAAATGTATCTAAATTCATGGTTCATTATCAAAATGTATCTAAGTCCATTTTTAAATATTAAATAACTAATTAATTATCTATCAGATTTTTATTTCAAAAACGCATTTAAAATGCTTTATTTTACCTTCATTTTTAAAAAAACATTTAATTTTACTTTATTATACTTAAATGCTATGAAACAGTTTTCTTGCTTTTGCCAAAAATTTGGTTCGTGGAGATAAGTACGTTTTGATATTAGACTACTCACTTATCATTGCAGCATACACAATGTTAATGTATTACTCTAATACTGCTTGTCATAGTAGAAATTCAATGAATCTACAGAAGCACTAATTTTAAAATATGTATACGTCAAATTGACAGTTTAAACGCACCTCGAATAGTTCAGCAAATGGATTCCCTAATTTGACATAAGAAACTAGGTCACGTTAGATACAGCGCGGTTGTTCGTTTGAGCCTGCCATAGCTCAAATTAAAGAACAGTGGTCGTTCAGTAAGATTTGGAATAACGGCTGCTACCAAAATGAATAAAATATTATTACTTACCAGTAACTATCACAAGTTAAATATGTATTATGTAGAATTACAGATTAGAAATATGACCCAACGACTAGTAGGGAGGAAATGTCAAAAATTTGATTAGTTTTGCATAGACAATGATGAAGTCATAGACAATAATTAATCTATTGCTGTGTATCTTTGTTTGCGTATTTGTAATTGCGTATTGTTGTTTCATGAATATTTTAATAAAATGGTTACAATAATACAGAATAAATGGCCCAAGAACAAATAAAGAAATAAGCATTTAAAAGAATTTTTTCACCAATGAGGAAAACTAGATCATGAGTTTTTTGTAGTCTTTGGAGCCCTCAACTACCTGTGTCCATAGTAATACGGTAAGTAAGTACAGGGCCGCATTAGGTATTAAAGTTTTAAAAAAAATTGGCTAGAAGTACATCCATAATAACATACAAAATCAAAAGTATTATTAACTGGTTTTGATAACATACTTCATACATATTATTGCAACAGCCGAGAGTTAATCATTAGTAACTCAAAAAAAACTCTAGCATATCTACATTTCGTCACCTCAGTGCTTAATTGTCCAAACGACCATTTGCAAATTTTACAGGAGGAGGTTTTCTTTAATTATTTCAATGAAACATTATGACAGGTGTTTACTGTTTAAGATGAAGTTATTTCCGTCAAGCTAAAGGTCTCATCAGTTTAAGTAATTCTTTGTAAATTGACTAAGGATAGTTTTTGATACTTTTTTTTACATTTTAAAATGGAGATTGAACAAAAACGCACAACCAAAATTTTGTAAAAGGAGATTGAACAAACTGGAATTGGAGATAGGGCAACTTTTGCGTAGAACTTTCCGTGCTTGTTTGTTCAAACAACCACCTTTAGTTATATACAGAATGAGTTTATTTTCAATATTTCTATTTTGGATACTGACAATTCGTGGTGAAATCTATATATATATTAATAAAAGTGATATTTTCTTTGTTTGTTCCTTCTTATTTCCTATACCTTTTCTATACATAAAAGTGAGCTCTGGCGTTATGAAATTTATATACAAATTCACATCTTATTTCCCATACCACTCTACCGACTGCGATAAAACTTTGTAACTTTGAGTTGTGCGCACGCCCGCGAAGGTTTCCCTATATTATATTGAACTATAGTGTTGTGAAATTTGTATAAAGATTCTCTTATTATTTCCTATATCATTCAACCGATTGTGATGAAACTTTGGTGAGTTGCTTTGCGCACGCCGGCAAAGTTTTCCATACATAAAGGTGAACTCTGGCGTTATGAAATTTGCATTCAGATTGTATAATAGGTGGCGCTCGAGTTATTATAAAAATGTGTGCATTATTTCTTGTAGCTGAGCAGGAGGGACTGAAAGAGGGAAGGATGAGGGTAATCCGTGAGGGGGGAGGGTTCGTGGGATGCGGGACAAATCTTTATTTGAGTGGCATTGAAACGCATTTACTTCCATGATAATAATATATTAAACCATGTCCAACTTTTTTTTAATTCCTGACCGTGACCGGCTTTAGCCTATCAACCATCTTTAGACTTCCATCTTCGTTGTTACGACATAGCAACGAAAATGGGATATCCATATAATTTGAATAAAATCATTGCATTCCACCCCTTTTAATCCCCCTCCCTCAATTTAATGTATATAAACCACAGTTTAAGGAATATCTGTACCAGTCTGAAGATGACCTCAAGAGCGTCCCTGCCAGTGTACAGACAGGGGAACTATGTAACCACCCGGTTGGGCGGCGTTGTGAGGCGGGTTAAGGTAGGGGCTGTAGGAAGGGATTTATTAATGCAGGTCTTGAAGAGGCTCGGATCATAGGAGAGAGACGCTGGTAGCTCGTTCCACATACGAGCCGATTTACAAAAAACGAGTCGTAAAAACGACCCATTCTCATGAAGCTAACGTCAACCGTAAACGGGTGTTCCACTCGTGTCCGTCAAGTTTTGCGCACGTGCACCGGTGCATCAGGGATCAATGCTGCTAGCTCTTTGGAGCAGGCCCATTGAAATACCTGTAGAACAGACACAGCATGCCCACATTGCGTCTATGCAATAGAGAAGGCAATCGGTCTGTTAACAACGGATTGTCAATCAGACGGATCGCCCTCCTTTGCACAGATTCAAGTAGGTTAATTAAGTATTTTGGAGCACCAGCCCAGAGGTGGCTCCCAAATTCAACTGTTGGGCGGACTTGAGACTTGTACAGGGTCAGCAGCTGGTCACTGTTGAAGAATTTCCTAGCCATGTACAAGACGTCCAGCTTCTTGGAAGCCTGATTTACTTGGGCTTCTATGGATCCCCGATACTTGAGCCGGTCTGATATACTAACTCCAAGCATTTCAATGGAGTATTGGGGAAAGTGCTTCCATCAAATTGCACCAGACTTTATCTTCAATATATCAACAATATATTGAAGAAATCAACGATAGCGTCGTCATATACTTTCATGGTGGAGACTTTATTACCTTTCTTTAAAGAAAGGTCATCAAATAAAGAAGGTGGATGCGAAGTATATTGATCTCCCTCTTTGCCGAAATCAGACACGCTTGGGTTTTTGAGACGTTGAAACTGACCAAGTTGGCCTTACCCCAGGCACGAACCATCTCGTTTTTACTTCAAAACTTCCCGAGCTGTTCGGACATCATATGTGGAAGGAAGCCTGTCAAAAAGATAACCCTCGTGAACGGTGCTGTCATCAGCGTAGCAGGGAATTGGTGCACATTCAACGAGATCGTTGATGTGCAACAAAAACAGCGTCGGTGACAGCACAGATCCTTGTGGCACCCCCGCATTGATTTGGTGCGGTGAGGAAAAGGAGCCTTCAACTACGGTTTGAATTGTTCTTCCCCTCAGAAAGTCCGCAGTCCAACTATGCAGGGTTGGGTGGATCCCATACGATGGGAGAGTTGCGATTTTGTGGCACGCACGAATCTGACCATAATATTAATTTATTAAAAGTGGATGGTAAATGTTCTATAACGCTCTTTAAAATTTTTACTAAGGCGCTTGCCAGATCGTCTCCACTTCTGCCATTTGTTGTTTCATCCCACAATGCGTTATTCTCTGGTCTTAATTTCCCTTCAATATTTATATATTCCTCACCTTCTTCTCTAAGTTTTTTTAATATATTTCTTTTCCATTTGTCCGGTTGCCTTAATCTTTTTCTCGTTGGTGATATTATCTGTTTATTATTTTTTTTTTCGTTACTTACAATATCATCGTATTCATGTAAACCATCATTGGACAACACCTCAGCACAGGTTCTCCTAGAGTGAGGTGTTCACGAAACATACAATATTACTCACATACAGTATCACCTTCTCAAACCTACCTTACACACAACATATTATAGTTATATGTTTGAAATATACCATATACAAATATAAATAATTATGTGAAACTGTAAATTATATAGGGAAAAAAAAAATAATAACAATAATGGAATATTATGTGGTGTTTCTATAAGAAGGAAAATAACATTATTTTGACAAACAGGTTCAGGTTCACCGGGTCCATCGTTGTTTTTGTCGTCAAAAAACAATATTTTTTTCACTTTTGTGATCCTGTAGACAAAACACACAAAAGTGATCAACACTAATAATACAACATTCTTACAAAATCTGATAGTACTCATTAAGGTAATTATTCCATAAGCCGCCTACTTTTTGGTATAACTTATTGAAACTACACTTCGCTTCAACAATAACTATATGAAACAACTATTTACAAGCACAAAATAGGTTATTAGGTTCGTGGTTTGGGTAAATTATGTAAATACAGCACATTTAAGCAATAGGCGGCTTATGGAATATTTACTATTCAAAAAAAGTAAAACATAATTCTATGATTAGGTACAAAGGTAGGAACTGACTTACCAAGCCACAAGTAACTTTTTTAGATTTTATTATTTAGGGTGGATTTCATAAAATATAATTTGTGATATCTACACAGAAAAAGTAAAATTTAGTACTCTTTTTCGTTTTTGCCGTCAATTTCAAATTCATTCATCAAACTTCAACTGGGAATTGCGCCTAAACAGTACGCGTGGCCAAAAAACTAATTTTTATGTAATTTATAAAAATTATTTCAGTGAATAATATACCTATACATGTTTTTTTGGCTAAAATTTAAAATCCTACCCTTTTTGTTTGTAATACTCAGATTAGTAATCAAAACCCCAAAACACACAAATGAGGAAAAAATCAGAATTATAATTTATTATATAACTATAATTTATTATATAACTACAATTTATTATATATCTATAATTTATTTCATCAAACTGCCTAATCACTATAGATAAATTTGTAAATCTCAAACGGCTACATACAAATACGGATATACTGAAAGTTTCGAATTGAAATACTAAGTTTAATATGAATCGTCAGTCAACAAAACCAATTTTGACAGCAAAAACTTGCAAAAAGTAGAGTCTGAGCGAAAACAGAAAAATGAACACGCTGTATAGCAAAGTTCATTGGAATGTAAAAAACAAAACAAATTTGGTATTGATAGAGATATTTAAAACTAACACTTACCGCTCTATTTCCGCACTGCTGCGTATGTATGCACTTTTGTAATTAGTTATTGACATTTTCCTGTTGTTTTGCCAATCAAAAACTCCTTGGTATATATTTAAATGCTTTTTTACTTCCGCGTAACACCATAAAACAAACACCATTGGAATGTAAAAACATAAGATGGCGGCATCACGTGATCCTCGCATCGTTTTGTAATTGGTCGGTTGGTGGAGTTTGAACAAACTAGCACGCAATTTTAATTCTCGACTCTAGGAGGTTGGCCTAATAAGGAGATTGGCCAAACAAGGACTCACTTTTAGAATATCGTTGTGGACATTGACATTTTAAAATGCTTATAATTAATTGTAGCAGGCTGATAAAACTATTTTTTCTTCATCGAACAACGCGTAATTTGATCCTTAACAATATTGCGTTAAAAAGTCATTTTCGCTAAAATGGTCGTTTGGACAATTAAGCACTGGGGCGAGGAAATGAGGAGATATCGGATAAACACGTTGCTTAATAGGCTGACAATCACCCGTGTCAATGACGTGTTTTTCAAGAGACGTTCTACCCAAACGATTTCCAGAAAAAGCTTCAAATTCATATATAACGTTATTTAAGATTGATTGTTGAGATGAATCTAAATTCTCAAAGCTATCCAGTCCTCTTACCTCAGACACGCAACTTTTGTCAGAGTCAATAGTCATTAATTTAGTTAACTTGGGACAAATGTTAAAGACTTTCCAAAAGTCGCAACCGAGGATGATGTTAGATTTTATATCTGGCATAACTACAAAATTAAATTTTTCTTAACGTTACCAAGAACTACCGGAACCGCAATTTTGTGAACGCACTCCACAGTATGACCCGTAGCAGAAGTGAGTGAAAATTTTTTCTTAAGATCAGAAAGATTTAACCCTAGTTTTAAAAATTGACGATGAAAATTATTACCAATAATTGAGATATGCGAACCAGAGTCAAGAAGGCCAGAAAAGTTGGAACCCAGAACCTGGAAAATGATGTGTGGACGGCCATCCCTTTTAGCCGCACTCACCACCTTCGAAGTCCAAAGGTTCTTGAAGAAAGCTCTGGTTTCCGACAGCACAGCAAGCCGATGCCTGGCGGTGATGTCAGCGAACGGTGTCGACTTGCCGCTCGCAGACAGGACCCCCAGGACATCTAGTTTTTTGCCTGCCGGCAGTTGCATGAAGGCGCCTTCACCCCAGGACGGCCACAGCGGAAACATCTCACCTCCCTAGAACTCATATTTGACGGGCTACGTTTATTGAACTCAAAAGATTGACGATGATTCCTGAAATTGGGATTATTCTCAGACATTCTGTTGTTCCCTCTGATAAATGCATTATTTGAGGAGGAATGAGAAACATTATTATAATTAACAGTATTTGCATTTGGCGGGGAAGGTCTGGAATCAGACCGACTGTCTGCTAGTTCAATCATTTTTCCCAATCTTTTAAGACAATTAATGTCCGAGATGAAAGAGAGCGATAATTTTTGAATGTATCTCGGTAACATATTACATTGCAATATTTCCAGAATTTCGTCATCTGGTAATTTTGACGACAATTGATTGTTTAAAGTCAAAACACGAGTTATGAATGAACCCAGGTTATCTTTTTGATGCTGGTACGTGGCTCTGATCTGAGCAACTAAACGTCTTTCATGGTCCCGTAATTCAAATTCTTCCTTTAGAGCATTTACAATATCCGTCCATGACTTAAATGAAGAACGGTTGACTCTAAACCAGTCTAGAGCATGACCTGTAAAAAGTTCCACCGCAGACGAAAAAAGAGAAGCTGTACTTACGTTCCGAGATAGAGACAAATCGTTGACCCGTTCAATGAAATTATGTACGTTCCCAGTACCGTCAAAGGTTAAGTTCCATTTGTAAACCGGAACCGTGTTAGACGCGACCGCCGAATTTGCCGAAGTAGTGCCATCCTCTGGTTTAGACATGATTAACGCACGACTTCTTGTTAAAATGGTCGAATCCGTCATACCTAACTAACAGGGTAGGTAGAAAAAAATCATTAAAACATGCAAGCATACAACAACAACAATCGCCGCAAAACACAAAAAAATAATATAAAATAAGTGTGACGTCAGCGTACTAACGAACACGATAATAATAAGATGAAAAACGTCATGAGTTGTGCCGGATAACAAAGCTGCGTAAAATGAAAATTAATAAAAACCTCGGTGACACGATGTAAAATCGAACAACACCCGAACATCTACCACGCAACACGAAAGGTCTTTTCAAGGGATTATACAAGAAAATTCATTAAAAAAATCAGACATCTCAATACAAGATAAAAACAAGGAAGGAAAAAAAAATACTGCATTATTATTTAGTCAAAATTAGGTTCTCCCACAAGGGCTGCCATTTTGTAACATTCATGCCAATGGATGGGTGATGAAAAGATTAATTGTATAAATTAATGATGGATCTAACGATTGTGACATTAATTGGTAATTACCAAATACAATAATCTAGTCATCTACGCACACGCACTGGACACAATGTATGTAGGTAGAGATGAGATCTGAAGGAAGTTAAATAATAGAAGGTTTTAAATATCAACAGACGCTAATTTTATTAAATAACAATTATTAAAATACTTGATCAATAAAAATAAGCATGAGACTCTAATAAACATCTTATCTCCGGGCGTGTCAAGAATGTACGTAAGTTTAACGCCATCTTGATAAAAATATGACTAAAGAGCAGGTAACATTATTAATTTAAAACATTAAAAATCTTGTATTGAATGTCTGTGTGGGCGCCAGCATAGTATAAAATAACTATGCAAGAAGTTAAATAAGTAATCCCTATTAGAATGATAAGTTACATGATTAAAAAGTTAAAAGAGAAAAAGACATTTCGTGACTTGCAAAATAGTCCCTCATGTTCCAGTGTCGCACGAACCACACCGTAGTCCCCTGAGTCCAGCCAGCAACTGAACTCGACGAAGTACGCTCCGGACCGAGAGCTCGAAACAGTAGTGCCAACCGGAGAAAATTGACCAATGTTTATTCTAATCGGGTAGGAACTACGCCGCCCAGAAATAAGCACTGCTACAAAATATCTAGCCTAAATTTTGTTTCATCACTATTATTGACCTTATATGATTTTTGAGAGGTGTGTTGAATTGTCAGTTTGATGACTTGGAATCATGGAAGCATATAAACAGTGTTGCTGTCTCACTTTAATAGTGCTTAAGTCAAGGTTGACATCTAATTATTCTACTCATGTTCTAATCATACAACTTGGCATAAGAAACTAGGTATATCATATAGAAACTACATCACGGTTGTTTGTTTTAACCTGCCATAGCTCAAATTAAAGATGAGTGGTCGTGCAGTTACAATTGGAATAACGGCTCATACCAAAATAAATATGAATATTATTACTTACCAATAACTATCACAATTATAGGATGATAAATTTAACTGTGCGGGTTAAACGTTGAAAGGGGTATTATGTAGAGTAACAGATTCGAAACATGATGGAACAACTGGCAGTGAAGAAAGGATGTGTCAAAAATATTGCTAAGTTGTACATAGACAGTAATGAAGTCATAGACAGTAAATTATCTATTTCCGTTTATCAGATAATTTGAGTTTTTTTGTATGTTTATTTAGATATTTTGATAAAAATGTTACATAAATCTGAAAATGTTTTAACGCTATCGTTTGGACGGTTTCTGCCCTCTGATTGAGCAATTTCAAACCGCATTCGGGAGAATTCCGCATAGCCGTCGCGCAAAATAAATAAAAAGGTGGTCCGGTGGTACATATTATATTATATAACTACACGAATATACACTGCGCTCACGTCATTGAAACACTTCCTGCTAAAATATAAAAAAATAATTACTCTCAATATAAATAAAAACAATAAACATATATAAATAGTACCTGATTCAGGGCTACTTTTGTAAAGTGATTATTAAGAGTATTTATTAAGTGAAATTGTGTTATGTATCGTTTATTTAGTATAAAACATCACCGCTATAAGGTACCAAATTTCACACAGCGAGAAAGTATCGTCGGTTTCTTCACTGCGGAAATCCTCCAGAAGCAGGATCGTCGATATGTTCTGTGAGATCTGTCCACAATACGTCCTCCAGCATTTCATGTAGGGCAGATTGTTTCTTTCTAAGGAGTGGGAATCTACCTCATGGGCGATGTCTGGCGTTGATGGGTTTGTACCGTTACTCTTTATCGGAAAATAATTTTATTTGGAGGTGTTTTACGACATTAACTAAATCATTAATGTATAAAATAAAAAAAATATCGGACCGCATTTGAAGACATCGTGTTTCACCGTTGACATTTACTACACGCAAGGCAACAGTCAGGTTTCACATATCAGATTTGATGCACAAAATCAACCATTTTTTCTCACAATAAATTAACTTAAGCCAATGAAAAATATTCACATCGATATTTTTTACAAAAATTCCAATAATTTTCGAAACTCACGGTGTAACGGTGTGTTACAAGACGTATTATTACAAGAGTGTATTAAGTATAATATATGAAGTTACCCAACGAAACAAAAAAGCATGTAACCCACGTATACCAAGAAACTAAAATAAGTGGGGAGGAGGTAATAAAGCTTAGGCTTAAGCTAAGGTAGATTCGGTGGAAAATATTTTCAAATTTCGTTTTGTTTCAGATAAAATCGCTTCTTTATTCTGAAGAATATTTCATAAAATTGCCCAAGGAGTTTTTAATTTAACTTTACATGAGAATTGAATTTATTTTCGTTTTTAGACAGTATCCGTGTTCCACCAGGATCATACAGCACGTATTTTGATGCCCTCCAAGATCATGACTACACCCTAAAAGGTATTCTATACTGCATCAGCCTATAATAATAATATGTTTTGTTAATTCGGTTAATGTAATAATTATATTTATTTCAGAGCGTAACATCTCAACCAGTAGCGTACCCGTTGCTGCACATGGGATGCTAGTAGAAAATGAAGGTACATATTATCTGTTTTATATTACTTAAAAGTGAATAGTATTGTTAGTTTTGTTCGTCTGATTACTAATATGTCAATCTTTACTTCAATTTCTTCAAGAACTGTTTTTTTTTTTCCAAAAATAAGTGCAAGACCCAGTCATGTCTTCTCTGCAACCAGCAGCGTTGCTTTTGCTGCACAGGGGATGGCAGAACATAGATGTAAAATATCTTGCATAGGTGATCCATATGATCCTACAAATTCATGAAATCCTAGCAAGCGAGTACCGTCCCACAGAGAGGTTTTGCTTAAATTGTCCCACTAAGAAATTTGCTATCAACGCTCTTGAAATTCATTATTTCGTCGAGTATGTACTAAATCATAATTGCAAAAATTTATATCTTGTGCCCGTTATTAAAGAAACCAATGCCAAATACATAATTTTTTTGATTGGCTTAATTGTAACGAACATAAAAATTTGATTCAATTCATAATCAAAATTACTGTACCATTTATAATTAATGCATGGTGTTCCGATGTCAATAGAAAATTAATTGGCAATGATACACGACCATACAATGGACCTGACTCCATGAAGAAAATGGCAGTACTGCTACATTTAAAATATGCTGAATATAGGAAGAAATGGTTGTCGTTACTAATTTATTTTACGAGGGTAAAACCAATTAGGACAACAATTTTTTCCTATAAGCGTATTTTAAATATCGTAGTACTGCCATGCTCCTCATCAAATTAGGTCCATTGTATGCTTATGGTGTATCCTTGCCAATTCATTTTCTATTGACATCTCTATATGAGTAGTAGAATAATAATGAAAAAATAAATATATAAGTCAAATATTGTTATCGTTTGTAATGTTAAGCCAAATATTTTCTGATGCGGCGTTTACATTATTCAATTTGGCCGTATTAGTCTGCAGCCCATTTTCAGTCACCGACTAGTGTTAATAAAAAAAAGTCAAGTTAGTTTATTTTATAAATAGTTCTACTTTTTTATTACATACTTGACATCATAATGGATATTCTCTAAACACCTTCTTTCACGTAATACCCGGAGGTTCAAAATAAAACACATGCGGCGATGGTGGGTCCAGATTGACCCGGCTGAAATGATGAAATTAAAAGGCTTTTTAAACAAACTTTTTAGTCACAAACGAAAAACACAATACTAGAAATGTGCCCGAATGGTTGACAACATCTGCGCGGGACTGTGAGAGACAAAGACGGAAGGACAGAGCAAGAGATATGCTGTTTCGTCGGCTGCTCGAATTCAACTGAGAAGAAATGTAATTTTTGCGTGTTTTTATACACAATTATTCTAATTACTTTTTTAAAACGTGTCCGATTTTAATCATAAATGAGTCGAAATGTTGGTAAATATTTCATGAAAGAATAGACAAAAGGGAATTTCCCTTAACGAGATATTTGCGGCAAAAACTTTTATTTAAAAAAAAAACACTGGGTCAAATCAGACCCATCACCGGAGTTGAGGTGTTAAATTTATTTTGTTGTATTTGGTGTTTTTATTTGTTATCATTATACCCTATTTATTTATCAGGTGCCAATATGTATTGTTAAAACAATAACCTATTGTTAAATTTACTTTACTGTTTACACGGTTACATTCTTTATGTTGTGTACTATTCCTAAGTTAAAAATATATAAAAGGCATATAAAGTTTTTAAAACTAAAAAGTATTATAAACTTATTATTTATATATGAAAGGTATAAATATTTAAGTAATAAGATAAGTAGGAGGGAAACAAAAATAATAATAATGTAATTAGACGCTAATACAGCTAAAACAGTAGGTTGAATCGTTGACTGCCTTATTGACAATATTTTTTTCAATAGCGTTGGATGTTGAAAGAAAATAACTATCATTTAAATCAGCTAGTTATATATTGACACAGTTATTTCTTCTAAATTCACCTTATAAATGTGTTTTGTGCTTATATTATACAATAATTTTATTTAAAAAATAAAATTACTGTACATGCCATAAGTTAGTTTTTCAGCTTCCTTTTGATTAAAAACGCTGTCCAGAGAAAATGAGCCAATGAATTGGGTTTTCGGTAGGTTCCGAATCAGAATTATATTGTTTATAGTTGCGTCTTTTTTTAAATTTCCTCTTTCCTTTGTCGATGGTGTAGTATGACGTCACAGACGCGTGGTGTCTTAAAATTTGCCAGATCTATGGTTAAAACTTGACGAAACCAATCGTATGGAAAGAGGGTGGTGTTATCAATCTATAGATAGGTGGTCTCTGTGAGAAGTTCGTAAATAGAACTTCCAAACAACTGCCGTGAGCATTATTTACGATAAGTTGGATGCACGTGTAAGCGCTCCTGTGAGTAACTTATCAAAAATTTACGAAAGTCGTAAATTTTACTTACAAGTGTAAACCCAGCCTAACGGCAGCCTTAGAAAATGTGTTTGGTCTTTTGTAAGGAACTGTCAAAAATTTCAGAATACTATTTTGGAGGCATTGATTAATATAATCGCCGATTTTAAAAACCACAGACTACCGATATTTTGTTAAAAGCGGAACGGTTATACCGATTTATTTATACATATAGAGCTATCTGACCATTGACGACGACTTTTTCAACCGTTTTCAAATGTTTTAACTACAAGGTCAAGGTACAAACTAAATTACAATTATACAATTATATTTTACAATTATACAAAAATACAATTATACTCTAATTTCCAATAATCTGTTATGTATACTATTTCATTGTTTTTACAGAATATTACAAGCAAAACCAAATGTTAGAAGCACATACAATGTAGGGTGTCGTCACAACTATGTTCTGTTTGGGCTAGAACCAATTACCAAACCGACAACAGTGCCATGGATCTACCAAATCAAGTGACTGTTTCCTTCAAGACCGAACCAGGGACCCAGGAAGAAGGCGGAGATGAAATACCGTATATGAATATAGAAGTCGACCTTCCAGATATAAAGATGGGATGTTTACAATATGAGGAGAGTACTCGGATAGACGGTTAGTTGCATTGCTTACATATATATTTTATAATGTTTATTTCGGATGTTCGCAATCCATGTCCGTTTCGAAATGTCGTGCAGAGAGGATGCATTTACTTAAAAATATATGCGATATTGCGATATTGCGATAACTGCTAAACTACAGCACTCTTTTAACTCATGTATTGCTGACAATAAATTCCCGTTTCTTTGTCGTTTCACCTCATCTGTTTTTCACATATTTTCGTGTCTATTAACTAAATTTACATAAATATTTATAAAACCAAATATCATTCCATTGACTTTAAACAATAAATCCGTGTTCTGAAGGTCGTAAAGAGCAAATGGTTTTCCTTCTTGAAAAATTGGTCCTTGAAGTGACGTCTGGCATTTATTATTTCTTAAATTAAGCTTTAAGTCTGTTCACCCTATTCTTGCTCCTGTGTGGCTAATCAATGTTATCTTTTATCATTAATATTTTATTTTAATTTAAGTTTTTTTTTTAATTAAAAGAAACCTTTTTGTACATTGACGGTTAATATACTTTGTTGTATTGTTTTTCAGGTTGCTTTAATATAGAGTCTGTTACCATCAAGGCGGAGCTTGGACCCAGAGAAGAAGATAAACGGGGATTTCAATATACGAAAATTGACATAGACCTGCCGGATGTTAAAAAGGAGTGCTTAGAACGCTTTGAAAGAACTGCCAAGACAGCAGGTATAGTGTTTTTTCATTCTTAGTAGTCCAGTCAATGTAGAAAAAAATTGAATGCTGAATTTTTTCAGGTGAAAAGTAGCTAAAAACTTAAATCTATGAAAAGTTTGTGCTAGAATTATAATTTCTTAATTCTGTACATAATATGTTGCAAACACTATTTATTAATTAAATTGTTTTTATATCGTTAATCCATTTATAACTCGGCGTTTTAATTTAAAAGTATTAATAAATGCAAGGCACAAATTAGTCACCTGTTGCTTTGGGATCCTATTTATTTACTTTTATGTCACATGTAGCCTACTAATAATCCCTTTTTTCAAATTACCGTCAGATCTGAAGACACAACTAGTGGAAACCACGGAGCATCACAATTCGTATTCTCAAAAGGGAAATTTGACGAGCCATATGCTGACTCACAGTGGTGAAAAATCTTTTTCATATTCTGAGTGCAATTATACGTCTTCAATTAAGAGCCTTCTCACGAGGAACATGTTGACCTACATCCGTGAAAAACCTTTTTCATGTTCTGAGTGCAACTATTCATGTTCTCGAAAGAAATATTTGAGGAGCCACGTGCTGACTCACATAGGAGAAAAATGTTTAAAATGTTCCCAGTGCAACTATTCATCTACTCAAAATAAATATTTGACGAGCCATATGCTGATTCACGGTGGTGAAAAACTTTTTAAATGTTCAGAGTGTAACTATTCATTCTATCGAAAGAACAATTTGATGAGACACATGGTTACTCACAGTGGAGAAAAACCTTTTTCGTGTTGCGAGTGCAACTATACATGTACTCAAAAGACAAATTTGACGACCCACATGTGGACTCATACTGGAGAAAAACGTTTTTCATGTTCTTTGTGTAATAATTCATTTACTCAAAGGCGTAATTTGACGAGCCACATGCTGACTCATAGTGGCGAAAAATCATTTTCGTGTTCCGAGTGCGACTATTCATGTATTAAGAAGAAATATTTGACGATCCACATGCTGACTCACAATGAAGAAAAACCGTTTTCGTGTTCCGAGTGCAACTATTCATGTACACAAAAGAGATATTTGACGGGCCACATGCTGACTCACACTGGAGACAAACCTTTTTTATGTTCTGAGTGCAACTATTCATGTTCTCAAAAGTGCTACCTTAAGAGACACATGCTGAATCACACTGAAGAAAAAACTTTTTCGTGTTCCGAGTGCAGCTATTCATGTTCTCAAAAGTTCTTTCTAAAGAGACACATGCTGACTCACACTGAAGTTAAACCTTTTTCGTGTCTCAAGTGCAACTATACATGTACTCAAAAAAGATATTTGACGAGCCACATGTGGACTCACACTGGAGAAAAACCCTTTTTATGTTCTTTGTGCAATAATTCATATTCTCGAAAGGTATATTTGACGAGCCACTTGCTGACTCACAGTGGCGAAAAACCTTTTTCGTGTTCCAAGTGCAACTATTCATGTACTCAAAAGAAATATTTGACGGGCCACATGCTGACTCACACTTGAAAAAAACCTTTCATGTGTTCCGAGTGCAACTATTCATGTACTAAAAATAATTATTTGACGATCCACTTGATGAGTCACAGTGGAGAATAACCTTTTTCAAGTTCCAAGTGCAACTATTTATTTAATAAAAAAAATATTTGACGGACTGCATGCTGACTCGAAATGAAGAAAAACGTTTTAAACGTTCGAAGTTCGACTATTATAACTAGCTTATATAAAAAGGAAAGTAATTTTGGTTATCACCTTCTCCCCACTTTTTTTGGTCTCTTGGTATACGTGGATTTCGTGCTTTCTTGTTTCATAGGGTAACTTCATATATACTTAACACATACCTTTACCGCGTTAAAATAACCTCGTCATGCCGTCTTGTAACACAACGTTACATCGTGAGTTTCAAAAATTATTTCACTTTTTTGATATTTTTCATTGGCTTAAATTAATTTATTGTGAGAAAAAAATGTTGATTTTGTGCATCAAATCTGAAATGTGAAACCCGACTGTTGCCTTGCGTGCGGTAAATGTCAATGATGAAACACGATGTCTACAAATGCGGTCCGATATAGTTTATTTTATTTACTGTTCTCAAGTTTAATTTGTGGAACTCCATTTTAATTTTTATTATTTATATATTTAATAATATTGTTATTGGGTTGATAAAAACAGTTTATTTTTAAACAAGTTCTGCTGTTTAATTATTGTTACGCGTGACAGCTGTTTCGCCCTCTAAAGGCATTATCAAACTGTGGGTAGCCCACTTACAGACGATACATTTATATTATTTCTAGATAGGTATTTTAATTTCAATTACTGATTTCTGAGTAAAATTTTAGTAATTATTAATGGTTATGTAAATGTTAGTAATTATTAATTATTAAATGTTAGTAATTACCCCAGTAAAGTTTCCCCATTTACTGTAATGTTTAAATTTGACTGAAGGTCTTTATGTTAGTTATTCCCAAATGATGACTCATAGGGTTATTTTAATAGCATAATTAAGTACTTCATAATGCACTCACATTTGCACTAGGTTTGAAGATATCTAGTAGGGGTAGCGAATTAAATTTTTAAAAATTCTCTCGAACTTGTAAATAAAATAAAAAACATAAATCTACCACACAATTGAAAACATAAATTGTAATAAAATAATGTACCAAAAAAAAAAAAAAAAATAAAATTGCCATTTCATATCTTTAGACGTAGTTAGCCTCTAAGCAATATCCCTATTCAAGAATGCCTTAAAATCATTGAAGATATTTTAGACGAATCTAATATAAACCCAGTTATTAAAAAATACCTATTCGATCTATTTAAAATATGTGTGGAAACCAACTAATTTGAGTTTAACGATAAATTCTATCAACAAAACGACGGATTACAAATAGGATCGCCCCTCAGTCCACTTCTTGTCGAAATATTCATGGATTTCATTGAAAAACATATTTTAAATTCAATCTTTAGCAAATAGGCTTACTACGTCTTAAGATATGAACTGGCAATTGTGTGGTCTAATCTAATCTTAATGTTACTAGGTTATGCCAACATGTTATCAGGTACCTTGTTTACACCGTCTAATACTACTAACTTACCTCATACACTGTAAATCCGTAAATATTATATGTTAGCATTTTATTTCGGTAAATTCCCAATATAATATTTGCTACCAGGTTACTTTTCTGCTTTGTCACAACTAAAAATAAAAAAATCTCTATTTCTACTTTTCGTAACTACTAAATACCTAACTTATAAAGGATTTAAAGTGTAAGAGATACTGTAAATCCGAATATAATATATGTTTCCATGTTAATCTTTACAAAGCCACGACTACTGTAAAAATAAAAATTTAAAGTTTATATATACATAGATATATATTTTTCTTCATTGCACAACTTAGTTGCAGAGAAAAATGATTTTTGTTGTTATGTAATTATGTACATTTTTTAAGGAATTATATGAACTACACTTGTCAATTTGTCTGTCCTGGAACGGGAAACTTTCCTAGTTGGACAGGCAAAGCTTACTAACATGCAATTTTATTTTCTTTTGTATCTATAATAAATTCTATAAATTGCATCAATTAATTTTTTAAACTTTAGATAATTATATATAAATGCGCACTGCAACACTTCTCACCATCGCCCCTTTGACTGGATCCAATATGGTTACGGTTTTTGTTTCCGTCACTCAACCAATTTTCGTTTAGGCAAGGAATACTACATTTTTTTTTACAAAATTTAAAAATTTATTCCTGCAAACCACGTTTTTTTTTCATTTCTTAAAATTGGTAAGTTATGTATTATAAATTTGCGCAGGATTACTTAAATACTAAAATGATTTGTCAAGTATTAAAGCTTATATAAAAAAGGATAGTAATTTTGGGTATCACCTTGTCCCAACTTGTTTTGTTCTATTGGTATACGTGGATTACGTTCTTCCTTAATTATTATTTTTTTGGTAAACTAATGTTTTAAGACAAGATTTTTTATACATAGCACAAAGGGTAACATAACATAATTGTTACCCTTTGTGCTATGCATAAAAAATCTTGTCTTAAAATATTAGTTTACCAAAAAAATAATAATTAATATTTGACAAGTTTTAGTATTTTCATTGAAAAATGTAGACAATTTGTCTCGACACCATCTAGTGAGAGAGTTAGAACTTACAATGCCTTTCTCATATAAAATAAAGTTGGTTGTTTCAGGTGGGAAAAAATGTAACAAGCAGTAATTGTTGAATGAAACACTAGTATATTTTGAATTATTTCGCGGATAAGAGATAAGCCGCCATAGCTCAGTGGTCAGAGCTGTCGACCGGAAATCGAAAGGACACGGGTTCAAGTCCCGTTGGCGTCATATATCTTTTATCAGGAGATTTTTCAGGAGATGTGGATGAGTGTTTTAGGTTAATAATTATTGCTTATAAAATAACGTTCTTTCTTGTTTCGTGGAGTAACTTCATATATACTTAACACATACCTTATCACGCTATAAAAACACCCTCGTTATGCCGGCTTGTAACACAACGTTTCACCATTGAAAAATTTGAAAACTAATTCGCTCTTTTGTAAAATTATTTTTGTGATTATTTTTCATAGGCTTATATTAATTTATTGTGAGAAAGGGAGGATGATTTTGTGCATTAAACCTGAATTGTGAAACCCGACTGTTGCCTTGCGTGAGATAAATGTCAACGATGAAACACGATGTTTACAGATGTGGTCCGATGTTATTTATTATTTATATTTTTAGGGATCTGGTGAGGGGCACGAAATGAAAGAGGTCGTGAAGGTCACAGTGTTTTATTGAGTCAGGTTGGCGTGATGAGAGATGACTTAGGATTGATGTTGAACACTCCGGATGCAGGCGATGATGTGCTGGTCAAGCGCGGGTCAGTGAGTTGACGCCGCTGCTGGTCAGGAACTGGCGAAGAACGTGGGTCTTCGGGTACTCCAGTGCTGACAGGAAATCCGAAGGTGCAGTGGACCTTGTAGGCGGTTGTACGAGAGGTGCAAAGACCAGGGAGGATGCTGCGTGGTCTAAGTGCGCGGATGTAGCGCTGGTCAGATGCGTTGGAATCAGGGCGCTGTGATCCGGTGTAGCGCTGGCCAGGGACGGTGGCCAGGGCCAAGGCGCTATGATTATTTCCCGATGGAGTCGATGGCGGGACCGTGCAGAGCCGGGAATATTGTCCTACGCGCTCGATGCCGCCAAACACCTATTGGCCCTCCACGCGATGTCCACGGTGATACTTTCGTTTTCAAAATTTGGATTCGTCTATTTCGACTGTTCTTCCTGGACCCCCCACTGGTTCCATGTCAGTCATGGCCCACTCCTCCATAACTTGCCGAACAAACTTCATCCATAAGCCGACCGTGTTACGGTCCAGAGTTAGCTCATGGGCGATGTCTTGGAGATCCTCTTTGCAACGTACAAGCATGTACGTAAGCTTTATCATTGTACCTATTGGCATCTTTGAGTTGTCAAACCAGGTGTTTTGGCGCATTGTGATACGAGTGTCGCACAATTTAGAAGCTTTTTTAATTTTTTTCACCATCTTCCGACATCGCCAATTAAAGAGCTGGTTTTGGTCCATTCCAACACCTTGTCTTTTCATGAAGGACACAATTTAGTTTTCGGAAGGACATTTAACTGTTGCAAATACCTAATGGTTTCCCATTCATCTTTAACAAACTCGTGAATGAATAAAAGTGACGGAAAAGGCCGCAATGTAGTAATTGACATTCTCAGATATGTCAGATCTGTCTTGATTGACTACACGTGAGAAACCACAGAGTAGGTATATAGTAGAGAAACGTTTTTTGAATACCCGCCTGTGAAACCGCTCATGCGCAGACTGCACAGAGCAGCCTAGCACCGAGCGCAAACATCTTGGGTTTATTGTGGAGAGGTTGGTAGTTGGCAGGAATCAAGTTCCCGGCAAAAAGTACGATGTAAAATGGCCGCGAAGTGGTATATTTTGATAAATATGTCATATTTATTTTGAGTGTAAAAATGAAACGAAGTGAAATTTGTTCTAAGTGAAAGCTTTGCACCTGAGAGCAATACCACGGGCACAGTTTGAGATCATCAGGAATTAGTAATTATGTCGGGAAAGTGTTAAATTTTATTGGGCACTCGTAGTCAGCGTATACCTATTTTAACAGCAACTTGGAAATCGATAAAACAAATGATTGGAAAATAAAACTTAAAGATGACACAATTATTGCTTATCTAATAAGACCTCATCTTGATGTTGGTAGATTTAAATTTATAAAAAATAGGGCTGTTAAACGCTTTGTGCATCTTATGACAGCTAGGTCAAAGATAAGTGCATTACTAGACGTTTAGTTTCGACATTTGCATTATGGTAGGTACTGGAGCAACAAAAATATATTTCAGTGGCTAATTTCACCACTTTCCGATACACGCGAAAAGTAAGAGTTTTTTCAAAGAATTAAAATTATATTAGTACTATTTCGTAGTGTTTTTTTACATTATACCCACAGAGGAGTATGAAGTTAATTTTTTTCCAAAAGGGTCTGTCATATTTGTGGATGCTATGTATTTTTAAGGAGAGGAAGTTCAGGGAAGGAAGATGTATGAGGGATGGGTAGGAATCTCAGGATCAGTGTGTCCAGGAGCATCTCACAACTGCGTTACAGACTCACCCAAAATAAACGCTGTGACATCACAACCACATCATTTTAAATAATGTCAAATGTCAATCGTAAAGTTTTACAGAGATGCGAGATAAATACTTGTGAAAACGATGTTAAAAATATTGAACAGTTATTCTCAAGTTTTGTGTGAAAAAATGTGACACTTTTATAGGTATTAAAAAACTAAAATGTATGGACATGCTGAAAAAAAACCGAGAGTATCATTGCCATTTTTTTTATGAAAGGAATGTGTTTTCAAACTGTGAAGTTTCAAAGACTATAAATTCGTTTTTAGGTTAAATATACAGGTATGTTTTTGTGAAGTAAAAATTCATTTTCAATTAGAAAATCTATGTATTTAGAAATAAATATGTTTATTTTTAATAAACACGTCTGCAAGATTATTTTTCCAAGTTTTCGTTTTTGCAAAAAGATGCACATTGAGTAATGTAAGTGTTCTCATGTATAACATACGGGGAAAATTCGGAATTTTGCGCGGGAAGGTACGTTTGCACAAGAGTACGTATTTAATATTATCATCATGTAACGGGTTGGATTATCTCTATCGCAGGTATGTCATGAAAACAGTCCCCCTAGCTCTGATGATGAGAGTCTCGTCTCTGCCTGGAATAGTGGCAAACCCTTACTTTAAGTCAGCATTTGGGGCTCTAATAATCAAAGCGGTTCCATGATAAATCAACACACTGACGATTTAACACACATTTCAAAAGTGATATAAAGCCATTAGAAACGATGAAAAGAAAAACCTTACCTAACCTAACCTTCTTAACCCTGTTAATAAAGTTTTAGTTTCATCATTTTCCATGACTTTATATCATTTTTAAAATGTGTGTTAAATCCTCAGTGTGTTGATTTATCCGGTCACCAATCCACATATGCGACTTATCTATTTTCACAATATTTACCACCCAATATCAACATAGGCGCTCACAGATACCTATCAATTGACGCCCACTGTGGTTTCATAGCACCATATACCTCTTTCGACTCAAAATCTAAAGTCTACATATATAGTCTACTTATTATTCCCACGGTTTTGGGACCATTATTATTTATTATATATGTCAATGATATATTCAATATTTCCAAATATGGAGACACTGTCTCTTACGCTGACGATACAGTCCTACTACTAAAAGCAAACACCTGGTCAGAATTAAATAACATGGCAAATACAGATATCAATGAACTAAAATTATGGTTTGATGAAAACCTGTTGACTTTAAATTCTAAAAAAACTTATTATTTACCATTTTTCATTAAAAAACAAGAAACACCTAAAGAAATAAACATAATTATCACTCTGTGAAAAATACAGAAAACCACAAATGCAATATGTTATGCACAAACATAAAAAGCAAGACCGATATTAAGTACCTAGGCATAACAATAGACCAGCGTTTAAAATGGTCCCCACATATAAATATTCCGAACAACAGAATAAGGAAACTAACATATATATTTAGATGTTTAAGAGATATTTTAATCGAAAAATTACTTAGAACCACATACTTCGCTTTCTGTCAATCAATTATACAATACGGCATTATAGGCTGGGGCGGTACATATAAAAATCAAACACAAACAATTTACATATCACAAAAACTAACAATAAAAACTATTTTAAAAAAACCCTATACATATTCGTCCGAACTTTTATTCAAAGAATTTAAGGTCAGAAAATTAAGTGCATTATACTTCTACCATGCAACATAACAAATTTATAAAAACTATATTCAAAATAAAATTGCACCCTTTAAAAATAACAGAAATCTTAGACAAACGTCAATACTTCCTACTCCTAAATGTAAAAAAATAATAGGACAGTTTAACCATGAATCGATATAGCTACCGGCATCTGTTTTTCCTCCCTCCTATAATCCGAGCCTCTTCAAGGCCCGCATTAACAAATCCCTTCCTACAGCCCCTACCTTACTCCGCCTCACAACGCCACCCAACCGGGTGGTGACATAGTTCCCCTGTCTGTGCACAGCACAGGCAGGGACACTCTTGTGAGGTGTCACATAAAAAAAAAAAAAAAAAAAAAAATGAATATCTCGGAGTTAAATTTTTTTATTTTATTTTTTTTAAACGAATTCAAAAGCCACCTTAAAAAGTATTCCGAACAGTTGAACTGAATCATATCAAATATAAACCATCATAACAACACCCCCCATACACACAAGCTATTTTTATTTATGGGGGTACATCAAATACTTATATTATGTAATTAATAACTGTACTATATTGTGTAATGTAATTCGTGTATCCTTTTGTACTAAAAAAAAGAAAGATATTTAATTTATTCAGGGTTTACCTTCGTATTCCTTTAGTGTTGTGACACTTTAAAACACTGAAACCGCACCTTCAGGGAAGATATAATTAACAAAGAATAGAGTATTGTTGTGGTAGACAATGGCTGGCTGTCAAATTTATCACTTGTTTCGGGTCTTCAGATTACGTCACGAGCTCATGAGCGGCCGAATGCATTTTTATTTTCGAAAACTGCCTGTATGAGCCAACCTTATAAAATACGTTTTCTACGAACCTTGAAGAACAACAACATGATGTTATAGTACACTAGACTAATATTATTGGAATGAATCGACGAGATCAGGTTTTAGAAATTTATTTATTTTTATTTATTTATTATTTAACACCCAGAGGGCCTTTACATGGTTGATAGTATAATTTTAAGTTGACATATACTTTGAAACATAAAAAATAAGAATAAAATTACATTTTATAAAAGCTATGCAACAATTCATACAAATACAAAAAACAAAAACAGAAAATTACAGCTATTTGTAGGTTTACATGATGTGTTTAGGAGTATTGTTGAAATGAATGTTTTAAATGATCCACCAAACTTGCCAAGTTGATATTAAATATGTCAACATCACCCAAGTAATGATTTCTCATGGTGTGAAGTCGTTGTATCGGAGAGTGGGCAATGTAGTTACGCTTATGTGTGCTGCTGTAGAATATTGTATTTTGTCAAATTTTATTGTTAAATTATAAATATAATTGTCTATGACTTTAATGTCTATGTTTAAATCATAATTTTTTGACACATGCTTTCTTTAACGTCCATTGTTTCATCCAGTCACCCGCGCAGTTTAACGCATAATCCCATACTTGTGATAGTTATTAAGTATAGTTACGATAGTTGATATTAGTAAGTGATAATTTTTATTTTCATTGATCTTCATTTTGGTAGCGACCACTGTTCTTATGTCATGCTCAAATGTCTAAAACTATCTACATAGTTTAACTTACGCCAATCGGTACCCAAAGCGGAACGGTAATTCCTATTTAAATATTAATATATCTGACCATTAACGTCGACTTTTTCAACCGTTTTCAATTGTTTTAACTTCAAGGTCAAAGTACACACGTAATTATATTCTAATTTCCTACTATGTGTTATGAATACTATTTCTTGGTTTTTACAGAATATTACAAGCCCAACCAAATTTTCACAGCAGATACAAAGTAGGGTTCCGTCACAACTATGTTCTTTTTCAGGTATATTTGTTTGGCCGGAACAAATTACCAAACGCTACGACAGCAGTGCCATGGATCTACCAAATCAAGAGACTGTTTCCATCAAAACGGAACCAGGGCCCCAGGAGGAAGGCGGAGATGAAATACCGTATACAGATATAAATTTCGATATTCCAGATATAAAGAAGGAATGTTTGCAATATGAGGAGAGTACTCAGACAGACGGTTAGTTTTCATTGCATTCGTATAAAATGTAGAATATTAAATTCGGATATTCGGAATCCATGTCCGTTTCGAAATGTCGTGCAAACAGGACGTATTTACTTTAAAATAAATCTTTGCTATAACTGCTTAGCTACAAAACTCTAAGCTCAAGTATTGCTCACAATAAACCCTCATCTGTTTTTGACATAAATTCGTGTCTATTAACTAAATATTTATGAAAGAAAATGTCATTCCATTGACTTATAATAATAAAACCGTGTTCTGAAGGTAGTCAAGAGTAAATGTTTTCCTTCTTGAAACATCGGTCTTTGAAGTAACATCTGGCATCTTTATTATTTCCTATATAAAGCTTTAAGTCTTTTCACCTTATTCTTGCTCCTGTGTGGTCAATCAATGTTAACTTTTGTCGTAAATATTTGATTTAATGACTTTAATTTAATTTTTTTTTAATTTTAATTGAAAATAAGCTTTTTGTGTAGATTGACGGTTAAAATACTTTGTTGTATTGTCTTTCAGGTTGCTTTAATATAGAGTCTGTTACCATCAAGGCGGAGCTTGGACCCCGAGAAGAAAATAAAGGGGTGTTTCCAAATACGAAAATTGACATAGACCTACCGGGTGTTAAAGAGGAGTGTTTGGAACGCTTTAAAAGAACTGTCAAGACAGCAGGTAAAATGTTTTTTTCCCTCTTAGTAGTCCAGTTAATCTAGACAAAAAACCTGAATGCTGATTTTTTCAGGTAGTAATTACCTACCGAGGAAGTTCTAAGCCATTATGTCTCCGAACCTAGAACATGTGAAAAAATTAATTCCAAAATGGAACTCCATATAAAACTAACTACAAATAATTGTTAGATTGTGGTTTAAATAAATTATTTGATTTTTATATTTTTTTTGAAACTATAATAATTTCTTTTACTTTAAGGTAAACGACAAAGTATCCAAACATGGTATTTGCCATTATTATTACTACATTTCTAAGGCAGTTAGAAAATAACTTAAATTTTCTGGAAGACTGAATTTGTGAAAAAAGATGTTTTCGTTATAAAGCTTATGAATATCGCAAAACATAAATACGCGAATGGAGCGCAAAAGTGAAATCTAAATGGTAGAATGTGTTTGATTTGGTTGCTGCAGAAGTAATTTCGTAGAAAATACTAACAGCTTATAATACAGAAATAATAATAAACATTTGTCCCACTGATTTCCCGTATTCACATAAATTCCTAAAAAAAAACAACCGAGCAGTATTGGAGTGTTCTGTTATATGCGGCCTCTGAAATGATTTATCCTGCAGCAACACGTCTGAAAATACTGCTGCGATATTTGAATATGAATAAGATGCCCGCTTAATGAATATTTTCTGAAACTAAAAATATAATTCATGTAAAGTCTTAGTTAGAATAATAATTTTTAATTCTTCACATTACATTGCTAACACTATTTATAAATAAAATTGTTTTATAAAGTTAATCTTTTTTTATAAAGTTAAAGTCGGGGTTTCAATTCAAAAGTATAAATAAGTGCAAGGCACTAATAAGTCACCTGTTCCTGTGGGAACCTATTTTTTACTTTTACGTTAGTTCTTTTCTGACACGAAACTAATAAATCACATGAAGCTTACTATTAATCCTTTATTTTCAAAATTATCATCAGATCTGAAGACACAATCAACTGAAACCTCGGAGTGCCACATGCTGACTCACAGTGGCAAGAAACCTTTTTCATGTTCTGAGTGCAGTTATACATCTAATCTTAAGTACCTACTGACCAGGCACATGTTGATCCACATCGGTGAAAAACCCTTTTCATGTTCTGTGTGCAACCATTCATTCGCTCGAAAGAATTATTTGACGAGCCACATGCTGACTCACAGTGGAGAAAAATGTTTTAAATGTTCCGAGTGCAACTATTCATCTTTTCAAAAGAAATATTTAACGAGCCACATGCTGACTCACACTGGAAAAAAATGTTTTAAATGTCCCGAGTGCAACTATTCATCTTTCTATAAGAAAAAATTGACGATTCACATTCTGACTCACACTGGAGAAAAACCTTTTTCATGTTTGGAGTGCAATAACTCATTTTCTCAAAAAGGCTCTCTAAAGATACACATGCTGATTCACACAGGAAAAAAATGTTTTAAATGTTCTGAGTGCAACTATTCATCTTTCTATAATAAATATTTGGCGAGCCACATGCTGACTCACAGTGGCATAAAACCTTTTTCATGTTCTGAGTGCAATTATACATCTAATCGAAAAAACCTACTGACGAGGCACATGTTGACCCACATCGGTGAAAAACCCTTTTCATGTTCTATGTGCAACTATTCATGCTCTCGAAAGGATCATTTGACTAGCCACATGCTGACTCACACTGGAGAAAAACCTTTTTCATGTTCTTTGTGCAATAACTCATTTTCACAAAAGGGACATTTGATAAGCCACATTCTAACTCACACTGGCAAAAAAGCTTTTTCATGTTCTTTGTGTAATAGCTCATTTTTTCAAAAGGGAAATTTGACAAGACACATGCCGACTCACACTGGAGAAAAACCTTTTTCATGTTTGGATTGCAACTATTCATGTTCTCAAAAAGGCTCTCTAAAGATACACATGCGGATTCACACTGGAGAAAAACCTTTTTCATGTTCTTTGTGCAATAACTCATATTCGCAAAAGGGAAATTTGATAAGCCACATGCTGACTCACTCTGGAAAAAAAGCTTTTTCATGTTCTTTGTGCAAAATCTCATTTATTCAAGAGGGAAAATTGACGAAACATATGCTGACTCACAGTGGCGAAAACACTTTTTCGTCTTCCAAATAATTCTTTTAAGTGCAATTATACATTTACTAAAAGAAATATTTGACGTGCCACGTGCTGACTCACGCGGGAGAAAAACTTTTTTCATATTTTTTGTGCAATAATTCATATTCTCAAAACGGAAATTTGTTGAGACACAAACTTATTCACAGTAGAGAAAAAAGTTTTAATTTGTCGAAGTAAATCACGCGCATTTTCACTGTCCAGAAAAACCTTTTTCATGTTTCAAGCCATATCTGAAGTGGCACATTTTGTCTCATACTGGAGAAAAAACTTTATATGTTCCGAGTGCAACTATTTACGTTCTCGAAAGTGTTATTGGCCTGATCTGTTTTGTGCCGAACAGAACTATTCATCTCCTCAAAAGAGAAGTATTACGGTATAAAAACTTTATAAATGTCCTATGTTTAGTTTTTTTCATGATCTTTGTTCATTTTATCGAAATATATATTATACGAGACATTTGATGACTCACCGCCGATAATAAACAATACATGTTTTTTTTTCTTATTATTCTCTCAAAGATCATTCCAATACTACAGTTACATTTCCAAAAATTACAAACTGATCAAGATCACGTGGCGTTTTGTTAATTAACAAAAAAATACCAAAATATAAATATATATTTCTTTTTTTAACATATCCTCTTCAAATATCATATCAGAATTCTAACTAACCAATAGCTTATTGTCGCAATTTACCTACCCTTGCAATATCATCATCTCTGCTTTATTCCAACTGAATAGAATAACTTTATGTACTTTCCACCTACCACCTGCTTATTAATCGAAATTTAATAATATTATTTTTTATTTTACAACATCCATATTCTTAAATTTATTTACATTTATTATGTATCTAATTTAGTAACTGCTATATTGGTCTATTTCATTATATACACTTTTGTTTTCATATTATATTAACTTGTTGTTTTCTTACTTTATAAATAAAAACTTTCATTCTTTTCTTTACCTTATGTATACTGTAATGGCACTACTCCCCGACTCAAATACGAGAAACTTTTTTCTCTATTGAATTGGGTAGTAACGTTAAAAAGAAAACATTTTATTGTGATTATTTTTTAAAACAATATTCTTTTCTTCTGTTAATCTGTAATATGGATATATTTCAAATAACAAATGTTTTAGAAACCACAACCTGATAAAACACGTGCTGAATCATAGTGAAGAATTTTTTTATGATTGTTTACTATTGTGTTACTAATTATTCATGTTCTTATAGGGATGTTAATATTAAAACACTCATGACCTATGCTTCTCTTACCACTTTCAGTCATAACTGTATTTGTGTACAACTTACTATATTGTCTAATATAGTTTTCGTGTTCTTGTGACGTTTTCATAAATATTGTGTTCGTGTGTACTGGTACATTTTGTATATTATAGTTTAAAAGTGTTATGTTTCTCGTTTATTCATAGAATTTCTAATTCTTAATTAGTTTCTTTGAATAGTATTTTTGTGGGGACATGTGTTTTATAGTTGATGAGTTTTATTAATCATTTTACTATGTATTATTTGCTAATCGGTAAAGTTAGTAATGTGTGTTTTTCTTCATATTTATATCAGTTAATTTGGGTGGGACTGTATTAAGCTAAAGTATAAGCCCATCTTTACATCTGTTGGTAGAAGGTTAGCGATTCTACCAAATACATCAATTAGTTGAATGATTTTTTTTATTTCAGCCTTTCTATGTGCTGTTTAAAGGTCAAGTGTTTGTCACTTTGTAGGCCCAGTTATATTTCACATTTGGAATATGAGTGGCCACAGTAAGGATCCTTGAGGAACTCCGTAGTTTTTGCTCTCGAATTATCTCCCATGCTAACATATTATTTTTTGTTATTTAAAAACAATTTATAAAAATAAAAACTCTTTATACACATGTTGTAAGTATGTCTCATGCCCAGGTTTCGGGTAGGTATATAGTTAAGGGAAAGATAATCTCTAACACGTATTCTGCTGTTTTTCTTAACATACTCAAGTATCTGGTTCACCTGGTCGACGCAATATAGTTGTTCGTCCCCGATTTATTCTACCATTCACCTTCGCGTTATATTTTATTTTATTACAAAGATCATCCTAGTTTCGAAGTTGGCGCACCTGGTGTTTAACAGTAAGTGTGTTCGGTCCCACATGTTTGTCGGCCAATCTTTTTCAGTCATAGTAAATTCTTCCGATGGAGATGTCATCGTGCGCTCCCGCCACCTCATGTCCGTATAAGATCCGCGTGAAATTCTGGATTATTTTGTACAGTAGGGCGAAGCTTTTCTGGACTATATCTTGACGGGGGATGAGACGTGGATGTGCTACAACACTCCAGAATCTAAAATACAATCACTTCAGTGATGACATCCATCTTCCCCAGCCATCAAAAAGTTCAAGACGACCCATTCCGCCAGAAAAGTCGACGGGTGGGAAACGTTTTACGATTGTCTTTAAAAAACGTTTATAGGGCTTCATCACGTTATCAGCTTGATGTGATTAATTGTGACCTCAGAACGGGGTACCCCGGTAAGGTCACATTTTTTCAAGCATTGTAAAAAATCAATAAAAAAGTTCGACTTTTTTAAGTGTTAAATTGGGTTTTTAAAGGCATCAATTTAATTATTAATGTCATGAATATTTTTCTTGTAGATACCTGTGTGTGTTTCTAGTGTTGCATACGAATATTAATAAATTAATGTTTTTACTTTTTTATCCTAACGTCTAACAATTATTTTATTATTATTTTTTAATTATTTATTTATTCAAATTAAATGTGTGAAGATACAAAATGTGGTCTAGAAGAGAATAAAATGGTTTTTTGGAATAACGGTTTAAAATACTGTTACCTTTTCTGTCTAAGAATCGTTGATTCTTTTTTAAAATTATATCTACTTATGTTGTATTCAGTGAATATTGGATTTATTTTAGTTAAAATGATGTATTGACGATTGTATGTATTTAGAAATAAGTCATTTATTTTAAACCAATATTTAATAGATCTAAGTTAATTTGTAAAACAGACAGTCGTCAGTGAATAATTTGAAATGGACTCCTTCAAATAAAGAAACTGTCATCCACAAGCATTTTTCGCTATAATTTTTATTTCTTTCCCACAAACTTAATTCTCTTTTACATATGTTTTCCATTACACGATCTCTCTACAGATCTCCCTTACCAGCATTGTTAGTAATAAACGGGGTAAGAAAGAAGAAAAAAAACAATCTTTATATTCGAATATAGAAGTTTACCACAAAATAATCAAAACGCAAATACACCTCTTTGTAACCAAAGGTTCCGACCTTTTGTAATAATTTTTGAATAAGACAAAAAAAAGTGAGGTGGTGATAATCCTTAAAATACATTTGTGTAATAAAATGTGTATTTTAAACTAAAGCCGAACCATTTTTAAAAAAAAGTTTGTGTTTACACCAAAAAATGTATTTAAAAAATTATGTTTATTTCAAAATGTTAAAAAAATAGTTTTTTTTTGTTTTTGTTTTCTGATTTAGTTTGAGAATTAAGTTGGAATAAAAAATACGAGAGTTATGAGACAATTCCAAAAATACTAACAACAGATAGAATATTCAATCATTTTGATGTAAATATTCCTGTTAAATTAGTAACAGATTGATGGAACCATGAACGGAGTTGCAGCAACACTTTTACATGTGTTTAATAATGAGAATGAAAGACCTATAGGTTTCTCTAGTTGTATTTTAAGTAAGGCAGAATATAATTATTCTATCCGGACATTGAGAAAACGGCGATTATTTTCGGGGTTAAGAAATTTTATCAATATTTGTACCGTAGAGAATTTATTCTATCAGTGGATAATCAACCGTTAGTTAGGATTTTTGTTAACGATCAAACATCCAAAGATGGCGGCATCAAGATTGAAACATTACATAACTTTTCAGAACTTTTATGTACATGTCCGATTGATAATAATCCTTCTGATGATAAATTGGAATCAGGTCATATAATTATATAATAAATTATTTCGAAAATAATGGGTCAAATTTGTAATTAGAATAAATAAAAAGCGAAACTGAGGAAGAAAATGTATTAAGTCAAAAAAAAAGTCATCTTATTGAAGGTTGGTCGAAAAAGATACAGAATGATAATTTAAAAAAAGATTAGAGTGGTTTTTAACTAACGGATGTATTATATGTTAACATAGAGTTGTTATTCCAGAATCATTAAAAGAAGAGGTTTACCGTTATACTGATCTCAGTTGGGGGTTTTTAAAACTAAGAGCAGAGTCCAGAATCCAGTCTGAAGATGGCTTTGACGAGCTGAAACCGGTTACGGTCAAAATAAAATTAAGTGGAATAAAGTTTTTTATTTGTTTTATTATAATATATTGAGAGCAGAGTCTTTAACTAACGGATGTATTCTATATCAACATATAGTTTTTAAAATGTTATACCGATCTCATTCAGGGGTTTTCAAAACTAAATTAATTGCGAAAAGTTTTGTATGGTGGCCGAAAATAAATAATGATTTGAAACGTTTAACGGAAAACACTGTGCTGAGTTGGTTACATAGTGATACATACTTGATATTTCGAATGCTTTGTTGAATTTCCCCAACATTATAAATAATTGACGGCATATGAATAACTTATAGACACAATGTGATAAAATATAACATCATGCTATCAAGTAATTGAGAAAACCTCTCAAGAGTAGATCATTTACAAAAGAAATGCCTCGAGCGATGAAGATTTCCGGGAAATCGATATTAGATTAAGAAATCATACCTCCGAACTTTCATGGCTTATCCCATATCTGTACGTTTTGTAATAGAGCCTATCTCATGAATATATAAAAAAAATTATCTATATTAGAGCAATGAGACCTTAATTTTATTTCATTTGTTTATAAGTCCTAGAGTATCGTACCATCGTAAAGAAATGTATTATAAAGTACAGATGCATTCGCAAATATTACTTAACGCACATACGAAAACCAAGATATGAGTTAAATGTGTGAGGATGTTCACAGATCAGAAAAAATCATTTCACATCATCTCTCGCATAAAACTAATAAGATAATATTAATAACTTCATAACATAGACAGTTTAGCAAAACACTACTTTCCACAATATGTCAAGAGATATCCGAAAAAGGAATTCCACAAGGTACGGTTCTCGGTCCGATATAATTCAGAATATATTATATATGAATTATATCGGACCGAGTACTGATTGATATGTTAACAGTCTCTCCGTTATTTCATGGAAGTATCACCTCTTATGCAGACGATAGATTTGGTAGGTACTGATTTTAAACAGATAATGATTGGGATGCAGCATAAAACCAATGTGACACCATTAGCAACAAAATCAAATAAATGAAAATCCACCAAATTTGCACATAATTATAATAGACCAACACCTAAACTTGAAATACCGTATCAGCCATTACCTTAACACAATTAGAAATAATCTTTTACATTTTTTTTATCCAAAACTCTCTCATTCGAAAAATTAACCTCAGTCTATCATGCTATCAAACAAATCTATTTTCTATAAAACAAGTCTTATCTCTGTTGAAATTAATAAATCTTATTATTAAATCAATATTAAAAATGCCGAAGGATCATCTAACAAACCTAACTTTTAAAGAATTACAATTTTATGATCTAGTCCGGAAGAACATAATAATTGAAATAATAATGCAATCATAGTTTAACTGAAAGTCGCACACGACAAAACATGTATTCCCAACACATCATTTGCGTGACATTAGCACAATATCTAGGGATAAATAAACTTTACAAAAACTTCAAAAAATGACTTGAATTGGATGCCTGGATTTAATCGTGAAGATTAAACCTAAGACTAATGAAATCAACAAATAAAAAACGTATTTCGAATATCGAATTTTAAATATTATTTCTGCTAGGTATAGTTCTTGACAGAATATCAGTTCCAATATTGAAAATGACACTTAGATTCAAAACAAATCCGAGTTCATTGAACCAGAGCTACTGTCGCCCAGAGAAAAACCTTCAGCAAAAAAAAAATTGTTTTTTTTTGTATCATCCTTAATCGATTAATCTGATGCAAATTAAAGATAAAACCAAAACTTATCACTTATAAAACCATCACTTTTTGTCACACATGTAGGTGATCTTATTGGTATGATGTTTTTTATTCAACATTGTTTTAAGAATGTTATTTGCAACATGTTGTATTTAATACACACCACAGTGTTACAAGATTGCGTCAACGATGTTCTTCTCAGTTTTTTCTTCTTCAATAGAGATTTTTGTCAGATTTAGTACGACGAGATATTTTTTATTTGCGATGAATCAACAGGTGATTTGTTAAATATGACTTTCTTGAATAAGAATAGTAGCACTCGGAACACGCGAAAGCTTTTTTTCCACTGTGATCCACCGTGTGAAATTTTAATTCGCACTTTTTGGAACATAACTAGTTGCAGTTGGGACAGGAGATTGGTTTTTTTTACCACAAGTCAACATGTGTCTGGTTTTGTTGGAGTATCCAGGTAGGTACTCTTTCTTAATATTCCGGAGGACTATGTCCTGATCTGTATCCGGCATTTCACATCCGTCTATTTCTCCAGTTCCTGGCTCCATCTTGATGTTTCTATAATTGTTAGAAAGATCTATGGCACTGCTATGATAGCATTTAAATAATGCTACAATTCTCGCTTACATACTTCTAGTCGCCTGAAAATAACACCTGAAAAAAAAACAATTAAATTAGAAAAGCTCTAAGTTCTCTTGTGAGACTGAAGGACACCGAGAAAGGTTAAAGACAGAACATGTGAGATAAGAACGTATATGGTATTTCAGATATGATAACTAAACAATATTTAAGACTTTCCAATCAAAGCATTGATTCAAATGATGATACATTTAGAAACCTCTTGTTTTTAGTAACGTTACGTAAGTCTCTTAATACGGTGAAATGCGGCTACTTTGATGGATTTTGATTTTATTTTAAAAACAACTTGGAAATCGATAAAACAAATGGTGGAAAATGAAACTAAAAGATGACACAATTATTGCTTATCGAATAAGACCTCACCTTGATGTTGGTAGATTTAAATTTATAAAAAATAGGGCTGTTAAACGCTTTGTGCCTCTGTTGACAGCTAGGCCCATAAATAAACCACTCACTAGATCGATATCTTCGGGCTTTTTGTATGGCCCCATTTTGTCACCCCCTTAACCACAGACGACCACAGATAAAACGGTCGTATGGTCCAGACAGGTAAATATATTGTGGACCATAAATAAATCTCAAGGCCATTTAAAAAAGTGCAAACATAGACAATATAACTGCACCCAGCTAACATCGTTCATTCACTAGCCCAAAAAATTACATTATAAAAATAAAAATATTGGAATGCAGTTAAAGGAAAATAAAAAAAAAACCCACAGCTATGCACACATAAAAATACTTTTTATTTTCAAAAAGACAATGGACAGTAATACAAAACAGGGTCAGTACAACCAATGTATTGAGCATTGATTTATCATTGAAGTAAAAGATAATACTAATATATCTAAACAACACATGAAACAGAACAAGACACAGAAAAATAAAAAGTAACGGTCTCAACTAGGAATCGAACCCAGGATTTCTGTCTTACTGCAACAACTTAATAGGATTTAATTTGACCTTGCACAAAAATACAAGAATATATACACAAAATAAATATTCAACAAATTTCAGTGTTAAGTATCATTGCCACAGCACTAGAAGTTATTCAAATTCTCCTGCAAGAGTTTCATATAATTTCCACAGCTTTGTCGTCAGCAAACATCATGGAAAATGCTGGTTAAATCTGAATACTTACATGATGCAATTCTGGATAGGTTTAAATGACCTTGTTTGATGTAATCGTGGCTTTTTTTAGCAGTTTTAGCATCCTAATACGTGGTATAGTATCGCGTCGGAATACGGATAGGTCTGAAAAGTAAAATTTATTAAATTACTAGCCAATGAAGTACATTCAGGAATTAGGAACATTTTATCAAAGAACGAGAGGTTAGTACCTGTATTTAACAACGGGTTCGGGTCCTTCTTTCAGTTGGTGGAGATAGACAGGATATTATATGATGACTGGAAGATTAAGCGTAGCCAAGCATTCTTTTTTAATCCCAAAAGTACCGTATTTTTGCTTTCAATTGCGACATGACACCCACAAACAAACGTATTTCTTGCTGCTTCTTGCTAGCACGATTATCGAATCCGTCTGAGCAACTTTTAACACAACACGGCATTAATTTATCACCTTGAAGAATTCTAGCACGCAACATTATTTTTAGATGGGTTAGACGATTTTCAAAATTCAAAATATTTACGCTAAAAACTTCAACTGACTTGAACTTTCGAAATGGCGTCTTGGAAATTCCCCTTTATTTTTATCGCAGCATAACACATGCTTAGCTTCTCTTTCTGTTACACAAGTCGCTATGGTAGAGAGCGAGACATCAAACTACAATTTTTGCTCTGAGCCAATGAGATCTGAGCTTTGTCTATAATTGGGTATTGAATAACTCCTCACATCAGGGTTACAAGGTCAGACGGGAGTTGTACGCCCCTGGCTAGGCCAAAGATAAGTGCATTACTAGACGGTTAGTTTGGACATTTGCATTATTGTAGGAACTGGAGCAACAAAAATATATTTCAGTGACTAATTTCACCACTTTCCGATACATGCGAAACGTAAGAGTTTTTTCAAAGAATTAAAATTATGTTAGTACTATTTCGTAGTTTTCTTTACATTTTACCCACAGAGGAGTATGAATTTCATTTTTTTTCGTAAGGGTCTGTCATATTTGGGGATGCTGTGTATTTTTAAGGAGAGGAAGTTCAGGGAAGGAAGATGTATGAGGGATGGGTGGGAATCTAAGGATCAGTGTGTCCAGGAGCATCTCACAACAAACTGCGATACTGACTCACCCAAAATAAACGCTGTGACATCACAACTACATCATGTAAAATAATGTCAAATAGGAATCGTAAAGTTTTACAGAGATGCAAGATAAATACTTATGAAAACGATGTTAAAAATATTGAACAGTTTTTCGCATTTTTTTGTGAAAACAAGTAATTCTTTTATAGGTATGAAAAAAATAAAATGTATCGACATGCTGAAATAAAAAGCGAGAGTATCATTGCAATTTTTTTTATGAAAGGAATGTATTTTCAAACTGTGAAGTTTCAAAGGTTGTTTTGTTTTGTTTTGTACATTAAAAATAGATTTTCAATTCCAAAATCTATGTTTTTAGAAATAAAAAATTATTATTTCTACTAACACGTATGAAAGATTATTTTCCTAGTTTTTGTTTTTGCAAAAAGATGCACATTGAGTAATGTAAATTAACATACGGGAAAAAAAATGTGAATGTTGCGCGGGAAGGTGCGTTAGTACAAGAGTACATGTTTAATATTATCATCATGTAACGGGTTGGATTATCTCTATCGCAGGTATGTCATGAAAACTGTCCCCCAAGCTCTGATGATGAGAGTCTCGTCTCTGCCTGGAATAGTGACAAACCCTTACTTAAAGTCAGCGTTTGGCGCTCTAATAATCAAAACGGTTCCATGATAATCAACATACTAACGATTTAGCACACATTTTAAAAGTGATATAATGTATTAGAAACGATGAAAAAAAAACCTTACCTAACCTAACCTTCTTAACCCTGTTAATAAAGTTTTAGTTTTATCACTTTCCATGGCTTTATATAACTTTTAAAATGTATGTTAAATCATAGGGGGGTTGATTTATCCGGTCACCAATCAAAGCCACTCGTCCTGAGGCAATATTTATGTTAACAAAACCAACCCACATTATGCGACTTATCTATTTTCACAAAATGAACCACCCAATATCAACATAGGCCCTTACAGCTACCTATCAATTTACGCCCACTGTGGTTTCATAACACCATATACGTTTGTCGACTCAAAATCTAAAATTTACTCATAGATATTTTATTTATTCAGGTTTATTCCTTCGTATTCCTTCAGTGTTGTGACACTTTACCACACTGAAACCGCACCTTCAGGGAAGATATAATTAACAAAGAATAGAGTATTGTTGTGATAGACAATGGCTGGCTGTCAAATTTATCACTTGTTTCGGGTCTTCAGGTTACGTCACGAGCTCACGAGCGGCTGAATGCATTTTTATTTTCGAAAACTTCCTGTATGAGCCAACCTAATAAAATACTTTTTCTACGAACCTTGAAGAACAACAACATGATGTTATAGTACACAATACTAATATTATTGGAATGAACCCACGAGATCGGGTTTTTGGAAATTACAACAATAATTGTCTATGACTTTACTGTCTATGCTTAACTGATATATTTTTTGACACATGCGTTCTTTAACGTCCATTGTTTAATCCAGTCACCCGCGCAATTTAACGCAAAATCCCATACTTGTGATAGTTATTAAGTATATTTACGATAGTTGATATAATTTAGTGATAATTTTTAATTTCATTGCTATTTATTTTGGTAGCGACCACTGTTCTTATATCATGCTCAAATGTCTAAAACTATCTAGTTTAACTTACGCCAATCGGTACCCAAAACGGAACGGTAATTCCTATTTAAATATAAATATATCCGACCATTAACGACGACTTTTTCAACCGTTTTCAAATATTTTAACTTCAAGGTCAAGGTACACACGTAATTATATCTTTATTTCCAATAATGTGTTATGAATACTATTTCTTTGTTTTTACAGAATATTACAAGCCAAACCAAATTTTCACAGCAGATAAAAAGTAGGGTTCCGTCACAACTATGTTCTTTTTCATGTATATTTGTTTGGCTGAAACAAATTACCAAACGCTACAACAGCAGTGCCATGGATCTACCAAATCAAGAGACTGTTTCCATCAAGACGGAATCAGGGCCCCAGGAAGAAGGCGGATATGAAATACCGTATACAGACATAAATTTCGATCTTCCAGATACAAAAAAGGAATGTTTGCAATATGCTGAAAGTACTCAGACAGACGGTTAGTTGCATTGCATACGTGTAAAATGTAGAATGTTAAATTCGGATATTCGGAATCCATGTCCGTTCCGAAATGTCGTGCAAACAGGACGTATTTACTTTAAAATAAATCTTTGCTATAACTGCTAAACTACAAAACTCTTTTAGCTCAAGTATTGCTCACCATGAACCCTCATCTTTTTTGACATATATTCGTCTCTATTAACTAAATATTTACGAAAGAAAATATCATTCCATTGACTTATAATAATAAAACCGTGCTCTGAAGGTAGTCAAGAGTAAATGTTTTCCTTCTTAAAACATCGGTCCTTGAAGTGACATCTGGCATCTTTATTATTTCCTTAATTAAGCTAAAGGTCTGTTCACCTTATTCTTGCTCCTGTGTGGTCAATCAATGTTATCTTTTGTCGTAAATATTTTACTTAAATTTACAATTTTTAATATATTAATTAAAAACAAGGTTTTTTTGTTCATTGACGGTTAATATACTTTGTTGTATTGTCGTTCAGGTTGCTTTAATTTGGAGTCTGTTACCATCAAGGCGGAGCTTGGACCCCGAGAAGAAGATGAAGGGGGATTTCCATATACGGAAATTGACATAGACCTGCCGGATGTTAAAAAGGAGTGCTTAGAACACTTTGAAAGAATTGTCAAGACAACAGGTAAAATGTTTTTTCATTCTTAGTAGTCCAGTTTATCTAGGCAAAAAACCCGAATGCTGATGTTTTCTGGTAAAAAGTACCTCCAAAGGAAGTTCTAAGCCATTATGTCTCCGAAACTAAAACATGTGAAAATATTAATTCCAATGTGGAACTCCTTATGAAACTACCTACAAATAAATGTAAGATTATGGTTTAAAAAAATTACTTGATTTTAAATAATTTTTTGAAGCTTCAATTTTTTCATTTATTTTATGGTCAAAGAAAAACTGCTCCAAACGTAAAATTAGCTATTATTACTTTAACATTTCTAAGGCAGTTAGAAAATAAATTAAGTTTTCTGGAAGACTGCCTTTGTGACAAAATATGCTTTTTATGTTATGCTCTTGAATTTCGCAAAACATAAATACGCGAATGGATCATAAAAGTGAAATCTAAATGGTCGAGTGTGTTTGATTTGGTTGCTGCAGAAGTGATTTCGTAGTATATACTAATAGTTTACAATTCACAAATAAAGGGAAATAATATTAAACATTTGTCGCACTGATTTCCCGTATTCACATAAATTCCTGAAAAAAAAACCGAGCAGTATTGGAGAGTTCTGTTATATGCGGCCTCTGAAATGGTTTATCCTGCAGCAACACGTCTGAAAATACTGATGAGATATTTGAAGATGAATGTGATGCCCGGTGAATGAATATTTTCTGTAGCTAAAAACTATTATCTATTAAAAGTCTTTGTTAGAATAATAATTTTTAATTCTTCACATTACATTGCAAACACTATTTATTAATAAAAATTGTTTTATATAGTAAATCTATTTAAAACTCGGCGTTTCAATTCAAAAGTATAAATAAGTGCAAGGCACAAATTAGTCACCTGTTCCTGTGGGAACCTTTTTTTTTACTTGTACGTGAGTTCTTTTCTAACACGAAAGTAATAAGTCACATGAAGCTTACTAATTATCCTTTTTTTTCAAAATTTCGTCAGATATGAAGACACAATCAACTGAAACCACGGAGTGCCACATGCTGACTCACTGTGGCAAAAAACTTTTTTCATGTTCTGAGTGCAATTATACGTCTAATCTCAAGAACCTTCTGACGAGGCACATGTTGACCCACATCGGTGAAAAACCTTTTTCATGTTCTTTATGCAACTATTCATTCGCTCGAAAGTATTATTTGACGAGACACATGATGACTCACAGTGGAGAAAAATGTTTTAAATGTTCCGAATGTAACTATTCATTCGCTCGAAAGGGAAATTTGACAAGACACATACTGACTCACACTGGAGAAAAACCTTTTTTGTGTTCTTTGTGCAATAACTCATTTTCACAAAAGGAACATTTGATTAGCCACATGCTGACTCACACTGGAGAAAAACCTTTTTCATGTTTGGAGTGCAACTATTCATGTTCTCTAAAAGGCTCTCTAAAGATACACATGCTGACTCACACTGGAGAAAAACCTTTTTCATGTTTTTTGTGCAAAAGCTCATTTTTTCGAAAGGGAAATTTGACGAGACACATGCTGACTCACACTGAAGAAAAACCTTTTTCATGTTCTTTGTGCAATAACTCATTTTCACAAAAGGGACATTTGATAAGCCACATGCTGACTCACACTGGAGAAAAACCTTTTTAATGTTTGGAGTGCAACTATTCATGTTCTCTAAAAGGCTCTCTAAAGATACACATGCTGACTCACACTGAAGAAAAACCTTTTTCATGTTCTTTGTGCAATAACTCATTTTGACAAAAGGGACATTTGATAAGCCAAATGCTGACTCACACTGGAAAAAAAGCTTTTTCATGTTCTTTGTGCAATAGCTCATTTTTTCAAAAGGGAAATTTGACGAGACACATGCTGACTCACACTGGAGAAAAACCTTTTTCATGTTTTTTGTGCAATAACTCATTTTCACGAAAGGGACATTTCATAAGCCACACACTGACTCACACTGGAAAAAAAGCTTTTTCATGTTCTTTGTGCAATAGATCATTTTTTCGAAAGGGAAATTTGACGAGACATATGCTGACTCACATTGGCGAAAACACTTTTTCGTATTCCAAATAATTTTGCAATTTTTAAGTGCAACTATACATGTTCTCAATAGAAATTTTTGACGTACCACGTGTTCTTAGTGCGATGATTCATATTCTCAAAAGGGAAATTAGTCGAGATACATACTGACTCACAGTAGAGAAAAAAGTTTTAATTTATTAAAGTTCAACTCGTCATTTATTCGAAAAGAAAGAATCACGCGCTTTTTCACTGTCCAGAAAGACCTTTTTCATGTTTCAAGTCATATCTGAAGTGGCACATGCTGACTCATACTGGAGAAAAAACTTTATATGTTCCGAGTGTAACTATTCATGTTTTCGAATTGAAAATATGAAGAAACACTTACCGACTCATAGTGGAGAAAAACCTTTTTCATTTTGCAAATGCAACCACTCATGTCGTCAAAAGCTAGGTTTAACGAGCCACATGCTGACTCACAGTGAAGACATTTTAAATGTTCGGAGTGCAACAATTAACGTTCTCGAAAGTGTTATTGGCCTGATCTGTTTTGTGCCGAACAGAACTATTCATCTCCTTAAAAGGGAAGTATCACGGTGTAAAAACTTTATAAATGTCCCATGTTTAGTTGTTTCATGATCTTTGTTAATTTCATCGAAATATATATAATACGAGACATTTGCTGACTCACCGTCGATAATAAACAATTCAAGTTTTTTTTTATTTTCTTATTATTCTTACAAAGATCATTCCAATACTGCAGTAACATTTCTAAAAATAAGAAACCGATCAACATCACGTGGCAACTTAGAAATCCCATTATTTTAAATGAATGCTTCTCAACACCATTATACTTATTAAGGTTTAATTTTGTTTAGTGCACTCCCACATAAAATCAAAATTATAAAGTCATTAAATCACAAATAAAACAACTAACTGATCAACCCAATGATAATTGTAAGATTTAATTTCATATAACGATTTTTTAAGTATCTTTTGATCAAATGTTCATATTGATCAAAAGCAAATTTTAATATTTCATACTTAGTAATAATAAATTATTTTATTTCATCATAAATTAACCAAAAAAAATTGTATAAATATATTTTTCTTTTTCTAACATATCCTCTTGAAATATTATATCGGAATTCTAACTAACCAATAGCTTATTGTCGCAATTTATTATGTACCTACTCTTGCAATATTATCAGCTCTGCTTTATTCCAACTGAATAGAATAATTTTATGTACTTATCACCTACTTATTAATCAAAATTCAATAATATTGTTTTTATTTAACAACATCCATATTCTTAAATTTATTTTAATTTACTGTGTATCTAATTTAGTAACTGCTATATTGGTCTATGGTACCTAGTTGCTTAAATATGTTACCTGCTGAAATAAAAAAAAATACAAATGTAAAAACAAATATTATGTTGAAAAATTGGCTCGCTGAAAGAAATAGTTTGTATTAGAGTCTAATACAAACTATAGGTAGATACTATCACTGTTGTGTATATGTTTTTATATATTAAAAAAATGTTATTTTTATTCTTATCACTGTTGTCATTAAGTAAAATAAGTTTTTATCTTTTTTTTAATATTTTTTATGTGAAAAGTTGCCATCGATTTATTTATTTACTGTAATATGTATTTTTGTCTTGCTTTCTTTAAATAAAATATAAAAAAAACTTTACTTTTAGTTTCATGCTATATTAATTTCTTTTATCTTACTTTATAAATAAAAACTTTCTTTCTTTTCTCTACCTTATGTATACTGTAATGGCACTACTCCCCAAATCAAATACGAGAAACTTTTTTTTCTCTATTGAATTGGTTAGTAACTTTAAAAAGAAAACATTTTACTGTGATTAGTTTTTAAAACTACATGCTTTTCTTCTGTAAATCTGTAATATGTATGTATTTCAAATAAAAAAATAAAAATACTTAAGCAACTACAACCTGATGAAACATTATGCATAATCAAAGTGAGAAAAATTTCAAATTTTTTATGTTTGGTAACTAATTATTCATGTTCTTATAGGGATGTTAACATTAAAACCTTCATGACCTATGCTTTTCTTACCACTTTCAGTCATTACTGTATTTGTGTACAATTTATTATATTGTCTAATATAGTGTTTGTGTGACGTTTTTATAAATATTGTGTTCGTGTGTACTGGTACATTTTGTATTTTGTAGTTTAAAAGTCATATGTTTTTCGTATATTCATACAATTTTCTAATTTTTAATAAGTTCATTTCTTTGGATAGTATTTTCTTGTTGGCATATAGTTAATGAGCTTTATTAATAATTTTATACTGAATTATTTGCTAATCGGTAAGGTTAGTAATGTGTGTGTTTCTTCATATTTATATCAGTTAATTTGGGTGGGACTGTATTAAGTCAATGTATAAGACCATCTTTACTTCTGTTGGTAGAAGGTTAGAGATTCTACCAAATACATCAATTAGTTGAATGATTTTTTCTTTCAACTTTTCTATGTGCTGTTTAAAGGTCAAGTGTTTGTCACTTTGTAGGCCCAGTTATATTTCACATCTGGAATATGTAGGTTTCTTTCTTTTGTTTGTAATTGTTTATGTAACGACGTCATTCTTTTTGGTGACCTTAAGATCATTTTACCGTTTTTTTTTTTAAATTAACCGTTAGGATATTTCTAATAAGCCAGTTTTTCAATATATTAAGATCGATTTAAGATTGTTCTAATAAAATTTCACAGTTTTTGTTTCCGTAAAATATATATAAGATAAGAAGATATCGCCATTTAGTCAATTGACAAATATCAGTTTTGTAAATTTGGAATATGAGTGCTCCCAGTAAGGATCCTTGAAGATCTCCATAGTTTTTGCTCTCGAGTTATCTCCCATGCCAACATATTATTTTCTGTTATTTAAAAACAATTAATAAAAATAAAAACTCTTTATACACATATTGTAAGTAAGTCTCATGCCCAGGTTTCGGGTAGGTATATAGTAAAGGGAAAGATAATCTCAATCACCTATTCTGCTGTTTTTCTCAACATACTCAAGTATCTGGTTCACCTGATCAACGCAATATAGTCGGGCGTCCGCGATGTCTTCTACCATTCACCTTCGCGTTATATTTTATTTTATTACGAAGATCATCCAAGTTTCGAAGTTGGTGCACCTGGTGTTTAACAGTAAGTGTATTTGGTCCCGCATGTTTGTCGGCCATTGTTTTTAGTCACGGTAAACTCTTCAGTTAGAGATGTCATCGTGCGCTCCCGCCACCTCACATCCGTGTAAGATCCGCGTGAAATTCTGGATCACTTTGCGCAGAAGGGCGAAGCTTTTTTGTACTATATCTTGACGGAGGATGAGACGTGGATGTGTTATAACACTCCAGAATCTAAAATACAATCACTTCAGTGACGTCATGCATCTTCCCCAGCCATCAAAAAGTTCAAGACGACCCATTCAGCCAGAAAAGTCGATGGGTGGGAAACGTTTTTCGATTGTCTTTAAAAAACTTTTATAGGGCTTCTTCACATTATCAGCTTAATGTGATTAATTGTGACCTCAGAACGGGGTACCCCGGTAAGGTCTTATTTTTTTCAAGCATTTTAAAAAATCATTAAAAAAACGTTCGAACTTTTTAAGAGTTTAATTGGGTTAAAGATATCAATTTAATTATTAATGGCATGAATATTTTTTTGTAGATACCTGTGTGTGTTTCTAGTGTTGCATACGAATATTAATAAATTAATGTTTTTACTTTTTTATACTAACGTCTAACAATTATTATTATTTTTATTATTTTTTTTTTTCATATGAAGCGGTTACTTTGTGATGTGACATTATAATTAAAAATTAAACAATAACTTTGTAAACATCACTTATAGGTAAATACTTGATGCCGACCGGGTTTCGCTACAACCGTAGCTTCATCAGGGCTGTATACTACTAAACATCTAAAAATTAAATTAACATGTGTTGATATCTGAGTACTCAGATTGTTCCCTATTGACAAAGAGCACTCGCCTCTCAATCTCCCACCTATCCCTACCTCTTCCACTGTAGCTCAGACTGTCCACCTACCGTGATATCAACACATGACCGGTCAGTGGTTGAGTGGGCATAGCGCTTGGGTCTCACCCGAGCGTCGCGTGTTCGATTCCTCGGCTGGCTAAGTCCTCCATCACAACACAAGCAACATTTTCGGCTTTCTGTGGTGGTAGTAGGAGATTTTCAAACATTGTTGGGTTATTCGTAACCTGGGAATGTTTGTCTTTCTTTTTAAAGTTAAAAAAAAAAAAAAATATATGTTAATTTAATTTTTAGATGTTTAGTAGTATACAGCCCTGATGAAGCTACGGTTGTAGCGAAACCCGGTTGGCATCAAGTATTTACCTATAAGTGATGTTTACAAAGTTATTGCTTAATTTAAAATTATTTTATTTTTTATTTATTTATTTATTAAAATTAAATGTGTGAAGATTCAAAATGTGGCTTAGAAAAGAATAAAATGGTTTTCAGAATGACGTTTTAAAATACTGTTACCTTTTCTGTCTAAGAATCGTTGATTCTTTTTTTAAATCATATCAACTTCTATTATATTCAGTGAATATTGGATTTATTTTAGTTAAACTGATGTATTGACGATATTTAGAAATAAGTCATTTTTTTGTAACAAATATTTAATATATCTCAGTTAATTTGTAAAACAGACAGTCGTTAGCGAATAATTTGAATTGAACTCCTTCAAATAAAGAAACTGTCATCCACAAGCATTTTTCGCTTTAATTTTTATTTCTTTCCCACAAACTTAAGCTTTAATGTTGTCGACTACACGATCTCTCTACAGATCTCCCTTACCAGCATTGTTAGTAATAAACGGGGTTAGAAAGAAGAAAAAAAACGGGCTTTATTGTTGACGCAACTATTAATCTTCCCGTAACATTGTCCTTGCAATTTTTCTCATCCTATTTTACCTACCTGTCATTATCTGACTGTACCCACGTGTTTGCGTGAAATTCTACATCGATAAAACTGACCGTAAAATCAGGTTATTGATGAAGCCTGTTTGATTTACATCTCTTTGTGATCAGTGCTTTGTATTGATATCAACTTGGGGTAAAAGGCTGTGCAGTAAACATATTCGGTTCCCTCAGTGTGTTTCTTATCCAACCTGGATGTTATGGACGCTTGTGTGTAAAAATCTCCGATCTCCTGTGAGTGAAACGAACCATCAACATCGTTGAAGAACATCAAAGGGGTGAGTCGGATTCCTTCCTTACTCCATGTTCACCATCTCAAACTATAGTTGTATCAACTCGAAAGTTCACAATTATTGTTTACAGTCCACTCTTGATTCCCTATTGCAATAACATTTATATAGAATTATTATTTTTTGGTAAACTAATGTTTAAGACAAGATTTTTTATGCTTAGCACAAAGGGTAAAAATTATTTTACAAGCAATAATTATTCGCCTAAAACAGTCATCCAATTTGAAAAATCTCCTGATTAAAGATACATGACGCCAACGGGACTCGAACCCGTGTCCCTTCGATTTCGGTCGACAGCTCTGACCACTGAGCTATGGCGGCTTATCTCGTATCCGCGAAATAATTCAATATATACTTGTGTTTCATTCAACAATTACTGCTTGTTACATTTTTTCACCTGAAAACAAACAACTTTATTTTATATGAGAAAGGCATTGTAAGTGCTAACTCTCTCACTAGATGGCGTCGAGACAAATTGTCTACATTTTAGGTGAAATACTAGAACTTGTCAAATATTAATTATTATTTTTTGGTAAACTAATGTTGAGACAAGATTTTTTATGCATAGCACAAAGGGTAACAATTATTTTATCAAAATACCGTTGTAAAATTGTTCCTACTACCTTCTACATATGAATTGTAAGTTCCTCCTGTCCTAAAATGAGTTCTGTTACTCATCGGGATTGCTCTAGCAAGAAATGAACACAATAAAAAAAAAAAAAAATTACAAGAAATAATTATTCGCCTGAAACACTCATCCACATTGAAAAATCTCCTGATAAAAGATACGTGACGCCAACGGGACTCAGTCAATGATGGGGATACATTATAAAACCGATGTTACACCATTAAGATATCAGATATCAACACAATGAAATAAATGACATTCCACCAAATTCGCAAATTATTCTAGTATACGAACATCTTTACTTGAAATACCGTATCAGCCATTACCTCAACACAATTATAAATAATCTATTACATTTTTTTTTAATCTAAAACTCACTCATTCGAAAAATTAACCTCAGTCTATCATTCTTTCAAACAAATCTATTTCCGATAAAACAAGTCTAATCCATGTTGAAATTAATAAATCTAATTATTAAATCAATATTAAAAATGCCGAAGGATCATCTAACAAACCTAACTTTTGAAAATATAAAGTATTAAAATTTTATGATCTAGTTCGGAAGAACATCAATATCAAAAATCTGTTAGTGAAAAAATAATAAAATACACAGATTTAGGAAATGAAATAAAAAAGAATTTGGCATTCTCAGACTATAAAAATATTACCATTCGTTATTTCGGCTACTGGCATTATAACTAGCTCTCTCATTAAAAATTTAGGCGTATTAGATCTATCAAAAAAAAATATATATAAAGATGCAAAAGTCGGTCATTTTGAATACATGTAGGATAACAAAAGATTTTTAAAATATTTATGTTGAGGGATCAGTAGGATTTATAGGCCCTGTTAGAAGTTTTACCGAGCCGAACCCTCTGATATGAAAATATCTGGAGTCGGTGAATTATTTTCCCATTTGATCTCTGGTGAGTTGACGTGTTGTTATTGTATTGTTTGGTATTTATTTTGCTTATATAATGCACTAACATAATGTTGATTGACTAGATAATCATTTGCGGAAAAGTGAGTGGAAGGGTTTAGTTTTTCCTATGGGGAAGATTTAACCCGGACAACAAAATCAAAAATAATAATGCAATCGTAGTTTAACTGAAAGTCGCACACGACAAAACATGTATTCCCAACACATCATTTGCGTGACATTAGCACAATATCTAGGGATAAAAAAACTTCACAAAAACTTCAAAAAATGACTTGAATTGGATGCCTGAATTTATTTTGAAGATTAAACCTAAGGTATTTCGAATATCGAATTTAAATATTATTTCTGTTCTTGACATAATATCAGTTCCAATATTGAAAATGACACTTAGATTCAAAATAAATCCGAGTTCATTGAACCAGAGCTACTGTCGCCCACAGAAAAACTTTAAGCAAAAAAAAAAATATTGTTTTTTTTTGTATTATCCTTAATCGATTAATCTGATGCAAATTAAAGATAAAACCAAAACTTATCACTTGTAAAACCATAACTTTTTTTGTCACACATGTAGATAATCCTATTCATATGATGTTTTTTATTCAACATTGTTTTAAGTATGTTATTTGCAACATGTTGTATTTAGTACATACCACAGTATTACAAGATTGCGTCAACGATGTTCTTCTCAGTTTTTTATTCTTCAATAGAGATTTTTGTCAGATTTACTAGAGCACAACGATATATTTTTTATTAACGATGAATCAACATGTGATTTGTCAAATATGACTTTCTTGAATAAGAATAGTAGCACTCGGAACACGCGAAAGCTTTTTTTCCACTATGATCCACCATGTGTCTGGTTTCGTTGGAAAAATCCAGGTACTCTTTCTTTATATTCCGGAGGTTTATGTCCTGATCTGTATCCGGCATTTCACATCCGTCTAAACACGCCTGAAAGATTATTTTTCCTAGTTTTTGTTTTTGCAAAAAGATGCACATTGAGTAATGTAAATGTTCTCATGTATAACATACGGTAAAAAATGGGAATTTTGCGCGGGAAGGTGCGTTGGCACAAGAGTACATATTTAATATTATCATCATTTTATAACGGGTTGGAATATCTATATCGCAGGTATGTCATGAAAACAGTCCCCCTAGCTCTGATAATGAGAGTCTCGTCTCTGCCTGGAATAGTGGCAAACCCTTACTTCAAATCAGCGTTTGGAGCTCTAATAATCAAAACGGTTCCATGATAATCAACATACTGACGATTTAGCACACAAGTGATATAATGTCATTAGAAACGATGAAAAAAAAAACCTCACCTAACCTAACCTAACCTTCTTAACCCTGTTAATAAAGTTTTAGTTTCATCACTTTCCATGACTTTATATCACTTTTAAAATGTGTGTTAAATCGTAGGAGGGTTGATTTATCCGGTCACCAATCAAAGCCACTCGCCATGAGGCAATATTTATGTTAAAAAAAACAATCCACATATGCGACTTATCTATTTTCACAAAATAATTCACCCAATATCAACAAGGGCGCTCACAGCTACCTATCAATTGACGCCCACTGTGGTTTCATAGCACCATATACGTTTGTTGACTCAAAATCTAAAATTTACTTATAGATATTTTATTTATTCAGGGTTATTCCTTCGTATTCCTTCAGTGTTGTGACACTTTACAACACTGAAACCGCACCTTCAGGGAAGATATAATTAACAAAGAATAGAGTATTGTTGTGGTAGACAATGGCTGGCTGTCAAATTTATCACTTGTTTCAGGTTACGTCACGAGCTCACGAGCGGCCGAATGCATTTTTATGTTTGACAACTGCCTGTATGATCAGTTCAGTTTCAGCCTTCTATGGTTAAACTGCGTTACTTTTGCTCCGCAATTTTTCTACGAAAAACCACGGAAACATGTTTTTTTTTTTCATGACGTTACATATCATAACTCTTAATCAATAAATAGCGACCTGAGAACAACGTGCAACCGTTATCTAGGTGAGTATACACCCCCATCTGGGGTTTTAACCCACTTTAAAATTACAATTGCATGACATTTCAAATTTTGACAGCTTGAAAGCATGAAAAAGTCATAGACAAGTTTTCAAATTTTTAAGGTAAAGTCATAGACAATTTTTCAAATTTCTATGGTTTCCAAACCATAAAAAAACCTATCCCGTAGACCAGTGTTCCGCAAACTTTTTATGTTCACGGTACACCTAACTAATCAAGAAATTTTAACGGTACACCAAAGAAAAAAAAACAAGGTAAATTTTGGATAGGATTGGCTAGGCTTATTACGAATAACGGCGAACTTTGAGGTTAAACTACGAAAGCTGCATGTCATCATAATTTAAAAAAAACATCCCAGGTTTTGAATGGTTTGTTTGGCAAAGCAGGGTTTGTCTAGCCGGGTTTGTGTAATTATGATTGATATTTATCACATAACAGTGACAGAATGACCGCGAACTGTCACCGAATCGGTTCAAGAAGTGAATTTTAATTTTACGCAATTGATAATTAAAATGCCTCTTTTTCCGCCGCCACCAAGCCAAAAAGTTTCCTTTTATAGTAATTACGGCATATCTAAAGTTTTTTTCTAAAAAATATTCGTGATAAGCGTGGCCACTCCGAACCAAAATTTACCAAAAACAATATTTTATGAATTTTTATTATTAAAATCAATATAACATGAAAAGATGTTTAATGCGAAATGTGAGCCTGTTTAACTGAACACAGACGATCAAAATTTGGAACAATCGTTGATAACGCTGCTCGCATCTCTTCGTCGATCGTCCTCAGGAGTTCAGGAGCAAATGGTAATAGAATTGCAATAGCTCGCTTTGACAGCAGTGGATACTCATTTTTTACGTGGAGCCAAAAATGTGCTAACTCTGTTTCAGAAAATTTTAATTTTAGTGTCCGATCAGTTTTAAGCTCCATGAATTCTTCCTGCTCGTTTATTGGTTAATGTCCAAGGGAAATGCTTTCCGAAAATGGATTTCTTACCCAGTCCATAGGTTGCAGGTCACACTTAGGAAAATATGAGTTCATTTTTTCTGAACAGCTCCAAGTGTTTCACTATCAAAGCCTGCACTTTTTTTTCTGAATCGGCAGCCATGACATTTGGAAACATTTCGTTACTACCATTGGTAGCGTGGCTGATCCATAGCACCAACTTAGCGCGAAAGCTTTCAATCTTGTCCGAAGACGTTAAAATGTTACAATTTCTTCCTTGCATTTTTTTGTTCAGCTCATTTAATTGAGCGAATATGTCCGCCAGATATGCAAGTTTTGCTACCCATTCTTCTTTTTTAAATAGAGAAGCAAAGTCTGAACCCTGGGTTTCTAGAAATGTCTGGGTCTCATTTTTCAGCTCGTAAATCCGAGAAAGCACTTTTCCGCGAGAAAGTCATCGTACTTCTGTATGAAACAGAAGTGACTGATGATCTGCTCCCATTTCCTGACACAATGCATTAAACAGACGAGAGTTCAGCGGTCGCGACTTGATGTAATTGACAATTTTGACGACTTCTTGTAAGACAGACAACAATTCATCAGGCAGAGACGTCGTCATCAGTGCCTCTCTGTGTAAAAAGCAATGTAAATTTTTAATATTAAGATTTTTTTCAGAAGCCCTGTTATAAATCCCCTAATTTTTCCTGTCATAGCTGCTGCTCCGTCTGTACAAATGCTTAAGCAGTTGCGCCATTCCAAATTATGTTCACTGAAGTACTGGTTTGTTACTCTGAATATTTCTTCTCCGGTGGTATAACCAGGTAGTGGCAGACAAAATAAAAACTCCTCTTTTATTTCATATCCATCCGTGTACCTCACATTTGTGATGAGATGCGCATGACCACTGATATCAGTAGACTCGTCGACTTGTAGCGCGAAAACTCCACTTAGCCTTAATTTTTCAATTAACGTTGATTGAATGTCAGTGGATATTTCATTAATGCAACGTGAGACCGTATCTGCTGACGCAGGTATTTTTTCGATTTCCTTAGCGGCTTCTTGGCTAATCATAATTTTGACAATTTCTTTGGAGACAGGTAAAATTAAAGTTTCAGCGAGAGAGTGAGGTTTTTCGATTTAACCCTCATGTTAGCGATCATGTAGCTTGCTTTTTGCGCTTTGCTTGATGTATTGAAAGACGAACTCATGAGAGTTACCTGTTTCTTAGACTGGTCTTTCATACGTTGAAAGAAGGCTTTATCTTTGTGAGCCACCGATGGGTGTTTAGTTGTTAAATGTCGTGAAAGTTTACTGGGCACCATCGAATTATTAGCCAAAGTTTCTCCACAAACAAGACATTTTGGGATTGGGCACGATTCGTCACCGCAATATATAAAACCATAACGCACATAGCTCTCATCGTATTTCCGATCAAAAAGCTTAGGTTTTTTCTTTGTTGACTCTGCTTCTTCTTGGGAATCATTAGTTTCACTTGACAAACTTGCGGTATGTTTAACGAATTTATCCATTATGTACACGTAATATGGGATATTTTTTTGCAATTAAAAAAGTCAATTAAGTTCGCGACGACACAACAAAACACTAGCATTAACGAATGACTACTAAACAAGCGGGCGCAACGTCGCCGTCGTAATTCGTAATGTTATGTTGTCACGCGCATGCACCCCGATAGCTCGTGCGCAATCACGTGATAATGTAGCAATAGCACCCCACTTATGTAGTGTAGCACACGTGATAATGTAGCGTAGCGGCGTAGCACACGGCCACTTCGCAGCGATCGAGTCCCACCCACGCCACCTCCGGCCGCCGCGCCGCACAGAAAAGTAAAGACCGATTTACAGAGCACTTTGTGAGAAGTGACGCGGGACTCGCGGCACACTTACAAATGGCCACGGCACACTAGTGTGCCGCGGAGCACACTTTGCGGAACACTGCCGTAGACGACTGACTACATCATTGTTCGCGACCCCCACACCGACTCTCGGTACTGGTGAAATATCTAATTCGCCTTTTAGTAGCGTTCACGGAAGTCGCTTATCCGAGCAAATACCATCAACTTCGGCTCCCCTAACGGAAACAACGGCTCCTGAAAATACAACTGATAAGGAACCTCTTGCTCACCCAACACTCTCGCCTAACCAGGCAAACAGGAAGAGATACAGGGGTGCAGAATCCATCATTGTTGACCCGACTAGCGTAGATACCCAAGATTCAATAACAATAATCTGGTCTTAAATGGAGACTATCTCCATCACGGTGAACGCGGGTAAAAACAAAATGAAACGCGAGGAAAAGGCTATCATAACCAATGCAATGGATGAAATTAAAAAAAGTAGTCACTAGCATGGCAATATCGCACGCTTCCGCGGAAGCTCGAGCATCGTCACTGAGTGAAATCCTCAAACCCCAAAAGGGACTATCAGACAAGGAGGTAGAATTACTCATAAAAAAGCTTCCCTTCCCATCCAGTCAATCCCTGTCTTCACTAAATCTTACGCGAGTGTTACTTCCTCTAGTCCCCTATCCAAATCGATCAAGATTGACGGAATCCCAAGACAGATCACACCCACCCAGCACACGGTCCTGTTCTATCTTATCATTCCCGAGGGTAAAACCTCAGAAGAAACGCAGAAGAAGTTGACAACGCTGCTAAATCCGAACAAAGACGGTTTTAAAGTGGTAAGAACACGGAAGATTAAAGGTGCTGGATTCGCCCTTCAGACAAACAGTTAGGAGGGTCTTAATGACATAAAAAAAGCGGAAGCTAAACTGGTCGAACAAGGAATCAAACTGGTCAGTCCACAAGGTCGCTTACCTAAAATAGTAATTTATGACGTTCCGAAGGGAGAAATTTCAGACGATCCGGCACTGTTTGAGGAAATCTTTATTAATAATATTACAGGAAAATGCGGTCTGCTAAAGGAGGACTTCCTGCGCACAATGCGCCGCGTTGCTCTCTTCGGCAAAAGAGAGGGTTCTACTATGAACATGATTATTACCTGCCATCCCGAGGCTAGGAGGATTCTCATCGACAGCGGCTTGTGCTTTTTAGGGTGAAATGCATGCAGGGTGAGGGACTACCTTGGTGCAACTAGGTGCTTAAAGTGCCACCTTTGCGGGCACATTAGCAAGGCGTGCACACAGTCTGTGACCACTCTTTGCCATTGCTCGGCCACCGGGCATGATTTTGAGGATTGCCCCAAAAAGGACCAACGAGCAGTGTGTGCAACCTGTACAAAATTTAATAAAAAAGCGGACCACGCCACTGGTGACAGGACCTGCCCGGCGCACAGAGCTGCCATAGGGCGCAAGTACGTATGACTGACTGGCCAGTAATTCCTTCCTTTCAATAGGTCAGATCAACCTGCAGAGATCCAGGGCTGCCACAACTGAGGTGCTGCAGGTCATGTCTGACCTTAAAATTGACATTATGCTTATTCAGGAGCAGTATACACGGTTAGGAAGAACGCCCATTAGTTATCCAGGGGAGAAGTCGGCAGTGCACCCATGGCGGGTGTCCTGGTCAACGTTTCGATGGTCAGTCCCCTCCTTCTGGTTGGGCTGTCAAACGAGTACCAAACCTGCGTGGTTATTAATTTCGGTAAAATTGAGATTGTTCTGATCTCAATTTTTTTTAAATATGGGAATCTCGTTGGGCCACACATATTGAGCTTGACGCGCGCTCCTAAATGCGCTTAAAGGACGTAACATAGTTATTGGAGGAGACTTATGGAGGCGACTCATCTATGGACAAGTGAAAACAACAGCTGATTCTGACAGATCCATATTTAATGACAAAAGTAGTGAAATTTAAGTAAATTTAGCAAATAATCAAAGTTGAAACATATAAACTAGTGAAAAATTTATCAAAATAATAGTGTATTTCGTGGTGACAGTGCGAAACAACTTTACATATTGCCCTGAAAAATTACGCATAACGAATTCACTGTCATTGTAAACCACAACCACAGACAATTTATGTTTTTGAATTTTTGAATTTGTGAAGTGGTTTTTTTTTTTTTGTCATAGACAAATAAGTTAAATTATTTTTAACTCAATAAGGGGTATTTCTGAACAACTGTAAGAAACCTACCTACAAACTAAGAAATAAATCAACCAAAATGTCTAAAACTCGCAAGGTTTGCAGTGCAAAGAAAGATACATCTTCACCTTTAGCAACCACGTCTGGCCCTATTGATTCACCGTCGGCGCATCAGTCAATGATTAACATTGACACTGACTCATTAATTAATTTTTTTGAGTCGAAACTTGAAATCATGCGCAATGAAAACAAGAAAGCAATTGACGCTGTTCAGTTAAAATTAGATGCGCTGTCTAACGAGTGGAAGGATCAATACACAAAAATTCTGGGATGTGTGAGCGTTCTCCAAGAAGAAAACTCAAACCTCCGGCAAGAAGTCCAGTCACTCCGAGATGCACAAGATGAGATGGAGCAGCGCAGCAGAATATGCAATGTAGACATCCATGGGATTCCCGAAGCAAAGGGCGAAAATTTGATGACATTAATAGAAAAAATAGGATCCAACATTAACGTCCCGCTTCCAAGTAGCTGTGTGGTTTCTGCGCATCGCGTCGCTCGCGGCCACTCCTCGCCCTCCAACCGTCCACGCAATATAGTCGTCCAGCTCTCCACAAAGCGACTTCGTGATGATGTCATCGCTGCAGCAAGGACTCGCCGCGGCCTTACCACGGATCAATTAGGATTTGGTGCTCCCACCACCAATTTTTATATAAACGAGCACCTTACATTGAAAAATAAAATCCTATTTGCCAAAACACGAGCCGCCGGAAAAGCTAACGGCTTTAAATACATATGGGTGCGGAACGGCAGTATTCTGGCGAAGAGGAACGATCTCTCTCGGGTTTTCACCATTCGCCGTGAAGGAGACCTTCAAAAGATAACCACACATGAAAACATGTGACTACAAACATGTTACTGCTGTCTTCGGTATCCGCTTTCTCACAGTATTCTGTATCCTGTAATTTGTTTCTTTCAAAGCTACTTTATATTTTTGTTTACCGCGCAATATCCCTATAACTTTAAACCAATACCATGTTTCTCACATATTCATTCACATTCTAAAATGTCAACATATTTCACATTCCTTGATCTAATAAGTAGTCTATGTTTTTTATGTAATTTCGAAGCCTCATATGCCCTGCATAATGTATCACTCGTGCGATTGTGGAATATGTCAAACGGCACTCCTACTCTGTTAAAATGATCTCATCATCATCTATATCCGTTTATTACCAGAACTGTGGTGGTATTAGGACCAAAACCCAGGAGCTACTAATTAATGTATTATCGAATAACTACGACGTTATAGTTCTAGTTGAAACATGGCTTGTAGCAAGTATAAATACGGCTGAATTCATAGATTCGCGTTACACGGTGTTCCGACGTGATAGGGACCGTACACTCACTGGTAAAATGGACGGAGGCGGTGTGTTGGTAGCAGTGCGCAAGGAGCTTGCATCTTCCCGGCTCGATGACTGGGAAAATGGTCAAATCGAACAAATCTTCATTTCTATTCCGGTAAGGTCTTTCAATCTCATCATATGTGCAGTATACATACCTCCTGCCTCACAACCTACGGTCTATGATACGTTCTCCGAAAACCTAGAATCTGTATATTCATCACAACCAAATAATACTTTTTGTGTACTAGGAGATATGAATCTACCAACTCTGACTTGGTCATTTTCCGAAGACAGCAGTCAAGGTCTCCCCTCCTCAAATACGGCTGCATCGAAAACTTTGCTTCAAGCAATGTCATTGATGGACTTACTCCAATATAACTGTATACCAAACCATAATGAAAAATACTTAGACCTCGTATTCTACAGTCGCGAAACAAATGTTAAACGTAGCAACAACCCTCTCCTCTCAGAGGATAGACACCACCCAGCCCTTGAATTTGATATATCCTTCGTAATTCAACCAAAAATCAAAAACAAAATACAGCGTAGGCGCAATTTCAGGAAAGCTAATTATGCTCAGATTAATGAGGACATTAATTGTATTGATTGGTTATCTGAAATCGCAAATTTACCAGCCGAAAAAGCAGTAGATCGATTCTATTTAAAAATAAACAGTGTAATTGATAAGCTTATTCCAGTATTGGCACGACGAAATGACAAATTCCCCATATGGTTTACTCCAGAACTTATGAGGTTATCAAGGAAAAAAGATAAAGTCTGGCTCAAATGGAAGACATATAAAGGTCTTTCTGACTATCGTGAATTTTCCTTCTTACGTGCTACATACAAAAAATTGACTTATGAAACCCGAAGGTTATTTTTTGACAACATCGAAAGTTCATTGCAAAATAATATCAAAAGCTTTTGGTCATACATATCCTCATTAAAATCGTCTGATGGATACCCTGCTGCAATGTCTTTCGAAGGGCGCAAATCTAACGATGCCCAGGAAATTTGTGATATGTTCTCTGAATTCTTTAAGTCAACATTTGAACCTTCCTCTATCAATGACCCAATTATTAACATTGACCAACTCGAGGAAGTTCAGGACTCTGGACTTGCGCACATTCACACAATTAAACTAACGGAAAAAGAAGTGCAATCGAGTTTAAAATCGATAGACATAAACAAGGGTGCGGGTCACGATGGAATACCGGCGTTTTTCCTTAGATCTGCTGCGTCGTCACTGTGTGTGCCGCTTACCATAATATTTAATAAATGCCTGAGTGATGGGGTTTTCCCTGATAGGTGGAAGTTGGCCTATATTATACCGGTCCACAAGGGTGACTCGCGTCAAAGAGTGGAAAACTATAGGCCAATATCCATTCTCTCGGCGATCCCTAAACTATTGGAAAGACTTGTCCATGACAATATATATCCCCAGCTTGCTGCCAAAATTACTGAACAACAACACGGGTTTGTAAAAGGCAAATCTACCACGAGTAATTTACTTATTTACTCAAATTTCTTATTTACTAGCATGGATCGAGGCCACCAGGTAGATGCAATATATTGCGATTTCAAAAAAGCTTTCGACAAGGTTGACCACCTTATTCTTATTAAAAAAATTATGTACAACGGAATTAGAGGAAATTTATTACGTTGGTTTATCTCATATTTAACAAAAAGACAACAAGCCGTATCATTACGAGGACACACTTCTACATGGGAACCAGTTACTTCTGGCGTGCCACTGGGGTCAATCCTGGGTCCGCTGTTGTTTATTCTTTTTATTAACACTGTAACTAAATGTTTCATGCATTGTTTATATCTTTTGTACGCTGACGACATAAAAATATTTGCCATTGTTCGAAATTTAAACGATTGTCTTCTCATACAAAGCGACTTAGTAAGGTTCGAAACGTTTTGCAATGAAAACAAAATTTACCTAAGTTACAATAAATGTAAACAAATAAGTTTTACTAAAAATCACAACGCTATCAAACACAACTATTGTATTGGTAATTATTTACTCGAGCGCGTTTACTGTATAAGAGATCTAGGCGTACTTTTTGATTCCAAACTCCACTTCGATGCGCACGTAGATAATATTGTGAATAAAGCTTACAGCATGCTAGGATTTGTCATCAGAAACAGCCGTGAATTTCGAAAACCTGAAACATATCTTCTTCTTTACCACACTCTGGTCCGTTCTCAACTTGAATACTGCACCTCCATATGGAATCCACTTTACGATATCTATAAACAAAATATTGAAAATATTCAAAAGAAATTTCTGCGATGCCTCAATTACAGAATGAGCGCACCCAAACGTGGGTACATAAATATGCTCTCGAGTTATAACGTCTCCACTCTATCTAACCGGCGAACATACCTTGATCTCATGACTCTGTATAAAATCTGTAACAACGTTATTGACTGTCCCGACTTACTGAAATTGATAAACTTCAAAGTACCACCCAGAGTAACAAGGCTTAACGACTTATTCCACATTAGCAGGACGCGTACAAATGCTGGTGTCAGAGATCCAATCAGAAGAATGTGCGAATCACTTAATCAGAATCAAAACCTCAAGGACTCTGACTTATTTTTTGATACACGCACTACTTTTAGTAGGAAAATAAAGACTGTTTTCCTACAAAGTTCAAAGTAAACAACTTAGACATACTTCGTTTAAATATATTTATATATTTTTTACTTTCTGTTTAACATTGTTTATCTATTTATATATATATATTTTTTTTGTTTTACCCTCTAAATTTTTTCAAAAATAATTTGTAAATTCTTAAAAGGATATTGCGCATTTCTTTCATATCTCTATTTGTAAAATAATATTCTTATGTATATATTTTTCCCCTATTTATAAGTGAAAATATTTGTAAATGTTTTCTGCTGTTTAAGTTAATTCGTGAGAAATAGTTTGGATGCAGGTGAATTCTCTAGTTGATGTTTCGTATATATTTTTGTCAATTGATATCTGTATCTGTTTTTTCTCCTTAATAAAAAAAAAAAAAAAAAAAAAAAAAAAAAAGACTTTAACGCTCGCTCGCCAATGTGGTTCAATTATTACGAAATAAGAACGGGACGTGCAGACGCCGTTGTTGACCTCATTGCGGCGCAAGGTCTAGTAATTCTCAATAAACCCAACCATAGCTTCACATTTTCAAATATACATGGCGAGAGTAACATCGATCTAACTCTATGCTCTGGATCTGTTGCAGGCTTAATATCGAAGTGACGAGTTCACGAATCCGCGATAAATTCTGATCATAGGCTCATAACCTATACAGTGGGTGTCAAGAAGACCGAAGCTCCGAAATCCTCCTGGAACTTCAAAACCACTAAGACGAATTGGGATATCTTTGGGGAGGCACTACGCGATACTTGAAAGGGCTTTTATGATGTAGCGTGCAGAGATCCGAACAATTTGAGGAACTTTTTCAACGCAGCCGTGGTATTAGCTGCCGAATCCTCTTTGGGAAGATCAAACCCGAAGAGGACCATCAGGACGCCGTGGTGGTCGATTGAGCTGACTTTGCGTAAGAGCGCCTTTAAGAAGGCTACCAGAACCGTAGGTCGTGCTAGAAGGGACGGGCGGTTGCCCGATCAGCGGAAAACTGCTGAGTTAAACCTTAGGCATGCTCGTGGAGCCTTCAGATCGGCAATCTTAATAGCAAAACGAGCTGCTTGGCATAACTGGGTTAAAGAAGTGGGTAACGCCAACCCGTGGACTCTCCACAGCGCCATTGATAAAACCGGGAAAGGCTCTGAACGGTATCTAAGTAGCATCATTTTTGAAAAAGAGGGAATGGACACTGAGAGTGTTGATGTGGCCACCACTCTTAGCACACTGCTGAGCAAGCTTGTCCCATTAGATTCAGTAATTGGGGAAAACGACCACCACAAACAGATTAGAAATCTCTCACGGCTCCCACCCAGCCTCGCTCAGGAGGACATAATGCGAATATCAATATCTGAGGTCAATACAATAATTAAGGGCTTGGGAGCGAAGAAGGCACCAGGCTTCGACAGGCTTAACGGTATAATAGTGAAGAAAGTTTGGGTCTACGCCAAGAATGAACTATTCCAGGTGCTAGAAACGTGTATGAGGAGGGGAATTTTCCCCTCTGAATGGAAGAAGGGCGGGCTTCGGTTTATCCCTCAGGGTGGAGATAAGCCTAAAACAGACGTCAAAGCGTATCGCCCGATTACTCTGCTACCAGTATTTAGTAAAATTCTTGAAAAACTAATACGACAACGTTTGCGTCAAACCCTGTCCCCGGCCTACGAAAGGCAATTCGGCTTTGTCCCTGGGATGTCAACGGAGCACGCCATTACAAATGCGCTTGATTGGGTGAAGGTCTGTAAAAAGAAGTATGTCATCGGGATCTTCTATGATATCACTGGTGCCTTCGATCATGCGTGGTGGCCGATGATACTGTCTAAACTAAAAGCGCGAAATCGTCCCAAGAGGCTCTTTAACATTCTGGTGGACTATCTATCCAACAGATTCATCATTATCACATATGGCGGAATCACTATTGTTAGGCACGTCGACAAGGGTTGTCCGCAGGGTTCGGTCCTCGCACCGGAACTCTGGAACATCCTTTTCGACGATTCCTCAAGGCTGCCCTTGCCTGAGGGATGTATCTCGGTAGACTATGCTGATGATAAGTTGTACTTGGTCTCGGGGAACAGTAATAACAAACTGAACTTCAATCCCCATAAGACCATGGGTTTGCTCATGAAGGGTTTCCTCGACAGATGAAGGAACCCTACTATAATAATGGGCAGCTCAAATATCAAATTTGCAGAAAATACTAAATATCTTGGCGTCACATTAGATCGATCGTCCTCTTTTCTGGCACATGTGAATAATGTGTCCAGTAGGGCCCAGGCTCTTTTTATAAAACTGAGAAGACTCTCAACTGCGGAGTGGGGATTGCGATCTTCGGCACTGCGTATTCTGTACAGAGGGGTTTATGTTTCTCAAATAACATATGCCGCCTCTGTTTGGCAGCACCGCCTGGATAACGTACTGATCCACGCCGCACTTAAAAAGGGCCAGCGAATCCCTCTACTGGCACTATCAGGAGCCTATCGCACTGTTGCCTCGGACGCTTTGCCAAAATTGGCTGGCATTCTGCCAATCGATCTTGAAATTAGGGAAGTGATCAAAAAAAAGAAGCTTACCAGAGTCAGACCTTGACGGCCGGCATAGTCCAGTGGTAACGCATTGGACTGCCATTCCGAAGGTCGCGGGTTCGAACCCGGCGTGCGCAAATAAATTTTATTTGATTAATTTGTGTTATTTCACAATTAATTAATTAAAATAATATATAGTATATTTGCGGCACGTTCCAGAGTGGAAGATACTACCAGTATCGCCCTGGTGTAAGACCACCATTCAGAATTGAAACGTTGCTCCAAATGGCTTTAGCCGTGTTTAGTGACTAGATCTGAATAGCCAGGTACTTCCCCACCTTCCTCTTTCCCTTCCCCACTTACCTTCAGCCTCACAACATCCCCCAACTGGGGATGCCATAGTCTCACTGGCTCCAGACGGGAGCAGTTGGGACTCTTGTGAGGTATTCACTATAAAAAAAAAAAAAAAAAAAAAAAAAAAAAAAGACCTGCTACTCACCTAGGAGTGGTACTCACTCCTGGTGGAGCTGTGTGTCTCCAAGGACTTCTAAGAGAGATGCGAGAAAGAACATTGAGCGAATGGCAAATAAGATGGAATAGGTCGAACACGGGAAGATGGACCTACTCTTTATTCCCGTCAGTTAAAGCCAGAATGTAAGGGGCGCATATAATACTGGATCACTACATCACCCAACTCCTGTCCGGACACGGCGAATTCAGGGGGAGACTTCACAGCCTCGCCCTGTCCCCTCATCCAAACTGCGCGTGTGGGGATAGCGATCACTCAGCCGAGCACATTCTGTGGCATTGCGAGATAATGACGGATGCCAGAGAGGAAATGCTAAATGGTTTGAATGTTATAACGAGACCGATTTCTAATGTAGATCTCGTACCGAATAGAGAGAATTTCGAATGTCTGAGAAAATTTGTAAGGACTTGGGTTGAACGATGGCCTGAATTTAGAGTCGGAGAATAGCATAAAATCACATTTAAAAGTTATTTATTTATTTATTATTATTACACGCCCTAGTGGGCTTTTACACACTACAAAGTTTGATAGTAGAGTATCACAGTTATTATAGATTCTACAAAAGTAAAACAATAAAGGAAACATAATACAACGAAAAAAGAAAAAAATATTAAATGTTACAACAAAAGCATATAATAAAATAAGATACATTAGATTCAATAGATATTCAAAATAAAAATAAAAATATATATATTGCGGAAATTATAGATGTCTATTTGTGTCTCGATCTATAAAAGAATTGAAATAAACAATATTTATATTGATTTTTTTTAAGATGAAATATGTCTCCCAGATCAGAGTATTTATTTCCGAGACTGTGAAGTCTTGGAATCGGGGAATTTTGATAAGACAGTGTCCTGGTGTTGTAAAAATAAAAGGGTAGTAAATTTCGGCAAGATCTTTTGGGTATGTGGATGCTGATTAATTGGAGTAACTCAGGACAGTCAATTTTGTAATGAAGTATTTTATGTAGTACTATTAAATCTGTGTTTATTCTTCTTTCAGAAAGTTTTGAAAGGGACAATTTATCTAGTAAGTAGTTATAATCAATGTTTTCTACAGGAATATGCAATTTATAGTTTATATACTTCAAAAACTTATTTTGAATCTTTTCAATATTATCGGAATGAATATTGTAAAAGGGAGACCATAATGTAGAGTTATACTCTAGTTGGCATCTAACAAGGGTTTTGTACAACATGATAAATGTGCCTAAATTATTGAAGTCTTTTGAAATTCTCAAAACAAATCCAAGAGTCTTAAGAGACTTATTGATAATGTTATTAGTATGATACACAAAAGTTAGTTTGCTTTCGAACAATATACCTAGGTCAATAATTTCACTGACGCAATTTAAGTTTTTATCATTTAATGTATATTGAAAAAATATTGGATTATTTATTCTGTAAAAATTAATGAACTGACATTTCTTTATGTTCAATGCAAGTTTGTTGATAGAGCACCATTCAAAAAGATTTCTCAAATTAGTTTGTAATATAATGCAATCATTTATGTTATTAATCTCTTTATAAAGTTTCAAATCATCAGCAAAAAGTAATACTTTTATGTTAGTAAATATATCAACAATGTCATTTATGAATATAATAAACAAAATGGGCCCTAAATGAGAGCCTTGTGGCACTCCACTTGTGGCTATAAATGTTTAAGAATTTGTGCCATTTATTTTCACACTAAGACTTCTTTTGAACAAATAACTAATAAACCAATTTAATAAACTACCACAAACTCCAAGTGTGGCTAATTTATTAATTAATATTTTGTGACACACCTTATCAAAGGCCTTGCTAAAGTCAGTGTATATTGAGTCAACCTGGCATCTGTTTGCTAAAGAATTGGATATGAAGTTTTCGTATATTAGTAAATTAGTTAAAGTAGATTTATTTGAACAAAAGCCATGTTGGTAGGAAGTTACAATTTTTTGTATGTTGGAAGTTATCTTAGAGAGTACAATTTTTTCAAAAAGTTTGGGTGTCGCTGATTGGATACATATCGGTCTATAATTTGTAATGTCCGTTTTGTCCCCTTTTTTAAAAATAGGTGTAAGAAAACTGTGTTTCCATGTATCAGGGAAACAACCTGTTTCTAGAGACTGATTAAAAATTAGGAAAAGAGGAACAGTTAGGCCGTTTAAACATTCCTTAATTAACACAGGTGGAATATTATCAGGTCCAGCATTTTTTCTTACATCTAACAAATTTACATGCTTTTGATATCATTAATTTCTATGCGTATTTCAGATATATCCAGACTAAGATTTGATGAGAATTGGGCAATTTCGTTGTACCATGTAAACTGCTTCTGTTCTCCTCGGACAACGATATGACCTTATTTCCATGAACTTTTTTTTTTCCATGAACTTATTTCCATGCTATGTATTTCTTTTGTTTTTATTTCCTTTTTGCCTATCTGTTTACCATTTCGTAGTTTTTAATGTAGATTCTTACAAGTTACAAGCAATCATGGTCGACGCAGTTTTTAGATTGTTGAAACTGAGCTTTTTATGTAATGTTTTGTCCCAACCCTTCGAGGGCGTGGATCACAGACCGTCGTCCCTGCAGAAAAACTGGCTTCTCCTTTATCCTCTGTATATGGTGTATGGATCACGAGTCGCGCCTCCCCCTTACGAGGTGCTCTTGGTTGTCGTGAGGTCTGCAAGAGCTAGACCACCTTCCTTGCGATCCTCTCCCGTCTGACGCTCGATTTCTTCTTTAGGGTCTTCGGCTGCTCACAGCCTATATATCAGATTATCTCTTTCTTTGGGGCAAAATCAGACGGTCACCGCGAGCATGAGCGGTTGTAGAACCTCACCTGTCGACCAACCGACGTCTGATTGCACCTGTGAGGGACTGCCGACTCGGAGAATCTGATTCCACTTGTACATACTTGTTTTGCATTTATCTGATATGTAAAAACTAACAATGTCCCATATACACTATTAACATTTATACTAATCTGAGCATCTTGCATAGTGCTAACTAACCCCTCATGCTGGGACATTTGAGGTCTAGAATCGTTGTATACCTAAAGTCTTTTATCAATATAAAAAAAAATTAGAGTCCTGTTGTGTACCCTGAAGGAGTAACCATCTGTTACTTAAACCGGGGTGGGATAGTGGTGGGAGCCTCAAATGCCTGTATGAGCCAACCTTATAAAAAACGTTTTCTACGAACCTTGAAGAACAACAACATTATGTTATAGTACACAAGACTAAAATTATTGGAATGAACCGACGAGATCGGGTTTTTGGAAATTATAACAATAATTTTCTATGAATTTACTGTCTATGTTTAGCTCATATATTTTTTCACACGTGCTTTTTTTAACGTCCATTGTTTCATCCAGTCACCCGCGCAGTTTAATGCATAATCCCATACTTGTGATAGTTATTAAGTATAGTTACGATAGTTGATATTAGTTAGTGATAATTTTTATTTTCGTTGCTCTTCATTTTGGTAGCGACCACTGTTCTTATGTCATGCTCAAATGTCTAAAACTATCTATTCTCGGTCCAAAATTAGAACAACCCGTGGACGCGCATGTCTCCGCCCCTTCTCCCTACTCCTACAAGGACGAGCGTTAACACATTCAGACGCACTATTTTAATAAATTAATTATTTAATTTATTTTCCTACCCACTAATAAAATAAAAAATTAAAACATTTTAATACATTCAAATAATGATGATGATAGTATTACAATACATATTGTACTTTATTAGGCATCAGATTTATCAAATCGGCTAAGAAATCAATCCAAAGTTGAAAATATCATCATTGCCGTTAAAAAAATAATAATGATTTTCCTCTGATGATTCATTTGAAATTTCAAAAGCTAACGAATTATCATTATTGTCCTCGAGTTCATCAACAATGTGATCGATATTCAAAAAGTTCAGTCGCTCTCTCTTTTTATTTGGCGATTTGACTTCACCGGTTCTTGTATACCGCAATAACGTATATTTGATGGTGTGTAGACCAATACCCGTTTGCTCAGAAATTAAGTGAGTGGCACATGTTTGTGAGATATCAGGGTCTCCAGATAAAATTTTTTATACATATTTATTATCATTGTCCGTTGAGGTTTGTGCACCACCTATAAACATTAAAATACCGATCAACACCAACATTCACAAATTTTATACATATATTACCTATCTATATCCTTGAATTATAAAAATGCATTGTTGTTAATTGAATAGTCGTACAATTAACACATAAATAATGTTTACCTGTCCTTTTTTGTTTTTCGTAATTGGTGATAATGAATTCGGACATATCGGCTGAACATCCATTTTATCGCAGGGTCTGAATGGGTTAATTTCTCTAAGCGCGGGCACTAAGAACGAAAGCCAATGACATACTGAATTGTGAGCGGAGATAGGAATTGCGGCCGAGCGATGGCGAAGGAACGGAGCGGGGGGGGGTCGGTATGCGCAGAACAAACCTAAAACTTGGACAGAGAATAGTTTAACGTACGCCAATCGGTACACAAAGCGGAACTGCAATTCCTATTTAAATATAAATATATCTGACCATAAACGACAACTTTTTCAACCGTTTTCAAATATTTTAACTTCAAGGTCAAGGTACACACGTAACTATATCTTAATTTCCAATAATGTGTTATTAATACTATTTCTTTGTTCTTACAGAATATTACGCCAAACCAAATTTTAACAGCAGATACAAAGTAGGGTTCCGTCACAACTATGTTCTTTTTCAGGTATATTTGTTTGGCTGGAACAAATTACCAAACGCTACAATAGCAGTGCCATGGATCTACCAAATCAAGAGACTGTTTCCATCAAGACGGAACCAGGGCCCCAGGAAGAAGGCGGAGATGAAATACCGTATACAGATATAAATTTCGATCTTCCAGATATAAAGAAGGAATGTTTGCAATATGCGAAGAGTACTCAGACAGACGGTTAGTTGCATTGCATACGTATAAAATGTAGAATGTTAAATTCGGATATTCGGAATCCATGTCCGTTCCGAAATGTCGTGCAAAATAGGACGTATTTACTTTAAAATAAATCTTTGCTATAACTACTAAACTACAAAATTCTTTTAGTTCAAGTATTGCTCACAATGAACCCTCATCTTTTTTGACATATATTCGTGTCTAGTAACTAAATATTTACGAAAGAAAATATCATTCCATTGACTTATTATAATAAAACCCTGTTCTGAAGGTAGTCAAGAGTAAATGTTTTCCTTCTTAAAACATCGGTCCTTGAAGTGACATCTGGCATCTTTATTATTTCCTTAATTATGCTTAAGGTCTGTTCACCTTATTCTTGCTCCTGTGTGGTCAATCAATGTTATCTTTTGTCGTAAATATTTTACCTAAATTTAAAATTTTTAATTATAATTTAAAACAAGTTTTTTTTGTACATTGAAGTTTAATATACTTTGTTGTATTGTCTTTCAGGTTGCTTTAATATAGAGTCTGTTACCATCAAGGCGGAGGTTGGACCCCGAGAAGAAGATGAAGGGGGATTTCCATATACGGGAATTGACATAGACCTGCCGGATGTTAAAAAGGAGTGCTTAGAACGCTTTAAAAGAATTGTCAAGACAACAGGTAAAATGTTTTTTTCATTCTTAGTAGTACAGTTAATCTAGACAAAAAACCTGAATGCTGATGTTTTCTGGTAAAAAGTACCTCCAAAGGAAGTTCTAAGCCATTATGTCTCCGAAACTAAAACATGTGAAGATATTAATTCCAATGTGGAACTCCTTATAAAACTACCTACAAATAAATGTGAGATTATGGTTTAAAAAAATTACTTGATTTTAAATAATTTTTTGAAGCTTCAATTTTTTCATTTATTTTATGGTCAAAGAAAAAATGCTCCTAACGTAAAATTAGCGTTTATTACTATAACATTTCTAAGGCAGTTAGAAAATAACTTAAATTTTCTGGAAGACTGAATTTGTGAAAAAAGTTGTTTTCGATGTAAAGCTTATGAATATCGCAAAACATAAATACGCGAATGGAGCGCAAAAGCGAAATCTAAATGGTCGAGTGTGTTTGATTTGGTTGCTGCAGAAGTAATTTCGTAGTAAATACTGACAGTTTATTATACAGAAATAAAGGGAAATAATAATAAATATTTGTCGCACTGATTTCCCGTATTCACATAAATTCCTGAAAAAAAACAACCGAGCAGAATTGGAGTGTTCTGTTTTATGCGGCCTCCGAAATGGTTTATCTTGCAGCAACACGTCTGAAAATACTGATGAGATATTTGAAGATGAATGTGATGCCCGGTGAATGAATATTTTCTGTAGCTAAAAAATATGCTCTATGAAAAGTCTTGGTTAGAATAATAATTTTTAATTCTTAACATTACATTGCAAACACAATTTATTATTAAAATTGTTTTATTAAGTAAATCTATATAAAATTCGGCGTTTCAATTCAAAAGTATAAATAAGTGCAAGGCACAAATTAGTCACCTGTTCCTGTGGGAACCTATTTTTTTTACTTTAACGCGAGTTCTTTTTTGACACGAAAGTAATAAGTTACATGAAGCTTACTATTAATCCTTTTTTTTTAAATTATCGTCAGATCTGAAGACACAATCAACTGAAACAACGGAGTGTCACATGCTGACTCACAGTGGCAAAAAACGTTTTTTATGTTCTGAGTGCAGTTATACATCTAATCTTAAGTACCTTCTGACGAGGCACATGTTGACCCACATCGGTGAAAAACCCTTTTCATGTTCTGTGTGCAACTATTCATTCGCTCGAAAGAATTATTTGACGAGCCACATGCTGACTCACAATGGAGAAAAATGTTTTAAATGTTCCAAGTGCAACTATTCATCTTTCTATAAGAAATATTTAACGAGGCACATGCTGACTCACACTGGAAAAAAATGTTTTAAATGTCCCGAGTGCAACTATTCATCTTTATATAAGAAAGATTTGACGATCCACATGCTGACTCATACTGGAGAAAAACCTTTTTCATGTTTGGAGTGCAACTATTCATGTTTTCAAAAAAGCTATCTTAAGAAACACATGCAGATTCACACTGAAGAAAAACCTTTTTCATGTCCTGTGTGCAACTATTCGTGCTCTCGAAAGGGAACTTTGACGAGCCACATGATGACTCACACTGGAGAAAAACCTTTTTCATGTTCTGTGTGCAACTATTCATGTTCTCGAAAGGATAATTTGACTAGCCACATGCTGACTCACACTGGAGAAAAACCTTATTCATGTTTGGAGTGCAACAATTCATTTTCACGAAAAAGCTATCTAAAGAAACACATGCAGACTCACACTGAAGAAAAACCCTTTTCATGTTCTGTGTGCAACTATTCGTGCTCTCGAAAGGGAACTTTGACGAGCCACATGCTGACTCACAGTGGAGAAAAATGTTTTAAATGTTCCGAGTGCAACTACTCATCTTTCCATAAGAAATATTTGATGAGCCACATGCGGACTCATATTCGAGAAAAACCTTTTTCATGTTTGGAGTGCAACTATTCATGTTATCAAAAACGCTATCTAAAGATACACATGCTTACTCACACTGAAGAAAAATGTTTTAAATGTTCCGAGTGCAACTATTCATCTTTCCATAAGAAATATTTGACGAGCCACATGCTGACTCACACTGGAGAAAATTTTTTTAAATGTACCGAGTGCAACTATTCATCTTTCTGTAAGAAATATTTGACGAGCCACATGCTGACTCACACTGGAGAAAAACCTTTTTCATGTTTGGAGTGCAACTATTCGTGTTCTCAAAAAAGCTATCTAAAGAATCACATGCTGACTCACACTAGAGAAAAACCTTTTTCATGTTTGGAGTGCAACTATTCATGTTCTCAAAAAGGCTCTTTAAAGATACACATGCGGACTCACACTGGAGAAAAACCTTTTTCATGTTCTTTCTGCAATAGCTCATTTTTTCAAAAGGGAAAATTGACGAGACATATGCTGACTCACAGTGGCAAAAACACTTTTTCGTGCTGCATATAATTTTTCAAGTGCAACTATACATGTACTCAATATAAATATTTGACGTGCCACGTGCTGACTCACGCTGCTCAAAAACTTTTTTCACGTTCTTTATGCAATTCATATTCTCGAAATGGAATTTTGTCGACACACATACTGACTCACTGTAGAGAAAAAAGTTTTAATTTATCAAAGTGCAACTCTTCATTTATTCGAAAGAAAGAATCACGTGCGGTTTACTGTCCAGAAAAAACTTTTTCATGTTTCAAGTCATATCTGAAGTGGCACATGCTGACTCATTCTGGAGAAAAAACTTTATATGTTCCGAGTGCAACTATTCACGTTCTCGAAAGTGTTATTGGCCTGACCTGTATTGTGCCGAACAGAACTATTCATCTCCTCAAAAGGGAAGTATTACCGTATAAAAACTTTATAAATGTCCCATGTTAAGTTTTTTCATGATCTTTGTTCATTTTATCGAAATATATATTATTCGAGACATTTGCTGACTTACCGTCGATATTAATAAACACTTTTGTATTTTTTTTTCTTATTATTCTCACAAAGATCATTACAATACTACAGTAACATTTCCAAAAATAAGAAACCGATCTAGATCACGTGGCAACTTAGAAATACAATAATTTAAAATGAGTGGTTCTCAACACCATTACACTTATCAAGGTTTAATTTTTTTTTAGTGCACTCCCACACAAAATCAAAATTATAAAGTTTTTAAATCACAAATAAAACAACTACTTGATCAACCCAATGATAATTGTAAGATTTTATTTCATATAACGATCTTTTACGTATCTTTTGATTAAATGTTTATATTAATCAAATGCAAATTTTAATATTTCATACTTAGTAATAGTAAATTATTTCATTTCATCATTAATTAATAAAAAATGCACATGAATGTAAATATATATATTTTTTTAACATATCCTCTTGAAATATTAAATCAGAATTCTAACTTACCAATAGCTTATTGTCGCAATTTATTATGTACCTTCTCTTGCAATATTATCAGCTCTGCTTTATTCCAACTGAATAGAATAGCTTTATGTACTTACCACCTACTTATTAATCGAAATTTAAAAATATTATTTTTGTTTTACAACATCCATATTCTTAAATTTATTTACATATACTGTGTATCTTATTTAGCAACTGCTATATTGGTCTATTTCATTATCCATTCTTATGTTTTCACGCTATATTAATTTGTTTTTTTCTTACTTTATAAATAAAAACTTTCTTTCTTTTCTCTACCTTATGTGTATTGTAATGGCACTACTCCCCAACTCAAATACGAGAAACTTTTTTTCTCTATTGAATTGGGTAGTTATGTTAAAAAGAAAACATTTTATTGTGATTAGTTTTTAAATCCACATGCCTTTCTTCTGTAAATGTGTTATATTAATGTATTTCAAATAAAAAAATTGTTTAAACAACTACAACGTGATGAAACACACGCTGAATCAAAGTGAAGAAAATTTTCAAATTTTTTATGTTTGGTAACTATTATGTTACTAATTATTCATATATATATATATATTTTTTTTTGTAATTATATTTTATTTTTAATAATATGTTTACATGGTACATAATTCATTTTACATCTTGGGTCTTTTTACTACTCTTCCATTGAAAGCATTTGCTTGTGTATGGAAGGGGAGTGTACATAAATGTTGTTGTTAGTTAGTACTTAAATAATTCATTGTACATAAATGTATGTTTGCTGTAGTATTTTTTTTATAGTAGTGAAGGATAATATATTAATATAATAAATTTTAAAAAAGAAAGAAAGTTATGGAAAACTAAGGATATTTGTGAGATTAATTAAGTGACAGTAGTTTTTTTTTCAGAATATTTTTAAAGTGTCTCTTGACAGAGAGCAGTATTTGGGTTTTATCATTCATGCTTCTGATTTCTTCTGGTAGACGATTGAAAAAGGTTCTTCCCTGGTAAGTATAATGATGTTGTGCAAAAGACTTATTTAGTTTTGGGCATAGAAAAACATGTCTAAGTCGTGTTCTGTTTTCATTTAAAAATTGATATTTATCTTTTTCTTTTATAATTTGGATTAGTGAGTTTTTAATATATAGGTCTTTAAATGTAGGTACTTGAAATTCTTCAAACAGGCGTTCTGTTGGGTAGTCAAAGGGTTTTTTAATATAATTTTAATAATTGTTCTTTGTATAATTTCAATTGGAAGAAGGTTACATTTATACGCGGATCCCCAACTAATAATAGCGTATTGTAAAGTCGATTGAACTAAGGCATAGTAAATTATATATAGATTTTTTATCGACAGAAAGTTTCTAATTCTTAAAAATATATATATTAATTTTCTAATTTTGTTTACTACTTGAAATATTTGTTCCTTCCATTTCAGATTTTTATCAATAATTACTCCTATTTTATCTTAATTTTATTTGTTGTTTTTAGTACTGTACAGTGTATACTGTATATTCTTATAGGGATGTTAATATTAAAACCCCCATGACCTATGCTTCTCTTACCACTTTCAGTTATTACTGTAATTGTGTACAATTTACTATATTGTCTAATATAGTGTTCGTGTGACGTTTTTATAAATATTGTGTTCGTGTGTACTGGTACATTTTGTATTTTGTAGTTTAAAAGTCATATGTTTCTCGTATATTCATACAATTGTCTAATTTTTAATTAGTTAATTTCTTCGGATCGTATTTTCGTGGGGGCATCTAGGTTAAAGTTATTGAGTTTTATTAATAATTTTATTCTGAATTATTTGCTAATCGTTTAGGTTAGTAATGTGTGTGTTTCTTCATATTTATATCAGATTATTTGGGTGGGACTGTATTTAGCTGAAATATAAGCCCATCTTTACTTCTGTTGGTAGAAGGTTAGAGATTCTACCAAATACATCAATTAGTTAAATGATTTTTTCTTTCAGCTTTTTATATGCTGTTTAAAGGTCAAGTGTTTGTCACTTTTAAGGCCCAGTTATATTTCACATCTGGAATATGTAGGTTTCTTTCTTCTGTTTGTTATTTTTTATGTAACGACGTCTTTCTTTTAGGTGACCTTAAGATCATTTTACCGTTTTTTTTAGATATTAACCGTTAGGATATTTTTAATAAGCCATTTTTCAATATATTAAGATCGATTTAAGATTGTTCTAATAAAATTTCACAGTTTTTGCTTACGTAAAATATTGCAGTATCATCTGCGTATAAGAAGATTTCGCCATTTATTCAATTGACAGATATCATTTTTGTATATTTGGAATATGAGTGGCCCCAGTAAGAATCCTTGAGGAACTGCATAGTTTTTGTTCTCGAGTTATCTCCCATGCTTAATTATTATAAACATATTATTTTCTGATATTTAAAAACAATTTTATAATAATATAAAGTATGAATAAGTTAAGCTTTATATAAGTTACACTCGTTCGAGAATAAACCGGCAAATCGTATTTTGCTGTTTTTCTCAACATACTCAAGTATCTGGTTCCCCTGATAGACGCAATATAGTCGGGCGTCCCCGATTTCTTCTACCATTCACCTTCGCGTTATATTTTATTTTATTACGAAGATCATCCAAGTTTAGAAATTGGCGCACCTGGTGTTTAACAGTAAGTGTGTTCAGTCCCGCATGTTTGTCGGCCATTGTTTTCAGTCACAGTAAATTCTTCCGATAGAGATGTCATCGTGCGCTCCCGCCACCTCACGTCCGTATAAGATCCGGGTGAAATTCTGGATCATTTTGCACAGAAGAGCGAAGTTTTTCTGTACTATATCTTGACGGGGGATGAGACGTGGATGTGCTACTAAACTACAGAATCTAAAATACAATCACTTCAGTGACGTCATGCATCTTCCCCAGCCATCAAAAAGTTCAAGACGACCCATTCAGCCAGAAAAGTCGATGGGTGGGAAACGTTTTTCGATTGTCTTTAAAATCTTTTATAGGGCTTCATCACATTATCAGCTTGATGTGATTAATTGTGACCTCAGAACGGGGTACCCCGGTAAAGTCACATTTTTTCAAGCATTGTAAAGAGTCAATAAAAAAAGGTTCGACTTTTTTAAGTGTTTAACTGGGTTATTAAAGATATCAATTTAATTATAAATGGTATAAATATTTTTTTCTATTTATTATTATTTTTCTAATCTAGGATCAATGTGTCCAGAAGTGACGGACGAATGATCTATCCCTCCCGTTGTGGCGCAAGGCGATGGGTCAAGACCGATGAGACCATTTGGAGAGGTCAAAGGGTTTCCCCACACCAGCCTAGATGAATTCAACAGAATTAGTTGGTTTGGTGACCACTGATTTGAGGAACTTACCAAGATCGCTGACGCAGCAGCAGAGTTAAATAGAAGGCAAAATTGCCAGCTGCGGTAGAGGGCAACGAGTCTTCCCCATCTACAACTTCTTGTCTTATATGTGGAAGATCGAAAGGAAATTATACTAAACACATAGAATGGGTAATATATCCCTAAACTTTTCGCACAAGAGATGCGAAAGTTTTTATTTCATTTATAATGATTTGTGCGAAATCGAAAACAATTTTTTTGTAATCTCATAAAATATGTAAATTTTTTTATACATAAAACTTCACAAAATGGCCTCAAACTGACTTTAACTTTATTTTATGGAGTTCCATAACAAGGTAGGCTTTAATTCCAGACAGTATTCATTAATTTCAATTCATTTTTTTTTTTCATTTTTCAATCGGTCTCGACATTGCTAACCTTTTCGCTGAACACTTCTCCTCCGTCTATTCTGATACCTCGTGCACTATCCCTCCACTCAACTATACTAATACTATTGATTTAAATAATTGTCAAATCACACTTATAGATGTCTTTAACTCCTTAAAAAATCTCCCCATCAAAACAAGCACTGGTCCTGATGATATTCCAGAAATATTACTGAAGGAATGTAAATTTACTATATCTAAGCCAATTTGTTTGTTATATAACTTGTCAATATCATCTGCCACTTTTCCAGACTCCTGGAAAGCTTCTTATATCAGACCTATTTTCAAATCAGGCAATAAGTCGAACGTAGAAAACTATAGACCCATATCGATATTATCCCATATTCCAAAAATATTTGAGTCAATAATCACGAAGAAAATCACACCTATCTTTAAAAATGTACTGATCGAGGAACAGCATGGATTTAGATCTGCTAAATCTACTACTACTAACTTACTATCCTTTACCAATTCCATCGTCAATGGTCTAGAAGATAACTCACAAATAGATGTTCTATATACCGACTTCTCTAAAGCTTTCGACAAAGTAAACCACTCAATCCTTATGGCCAAACTATATGCTATCGGTATTAGAAACCCCTTACTACCATTCTTTAATTCTTATTTAAGCAATAGAAAACAAAGAGTTAAATTAAACAACTTTGTGTCTACTATTATTGAAGTAACGTCCGGCGTACCTCAAGGAGCACATCTAGCACCGCTTCTTTTTAACTTGTTTATAAACGACATTATTAGTATTTTTTCTCATACACGCTTTTGGCTTTTTGCGGACGACAATAAGATTCTAAAGATAATAAAAAATCACGATGACTGCCTTCTTTTCCAATCGAATATCAACTTTTTCAATGATTGGTGTAAAATTAATTGCTTGAAACTAAATGTCGATAAATTCAAAATTATGTCCTTCTATAGATCAAAAAAACCGATTGTCTTCGAATACAACCTAAATAATATTTGCTTAACAACTGTTACATCTATTAAAGACCTTGGTGTCTCTCTTGATAGCAAGCTTTCTTTTCGGGATCACATAACTGCAATCGTTAATAAATCGCTCAAACTACTTGGTTTCATCACTAGAATCACTTCGGACTTCAAAAACGTAAATACCCTTAGAACTCTTTACTGCTCCTTGGTTCGCCCCCATCTTGAATATGCTTGTGTTATTTGGTCTCCTTTTTATGCTGTCCACATTCGACGCTTTGAATCTGTTCAACATCGGTTCTTAAGAGGGATTGCTAGGAGGCTAGGAGGCTAGGCTAGGCTTTAGAAAAAGGCAAATACTCATATGATGAAATTGAACGAACTCTAAACCTCTCTCCTTTGGAAGTCTGTCGGGAAAGAAATGACCTCATTTGCTTCTTCAAAATTATAAATGGTATTATTGATTTACCTACGCTACTGCAACTCATTCCCTTTAATATCCCCTCGCAAAGACTCAGAAATAATGAACTGCTCTTCCTCAACCATCATTCGACAAATTATGGATATTATTCACCATTGTCCAGAATGTGTAGACTGGTCAACTCAAGTCAAAACCTTAACTTTTTTTGGGATAAGTCTGAATGATTTTTGCCAGTCGCTAAACAAGTGACGGAATATTATAAGTGTCCTGTGGTCCTGACCCACGGCGTATTCTTGACTTGATTCGACTTGTCACTTTATTTTCTTATATTATATCTACCATATGTCTTTGCTTTTATGTACCTTTGTCTACTCCTATATTTTTCATTTTACTTTTTTCGTGTTATTATTTTGTAATTTGGACGATGTCCGTTAATAAATAAATAAATAAATGTATTATTTTTAATTAGCAGTTTAAAATATTCTAACCCCAATCAAAGTGGTCCAGAAGAATTTTATAGAAACCCTCCACAAATTCAACAGAAACGCTATTCGCAGATTTCAGGGTGCCCCGAGTAAAGGATATCTTCAAGAAAAATGCAATTATATAAATTTCCAAACATAATATCATCAAAAACATTAAAACCCAGCTATCAAAAAATATTAACATCAAAATACCAAACTAATGCAAAACAATTATATCTTATTATTTTTTTTTTGGTAAACTAACGTTTAAGACAAGATTTTTTATGCATAGCACAAAGGGTAACAATTATTTTACAAGCAATAATTATTCGCCTGAAACACTCATCCACATTGAAAAATCTCCTGATAAAAGATACATGACGCCAACGGGACTCGAACCCGTGTCCCTTCGATTTCCGGTCGACAGCTCTGACCACTGAGCTATGGCGGCTTATCTCTTACCCGCGAAATGATTCAATATATACTAGTGTTTCATTCAACAATTACTGCTTGTTACATTTTTCACCTGAAAGCAACCAACTTTATTTTATATGAGAAAGGCATTGTAAGTGCTTACTCTCCCACTAGATGGCGTCGAGACAAATTGTCTACATTTTCAGGTATCACGGTATCTCTGGAGAGTTCTACCGTTCGAGTACCCACTGTGGTATATTAAAGTAACAGTTATACTTGTCAGGAATAATTAACTAAATACTTGCCCGTTTTTCACTTTCTTAATATTTATTATCAGTCTATATTCAACTCTACTTTATTTAGACGTTTTTAATTCCTCTCTTAATTTATCATTATTTAGTATGTAACTGAAGTGTTGTGCAGCTTTCGCTGGTGGGTAGTAAGATCGGGTTAGTTGCAAGACTTCGGGATTGCCGGAGATAACTTCCCGCTCCTTGAGCTAGTCCTAGTTACTCAGTGATTGTATCTACAATCACTGAGTAACTAGAGTAACTAGGAGTTATCAAGTTCCACTGACAGTAGAACCTAACTAACTAACTAACTAACCATCACGCCGTTTCCCCGCAGGGGTAGGCACGGAGGACGGACCGCCAAACAACTTGGTCTTGGCACACACTCCTTGCCTCATTCACATTCATACATCGTCTCATACATACTCTTCTATTATTCTGACTCTTGACATGGCCCGACTCGATTATCTGATTCACTTGATCGTGCCATGTCTTCCTCGGGCGTCCCCGACTTCTGCTACCATTCACATTTGCATCATATATCCTCCTTACACTCCTATCTTCGCTCATTCGCTCTACATGCCCAAACCATCTAAGCGTCCCTTTCTTAATCTTACTCATTACGCTTACATAAGCCTTGCACTCTTTGCGGATCTCCACATTCCTCACACGATCAAACATGGTTTTACCACACATACAGTAGAACCTAACGTGTATTATTGGAAAATACCCATTTTCCAGGAGCATCTTAGATTGGGGATAAGGGCCCAGTCTAAGAGAAAAATATTGACGGTATCTCTGGAGAGTTCTACCGTTCGAGTACCCACTGTGGTATATTACAGTAACAAAATCGTATACTCATATATGTACACCTACACATATAGATAATAATAGTCGTACACGACATACAGTGCTATTCCACACGCTAAATTATAAAACAAATGCAGCATCTAATTAACCGAGCTCTTCATACTCTAAATAATATTTTTCTTAACTCTAACATTGACATTTTTTCGGATCCACTGCCCAAATTCAAACGTGGCAGCATGTCAATAATTCAAAGTATTCAATGCGCATACATATAGACACACACACACACACACACACACACCCTCACACACACACACACACACACCCTTGTTTGTCCAATCCCGATTTCGAGGACTTCAACTGGCTACCCGAATTCGAGGTCCTGTTATATTATATAAAGTAGGCATGTATTCTACACTTATACGTATACTCAAGTTAATCGTGATCGTTGCTGTCTATTCGGTTTCATCATACACCCGGTAAGCACCTAGAAAACGGTCCTCAAAAAACCGGAATACACAGCCGGTAACTGAGGACTTCCCATATCCGAGGCCTGTCCACGTATTCAGGATTACACATACGTAAAATACACGGATCTCGGAAGGTCCTCGATTTAGTGGTCTATAGTTTTTGGAGGTCTTGGGTCCTCGAAATAGTGTGGAACGAATTTTTTACACGTATCTTGGAAGCGTCGCGGCTCGTCCTAACGTTCGCTCGTTCGGTGAACAGGCAACAAAAGTATACGCCTCATCGTATTACTAAATATTTTATTTAAAATACAAATTTACAGAAAACTTAAAAAAAGGTTCAAAATAAAATTGAATTGCCTATCTAAATATATGAATTTGGTAAGAGATCATTACGGCTGACACCCGACAGGCAATGCACCCCTCCACCCGCGCGCCCGGTGGCGTATTTCCTTTTCCGTGTTCAATAGGAGGCAGTACTGCCTCGAAACCCGCACGGGTTTGTAACGCCATTCTCCTTCCAAACCCGTGTTCAATACGAGGCACGCGTCCTCCTACTGAATACGGGTTTGTAACGCCATTTCTTTTTCCAAATCCGTGTTCAATACGAGGCATGCGTTGTCCAATCGTTTATAATTACCATGCGCATTAATTGAGCACTACGGATCCATGTTTGTTTCGAGACATTTTTTGTATGTGTAAATTGTTATGTATTAAGGATGGGCAATAAAACGCATAATCTAGGAACCTTTTTTATTAGGTATTTATTATTTATTAACGCCCTAGTGGGCTTTTGTAATTGTAAGAAAACAAGACAAATGAATGCAATAAATTTTGTGTAAATTATTAAAATATTAATACGATGATTTGATATATAATACTGCTATTAGCCTGAAATATTCAAGCCCAGTGGCAAAGAATTACTAATATCTTGGAAAGGAATTCAAATGCTCAACATACAAAAATTCTCACCAAGTTTGGATGTGATTTGTCAAAGCTTTATTTTAGTATACTATCATTTATGCCGGCGTGGTCTAGTGGTATACGCTTTTGACTACAGATCCGAAGGTCGCGGGTTCGAACCCGGCGTGCGCAAATAAATGTTATTTGATTAATTTGTGTTATTTCACAATTAATTAATTTAAATAATAAATTTAAATAATATATAGTATATTTGCGGCACGTTCCAGAGTGGAAGATACTCTCAGTATCGCCCTGGTGTAAGACCACCATTCAGAATTGAAACGTTGCTTGAAATGGCTTTAGCCGTGTTTGGTGACCAGATCTGAATAGCCAGGTACTTCCCCACCTTCCTCTTCCCCATCTCCCTCCCCTCCCCAATACCCTCAGCCTCACAACATACTCCAATTGGGGATACCATAGTCTCACTGGCTCCAGACGGGAGCAGTTGGGACTCTTGTGCGGTATTACTTTAAAAAAATATATATTTATATATATTCTGGAAAAAAAATAGCCGGCAAAGATCTCGAAAAATTAATGTACAACCTATATCGATCGCTCGCCGCAAAGAAAGGGTCTATCATGCGGCTACAGGAAGGATTCAATCAGGACGACCAGCCAAGTCTTAATTGATCAAGAGAAAACGTATTCACAAAATTGCATTAAATATTGATGATAATGAACCTCCTGCCAAAAAATATTGATTTAAAAAAAAAAAAATATTATGTTTTTATTTGTAGGTTATGTAGATTACCTCACATAACGTATACATCTTTGGATGTAGTTTTATTTCTATCCTTGGTTTTAAATAGGTACAACTCGTCATATATTTTTTTTTTTTAATCTCTATTGTAATGTTATATACCTGACGAGTAAATAAAATTATTATTTATTCTGTTTTATTGGTTTATAACGCAGAAATTGTGAGCACACACTTACTTTTTTATGTTATAATTTATTCAAAATTATGATTTTCCAAAATTATGATTTTTAATCCAAAATTATTATTACAACTGATAGCCTTAATTTAACAATACCTGATTAAACATTTCAAACAAATATAATTTTAAAGTTCATTATAATCTCAATACTCAATTATAAACATGCGAATGTATGAATAGATATACTTGATGTTAATAATTTTGATCTATTCTACTTAAAAACAAGTCACCTTTTTTACACATTTTTAATCTCATGTCTCATAGAAATCGTTGTATCTCCCTTACTTTCATGGTTCATAGTTAGGATATGATCTTAACGGTGTTAAAAAGAGAAAAAATCACGCTTTATAAAAAAATCTAAAAATTTACCGCAAAATAATTAAGAAGTCCAACATAAACGAATCCTAGGTTTCCAAACGCTATTTGAAAAAATAATTATGTACTTTGAGCATTTTATATTGATTATTTTTTATATGGCACGACAAAAACTGAGATGACAATATCGTTTATAATACATTAGTCTATCACAATATGAATGCGTTTTTTTTCATTATCAGTAATTTTAGTTACAAAAATCGTAAGATGAGTCATTTTTAAAACTTCCTTATGTTGGCATGCAAAATACTTATATTTTTAAAATTAAATATGTATTTTGAATTATAAAATTTGAAAGGACATTTCATAACCTTTCCAAAACGGTTATTAGTTTTTGGATATATTTAGAAATATTCTATTATTGGGATTTTATTACAAAACGGCAATATTTTAAACCTCTCACAAAATACTGTCGAGGCCCAAGGAATTACATAAAATGTTCTATATTATTATAACATTCTTTACCTTATGAGTACTTCATATTTTTTCTTTTTTTATGTAACTCACATTAAATAATTGTATCCTGTATCTAAATACTAGATTTTCCATACATACATACTTTGTTTTATATTATGTCTTATATTAATCAATCAAAATAACAAAAGTACATAGTTCTTTTTTATTTTCTTTCAACATTATCTCAATGTACTTCTAATAACAACTGTATCATTTCAGCGATAATATTTCTAAGTACTCACATTCTTATTTTGTCCTTAATACTTAAAATAATTTATCCCTTCTGTGTACCACTGCATACTTATAATACAATGTATCACTTATCTCTATCACTGATGAAGGATGTTGTAGAGTTTGGTTGCCAGATATATATGTGGTTTCTTTGGCCAAAACTTGTCTTGAATTTTGGAACATCTCGTATATCCTTTTTGAGGCTCTTGTGTCATGTATCCGAATTTCATTGGGAGATTTTCTGTGTTTAAAATGATGTATAAGAATATTCTTGGCATATATTTGTTTTAAATCATTATTATATTGGTTCAATAATTTTAATTATAAACGACTTTGTTGTCTTAATTTTTTTGTCAGACTACCTAAAAAAGCATAATTTTTTTTAACGATTTTGTATGTTTTATTTGATGATAATGTTACTCTGCGTTTAGTAATTTTTCCGACTCTTCAAGATCCGCATTAATAAAACCCTTCCTACAGCTCCTCCTTAACCCGCTTGATAACATCACCCATCCAGGTGGCGATATTCTTCCCTTGTCCTTAATTCAGACAGAGGCGTTTTTGTGAGGTGTAGGTAATAGGGTCATAGAGCGGATTAACGAAGAATGGAGTGAAAGAAGAATATATGACGCGGATTAATCAAATACTTGATCAGGTGTCCTAATTACTTATTAAATATTACAATACCGTACATCGAATTTAACCAGTATTACAGAACATAGTTCACAATACGAACTAAACGCAATATTGAATTTTGTTTCAACAGTCAAAAACTGAATTCCTTGTCGGCACAATCTTAATAGTGCAATACTTATTATATACACATGTACGTAGGAATTTCGAACGACGGGTCGTCGGTTTAGGGCGTAGGTGAGATTTCTTGACACTCGAGCTTGCAGCGCCTCCTGGTGTTTACATTCCGGCAATCGGCACCTTTTAACACGAAACCGAGGACTTTGAGAGAGTCCTCGGTTTAGGGTCTGTGTGTGATTTCCAGCATTAGCGGCGCCGCCCTGGTGGTCACACATCCGTACTAATGAAACACTAGCCAAATTAAACACGATATTTTTCGCCACGAAAATGAGGACTCTCTCCGATCGGTCCAAAATTTCGACAGTTGACCAATCAGCACGCATAGATTATAGGTACATATTCAGTTTTTCGCATTTTGAATCCGAGGACGTCCTCGGATTCGTGTGAGTCCTCGGATTCTGGGTCTAAAGGCCTGTGAAGGTCCTCGAATAAAGGTGCGTACAAACTCACCCTCATACAAACACTCACACATACATTACACACGTCACACACACACCTATAAACTACACAAGTCACCTGGTAAATAAGGAATAAACATACCACTTAGCAGACATTACAAGGAAACATATCATAGGTACACAACATTAAGTATCTTTTTCCTGTATATTGTTTCATCTCTGTAAATCATGTACTGTTTGTTTCTATAATATAAAATAAAATAAATAATCTAGAAGCTTCAATTGTTTTTACTATAATAATACTAACCTATTGCATAATGTTTGTATATTTTCCTTATAACTGGTGTAACTCGCTCACCAAGCACAAGAACCAGTTTCTTCTTTGGTGAAATTGCGATTATAAATATATTTTGTACCCATATGTAATTTAACAAGACTGTAGATTTAGAGCGCCGGGTCCAAACCGTGTCTTCAGCCGATAGTAATGCTCCTTTACGTTCGATAGTGATGATAGTAGTTGAAGAATGTTATTGCAGTCTGCGTCCCGCACCCGCTGCTTGGTGAATGTTGGGCACTGGGTGTGCTGTTGTCTCTGCACGCTTCTGGCGTTTGGCGGTTGCCAGGCAAGGCCAAACCGCCGCGATCATTTTGCGTCCGCGATGGCGTTCACGGTCAGCGTCCTGTGTGCGTGCAGAACCGTTCACACCCATGGTTCACACCAAACTAGCGATCAATTAGCGATCAGCTGGCGTCCGTGGCACTTGTACGTTCGTGTCGGTTGTATGGTAGGTATAGCTCGGAGCGGGAACCATTTAAATAATCATAATCATGTTTGGAGACGAATCTGAAGAAGAATTATTACTTTTAGCGGCTATTGCAGATGATGAAGATAGTAATGCACGGTATGAGATTGTGTCAGAATATTATATTTATTTATACTTAATATATGGGCAATTTTCAAATATTTTGTACAATATTTCGAATTATCTATTTTATAAAAATATCAACATTTTAAGGGTATTTTTTACAGAAAACAATTCCTTGCATATTCTATGTTATTAAAATTACCAAGGGACCATACATTTTACGGTATTTTTAGAGAAATCTCAGTTTCTATGTGAGACGGCAGAAAATCTCTGTATTTGTATCCGACATCATGAGAAATACCACAAACTCAGAGATAATTACGTTGCGTGCAGCGTGCAGATCCTGCAAGCAGCAACTGATCGCGGACGCGAGTTGATAAGTAGTGTTGTTGCTTCTGTAGGAAGGTTTCTTCGAACAGACTTGGGTTGTCTTAGGTAAAAAAACCGGTGCTTACAGTCCTATTTATTTGACTTTTAAACGAAAAGTCTGTATCTTAATTGACACCGAGAAGTTTGACTGTTGTTTTTTTGTTATATCTATATTAAATAAAAAAAATTAAGCCATTTTCGCCAACATATTTTCTCTTTTAATATAAATATACCTACATTATCTTAAAAATAAGGTATCAAGAGGGTGGTGAAATACTCCCTTAAGGCGATGCATTACGTCGTGTAATATTTTGAATCGAGCCGCTATCAATAACACACCTTACTTAGCTGGCAATAAGGCTTAAATTCCCGCTTCACACCATCCACCTGTTTTGATTTATGCAAGAAAAAAACATGGCCAAAAAGTGCCTTTTATTTTATTTTGTGGATGTTCAGGCACAAATATTTAAATGTTTTTCGATAATTTTATAAATAACTTAATTTGCCACATTATACAATAAAACCATAACCGAAAATCAGTTCGTAAGTAGGAGATTTTGAACTTGAAAACAGTTTTCATAGGCCTATACATTATTTTTTTACAAAGACTTCTAAAAAATACTCGATTATTTCAAAGGCCAAGATGTATTCTACTCGCAGTCTTTTTTCAAACCAAAAACATATGATTTTAAATTACTATGTAGTGTATCGCCTTTCAATCAATATTTTCAGCTCAGTATGGAGTAGCGATGAGTCGTTCATAAACTAGTTCTTTTTGATGATCCCTGTTTGTACGACTTTCGGTAAGCCGTACGTAAATTGAACGGTTACTCTTTTACATCAGGAAGTATTTTAGAAAAATAGCGCCATTAAAATTATCGAAGTATTAATTATTATTACATACTCGGAGACATGAACAGCGTCTGACAGCCCGACCATCTGGTCTTGCACATATGTGCCTACGCCTGCTAACTAACTATCATCCTATCATTCATACGCTTTCGCTTGGAGCTGTATCAAGCGAGCACAGTATTCGCATCGTTCTTGCGCTCTGAGCTCCCGTCTCCCGTTCAATTGAGTTAACTCTTTGAACCGTACGAAAATATTGAGCTGGTACAGTATCGACGGTTTACATGTAGATCCCATGAGCACTTAGGCCATAGGCCCATTGTGCTATCTCCCATTTATCTCAATCCTTTAACAACAACCCAGTCCCTTTAATAAAGTACCCCAGGGTTGTCATTGGGTATGTGGCTATGTCTTCTGGTTCTACTGTATGTCTCCCCGGGTATCTGAGCCTAGTTCCCACCAGGGCAGGACGGGAGTCGCTATATGCACAGCGACTAGTCGACAGGGGGCGTGGCCAACATTTCCGAGCATACCCGAAGTGAAGTGTTTCGGCGCTTTATTTGAAATTGGTTCTCCGCTCAGATTTTTTTTGTGACGTCACGGCCGAGCATTTCCGAATATTGCCGAGCAGACGATAGCTAATTTTCATCTTTAGTTTCATACAATTCTTGCACCGTGATTTCATTTGGTTAGATTACATTACTATATGGCCAATATCATAAAGTCGATTCCAAAGCCTCAATAAAGACTGTTTGGTATGGCAACCACATTCTAATTCCTGCAAATATAATTAATTTTGGACAATAAAAGACTTGTGGTGGGCCCTATGTTCAACTTTTGTACAGATTCGTACTAGGCCTATAATATATACTCAAAGTATTTAATCTTTTTACATTACAAAACAGTACACCTATAGGAAAGTAAAACTAGCATTATTTGGAGTATATGTGAAAATTTGGATGCCATATAGTATGTTGAAGGATAAGTGATCAATGAAGGAAGTTGGGCAATTCATTGATTCATATACTTAGAAAAATTTAGCATTATAGACCAAAAGCAATATGGCTTTCAAAAGAAAAAAAGCACAGAGAATTTATTACAGGATTTTTCAAATTATATTAATAATGAGGTTAGCGACTAATGGGCGCGGCCAACATATCCGAGCATACCCGAAGTGAAGTATAGGTATAAAAGGGACACTTTCTTTTGAATCACAAACCATGTTACACAAACCTAGCGTAGCCGCTAAACTAATTGAAAACTGAAATGTTTTTCTTGCCTTGACGCGAGCAGGCGGTATTAAGGGACACTTTCTTTTGAATCACAAACCATGTTACACAAACCTAGCGTAGCCGCTAAACTAATTGAAAACTGGGATGTTTTTCTTGCCAGGCAAGAATGTAAAAAGATTAGATACTTTGAGTATATATTATAGGCCTAGTACGAATCTGTAAAAAAGTTGAACATAGGGCCCACCACAAGTCTTTTATTGTCCAAAATTAATTATATTTGCAGGAATTAGAATGTGGTTGCCATACCAAACAGTCTTTATTGAGGCTTTGGAATCGACTTTATGATATTGGCCATATAGTAATGTAATCTAACCAAATGAAATCACGGTGCAAGAATTGTATGAAACTAAAGATGAAAATTAGCTATCGTCTGCTCGGCAATATTCGGAAATGCTCGGCCGTGACGTCACAAAAAAAATCTGAGCGGAGAACCAATTTCAAATAAAGCGCCGAAACACTTCACTTCGGGTATGCTCGGAAATGTTGGCCACGCCCCCTGTCGACTAGTCGCTGTGCATATAGCGACTCCCGGGCAGGACATTGGCACCATAGATGAATTGGAGTCTTTTCATCCTCTTCACATTTCCTGCATCTATTGGTGTTTTCCACTCCCAATATCTGCATGTGTCTCCTGTGATGGCAGTGTCCCGTTGGTAGTCCTACAGTTACCTCAGCGAGTTTCTGTCCATATCGAGTAGTTTCTTGGTTCATCTAGGGTCTGATCCTTTTATGAGTACTTTGGATTGTCTCATTCCGGGTGCCCTCTCCCATTCTTTGCGGTGCTGGGATTTGACCCACCTATCAATATGTAATTTAGTGTGGCAAGCTGCTACTCCTACGGCCGGCTCGGATCCTACAAGTGGTGCTTTTGCCCCTTTCCTTGCTAGTTCATCAGCCCGCTCGTTGCCCTCAATACCTTTATGTCCTGGTACCCAGATTAGGGTTATTTTATTGATGCTAGGGAGTTCTGTAAGAACAGTCCTGCATTCCATCACCAGTCTGGAGTCGCATCGGTTACTTCCCAATGTCATTACGGCTGCCTGGCTATCGGAACATATGCTTATGTTTTTATTCCTGTACCCAAAACGTATATTCTCCTGTACGCAGGCCAAACTGGCTTTTATATCAGCTTGAAACACGGTACAGTGTGTTCCTAGAGGTATACTGAGTTCCTTCTTGGATCCCTGCAGACAGACTCCGGCCCCTGTTCCCTCCTCCATCTTGTACCCGTCTGTGATGGTTCACAGATTAGTTCCTGTTTGGAGGTAGGACCTGGAACCGTGTCCCATTCCTCCCTTGTGGGGTAGGTCACCCCAAACTGCCGTCTGAAGAGGTATTCGGCTTGTTTGCCGTCCTGCTTCATTCCAGCTGTCAGGCTAATTGCCCTCAGTCTTGTTCCAATCTCTGTATGACTGTTTTTGGGCAGCTCACCTCTCCATTGACCTGGTACAGTAACTCGCGCTCTTAATAAAATGAATCGTGACCCACCGCTGGGAGTTATGCGACCAATCTCCTTACTCCTACATCTACTTGACTTACTACATCTACTTTGAGCAATTGGAACAGTTGGCAGATTGAACTATCAAATAAAAAAACAGCTTGAAATGAATGTTTTTAATGATTGCATAGGTATATGTTTATTTTATCTTTAAAAAAGTTTACTGCAAAAGTCAAATGTTATAATATTACTGTATTTATTCACAGGAAAACCTCTATGACTTATTTCTACTGTAACAAATCTCATTTTCTTGACATTATATTTTTAATAACATTACAGAGAAAAAAAAACATTTCTCTGAATGTATGTTGCTATCCTAGGAGGGAATTGGGGTAAAATGTTTTTTTTCTTTCTTTTACTTATTTTAATAAATGTCGGTGTCGATAGATTAAATAAAAATTTTTTCCATGAAAAAAATAGAGCAGTGACAAAAAACAATGACAAAAAGACCAATCAAACCAAATGTAACCTAAACTAACTTTTAACTATTAAAAGATAATAATGATAATAATTAAAAATAAATTTTATTGATTTCTTACAGAATTAAAAATTAGGATTTAATGCATATAAGAAATTAGGTTATATAAATTTTACAAAAGATTGTTTTAAGTATTTATACATAGAAAAAGAAATTTCAAGAAATGTGGAATTTCCAAAAAAAATTCAGGCAGCGGTGAAAGATCTCGTCAATGTGGAGAGACTCTTTCAAGAATCAGAAGAATTTCCCTTCTGAATCTCTCCTCACTGACGCCAAATATATCAATCTCGAAGGAGATTTGGTTCAGGAGCAATATACTTCTCGAGAACCATTGGCAGGTTAGTTCTGCAGGCAGGAAGATAGAATAATCTACGATGACGTTGTCTAAGATGACTATCTTATCTATATGGAACATAGAGACTCACGCGCTCCAAAATGGCTGAGTTCTCAATATAGCCTCGCAGCAGTCTGAATAAGTGGGTAGCGGCATACCCCTCCCTTCTGAGCTGCGGGGAGTGAAGTCCCAGCATGCCCAGAAGAAAGTTCGTCGGGTAGAGCCATGGATAGTGGCCGTACTCCCTCATGTAGAGAAATCTTAGAAACTGAACCCTCTCCAACATGAGGGAGCACCCCACCTCATGAGGATTCCAGATAAGCGAACCAATCTCCAGCCTACTGCGGACTAGGGAGAAGTATAAAATCTTCAGATCACGGATATCCCGAAAAACTCTGACGGTTCGGAGAACAAACCCTAACATTTTTAAGGCCGACTGGCACACCCCTTCGATATGAGGACGAAAAGATGATATTATAGACCCTGAGGAAAATTACCTGACTAGAGTATTAGATACACTTGGTCGTGCCATGCACTCATTTCTTCGTTTTTTTTTACAAATAAAAACCATCTAAGAGTCCCATTCTTAATATTGTTCATTATTACATTATTTCAGGATCTCTGCATTTTTAACATGATTTTACCACACATACGCCTTGGTAATCTCATTTCCTCAGCATACGGTCTACTTTAATCCCGCCTCTGCCAGTTGCATGCCTCACTGACTTAAATCAGGACAGATTCCCATGTTCAACAGCCGGTTTCTGCGTTTCCTCCCTCCTTCAACATGGGTCTCTTTAAGACCCGTGTTCACTCCTTCCTTTCCCCAAAAAGACCCTCCACACAGCATCCTCAAAGATTACACAGGGGCGAAATTATTTCCACCAAGACCTACTGTGTTTTTTATTTACATTAACAATAATAATTTCCCTCGTGGCCATCTTTGGGGATGCTGTGAGGATGGTACTTTGATATGTTTTGAGAATGAAAAAGGTATGAGGGGTGGGTAGGAATATGGTGGTCAACGTTTGAGCCCGGGCACCCCTGCTAACTCACCAAACGTAGCTAACTACTGGTGTAGAGCTAATATGAACATTAAAAAAGGACACGCATTAAGAGCAGATATGAACAAAACATACGATTGTTTGTATTGCTACATATAAACTTCCAGAAGTGATGTCTTTACATCGAATTTAAAGATTTTAGATGTTGGGGAACATGTTGTATACGAGAAATGCATCTGATTTCTACAATACCGTTGCTTTTTTGCCTGAAAACGTGTTTCATTTGTAACCGGGCATAATTTATTTATTTATTTTAATATCAACGGTATAAAATATACCATATACAGTAAATTATAAACAGTGACATCAGAAAATATACAATTGACAGAAACTATAGATGGATATAAAAAGTTAGAGATACAAGTGCACGCAAAACTTATAGGTAGACTAGGTTAGATTAGTATTTATTGAAATATATGATAGTATAGATATATGATATAATATATTACAATAGCTAAAATGTATGCATTTATATTCAGGTTTTGGTTGAAAGTAGTTAAGTGCCAATCAAGCTGTTGGTTCACCTTATTGACTATTTTTATTGACCCAAGTTTCCTCAGTTGCCCCAGGCAGTTCATTTTATATACATATTTATTTGACTTTTGACGTAAGTATGAGGAGACTTACATTTTATTGGCCATGATTTAAAAGATATGATATTAAAGATTTTTTGTACCTAGCTTCTGCGCATTTAAACAGATCCGCTACATCTGCGTACCTATTACTAATTTCATGTAATCTAGGTAGAAGCGAGTGTTTGAAATGTTTTCTTAGAATTTCTCAGTCTTAGAATTATTACAATTAAAGAGGGTTTTAGAGGGAGTAGCTCTTATGGGTACATGAAATTCAATGAGGTTAATAAAATCAAGGCTGTCTACACTACCATTTACAATTTTGAACATAAATATTAAGTCGGATATAATTCTTCGATCTGAGAGTTTTAATAAATTAAATTTTTTCATTAAGTAATTATAGTTTATACTTTCAATGGGAATACCGAGTTTAAAGTTAATGTGTCTTAGGAATTTGTGTTGAATTTTTTTTATTGAATCTGAATGTATTTTATAATGTGGGGACCAGATCGAGGAGTTATATTAGACTTGACTTCGAACTAAAGATGTATATAAAATTTATGTATTTTATATAAATATGTAAACATACAATATCTAAATATCTTGCATGTATAAATATCTATAAACACATGAACCAGGTTCCACCACTAGAACAGCAGAGAATTTTTAGTCGTCCGTTTGTAGAAAATGAATAGTTTAAGTTGGAACATGAAGAAGGTTTTTCCTGAGTAAATCAATGTGTGGCACTCGTAACATAAAAAAGTTATTTTCTTCTGTTCATTTTATTTATAAAACACATAATAAAACATTATAAAATTAAATTATATATGAAACATTAAATCACCATACTAGGCGACTGCCTGTTTCATGGTGAGTCTGCATATGACCCTTCAAACGGCTTTTTTTAGAATATGAATAGTTGAAAATGGAACATGAAAATGGTTTTTCTACACTGTGAGTCAGCATATGTCAAATTTCCGTTTCGAGAAAAGTCGCACTCGGAACATGAAAAAAGTTAATCCATTTTGTGAGTTAGCAAATGTTTTATCAAACTACTAATTTTAGAACATGAATAGCTAGACTCGGAATATGAAAAAAAGTTTTTCTCCATTATGAGTCAGCATATGGAGCGTCAGATATCTCTTTCGAGAAAATGAAAAGTTGCATATGAAACATGAAAAAGGTTTTTCTCCACTGTTGGTCAACATATGTTTCCTTAGATTGCTCTTTCGAGGATATGAATAGTCACACTTGGTACATAAAAAAGGTTTTTCTCCACTGTGGATGAGCATATGGCTCCTATAATGGCTTTTTCGAGAACATGAAAATGAACATGCATATGGAACATGAAAAAGGTTTTTCTTAACTATGGTTCAGCATATGTCTCTTCAATCTTTTGTTTGAAGAACATGAATAGTTGCACTCAGAACATGAAAAAGGTTTTTCTCCGCTGTGAGTTAGCATGTGGCGCGTCAGATAGCTCTTTTGTGAAGTTGAATAGTTACACTCGGAACATGAAAAAGGTCTACTGTGAGTTAGAATGTGGCGCGTCAGATAGCTCTTTAGTGAACATGAATAGTGGCACTCGGGACATGAAAAAGGTTTTTCTAGATTGTGGGTCAGCATATGACTCTTTAGATGGCTCTTTTGAGAACATGAAAAATTGCATATGGAACATGAAAAAGGTTTTTCTCCACTGTGGGTCAGTATATGGCTCTTTAGATGGCTCTTTCGAGAATATGATAAGTTGCATATGGAACATGAAAAAGGTTTTTCTCCACTGTGGGTCAGCATATGGTTCCTTAGATTGCTCTTTTGAGAAAATGATAAGTTGCATATGATACATGAAAAAGGTTTTTCTCCACTGTGGGTCAGCATATGGCTCTTTAGATTGCTCTTTTTAGAACATGAAAAGTTGCACTCGGGACATGAGAAAGGTTTTTCTCCACTGTGGGTCAGCATATGGCTCTTTAGATTGTACTTTTTAGAACTTGAAAAGTTGCATATGAAACATGAAAAAGGTTTTTCGCCACTGTGGGTCAGCATATGACTCCTTAGATTATTCTTTTGTGTATATGAACAGTTGCACTTGGAACATGAAAAGGGTTTTTCTCCACTGTGGGTCAGCATATGTCTCTTCAAATTATTGTTTAAAGAACATGTATAGTTACACTCGGGACATGAAAAAGGTTTTTCCAGATTGTGGGTCAGCATATGACGCCTTAGATGGCCCTTTTGAGAAAATGATAAGTTGCATATGGAACATGAAAAAGGTTTTTCTAGATTGTGGGTCAGCATATGACTCCTTAGATGGTTTTTTCGAGAAAATGATAATTGCATAAAAAAGGTTTTTCTTCACTGTGAGTCGGCGTGTGGCTCGTCAGATGGCTATTTTGAGAACAGAAAAATAATGGTTTTTCCACAGGATGCGTCTTTAGACCTGTCGACAAATAAGAAAAAAAATATGTATATAGGAAGCTAAACATGTCTTATAACCTACGTACAGCGTAAATAGGCTTTTTAAATTCGATTAAAATATGTAAATAAAAATGGTAACCGGATAAATCAACACACTGACGATTTAACACACATTTTAAAGTGATAAAATTTAAGTAGGTTAGGTTAGGTTGGGTTTTTTTTTCTTCGTTTCTGATGACTTTATATCACTTTGAAAATGTGTGATAAATCGTCAGCGTGTTGATTTATCATGGAACCGAAAATGCTTGTACTAAGCGAAACCGGTAATTTTAAGAAAATCAAATAAATAACTTGTTTCTCAAAACAAGCAGCTGGAATTATTAAAACTTACATAGAAATGTGGTTTGATCTGCAGTCTGGGAAATGCTTTCAAAGCCTTCTAAGTAGTTTTTTTTAACATCGCGAAGGCCACGGAAATGTATCCCCCTTCATCTTCTCGGGGTACAAGTTCCGCTTTGATGGTTAACGCTTTTTTTAAAAGGTTGCACATTTATGCAACCTGTAAAATATACGTACATTGCTAAACCATACCAGAGAGAACAGAGTGATACCAGATAACATAAGCACTTTGAATTCATAAGAACGTAAAACATTGGAGAGCACGAATTGTTTGACGTGTTCTCAATAATCGGTTTTACCTGCTATGTGGGTAATTCTTTCGAAATGTTCTAAGCATTCCTTTTTAATATCCGGCAGGTCAATGTCGATCTCCTCGTAAGGATAGCCCCCTTCATCTTCTCGGGGTCCAAGATCCGCCTTGATGGTAACTGTCTCCAAATTAATGCTACCTGGATAAACAAAACAACAATACTTATATCGATAATTGATGTACATCAAAACGTATTTGTGTTAGTAGAAAGATTTAAAAAAAATAAAAACATGAAAAAGAACAAGATCGAAACAAATAAAACGATAAATGTCTCTGAATTCAGGATTAAGAACACGATTCTAAGACTTGATTATACTAAAGACGTATCCCCCAGGACGACACTAGATCCTGGGTTCAATTCCTAGTTGTTACCTTTATCCTTTTATTTATACGTCTTATTCTGCCTTCTGATATATAGGGTTTTCCAAGAAGAGGTGTTATTTTAAATATTAATTAAGGAATTAATGATTTTTTATGGCCGGAATTGGATGGTATTGATCTGGACAACGTTTACTTTCAACAAGACGGCGCTACGTGCCACACAAACAACGAAACCATTGATCTTTTACGGGAAAAGTTTCCGGACTGTGTTATCTCTCGAAGAGGTGATCACAATTGGCCACCGAGGTCTTGTGATTTCACACCTTGCGACTTCTTCCTTTGGGTCTACGTGAAAGAGAAGGTCTAGGCCAGCAGCCCAGCGTCGATTCAAGACCTCAAAGATGGAATTCGTGAGGCTGTCGAGGACATAAGGCAGACACTTTGCGATTTGGTTATGGAAAATTTCATGAAAAGGATATGGTCCTGTAGGCGTGGTCGTGGTGGTCATTTGACGGATGTTATTTTTCACTATGAACGGCATACCTTACTCTTTATAATGAAATAATCATTCATTTATATTAAAAAATGGAATTTTTCTTCGAATATCACACCTCTTATTGGGTAACCCTGTATTATATTGATAAGTATAACCTCCAAAATAGATGAATATAAAAATAGGTTCCTGAAAATATTTACCATTGAAGATACCATTAAATATATCTGCTTAGAAGCGGGTATTTGCATAACACACTTAAGAATTTATTTCAAAAATAAGAAATACGAAGATGTCCGCTTCAGGGACTGATTCTTCAAGAAAGAAAGATCATTTGTTCATGAACATCTTCAGTACGGAGTGTGTTTTTAGTCAATGGAATGATGTGTTTTTCCATGAATATTTGTGTATTTTTTAATATATGTATAGTAAAGCATGTTACTTAAGCCATGTCACAAATTGAGGTGAAACTTGAGGAACAAGCCTAGTCCAGTCGGCACGACATTTCATAACGGTCGTGAATTTAGAACATCCGAATTTAATGTCCTACATTCTTAGCATATGAAATGAAACTTACTGGCAGACGGAATACTCTCCGCATATAGCAAACATTCCTTCTTTACATTTGGGAGGTCGACATCTATATCCGTGTACGGTATTTCACATTCGTCTTCTTCCTGGGGCCCTGGTTCCGTCTTGATGGAAACGTTTTCTGGATATAGTAGATCCATGGCGCTGCTGTGGTAGCGATAGCTTTAAGTTAAAAAAATATATCTAAAACAAAACAGTGATATTGGAAAATCTTTTAATAAACAGGGGAAACAGTTTTTTTTTGTTACTGATATCTCAAACATAATTCTTGAGAGTGTTCAATATCAGAATTTGTTAGCGTTGGATTAAGTGGCAACAAATAAAAGTAAGGATGGGTTTTTTTTTTTTATCTAGAAATAAAAATAAAAATTTAAGAATACTAAAATGTATAACCCCAAAAAAGACAATAAAAAATAAATTAATTGGCATACTACTATTAAATCTGTCTGGCAAAGGGCTTGCATAGGTAAAATGAAGGTGTGATACCAGTTCGTTCTTGATGCGAAATAGTAGATTCCGGCTCTTCACAGCCCCAGCCTCTTCACAGTCCCAGTTTATAATTTATCAAAAAATAATGTCGTAGTCCAATGCAAAACAGCCTCACGCTGCTGGTCTCCAAAATGGTCACTCTTAACCAATCAGGATCGGCAGATGCCATCCGATTCCATCAATCAAATGGTCAATGCTCCATATGCAAAGCTGATGCTCACAAAAATTGGCTAATGTATTCGTAGAACCTTAGCCAAGAGGAATGCCCGCTGATCTGGGCTGGTGATCAAAGAATAGCCACTGCTTCCAATGCAAATCACAGATTCTTCCTCCCTCAGGTTTGGCAACTCTCCAAGTCAAAATTCCAGGGCTGTCAATTTGACCAATAGCAAAATGACAATGTGTAGGTACTTAAAGGTCCCACAATCCAAGACCATAGATGCGATATAAGTAAAGTGATGAACACACCTTGTTACAAATCTTACGTATAACAAATTTTATCATTAATCCTTCTGCTGGTGATTGACCAAAGAAACATTTTCCTCGGTGGTTATATTGGTGTTCGGCAACTGAAGTGTTTAGTTTAGGACATGCAAATATATATTTAAGTATTGTACGATTTTCAGTTGTGAATGAGTAATTAATTTTATTTTTTTCTATAAATAATTTGAATACTTATTTGAATTTTTCACAAATAACTGAATATTGAGAGAATCGCCATATATCATGGGATAACTCAATAAATAACACATAATAATATCTTTCTCAAAATATAAAACCGTAGAACCTTATCCGCTTTCAAAAGAATATCGGAAATACTTATATTTTGTAAATGATTATTTAAATCAAATGCTAATTTATGTATTTATTCTGAATCTACCCGCGCATAATACGAAATAGTTTTAAATAAAACCTTTTGATTTACCTTAATTACTATAAAAGGAATTAGGCATTTGGGAAAATTAAAATTTTTAATTACGTGAATTGATCATTCGCTTTCGTTGTATGGGATAACAGCCGGAATAATTTCTGTTGAGGACATATTGAATTGTTTTACGATCATTTTATAAAGAACTTAATTTGCTACATTATACAATAAAACCGTAACCGAAAATGCGTTCGTAAGTAGGAGATTTTGAACTATAAAGCAGTTTTTATAGGCCTGATACATTATTTTTTTCTAGGCTTATTAAAAAACTTACGCAGTGCATCGCCTTAAGCTTTTTTAGTAGGCACCATTGTGTTGGAATATTGTATTACTTTTTTTTTTCATAAACGTTATTCAATTGTCTCTAGCCGTTTGATGTGCTTTCTTTTGCAAATTAAACATCTAAAGTAATTATTTTCTCGGCAGGATATGGCGAGACGTGCAAAAATAAGGATTTGAGGAGTCACAACGTTTTTCGACAGTTATATAAAAGTTTTGCCAACCTTTTATATAGCTGTCGAAAAGCGGAAATGGTGAGTGCTGGTCCCAGACGTAAAATCAGGATACCAGCGCGACTCTCAAGTTATTCTGATGAAAGGTTTGTTTAAATTAAACTATTAATTATTTGACATTTTTCGTATCAACTGTATTCTTTATACTGGCTAGTAGAGTAAAAAATCATTTGTTAATGCCAATATTTTTTTTTTTAACATGAAGTTCGTCACTTATGTAGAATCAGTAATACTAATTGACAGGAATTATTTGAAATGGCTGTCATCCCATACAAGGATAGCGAATTTTCATTTTACATAATTAAAAAAATAGAATGCTATTTTTGAAAATTTCCCAAATGCAGTGAGTTTCTTTTTATTATAATAAGAGTGAATCAAAAGGTTTTATTAAAAAATATTTCGTATTATCCGTGGCCAGGCATTCCGAATATTAACCCAAATTAAAAACTCCTAATCTGCCAATATAATTTAGCAACGTATTTACAACCGGCTGCGTAGAAGTTATTTGTATTTATGAGTGTATAGTTAAAGAATAAGTCTTCCGTCCACCAGAATTGATTTTGTCAATACACTATATGAGTAACAATTATTGATTAGAAAAACAAAGAGCATTCGCGCGACTTTATAGCCACATCTATTTGCCTGGCAACCATCTTTTATGAAAAACTTTAGAAATGATTTATACGCAAAGTGGTACATAATAAAATATTTTTATTTGATTTCTGTATTATTAATGAAATCATAACGGCTTATGAATGCGTTGAATTAGGTGACTGGATAACACGTCAGAATGACAATTCAACAGACATTTAAAAAGTGATGGAAAGTCATGAAAAGTGATTGAAAAAACCAGGTTAAATGGGTTAAATATCTAACCTAGTTTTTGTGTCATCACTTTTATTGAACTTATATAATTTTTTAAGGGTGTGCTGATTTGTCATTTTGATGACTTATCATTGCAGCATACACAATGTTACTGTATCACTCTAATACTGCTTAAGTCACAGTAGAAATTTAATGAATCTACAGAAGCACTGTTTTTAAAATATGTAGACGTCAAATTGACAGTTTAAACGCACCTCGAATAGTTCAGCAAATGGATTCCCTAATTTGACATAAGAAACTAGGTCACGTTAGATACAGCGCGGTTGTTCGTTTGAGCCTGCCATAGCTCAAATTAAAGAACAGTGGTCGTTCAGTAAGATTTGGAATAACGGCTGCTACCAAAATGAATAAAATATTATTACTTACCAGTAACTATCACAAGTTAAAGATGTATTATGTAGAATTACAGATTAAAAACATGACGCAACGACTAGTAGGAAGGAAATGTCAAAAAAGTTGATTAGTTTTGCATAGACAGTGATGAAGTCATAGACAATAATTAATCTATTGCTGTGTATCTTTGTTTGCGTATTTGTAATTGCGTATTGTTGTTCCATGAATATTTTAATAAAATGGTTACAATAATACATACTAAATGGCCCAAGAACAAATAAAGAAAAAAGTATTTAAAAGAATTTTTTCACCAATGAGGAAAACTAGAACATGAGATTGTTGTAGTCTTTGGAGCCCTCAACTACCTGTGTCCATAGTAATACGGTAAGTAGGTACAGGGCCGCATTATGTATTAAAGTTTTAAAAAAAATTGGCCAGAAGTACATCCATAATAACATACAAAATCGAAAGTATTATAAACTGGTTTTGATAACATACTCCATACATATTATTGCAAAAGCCGAGAGTTAATCATTAGTAACTCTAAAAAAACTCGAGCATATCTACATTTTATTTTATTTAAAACCAAGTTACATAATGAAATAATTAATAAAAGATGACAAAGGCTCAGGACCTCTTGTGTGGGTAAATGTTAAGAAAATTGAATCAGAAAACAGGTTTTGAAATGCAATAAATTATATTAAACTATATTGTTATTATACAGGATTTTCCAATAAGAGGTGTTATTTTGATATTCAATCGTAAAAGATCAATGGTTTCGTCGCTTGTGTGGCACCTAGCGCCGTCTCGTTGAAAGTAAACGTTGTCCAGATCAATACCATCCAATTCCGGCCAAAAAAATCATTAATCATCTCTCGATAGCGCAATCCATTCACCGTAACTGTTGCTCCAGCCTCATTTTCTAAAAAGTAAGGTCCAATGACTCCGTCGGACCATAAACCGCAAAAAACAGTCACACGTTGAGGATAGAGAGATTTTTCAAAAATAACTCCTGGGTTTTCCGAGCCCCAGATGCGACAATTTCGCTTGTTTTCGAAGCCACCGAGTTGGAAATGGGCCTCATCACTCAAGATGATTTGCATTTGATTCACTCAAGTCAATTTTAATAATTTCAATGCATTGTTGAAACGTTTATCGTTCCATTTTTATTAATGGCGTAGTGTCTTCTTGTCAAATGTCAAAAAATGACGGCTTCAAAAGTAACATCTACCGAAATAGCGGCCAATTCAAAATAACACCTCTTATTGGAAAACGCCGTATTATTTTAATTAATGAAAAATATTTAAATTTAATTATTTCAACATTTGAACCATATTGCGCTCCAAAACGTTATATCTATAATTAGGACAAAACCTAGTCGATATTTGCGTATGTCTGTTTGTGCGCTTAGTTCTTTTAAACTACGCAATGGATTTTGACAGCTTTTTCTAATACTAACGTACCCATTGTCATTCTATTTTGTAAAAAAATTGTCCGTCGGCATATAATCTTATATTTTACAACCTTAAGGAACAATTTTAGTGGTTGAAACTAGAGAATTGATTGTGTGTTACATATGAGTGCCCGACTAGCTGACATGTACCCGGGGTAGCTCGTAAAATTATCAATAAATATAATTTATAAGTAATATGAACCTTCGGGAAGAAATTAGTTGTTAAACCTCGACGAAAAATTGCATTATTTGTTCATTTATTTATTTATTTATTTATTTTAGGAACATAAACAGTCTTAGTAATATAATATACATAAGATAATAACAAAAAACAGACCAATTGAGTCGTATAGTTCCTATCTACGATAAGTCCACTTTCGTGAAATGTTGACAAATTAATATTTTTTAATTACAAGGTTTTTTAAATAAAAACTAGAGAATTATTTATTAGGTGGGCTTTGTTGTCAAACTACGGATGTAAATAATAAGATAAAACCATTAATTTCATAATAGTTTAGGAGTAATTACGTAAATAATGATGGACTTATCGGCATTTGAAAGTAACTGTCAAATTAATCGTATATAGGAACTCACCAGCCTGTACTTATCGGCGTTTGTTTACAACACCGTTGAAATGTGAATGACAAGTATAGGGCCAACAAAAAAAATGCTTTAAATGAAAAGAAAATATTTAATGTTTTATTTTTTTTTAATAAAAGTTAGTTAAGAAAAGTGAATAGAAGAAAAGTTAAATAAAATACAAATGTACTTACGAATTTTTTTTTTGGAAATTTTTTTTTAATAATTTTTTACAAAAAAATACGATGGGTTAGAATGTTTTTTAGATTTTTTTTTTATTGTTTTCCTAAAAAATAAACGAAATATTTTTTGTACTCTAAACAAAAGTAAATAATCATTGCAATATTTAAGTATTAAACAAAACCAATTTATTGAATGAAACATAATATTATTATAAAAAGTAAATGCAGATATTTTATGATTACATTTTTTCTGTATTTATCACAAAATATTCAAAAACTATTGTGCTAATCAACTAAATTATAGAACAAAACACAAAAATATTATATAAAAGGTAAATGCAGATATTTTGTGATTACAATTTTTCTGTATTTATCACAATAAATTCAAAAGCTATTGTGCGAATAAACTAAATTATAGAACAATATATATATTATTAAAATGATGAAAGAAATGTAGCAATTTTATGATGATAATTTTTTTTTGGTATTTTTTTTTGTATTCATCTCGATAAATTCAAAAACAGATATTTTATACAAAAATCGAGGATTTTCAATTATTAATTCTTAATAAAAACTCGTGGTTTTAAACAAAAACAAGTGTATTATTTTTATTAAAAAAACTTTTGTTAATTGGCCCATAATATTATGTACCTTACTTATTACAAGAAATAAAATAAAAACTTTTGTTAATTTGTTAATAGTATTGTGTACCTTACTTATTATTAGAAATAATAATAAAAAACTGTAATAAAAATTAAACTTGAAAACAATATCTAAATACAAACTTTAAAAGTATTAAAAACAACTGAGCGAAGTTTTGAGATCACCCAGTAATGGCCGACTCTCAATGAATGATTCCACTCAAAATAGGAGATTTTTAAGGACCTATTATGGCTATCCACGTGTTTTTTGCAAGACTCCTTGATGTTAACTCGCTTTCTAGATGTATTACCCGCCACTTGAACAACATTTGTGGTTAGATCGGACATTATTTAGCTGTAAAAACGTATAAAAAGGCAGACACTTTTACAAAACAACTGCTTCAGCGGCCATGTTAGTATTTGAGAAATGCTTCCCCCCCATTGGCTGCCTGGACGAAATATTTCTCGCTCATTGGCTGCCTGCACGAGCGGTGGACTTATCGGCATTTGGAACATACTGCTCCGTGGATTTATCGTTGTTTGGAACTCATTGCGATTTTTAAATCCACTTTTCGTAGGTTTTTACGGCCGTTTTGAACTCATCGATATTTGATTAGTGTGCTAAAGAGCCGCTAGAGTAAAACTGCATCATTAGTTCATTTTTGGAGAAAAGTGGACTTATCGTAGATAGGAACTATACGACTCAATTATTAATGTTCACAGATATACATAGAAACATAAAACTAACGTGTAAACGATAAACCTATAATATGCCTACCATAAACAGCAATAAATAAAAGTGATTTTAACTATACTTAAATAGACTTGGGTTGGAAAGAGAAGGGGTGGAGAGGGATGAGGAAAAGTTGCCACGCAAGTAATATTAAAATATTAGGTACAATCATTTTAACAGTGGTTAATATGAGTTAGAATGAGATACAATGAAATTCTGTAGTGATAGTAACTAGCAGTGAATATGTCAGCACGAGTGTCTATATTTGCAAATTTATTATTATAGTAGTTACATGTCCTTTGCATAAATTCATTTTGGTTGGAATTGGTATTGCATCTATCAATGTAGAAAAGGGTATTTTGTCTGCTGTATCGAATTGGCGCATGGAAATTTATTTTGTTCAGCAAATCTGGGCAGTCAACTTTAGAGTTAATAATTTTATACAAGAGCATCTGATCAGCGACAATCCTCCTGTTGAGTAGTTTCGTGATTCGAAAATGTTTCTCGATTTCGTCGTAAGAGTTGTATATGTTAAATGATTTGAAATTGAGGAATTTGAGAAATCGTTCCTGAACTCTTTCTAACCTGTTAACATAAACAATATAGCGCGGGTTCCAAACCGGTGAACAGTACTCCAGGTGAGGATGAACATGTGAATTGTAGAGTCAGATATGTCTTAGTATTTTTGAAAAATTTGCATGTTCTCAGTACAAAACCTAGACTTTTTGATGCTTTGGTGACAATGTTATCAACGTGTTTATCAAAGGTAAGTTTAGAGTCCAAGAAAACCCCGAGATCACGCACATAGTCTTTATTTGTTAAAATCAATCCAGAAATGGTGTAATCATGCAGTATTTTCACACGGTTACGTGTGAATGTGACTTTGCAACATTTAGAAATATTGATAAAAAGCTTATTTCTGAGACAGTAATCCGTCAGTCGATCAAGATCTGCTTGTAAACGTGCAGGACAGTCCGGGGAGCTTATAGGAAGGTATATCTTCATATCGTCAGCAAATAGTAAAATTTGAGCGTTGTGAAAACATGTCGTAATATCATTAATATAGATAGAGAAAAGCAAAGGACCCAAAATGGACCCCTGAGGCACACCGGAAGTAATGATTTTCCAGACCGAGGAAAATCCACCCAATGTCACAGCCTGGGACCTGTTTGTTACGTATGAGGATAACCAACGAAGGAGATCTCCATGAATACCATGATTAGCAAGTTTTCTAAGCAGAATGTTGTGGTTGATCTTGTCAAAAGCCTTGCTATAGTCGGTATAGATTGTATCAACTTGCACACGTTTATCCATGGAGGCAGACAAGAAGTTTGTAAAAGTTATAAGATTAGTAGCAACAGAGCGACCTGCAAAGAATCCATGCTGAAATTCGTTGATCGAATTCTTTACCACAGGGAATAACTGGTCATAGATTATGTTTTCGAACACCTTTGAAAAAATGCAAAGCTTGGAAATGGGTCTATAATTATCTGCTTCACACTTAGTTCCCGATTTATGAATTGGTGTGATGTAGGCTCTTTTCCATATATCTGGAAATGTACCAGTCTTGATCGATATATTAAACATTATTGATAGCGGGAGTGACAAATGATTTGCGCACTCGGTAATGAACAGTGATGGGATACCATCCGGCCCAGCTCCCTTGCTAGAATCGAGCCGTTTTAAATATTTAGACACGAGGTCAGCATCGATAAAAACTGATCCCATCGCACAAACCTGCTTAACTACAGAGTCATCGCAGGAAATCCCCAGAGGGTCAGCCGGTTCGTAGACAGAATGAAAGTAATCAGCAAATAAATCACAGACTGCCTGTCCACCTTCGGCTGTTACATCCTTAAGATTTAATACGCTAGGAATAGATGCTGATAGTTTTTTGATTTAACATATGACCAGAATGCCTTGGGATCTTTGGCGATATTCTCTTCAGCATTATTAATAAAGTCTTCGTGACACTTTTTTGCCATTTTTTTCTGTCTGGTGCGTAGCCTTGAAAAAGTAATGTAATCGAAAGGGTTCTTGTAGGTTGTATATAGTCTGTGAAATTTCTGCTTTTCACGAATAAGTTTTATTAATGATGAGCTATACCACGGGGGGTAGGAATATTTACCAGTACGCCTCAATGGAACCTTATCAGCGATCAAATTATTAATAATATTGTAAAAATGCGATACTGCAGGATTGACGGAATCGGTAAGGTTAAGTGCGTTCCAATCTTCTTGTGCCAGGCTATCTCTTATGTCATCATAATTAGCCTTGTGGAATGAGGGCCGTTTAATTGAGTTTTCATGATTCACTTCCATGATGGTCGTTGCAGTGATAATGACTCTGATAGGACTATTGACCAAATGGGTCAGGTTGATTCGCCTGCTTGTAAAGCATCCACATCAATTCCCATTCCTGAGGAGTTAGCGCTATTGTAGTTATCATATTTGCAGTGGTGTTAAATGAGTCCGTGCTGTGAGCTAGATTGTGTATTCCCGAATAAAATACTGAGGCATTAGGCTGGTTCTTATCTTCATAATTAACTTGTACAAACTCAGAGTGTAGATGTATAGGACATGGAAGTAACTGCAGTCATAATTACTGTAGTTTCTTTAACCTGTTATTATGATTTCTCTTTCCTGAGAAATTGATGCAATGGAAGCTACTGTAACAGCAATAGAATTATTCTCTGCTATTTTTTCATTGTCACTCTCTCTTCTATTAAAATCGTTGCTTAATTGAGCTCATTCACAGCTGTATATATATATATATATATATATTTTTTTTTTTTATTTAATATTTGTATGTTTTTTACAATAAATATACAATTATACATATTATACAGTGTTATAAAGGTAAATAATAATAGCTTTTCCTCACCATAAAGAGACGAGGCTCTTGTGTTTGGTGAGTGAATCCTAGCTCAATTATATGGAATCATGTAAGTAAGTAAATAATATATTTGCAAAACAAAAGGGATAAGTAAGAAATAGGCAACATTTATCAATATTTATTTATTTATATATCATTGATTCTAATGGCTGCGATGTGTTTCTGGATATGTTGATATTATGAGTAATGTCATTACTCTCTGATGTAAATGGCCCCGTATCGGTAATACATCCAATAGTTTATTTCATCTCTTCGAAGAGTACTTCGATAATTTCAAATCCCCGAGTTTCAAAATCCGAAAGTTTGTTCTGTGGCTGAAGAAGTAGCTACATCGGCCATATTTGGTCTGGCATTAATCTCTAATATATAACACCCCGCTCTTATTGATTCAATTTTTTTATTGTAATAAGTACTTGATTCACTTGATCGTGCCACGTCTTCAATTGTTCACTTCCAAGTCATACATTCTCCTCAAACCTCTCTCTTCTTTTACCAAATGTAATTATTTAAATCATGTTTTCCTGGGACTCAAAAGGTTACTGTTAAAAAACTACATTATGTCGATTCACTATGAATGTTATTGTTGAAATGTGTACCCACGAGATTTGCTTCGACGAAATACTTTCAAATTTGCATTTTAAACCGGCAAGAAGAATATAAATTATATCGGAGATGATTTCTTGGCTTATATTTAGTGTATCAACCTAATTATAATTAATTAATTACAATAATGAGTGACATATTTTGAATAAGTGACAGTTGTAAACTGTAAACAAAAGTAATTCAGTGACACTTGACAGTTTCACGAACTAAATAACAACCTTCTACAGTTTTACATAGTGTTTATATAGTTTATAAGTGATTTCACCGATAATAGTGAAAAAATTGATAATAAAATGTTAAACTTCCCTAATGTCAGTTTTTGAAACAAACACAAACTATATAGTGCTAAATATCATCATATTTTGCCCGAATACATAACAAATTGTGTACGAAATTTGTGATTATTAACACTTATATCTTCTGGTAAAGGATCTCAGGAAAAAAGAAACATAAAAACACTATAAAGCATTCATTTTGGTAAAGTTCATCGACCCAATAAAACTAACCATAGACCAAAAATTGCCGTCCTAAATCCATTAAAAAAAAAATCACAGATACCAAAAACAGTTTAGATTGGTGACTACTGAAGGTCATCTGAACTTAACCATAGAAAATCAGTATTCTGAGTAAACCATAGACAAAAAACCAAAAAAACAAAGTTTCAGTTTATGCATATTCTTTGAAGTGCTTGACGGTATTTACTGTCACGGGAAAAAACAATTTATCATGTGCTCTTCTGAGTCTGAGGATGATTCAGATAAAATATCAATCATACTACAATCTCAACAAATTATAGCACAGCGACAGGAACTAGAGCATCTTCGAGCCCAGCTAGCGCGCACGAACATGGAGAACTCGCTGCCTCGCTTTACTCACATACGATCGGAGTCTCCTTTTAGGAGCCTCCATGGTGAGCTCCTGTCCGAATCAGCAAACCAATAAGGTGTCTACATTGCGCAGGAGATGGAAAACCTTTCAAGTAACAGGTCTGCATCAAGTTCCACAAACCAAACTGAAGTTATTTTAAACCCTACTAATGTTTGGATTGTAACTGAAATGGAGACAAACCATTCAAATGTTATGAATGTTCTGGATCCTATACTATCAAGCAAATAATAAAGTATATGAAAGACAGCATCAAGCAAATAATGAATGAGGGAAAAAACAAGATTAACATAGAGGATTGATCTGCCATCAACAGTGCTATAGAAAACATTAGGAAAATGGTGATTATAAATGCGATGGATAATACTGCTCAAACTTTCTCAGAGGTCCAAAATGGAATTGAAGGAAAATTGGACAAGCTCATAGAAAAAAACAGTCAATCTATCAAAAATTCCCACATTTGAGCAAAATCCTAATAGAAATACTTATGCAGGAGCAACTGCTGGTGCACCTGCATTTATGTCAGTAGTTTCTGCATCAAAATCGATCTCAATGAATGGTTATGAGAGCGAACTTCCTTCCTTAAGACCTATTCTTCTATTTTACCCGAATATACCATAATGGAAGACATCTGAAGAACTCCAGAGGAACCTTACCTCAATTCTAATCCCAAAAACAGATGAATTTCAGGTGGTGAGGACCCGAAAAATAAAGGGCGCAGGAATTGCAATACAAACAACCAATTCCAGAGGGGTGGGGAATATCAAAAAGGTGAAAGAAAAATTGAGCGCCAAAGGGAACAAAATGATAATCCCAATGGGAAAACTCCCTAAAATAGTAGTATATTATGTACCGAAAGGCGAACCCACGAGTGATTCTGCGCTATTTGAAGAAATATTCGACAATAATATAAATGGGAAATGCAACCTCTCCAAAGAAGATCACATACGTACAATGAGGAGAGTATCCCTATTCGGCAAAAAAGATTCCGGCTATATGAATATGATAATAACGTGTCATAGAAGTCATGTCCTCCAGAAGCAAGAAAGGTATTAATAGATAGCGGCTTATGCTTCCTTGGGCGGAACGCCTGCCGCTCCCGCGATTACATAGGAACCACACGATGTTTCAAGTGCCACCAGTACGGCCATACCAGCAAATTCTGCACACAAGAATTTATTTATATATACGCCTAAAAAGGATTTTACATAGAAGTGATACATGATGCAGTGTACATAGGAGAATATGTATTATACAGGAGATATTGACAGTAAATAGATGTAATCCATTTTAAAGAAGGTACAAAATACACACTTTAAAAAAATATATTACATAAAAATAAATATACTTTAATATTAGTAAAACGTAAGAGTAACATAAAGTAAAAAAGAAATTACAACAACACTACATATAAGACAAATCATTAAAACTAATTTACCAACGCTACTCTATTTTGTAGGATTCAACAAAGTGTTGGTGTAGATTATGCTTAATTCTATATATGGAGTCAATAAATAAATCAATAGCACCCCCATATTTGTTGCCCAGATCATGCATCCTATTGGTCAGTGAGTGTGTCTGATATGTATTGGTATGTATTACAGAAGAATGTTATATTTTGTCTTGTATTCCTAGTCGGCACATGTAGTTTAATAGTGGCAAGGATGGCAGGACTATCAATTAAGTTGTTAATGACTCTGTGTAACACAACCAGGTCTGAAATAATTCTCCTGTCAGACAGTGTTATTAGATGCAATTGATTCATCAAACTGACATAATTAATGAAATCAATAGGAATTCCGAGCTTAAAATTTACGTACTTAACCTTTCCCTTACTGTGCTAAAAAAATACACGCGTTACGGTGCTGTGTAGTCAATACACATCTCAAAATAAGCGATTTAATATCGGAAAAATATGAATATTCATAGCTAATCGATTATGTTTATTATATTTTATATCAAAAGTGATAATAATTGTAATTTAATTGCTGAAAACATGAAAAAACCATCGGCATATGCTAAAGAAACGTGCGAGGGGTCCACATCTAACGACGGTTCGCGGCCAACTGGCTAGTGGCGCAGCTGGCACAAACACAGCTGTGCGGTCGTAGGTATCGATGGTCTAAATCAAAAACTACAACTGCAGAAGTGTGGATGTCTCAAATTCCCGCATAGCGAATTAAAGTGGGACATCAATAGCGTGTCATTTCCTCGCACACTCTTCGCGTATTTAGTATCACACGGTTGATTGTATTGGTGTATTTGTTCCCGATTTTTAACAAAAAACTCTGATTTTTAATTTAATTTGAAAACTATGAAATATATCATTTTTTAATTCAGTGCATAAATGCATAACGGAGGAATACCTAAAATCTGAACCCAGGCTTTATTACATTTATAGAGTTATTAAAGTTATTAGAAGCAATGTGTGGTAAATACACACCACAGATGAGGAAAGGATAAAAAATTTGTGCTTAACTCTTTCTATATTATTGGAGTGAACTTTGTATAAAGGGGACCAAATAGGTGAATTATACTCCAATTGACTTCTGAATAATGAAATATAGAGGGTTCTCATACAATCTATGGACTTAAAATCAGTTAAAGTTCTGCAAAGGAAGCCAAGTATCTTTAAAGCCTTATTAGTTATATAGTTGATGTGTTCAATGAATGACCAGTTTTCATCGAATATTACACCCAAGTCACGAATATGTGATACTGGTATTAATTTAATATTATTTATTGTATATTCATGTAATATATTATAACGAGTTTTGGAAAATCGTATTTACTTGACATTTCTGAATGTTCAAAAATAAACCTTTTTTTTCACACCATTGATGAAGTTGTTCTAAATTACTATGTAAAATTTGACAATCGTATACATTTCGTATTATTTTATATATTTTTAAGTCGTTAGCAAATAGCAGAACTTCTGCATCATTAAATTGGTCAACAATGAATGATTGATGAATAATAACGACTGTAGAGAGCTACAAAGTGACTTAGATAGGCTCTGCAACTATTGCACAACTAATTATTTGGACCTCAATGTTTCAAAATGCCACACCATGCCCTTCACCAGAAACAAGCATATAATTAACTTTCCATATTCACTCCGCGATGAACCCGTGATCTCAAAAAGCGAATGTAAGGACCTTGGAGTCTACGTAGACAGTAAACTTATATTTAATACGCACATTTCTTCAATCACTGCTTGATCTTACAAAATGTTAGGTTTCATACTGCGTCTGAGTAAATTATTTAAAAATCCACGTACGCTAGTAATGCTTTATTCCTCACTAGTCAAAAGTACACTGGAATATGCATCGCCTGTCTGGAATCCCAAATACACTTACTATGTCAATAATATAGAGCGCATACAAAATAAATTTATTAAGTACCTAGGTTATAAATACAACAATAATTATATCTGCACTCTACAATCCCTGAAATCCAGGCGAACGGTAGCTGACATGACATTTCTCCATAAAATAATACACAACGAAATAGACTGCTCAGAACTTCTATCCCAAATAAATTTTAACACCCCATCTAAAAGAACTCGACACACCAACCTTTTTTACACAACTAGTAATAATACAAACGCTGCAGCCAATTCCCCTATTTCTCGCATCCTTCAAACATTCAACTCATTTCAAACAAGCACAAATACCGATATATTTTTTGATTCTCTCCCTCTATTTAAGAAAAACTTTTTTAGCACACTGAATTCGTCCACATAACACATACAACCACACACAGACACACATGCACACGTACACACACACAAACACTCACACACACCTCTCTCCTTCCCCAGCACACTAATTTAACTTAACTTAAAAATGTAACTTAACCGTAAAATGTATAATACACCTCATATGCATATATGTCAGCGACATGTCATTGGTACCAATTATTGTACTAACTTTTATAATTTTGTAACTATTGTCATCTATGTAATTATGTACTGTTTGTTTCTGCAATAAACAAAATAAATAAATAAAAAAAATATTGGGCCGTGGTGGGACCACTGTACCACGATTTCTTGGTGTAATATCTGTGAAAAGGTGTGTAAAACATACATCTCAAGTGTAGTACAAAATTAAGTAAGGAAATCTGAAATTAAAGAGCTGTGTGTAATGCTAAGAACAAATTTATTGAGGTTATTTTCCATAATTCTTTATCATCCATTAAATTACAATATTAATCAAGTTAGTTGGCAAGAGACTCTACATTTACTATGAATATCAGGGCATGTTCAGATCGTTAAACTAAATCTGACTAGTGATGCGAATTTAAAATTCTAATACCTATGCTAATCGATGGGTATAAAAAAAATTAAAAGGTTAAAGTTTCAAATCTCAAATAGTAATGTTGCTTTAAATACATAGGGCGCCAGTTCTTCCTAATTATCATATGAAGAACAAATTTATAATTATAGTAAACCATATTGTGAATTTTAAAATAACATGATGACAATCGCTCACGTGTCTCTAATGGCGCAAAACCTTTTGGGAATCCGTTCCGTGATGCACACCCTGACAGCTTAAATCAACTATCTATAGATTGATAACTCCGCCCTCTTTCCATACGCTTCTTTTCGTCAAGTTTTAACCATAGATCTGGCAAATTTGAATACACCACGCATCGCCGACGTCACAGCACACCATCGACAAAGGATAGAGGAAATTTAAAAAAAAGGCGCAACCATAGACAATTTAATTCTGCTTCGGAACCTACCTAAAACCCAATTCATTAGCCTAAAACATAAGTAAAATGTCACCCAAGACCACAAGGTCCCATCTGACAAAGCCCTGTCCTAAGAAAGAAATGACCTTTAAAGGAACTTCCTTTACAGCTCATTTTCTCAGGACAGCGTTTTATCAGAAGGAAGCTGAAAAGCAAACTCACAATTACATGTACAATAATTTTATTTTTTAAATATAAACATGAAATACAATAATATAAGCACAAAACACATTTAAAAGGTGAAATTACTGTATCAATATAAAACTAGCTGTTGGAAATGATAGTTATTTTCTTTCAAGATCCAACGGCAATTGAAAAAAATGTTGTCAATAAGGCAGTCAACGATTCAACCTACTGTTTTAGCGTCTAATTACATTATTATTATTTTTGTTTCCCTCCTACTTATCTTATTACTTAAATATTTATACCTTTCATAAAACTTTATATGCCTTTTAGATATTTTTAACTTAGGAATAGTACACAACATAAAGAATGTAACAGTGTAAACAGAAAAGTAAATTTAACAATAGGTTATTGTTTTAACAATACATATTGGCACCTGATAAATAAATAGGGTATAATAATAACAAATAAAAACACCAAATACAAGAGTAAAATTTAAAGAAGGTGTTGAGAGAATATTCATTATGATGTCAAGTATGTAATAAAAAAGTAGAACTATATATAAACTAGACATATGAAATAAACTAATTCGACTATTTTTTTATTAACACTAGTCGGTGACTGAAAATGGGCTGCAGACTAATACAGCCTAACTGAATAATGTAAACTCCGCATCAGAGAATATTTGGCTTAAAATTACAAACGATAACAATATTTGACTTGTATATTTATTTTTTCGTTATTATTCTACTACTCATATAGAGATGTCAATAGAAAATGAATTGGCAAGGATACACCACAACCATACAATGGACCTGATTTAATGAGGAGCATGGCAGTACTACGATATTTAAAAGACGCTTATAGGAACAAATTGTTGCCCTAATTGGTTTTAACTTATTAAAATAAATTAGTTATGACAACCATTTCTTCCTATATTTAGCATATTTTAAATGTTGCAGTACTGCCATTTTCTTCATGGAGTCAGGTCCATTGTATGGTAGTGTATCCTTGCCAATTAATTTTCTATTGACATCGGTACACCATGCATTGATTATAAATGGTACAGTAATTTTGATAATGAATTGAATAAAAAATTTTTATGTTCGTTACAATTAAGCCATCAAAACATATATATTTGGCAATGGTTTCTTCAATAACAGGCACAAGATATAAATTTTCGCAATTATAATTCAGTACATACTCGACGACATAATGAATTTCAAGAGCGTTGATAGCAAATTTCTTAGTGGGATCATATGGGTCACCTATGCAAGATATTTTACATCTATTTTCTGCCATCCCCTGTGCATCAAGAGCAACGCTGCTGGTTACAGAGAAGACATGACTGGGTCCTGCACTCATTTCTGGAAAAAAATATATCATAGTTCTTGAAGAAATTGAAGTAAAGATTGACATATTAGAGGAACAAAACTAACAATACTATTCCCTTTTAAGTAATATAAAACAGATATGTACCTCCATGTTCTACTGCCATCCCCTGTGCAGCAAGAGCGACTCTGCTGGTTGCAAAGAAGACATGACTGGGTCATGCACTTATTTCTGGAAAAAATATATCATAGTTCTTGAGAAATTGAAGTAAAGATTGACATATTAGACGAACAAAACTATTCCCTTTTAAGTAATATAAAACAGATATGTAGGTACCTTCATTTTCTACTAGCATCCCCTGTGCAGCAACGGGTACGCTGCTGGTTGAGATGTTACGCTCTGAAATAAATATAATTATTAGATTAACCGAATTAACAAAACAAATTATTATTATTATAGGCTGATGCAGTATAGAATACCTTTTAGGATGTAGTCATGATACGTGCTGAACACCATTCTCGAAATGGACTCTCAGAGGTTATGGTTGGAAACTTGTGTCGAATAGTCTCTGTCCGTACATCCTTTCACACAATACGTTTTAAGGACTTTATCGGTAGGCACATAAATGTTATTTATCACACATAAATCAACTGTTTCACACAACCAGATATTTGACAATTTTATGATGACAAACAACGGCGTCTGTCAAACTTTTCTTACAGTTTTTTAGAGGAAGTGAAATGGCGGGAAGCATGAGTCGGCCACCTAGCGGCGAGAACACGCATTACACCTTTTTTGTTGTTTGTTTTTGGGGTGTTATGCCGTGTTGCGCTAACTCCTTCTTTAGCCGACGTTTCGGACAGCGTTGCAGTGTCCATCATCAGGGCAGATCCGGTAGATCCGAAGATGTGTAATAACACCCCAAAAACAAACAACAAAAATGCTTTTGGCCGTGAGAATCTAAAAACTTACCACGCATTACACCGTTTGCGAACCCTCTCTTTCTGGCGCACGAGTCTTATGGTAAAGTGAGCGAGAAACAAAAAAAATACGCATCGCCTACGTCACAAACATAGATTTTTACCATGTCTATAATTTGTGTTGACGTTTATAAGCTGAGTTATACCCCCCTGCCTGACAGCTGTCCAACCTCTCTAGAACTGGCTCGAAATCTATGATTATGTACTCGGCCGTCGCTGTGTTCATAACTGCACGCTTGTCAAATTAATAAGTTCTTCTCAAGCGCTTGACACCGGGGCGAGTAGTTTCAAATAGTTAGTAGTTACAACCCTATGGCTAAAATAACTAACAATCCAACTCAATAATTTACCTTTGATGCCCAAAAATCGAAGTTTATAAATAAGTATGTGATGTCGTTCCTTATCAAAAGCTTTACTAAAGTCAGTGTATATACTGTCCACTTGTTGTTTGAGACCCAGAGATTCAGATATGTAATTTTCATAAATCATTAAATTACTTAAGGTAGAGCGACTTGTGATGAAGCCATATTGGTTAGGAACAATAATGTTGTTGATAGGTTTTACAATGATATCTAGAAGTAATTTCTCAAAAACTTTCGGTAAAGCAGACATTATACAAATTGGTCTATGGTTTGATATATCGCTTTTATCTCCTTTTTTATGAATAGGGGTTAAATAACTCTTTTTCCACTGAGCTGGAAAAGAACCAGAACTTAAAGAATTGTTAAAGAGTTTATAAAGAGGATATATCAGACTACTAACACAGGTTTTGAAAAATATTGGAGGAATACCATCCGGTTCAGCAGATTTATTGCTGTCTAATTCTTTTATGACTTTTTCTATAGATTCTTTTTTGATGAAACATTGGCTTAGATTTAATACCTCTTCCACTGAAATATCGGGAATCGTATTGACACGAATATCTGTGTCGTAAACACTTTTAAATGAATCAGCAAAGAGATTAACTATACCTTCGATACTGTCGGCAAATTTTTCTTTTAAGTACATGTTATTGGGAAATCCACAATCATTTTTTTGTTGACTTTTAGAAAAACTCCATAATTTTTTAACATTTTGGTGTACCTCTTTTTCTATTAGGCTTACATAATCACTATAGCATTTTATTGATAATTCTTTACACTGCTTACGTAATTTAGTAAAAGTTATGTAATCATTAGGATTTCTGGTATGTTTATATAACCTATGGATATGTTTTTTATAATTAATAATTTTTTTTAATTCCCTCGTAAACCATTTGGGATAGTTAGATGGTGTGAAGTTGACCCTAGGAACAAAGCGCTCTATCAAGGTATTTAAAGAATTACAAACTTGTCGCCACTGCGCTCTGACAGGACATGATTTTATGGATTGACCCAAGAAAACACAAGCTGCCATCTGTGTGACCTGCACTTGCTTCAAGATACCAGCAAACCATGCCACGGGAGATAGAGTCTGCCTTGCACAAAAAGCCGCGATTGATATGCAAGTTAGCATGACCGACTATGGCGTCTAATCATACAGAAAGAGATGACGGGTTACTTACTGTTGGTGCATTCATTATATATTTTTTTGTCCTTTCTCCTTCTAATTATAAAAGTCAGAAAGCACACAGTCTTGTCAACCTTTTATCAATTTGTAATTTGTATCAATTTAACTATGTACTCAGTAGAAATGAAAATTTACTAGACCTTATTTTGTCTGATAAAGTTAACATAGATATACATACAGCACCAGGCTTAACCAAATAAGATCATTATCACCCGTCATTTGAAATAAAGGTAAAACAAAATAAAAATAATTTATAATAATATAAATAAAAGTATAACTTCAGGAAAGGAAACTATAATAAATGTCAACAAGATCTACTGTCGGTTAGTTGGATAACACTTTTTAAAAATAAAAATGTGAACATCATGTTTCTCTTGTTGAAAAATTGTTGGAAATAATTGACGAAAATTTTATAAAAAATGTTATTAAATCAAAAAATTAATATCCTGTCTGGTTTAGTCAGCAATTGACTGCTCTTCTTCAGAAAAAAACAAGGTTAGACTTAAGGTAAAAAAATATAACTATGCATCAGATTAGAGAGAATTCTCTAATTTAAGAAAAGTCAAAATTATAAATCATACATTAACTCTGTTGAAAGTGGTCTGCATGATAAAAGTATTCTGGTCATACTCAAAATCTTTGCGAAAAACCAATTGCATTCCTAAAGTGATGCATCTTGATGATGGAGAACACACAGCAAACATATTCTCTAAATATTTTTCATCTTATTACACTAAGTCAATATCATGTACCTACTGATTCAATGCCAAACATTACGGAGCACAACTAAAGCAACCTAGGTATAATACATATTAGTGCAGATGAAATAAAATGTTTTTTGCGTAACATAGACTCGAGTAAAGGTCCTAGACCTGATAAAATTCCTCCATCATTTGTCAGTTGCTGTACAGATTTTTTATGTTTAGTACCGCTGTTCATTATCTTTAATGCATCCTTTAACTACGGGATCTTTTCCTGACTTGTGGAAAGAAGCACATGTGGTACCAGTTTTCAAATCAGGTGACCAATCTTTGATAAAAAACTACAGACCAATTATTATACTGTCATGTTTTGCCAAGGTTTTTTAATCGTTGATATACAAAAATATTTTTTCACATTAAGCCTATTCTCTGCACTAGGCAACATGGGTTTTTTCCTCATAGATCTATCAACTCAAATCTTTTGAAAGTTTGTAATTATGTGTGTAATTCTTTAATGAAAGATTACAAGTAGACGCAGTTTATACTGATTTCCAAAAAGCTTTTGATAAAGTTAACCATTCCATCTTACTAAAGAATTTAGAACAAATAGGAATACATGGAGACTTATTGCGCTGGATGAAATCAATAGAACACAACTAGTGCTTATTAACGGATACAAATCATTCCCCATATTTGTAACTTCTGGAGTACCACAGGGGTCAAATCTTGCCCCCCTACTTCTGCTATGTTATTAATAAGATTATTTTCAAAAAAATGTCTTTTATAAGAGATCTAGGAATTAATCTTGATTCTAGATTTATGTTTGATTTACACATTAAGTACAAATCACTTAAAATGATGGGATTTAAAACCTTTCAAAGATCCTCTATCAATTCTAACCCTTTCCTATGCCTCAATTAGAAGTAAACTTGAATATGAAAGCAATATTTAGAATCCAAATTATTGCAAGTATGAAAACATTTTAGAATCAGTTAAAAAAAAATGCTTATTATCTTTCAAATGTGGACTAAATGATCATCTGAAATCATACGATGCACGTCGTGAATACTTTAAGATTAATACACTTAAACTAAGAAGGTAATTGACTTACCTAATATGTTTGAATAAAATTATCTACGGCCATCTTGATATCTCATTTTGTCTTGGCAATATTGAAATAAATGTCCCCAATTCCCATCTTTTAAGACACGATAGCATTTTTCACGTATATATATTTAAAAATAATATCACTTACCCTTCCTATAATATCACTTGCCCTCTGATTCAAATGGGTCGACTGTACAATAAGATTGAGTGTGCTGAAGTAGATATTGTCGTCGATAATCTTTACAAATTCAATAAAAAGTTCTGTTGCTGCTAAATAATATGTTTAGATAACTATATAATGTGTCACTGTAACTCTCGTGTCTCTTGTCTGCTAGTATTATTTGTCATTTTACTGAACTTATGTTTAATTTATATCACTATTTGTTTGGTTTTATAAATGTACGTAACCTGTATTTAATTGCATTTTTCCCTGTGTGTATGTAATTTGTAGATTGTAACTTAACTGAGCTTTTATAACTGGATAGCTCTTACGTAAGTGAGAACATCTGTAAAAAACCAGTATAAATAAATAAATAAATTGCTATCCCGCTGGCGTTGGTTGTAAAATTACCGACCAAAGCGTCATAATATGTTGTCGACTGGTAAGACAAATCTTTAGCAAATGAAGTAGATTCGTTGAGAAACTGAAAGCACATGAAGTAGTCAGGTTAACAAAATCATAAGCAAATGTAGTAGATTTTTTTTATTTAGTTACCTTTTTTAAATAATTAGGTACATTTTTGTATGGCACATGAAAAAAAAAAAAAAATTAAAACAGATCATTGAAGTCCTCCTCACTAGGAAATCTTGTGCTGAGGGGGACTATATGTGTTAGTATACGTTTTCATCGACTAAGATGATGTTTTTAATATATTAGCTAGTTATTCTTCCGTTATTTCCTTAAGCCAAGATTTGATGTCCTTAATGTAGTTATTTTTCGTTTTCCTTTGTTTGATGTTGAGAGGGAGTTTATTATATAATTTTATTGCTAAAAATTCAGAGCTTCTTTGTCCAAAGGTAGAATTACATTTAGGAATATTTAGTATGTCTGTTTGCTTGGCTCTGGTTTTATGATCGTGAGAGGGGTTTGACTCTGGCATATTTTTTAGGTGATGAACTAGAATATTTTTAGCATAGATTTTTTTGTAAACTTGGAACATCAAACAGATTAAAAATACCAGTAGTAGGCGTCCTTACGGGGAGCTTGAGTAATTGTCTTTACTTGTTTAGGATGGTTTGATGATGCTGAGCCCCATCCTATTATTCCATATTCCAATAGAGAGAGGCATAGAGCATAATATACTCTCTTTAGATCTGTAGTTGACAAGATATTTCGTAATTTTTTGAAGAAATAGATGAAATTTGTTAGCTTTTTGAGGTTCCTTTGATGTGTGCATCCCAATGAAGTTTGTAGTCAATTACGATCCCAAGATATTTAATTGTTTTAGTTTGGACTATATGCGGGCAAGAACATTGCGGATATTTGTTTAGACATTCATGTAATTTGAGTGTATGCTCATTCGTTGGTTGACCTCTTTTGTTTTTAGAGAATGTTAGATATTTAGTTTTACTCACATTTAATTTTTTCATTTTTTTTATTTCTTTTTATTTAGGAAGCAAACAGTCGTACAGTAAAAGATTATAACAATAAACATTCATATGTTCTAGACCAATTAAGTTTCATTGAGTTCAAAGTTGATTTAGTATTTTTACCTACACAACATATTATTAAATGGCAAAAAAATAAACATAATAAAGAAATACATAAAATTAAAAACAAATAGAAAAAAAAAACTTTTCGCATAGCTATATTATTCACTACGGGTGATAATAATGTAATTTTCACAACAAAAAAATCGAATGAAATAAAAGTATTTTTATTTATTAATTTATTAAGCTGAATTTTATATATATATATATATATATTTTTTTTTTTTACAGTAATACCGCACAAGAGTCCCAACTGCTCCCGTCTGGAGCCAGTGAGACTATGGCATTCCCAATTGGGGTATGTTGTGAGGCTGAGGATATATTGGTGAGGGGAGGGAGATGGGGAAGAGGAAGGTGGGGAAGTACATGGCTATTCAGATCTGGTCACCAAACACGGCTAAAGCCATTTCAAGCAACGTTTCAATTCTGAATGGTGGTCTTACACCAGGGCGATACTGAGAGTATCTTCCACTCTGGAACGTGCCGCAAAAATACTATATATTATTTTAAATTAATTAATTGTGAAACAACACAAATTAATCAAATAAAATTTATTTGCGCACGCCGGGTTCGAACCCGCGACCTTCGGATCTGTAGTCAAAAGCGTATACCACTAGACCACGCCGGCCGTCAAATAGATATATGATATCAAGTTATGGTTGAAAATGTCTACATCTCTAGAGGCATTGTGAGTTTCACAGATACGTACTATTACAGAGTTTTGCGCGTATTTGGATTTACAATGTGGTTTTCTAAATAAATCGTTCGATCTGGTGTTTTGCTTAGGGCAACGAAATGCAATCCTTTATAACAGATATAATGTAAGGGAGTTTGCTTTTAATCAGTTTTGGAGTACAGTCAGACCTTGCTCCGCTTTTTTATGTGTGCTTGTCCAATTCTGTTCATAGAATATAATGACAGTGTCACCACCTACAAAGCTCATTATGTCTCCTTCAATGGGAAGACTCATAAGTTCATTAATATAAATGAGTAATAGTATTGGACCTAATACGCTTCCTTGAGGGACACCGTCTTGATTGATAGAGTTTTTCTACTTTTTTACCAACTTGTACATACTGCACTCTTCCAGTTAAGTAACTTTTAAGTAGATTTAGAGTTATTTGTGTTATTCAATTTTTTTATAATTTTAAAAATGGTATTACATGGTCAATTGTATCAAAAGCTTTGTGAAGGTCAATAAAAACTGCCAAGCATTTTTTACCTTCAACCAGTTTTTTATACTTGTATTTGTTACTTTAGCTAAAGCATCACCAGTACCCAAGTTTTCCATAAAACCATATTACGTCATTGATAATATTATATTTTCATCCAAAAATTAAACTATTTGTTTTTTTTACTACTATTTCCAATATTTTCGACAGTGTAGGTACCGCTTTTGTATATTGGAATAATCGTAGCAATTTTAAGACGTGCGGGAAAAATACCTCTTCTTATTGAAAGATTTACAAGGTACGTCGGTGGGTAGATTAGCTCATTTAGTAGATATTTAATTGCTCTGTTTGATATCAGTTCATTTCCCGATGAGGTATTTGCGTTTAGGGAGGCTATGGTATTTTTTATATCTTCACTTGTTATCTTAACTATGTTAAGGGAGTTTTCTTGATTGACTTTTTCATTCCACACTGTTTTTTCTGCAGTAAATGAAGATTGTTTGATTTTATTTGCTAAGTTCGAGCCTATTTTGCAAAAATATTGACCAAGTGATTGGTTGAATAAATCACACAAAGCAGCACACAAAGTTGGCTGGATCTCCAAATCATTAGCTATCGAGGTAGTCTGGCCGACAAAATCATAAGAAAATAAAGAAGACTGGTTAACGAAGTTATTCGCAAATGTAGTAGAATGGTTGACAAAATCGTTAGCAAATAAAGAAGGCTGGCCAACCACCTCATTATTAAATGAAGAAGGCTGGTTTACTAAACCACCAGTAAATGGAGAAGACTGATTGATTAAATCATTAACAAAAGAAATAGGCTGGATGACATGATCACGAAGCATTTGCATTTCGTTATCTTGTACAATTGATTTGTAGTAATGCTTTTCTTCTCAACAATATATATTTGATAAATGATTCTGCTTCTCAGGAATATTAGGATGTGAGAATTTATTTTTCTCAGATTTCGTCTTTGTGAACTGGACAAATTGTTTTTTTTTATTATTATTTAGAATTTTTTTTTTAATTTTTCTTGAAGCACAAACAGGATATTTAAAGTACATTCTTGTGCGAAGTATAAAATAACTTTACATGCATATACTAATGCGTCTGCAGCAATCACATTTGCACATTCACAGAAGCAAACACAACAATATCAGTATTTTTTTAACAAAGTTTAATATTACAAAAATTAAAAGACATAATAATTTTAATAAAATATGTCTAAATTAGGTATATAATAGAAAATATCAAACCATCAAAAATCGACAAATAATATTTTTTTTTTTAGGTACAGAGATTGTGGAAATATCTTTTAAAATAAGTTATATTATTTTCGAAAATATCGATACTAGTTTGTGGTTTAGCAAGATCGTTGTATGATCGAGATATTCTTGACATAGGATTAAAATATCCAGTGTTATTAGCGAAAATTTCGATCCAAAATATGTCAAGGTTTCTAGTGAATTTCGGCCGGCGTTTAACTTCATTTGATAGATTAAGTTACAATCTACTTGATTATTCACAAATTTGTAAAGCATTACGAGGTCCTTAATGTTTCGTTTTTTAACTAGACTCCCAAATTTGAAATATGTCTTTGTTCGTAATCGTCTAGTACTAGAGGATGGTAGACACCTGATTGATAAGACAAAATCCGTGTAAATTTTCTTTGGACAGATTCAAGTATAGATACCTGTGTAATTTAGTGTGGATTCCAGACTGTTGATCCATACTCAAAAACACTGCGTATTAACGAATTTAATAGAATTATTAGGCTTTTATAATTCTTATTAAAACCGAGTAATTTATTTGATTTACTCAAATGTATTGAATGTGTTGGTTGAGCTTTAGTTTGTTGTCATAACTTTGTACTTAGCAATATTCAGTTCCATTTTGTTGGCAACACACCAAGCACGTAAAGCGTTAAGTCTTTTTTAAAGAGTTCACAATCTTCCATAGATTTAATTGCTTTATATAACTTCCTTCACATTGAATTCTACGAAAAAGTGTTCAATGGGAAAAAACGGAGATTTTCGTTAGTATTATTGTTATGATTATTAGTTTTTAATTCTATTGGGGTAGGTTTGTAAGCTGCTCCCCAACTGATAATGTCATAATGTAGAATAGACTTTACGTAAGTTCAATATATTGAGTAAAAGTTTTTTTTTTCTCCACTGTGGGTCAGCATATGGCTCCTTAGATTGCTCTTTCGTATACATGAATAGTTGCACTCGGAACATGAAAAAGGCTTTTCTCTATTGTGGGTCAGCATATGGTTCCTTAGATTACTCTTTTGAGAACATGAAAAGTTGCACATGGAACATGAAAAAGGTTTTTCTCCACTGTGGGTCAGCATATGGCTCCTGAGATTGCTCTTTAGTAAACATGAATAGTTGCATATGGAACATGAAAAAGGTTTTTCTCCACTGTGATTTAGCATGTGGTGCGTCAGATATCTCTTTTGTGAACATGAATAGTTGCACTCAGGACATGAAAAAGGTTTTTCTCCACTGTGGGTCAGCATATGGCTCCCTAGAGTGCTCTTTTGAGAACATGATAAGTTGCATATGGAACATGAAAAAGGTTTTTCTCCACTGTGAGTTAGCATGAGAAGCGTCAGATATCCCTTTAGAGAACATGAATAGTTGCACTCGGAGCATAAAAATGGTTTATCCTTACTGTGAGTCAATATATGGTCCTTCAAATGGCTCTTACGAGTACATGAATAGTTGCACTCGGAACATAAAAAAAGTTTTTCTCCACTGTGAGTCGGCGCGTGGTTCGTCAGATGGCTCTTTTGAGAACAGAAAATTAATGGTTTTTCCACAGGATGCGTCTTTAGATCTGTCGACAAAATATGTGTAAACATATGAATTAAATATAAACGGAAATTGGACCTAAATGAAAAGGAGAAAAAGACATGCGTAAAGATAGATTACACAAACATGCTGTTATGATGCAGGGCTAGACTCCTTTTGTTTTAATATTTTATTCATTAATTTATTCTGCATCATCACTTTTATCCTCGCCGATTCTCTAACCTAGTTAGGAACTGGGCGATTGTCGCTGGTATTGGTTTTGGTAAAATTTCGAATCATAATTTAAAATTTAAAATCTGTACCGGGCGGAAACAGAAAAAAAGAAAAGACTTCCTTGCCTGCGGAGAAACCAGGGAGTGGGCCTGATCTCTCGGCAGACGACAGTCACAGTTTTCCGGAGTGAAATTGTTTGGGAATGGTTTCCCTTTAATCGGAGTGGCGAAGTCTAATTTTATACGCGGAGATTGCATAATAAAATCGTATAAATGGTGTAAAATACGAAGTTCCATAGTGGAATTAGTTCGGTGGCTTGTTCGAATATTGTAACCACGCGGCATCATGAATCGCAAACGGAGTCAGAAGTGTTATCGGGTGTGATCTGCTTGAATCCGACCCATCCTTTATGGGATGAAGAAGCCAGTGGCTTAAAATATTGTGCCCGGTTCCCGGAAACCTAAGGATAGTATTCTTTCTCGCGGTTTGGCACTACGTCGACCGCATTTTCACCAGGGCCGTATTGAGGCCTATTTTTCCTTACATAAAGGGAATCCTCGCCAGGATTCACGGATGCGACCGCGGGCACCAGGTTCCATGTCAGTCATGGCCCACTCCTCCATAACTTGCCGAACAAACTTCATCCATATGCCGACCATGTTACGGTCCAGAGTTAGCTCATGAGCGATGTCTTGGAGATCCTCTTTGCAACGTACAAGCATGTACGTAAGCTTTATCATTGTACCTATTGGCATCTTTGAGTTGTCAAACCAGGTGTTTTGGCGCATTGTGATTCGAGTGTCACACACTTTAGAAGCTTTTTTAATTCTTTTCACCATCTTCCGACATCCAAATTAAAGAGCTGGTTTTGGTCCAAACCAACACCTTGTCTTTTCATGAAGGACACAATTTAGTTTTCGGAAGGACATTTAACTGTTGCAAATACCTAATGGTTTCCCATTCATCTTTAACAAACTCGTGAATGAATAAAAGTGACGGAAAAGGCCGTAATGTAGTAATTGACATTCTCAGATATGTCAGATCTGTCTTGATTGACTACACGTGAGAAACCACAGAGTAGGTATATAGTAGAGAAACGTTTTTTGAATACCCGCCTGTGAAAACGCTCATGCGCAGACTGCACAGAGCAGCCTAGCACCGAGCGCAAACATCTTGGGTTTATTGTGGAGAGGTTGGTAGTTGGCAGGAATCAAGTTCCCGGCAAAAAGTACGATGTAAAATGGCCGCGAAGTGGTATATTTTGATAAATATGTCATATTTATTTTGAGTGTAAAAATGAAACGAAGTGAAATTTGTTCTAAGTGAAAGCTTTGCACCTGAGAGCAATACCACGGGCAAAGTTTGAGATCATCAGGAATTAGTAATTATGTCGGGAAAGTTTTAAATTTTATTGGGCACTCGTAGTCAGCGTATACCTATTTTAACAGCAACTTGGAAATCGATAAAACAAATGGTTGGAAAATAAAACTTAAAGATGACACAATTATTGCTTATCTAATAAGACCTCATCTTGATGTTGGTTGATTTAAATTTATAAAAAATAGGGCTGTTAAACGCTTTGTGCATCTTATGACAGCTAGGTCAAAGATAAGTGCATTACTAGACGTTTAGTTTCGACATTTGCATTATGGTAGGTACTGGAGCAACAAAAATATATTTCAGTGGCTAATTTCACCACTTTCCGATACACGCGAAAAGTAAGAGTTTTTTCAAAGAATTAAAATTATATTAGTACTATTTCGTAGTGTTTTTTTACATTATACCCACAGAGGAGTATGAAGTTAATTTTTTTCCAAAAGGGTCTGTCATATTTGTGGATGCTATGTATTTTTAAGGAGAGGAAGTTCAGGGAAGAAAGATGTATGAGGGATGGGTAGGAATCTCAGGATCAGTGTGTCCAGGAGCATCTCACAACTGCGTTACAGACTCACCCAAAATAAACGCTGTGACATCACAACCACATCATTTTAAATAATGTCAAATGTCAATCGTAAAGTTTTACAGAGATGCGAGATAAATACTTATGAAAACGATGTTAAAAATATTGAACAGTTATTCTCAAGTTTTTTGTGAAAAAATGTGACACTTTTATAGGTATTAAAAAACTAAAATGTATGGACATGCTGAAAAAAAACCGAGAGTATCATTGCCATTTTTTTATGAAAGCAATGTGTTTTCAAACTGTGAAGTTTCAAAGACTATAAATTCGTTTTTAGGTTAAATATACAGGTATGTTTTTGTAAAGTAAAAATTCATTTTCAATTAGAAAATCTATGTATTTAAAAATAAATATGTTTATTTTTAATAAACACGTCTGCAAGATTATTTTTCCAAGTTTTTGTGTTTGCAAAAAGATGCTGATTGAGTAATGTAAATGTTTTCATGTATAACATAAGGGAAAAATTGGGAATTATGCGCGGGAAGGTACGTTTGCACAAGAGTACATATTTAATATTATCATCATGTTACGGGTCGGATTATATCTATCGCAGGTATGTCATGAAAACAGTCCCCCTAGCTTTAATGATGAGAGTCTCGTCTCTGCCTGGAATAGTGGCAAACCCTTACTTTAAGTTAGCGTTTGGCGCTCTAATAATCAAAGCGGTTCCATCTAAAATCAACACACTGACGATTTAACACACATTTCAAAAGTGATATAAAGTCATTAGAAACGATGAAAATAAAAACCTTACCTAGCCTAACCTTCTTAACCCTGTTAATAATGTTTTAGTTTCATCACTTTCCATGGCTTTATATCACTTTTAAAATGTGTGAATCGTCAGTGTGTTGATTTATCCGGTCACCAATCAAAGCCCTTCGTCCTGAGGCAATATTTATGTTAACAAAACCAATCCACGAATACGACTTATCTATTTTCACAATATTAACCACCCAATATCAACATAGGCGCTCACAGCTACCTATCAATTTACGCCCACTGTGGTTTCATAGCACCTAATACCTTTTTCTACTCAAAATCTAAAGTTTACTTATAGATTTTTTATTTATTCAGGGTTATTCCTTCGTATTCCTTCAGTGTTGTGACACTTTACAACACAGAAACCGCACCTTCATGGAAGATATAATTAACAAAGAATAGAGTATTGTTGTGGTAGACAATGGCTGGCTGTCAGGTTCAGGTTACGTCAGGAGCTCACGAGCGGCCGAATGCATTTTTATTTTCGACAACTGCCTGTATGAGCCAACCTTATAAAATACATATTCTACGAAAACATGATGTTGTAGTACACAAGACTAATATTATTGGAATGAACTGACGAGATCGGGTTTTTGGAAATTATAAAAATAATTGTCTATGACTTTACTGTCTATGCTTAACTCATATATTTTTTGACACATGCTTTCTTTAACGTCGATCAGGGGCATTTAACTAAGCTTTGGCCTTGAAACTCATTTGAAACCGCTACGCCCACCTCAAAATTCTTATAGAAAACGAATAATATGGCTAAAAGCTCAGATCTCATTGGTGAGAAAAGACGGATTGGTTTGATCTCTCGCTCTCTACCATAATGACTCGAGTAACAGAAAGAGATGACGGAATTTTGCCGTTTGACAGTTTCAAATCATTCAAACAAAATGAGGGTGGTTTATTTATACACGCGGGTTGTCATTTGCTGCCGAAATACTATCATTTCCGTCGAAAATATTGCGTGTTAAAGTTGTTCGTGATAAAAATACAATATAAGCCAGTATAGTGTTAGCGAGTTACAAACATATATTCAACCTACCTACGTAAGTTCAAGTTTAAAGTGAATTGACAGTTTTTAGGTTATATCGATAAACTTATTCATGTTATTGATTAGTGTTATCCTGTGTTATCTTATTGTTTTGGTGAAATTAAAGATTTTTAAACATATGTAACCATGAGTTCATGAGGCTGAAAAATGTCGGAATTCTTCGTCGTATTGTCGGACAATCATGTTTTGGAAATTTTCTTCAGTGTTTTTGCAAATTTCTTGTCATTTTGGGTTTCTTCTTCTCAGATTAACAAGTTTCATCTTAAGGAAATGCACTGTAAAAGTTTATTTTCTTAGTCAGATGAACCTTGCCCTTGGAAAACATTTCGACATTTTTCTGCTTCAAGGACATTTTTATTTTTATAATAGTTTTTTTGGGCTAGTGAATGAATAAAGTAGGCTGAGAGCAATTATGTTGTCTATGGTCGCATCTTTTTTTAAATGGCCTTGAGTTTCCTCTACCTTGTCTACTGTTCTGCTCCGCACGGTAGGTACTGCTTGTATATCTGTGGTTAAGTACTGTATAATTCCGTTACATACAAAAAGCCCGAAGATATCGATCTAGAGAGTGGTATATTTATGACGTCGATTGTTTCATCCAGTCACCTGCGCAGTTTAACGCATAATCCCATACTTGCGACAGTTATTAAGTATAGTTACGATATTTGATATAAGTAAGTGATAATTTTTATTTTCATTGGTATTCATTTTGGTAGCGACAACTGTAATGCTTAAATGTCTAAAACTATGTAGTTTAACTTGCGCCAATCGGTACCCAATACGGAACGGTAATTCCTATTTAAATATAAATATATCTGACCATTAACGACGACTTTTACATCCGTTTTCAAATGTTTTAACTTCAAGGTCAAGGTACGCACGTAATTTTATTCTAATTTCCAATAATGTGTTATGAATACTATTTCATTGTTTTTACAGAATATTACAAGCCAAATCAATTTTCACAGCAGATACAAAGTAGGGTTCCGTCACAACTATGTTCTTTTTCAGGTATATTTGTTTGGCTGGAACAAATAACCAAACGCTACCACAGCAGTGGCATGGATCTACCAAATCAAGAGAATGTTTCCATCAAGACGGAACCAGGGCCCCAGGAAGAAGGCGGAGATGAAATACCGAATACAGATATAAATTTCGATCTTCCAGATATTAAGAAGGAATGTTTGCAATATGCGGAAAGTACTCAGACAGACGGTTAGTTGCATTGCATACGTATAAAATGTAGAATATTTATATTCGGATATTCGGAATCCATGTCCGTTTTGAAATGTCGTGCAAACAGGGCGTATTTACTTTAAAATAAATCTTTGCCATAACTGCTAAACTACAAAACTCTTTAAGCTCAAGTATTGCTCACAATAAACCCTTGTATGTTCTTGACATAAATTCGTGTCTATCAACTAAATATCAATGAAAGAAAACATCATTCCATTGACTTATAATAATAAAACCGTGTTCTGAAGGTAGTCAAGAGAAAATGTTTTCCTTCTTGAAACATCGGTCCTTGAAGTAACATCTGGCATCTTTATTATTTCCTAAATTAAGCTTAAAGTCTTTTCACCTTATTCTTGCTCCTGTGTGGTCAGTCACTGTTAACTTTTGTCGAAAATATTTTACTTTAATTTAAATTTTTTAATTTTAATTGAAAACAAGCTTTTTGTGTAGATTGACTGTTAAACTACTTTTTTGTTTTGTTTTTCGGGTTGCTTTAATATAGAGTCTGTTACCATCAAGGCGGAGCTTGGACCCCGAGAAGAAAATAAAGGGGTGTTTCCAAATACGGAAATTGATATAGACCTGCCGGATGTTAAAGAGGAGTGCTTAGAACGCTTTGAAAGAACTGTCGAGACAGCAGGTAAAATTTTTTTTTCCCTCTTTGTCCAGTTAATCTAAACAAAAAACCTAAATGCTGATTTTTTCAGGTAGTAAGTACCTACCAAGGGAGTTCTAAGTTATTATGTCTCCGAAACTAGAACATGTGAAAAAAACTATTCCAAAATGGAACTCCTTATAAAAAACTACCTACAAATAATTGTGAGATTGTGGTTTAAAAAAATTATTTGATATTTATATTTTTTTTGAAACTATAATAATTTCTTTTTATTTTAAGGTAAGCGAAAAAGTATCCAAACATAGTATTTTCCATTATTATTACTACATTTCTAAGGCAGTTAGAAAATAACTTAAATTTTCTGGAAGACTGAAATTGTGAAAAAATATGTTTTCGATATAAAGCTTATGAATATTGCAAAACATAAATACGCGAATGGAGCGCAAAAGTGAAATCTAAATGGTAGAATGTGTTTGATTTGGTTGCTGCAGAAGTAATTTCGTAGAAAATACTGACAGCTTACAATACAGAAATAATAATAAACATTTGTCGCGCTGATTTCCCGTATTCACATAAATTCCTAAAAAAAAAACAACCGAGCAGTATTGGAGTGTTCTGTTATATTCGGCCTCTGAAATGGTTTATCCTGCAGCAACACGTCTGAAAATACTGCTGAGATATTTGAAGATGAGTGTGATCCCCGCTGAATGAATATTTTCTGTAGCTAAAAACTATAATCTATGAAAAGTCTTTGTTAGAATAATAATTTTTAATTCTTGACATTACATTGCAAACACTATTTATAAATAAAATTGTTTTATAAAGTTAATCTTTTTAAAAGTCGGGGTTTCAATTCAAAAGTATAAATAAGTGCAAGGCACAAATTAGTCACCTGTTCCTGTGGGAACCTATTTTTTTACTCTTACGTGAGTTCTTTTCTGACACAAAAGTAATAAGTCACATGAAGCTTACTATTAATCCTTTTTTTTTTTCAAAATTATCATCAGGTCTGAAGACACAATCAACTGAAACCACGGAGCGCCACATGCTGACTCACAGTGGCAAAAAACCTTTTTCATGTTCTGAGTGCAGTTATACATTTAATCTTAAGTACCTACTGACGAGGCACATGTTGACCCACATCGGTGAAAAACCCTTTTCATGTTCTGTGTGCAACTATTCATTCGCTCGAAAGAATTATTTGACGAGCCACATGCTGACTCACAATGGAGAAAAATGTTTTAAATGTTCCAAGTGCAACTATTCATCTTTCTTTAAGAAATATTTAACGAGGCACATGCTGACTCACACTGGAAAAAAATGTTTTAAATGTCCCGAGTGCAACTATTCATCTTTCTATAAGAAAGATTTGACGATCCACATGCTGACTCACACTGGAGAAAAACCTTTTTCATGTTTGGAGTGCAACTATTCATGTTCTCAAAAAGGCTCTCTAAAGATACACATGCTGACTCACACTGGAGAAAAACCTTTTTCATGTTTGGAGTGCAATTATTCATGTTCTCAAAAAGGCTCTCTAAAGATACACATGCTGACCCACATGTGTGAAAAACCTTTTAAATGTTCTGTGTGTCCCGAGTGCAACTATTCATCTTTCTATAAGAAAGATTTGACGATCCACATGCTGAATCACACTGGAGAAAAACCTTTTTCATGTTTGGAGTGCGATTATTCATGCTCTCGAAAGGATAATTTGATTAGCCACATGCTGACTCACACTGCAGAAAAACCTTTTTCATGTTTGGAGTGTAACTATTCATGTTCTCAAAAAAGCTATCTAAAGCAACACATGCTGACTCACACTGGAGAAAAACCTTTTTCATGTTTGGAGTGCAACTATTCATGTTCTCAAAGAGGCTCTCTAAAGAAACACATGCGGACTCACACTGGAGAAAAACCTTTTTCATGTTTGGAGTGCAATTTTTCATGTTCACAAAAGGGAAATTTGAAAAGCCACATGCTGACTCACTCTGGAAAAAAAGATTTTTCATGTTCTTTGTGCAAAATCTCATTTATTCAAGAGGCAAAATTGACGAGACATATGCTGACTCACAGTGGCGAAAACACTTTTTCGTCTTCCAAATAATTCTTTTAAGTGCAATTATACATGTACTCAAAGAAATATTTGACGTGCCACGTGCTGACTCACGCGGGAGAAAAACTTTTTTCATATTTTTTGTGCAATAATTCATATTCTCAAAACGGAAATTTGTCGAGACACAAACTGACTCACAGTAGAGAAAAAAGTTTAAAATGATTCAGGTGCAACTCTTCATTTATTCGATAAAATGAATCACGCGCGTTTTCACTGTCCAGAAAAACCTTTTTCATGTTTCAAGCCATATCTGAAGTGCCACATGCCGACTCATACTGGAGAAAAAACTAAATATATTCCGAGTGTAACTATTCATGTTTTCGAATTGAAAATATAAAGAAACACTAACCTAAAAACACTACATTCTGGTTACAAGGTATCTCAAATCAATAATTTTGAAATCCTAGAAATAAGAAAACACGTTAATATGAAAGCAGATATTATTAATAAACAAAAATTTTTTATTAACCCCATTTTAAATATTTTCCCAATTACCCGGTCTTTCCCGTCTAATGACATTTTAATTCCTTCTTTGAATAACCCTCCCCCACTCTTACCCCTCCCCGCTCCTTCTACCTCTTCTTTCTAGACCTAATTTTAATTATAACTTTAGTATACTTGTGCTCCTGATGAAGTGAACTTGGTTCATGAAACATGTTGAGATTTTGTATCGAAAAAAAGTGATGTAAACAATATTATTTGTGTTTTAATAAAAAATAAATAATGCCATCACAAAGTGAAAAGCAGTTAGAAGAAGTTTTCTTCGAAAAATTACGTTTTAAATGTTCCGAGTGCAACTATTCACCTTCTCGAAAGTGTTATTGGCCTGATCTGTTTTGTGCCGAATAGAACTATTCATCTCCTCAAAAGGGAAGTATTACGGTATAAAAACTTTATAAATATCCTATGTTTAGTTTTTCATGATCTTTGTTCATCGAAATATATATTATACGAGATATTTGCTGACTCACCGTCGATAGTAAAGAAATCATATTTTTTTTTTTTCTTATTATTCTCACAAAGAACATTCCAATACTACAGTAACATTTCCAAAAATAAGAGACCGGTCAAGATCACGTGGCAACTTCGTAATCCCATAGTTTAAAATGAGTGCTTCTCAACACCATTACACTTATAAAGGTTTAATTTTTTTTAGTGCACTCCGACATAAAAGCAAAATGATTAAGTCTTTCAATCACAAATAAAACAACTACTTGATTCAATCTTTTGATTAAATTTTCATATTGATCAAATGCAAATTTTAATATTTCATACTTAGTTATATATTTTTTTTTCATTTCATCATTAATTAACAAAAAATATATATAAATATACTTTTCTTTTTTAAACATATCCTATTGAAATATTATATCAGAATTCTAACTAACCAATTGCTTATTGTCGCAATTTATTGTGTACCTACTCTTGCAATATTATCAGCTCTGCTTTATTCCAACTGAATAAAATAAATCCATGTATTTACCACCTACCACCTACTTATTAATCAAAATTTAATGATATTATATTTATTTTACAACATCCATATTCTCAAATTTATTAAAATTTACTGTGTATCTAATTAAGTAACTGCTATATTGGTATATTTCATTATCTATACTTTTGTTTTCATGTTATATTAATTTGTTTTTTTCTTACTTTATAAATAAAAACTTTCTTTCTTTTCTTTACCTTATGTATACTGTAATGGCAATACTCCCCAACTCAATTACGAGAAACTTTTTTTCTCTATAGAATTGGGTAGTTACGTTAAAAAGTAAACATTTTATTTTGATTAGTTTTCAAAACCACATGCTTTTCTTCTGTATATCTGTAAATAAAAAAATGTCTAAGCAACTACAACCTGATGAAACACATGCTGAATCAAAGTGAAGAAAATTTTCAAAATTTTTATGTTTGGTAACTATAATGTTACTAATTATTCATGTTCTTATGGGGATGTTAATATTAAAACCCTCATGACCTATGCTTCTCTTACTACTTTCAGTCATTACTGTATTTGTGTACAATTTACTATATTGTCTAATGTAGTGTTCGTGTGACGTGTTTTATAAATATTGTGTTCGTGTGTACTGGTACATTTTGTATTTTGTAGCTTAAAAGTCGTATGTTTCTCGTTTATTCATACAATTTTCTAATTTTTAATTAGTTAATTTATTTGGATAGTATTTTCATGGAGCATCTAGATTATAGTTGATCAGTTTTATTAATAAAACATTCTGTAATATTTGCTAATCATTTAGGTTAGTAATGTGTGTGTATCTTCATATGTATTTGTCAGTTAATTTGGGTGGAACTGTATTAAGTTAAAGTATAAGCCCATCTTTACTTCTGTTGGTAGAAGGTTAGAGATTCTACCAAATACATCAATTAGTTGAATGATATTTTCTTTCAGCTTTTCTATGTGCTGTTTGAAGGTCAAGTGTTTGTCACTTTTTAGGCCCAGTTATATTTTACATCTGGAATATGAAGGTTTCTTTCTTCTGTTTGTAATTGTTTATGTAACGAAGTCATTCTTTTAGGTGACCTTTAGATAACCGTTTAACCGTTTTTTTTTTTAATATTAACCTATATTAGCATATCTGATATGATATTTTTAAAAAGCCGGTTTTTCAATATATTAAGATCGATTTAAGATTTTTATAATAAAATTTCACAGTTTTTGCTTTCGTAAAATATCGCAGTGTCATCTGCGTATAAGAAGATTTCGTAATTTAGTCAATTGACAGATATAATTTTTGTACATTCGGAATATGAGTGGCCCCAGTAAGGATCCTTGAGGAACTCCATAGTTCTTGCTCTCGAGTTATCTCCCATGCTAACATATTATTTAACGTCTAACAATTATTTTGATTTTGTATTATTTTTTATTTATTGTTTACCAGCGACTCTTTATTTAAATTAAATGTGTGAAGATACAAAATGTGGTCTAGAAAAGAATAAAATGGTTTACAGAATAACGGTTTAAAATACTGATACCTTTTCTGTCTAAGGATCGTCGATTCTTTTTTTAAATTATATCACCTTATATTATATTCAGTGAATATTGCATTTATTTTAGTTAAACTTATATATTGACGTTTGTTTATATTTAGAAAAAAGTCATTTATTTGTCAAAAATATTTAATACATCTAAGTTAATTTGTAAAACAGACAGTCGTCTGCGAATAATTTGAAATGGACTCCTTGAAATATAGAAACTGTCATCCACAATCATTTTTCGCTTTAATTTTTATTTATTCCCACAAACTTAAATCTCTTTTACCTATGTTTTCCACTACATGATGCTACAACGCCAAAGTAACGTTTATACTGTCGCAGTACTTACTTTATAAGACTAATGGACTTAAATAAGTACACAAAAAAATATATATATGACAGTGACAATATAACAGATTATGTAGCTTACTTTGAAACAAGTGTTCAGGTAAATCTTCTTCGAAATCGTGTGCAGTAATTACGAAAGGAATCCCTCGTTTTCCGAGTGTTTATTGTTGTAAAGATAATTTACAATTGAAGTGTTTGTTTTTTCAATCTAAGACATGCAGAAATATTTTCAGCTTCTCTTTTCATTACGCTATTAGACCATTTCAAAATCTTTTTAATTTCAGTACCGTTACGAAATATGATATGTTCTTATAAAAATCATTGGATCTCCCTTACCACCATAGTTAGTAATATGAACTGAACGGGGTTAGAAAGAAAATAATACAAGCTTTATATTCGAATATGGAAGTTTAAAGAATAAAGCACTGAACGCACTAGCACCGTCATACTCTGATATCGGCGCGAGGGACGATCGTACCGTTAAGGTCGGCCGAGTCTGGCCTTCGAACAGACTAGTTAAACCCTCACATATGAATGTTGCATAGTTTGGGACACATTAGCACAAACCTTTTACTGGCATTTATTTTTTTAGAAGACAGTTAAAAACAAGTTCTTTTATCATTTATAAATTATTATTGATTGCGACCTTAGAACCGGCAACAAAAGGTAAATGAACCAGTCTTAACTAGAATATATTTATTTATATTCAAGGTGTACCAGCAGTGAAGGATTTTAACCGGCGATTCCTGATCACATATTTATTTATTGGATAATTTTTATAGCGCCGCTTTTGTGAGATATCACCTTAGAGGCGCTTTACAGTTGATGCAGGTATTACAAAAAATATAAATATTAAAAAAAACAAAGTGAATTTAAGTTAAGTAAAATGAAGTATAGGAACAGGTGACACGAAGATAGAAGATGGATACTCTGCAGGAAGAATCCTAGGTGGTAAAGAAACTGGTCCAGCTCGAGTCCACCGCGTCCACCAGCACGAGGTTCGTAATCTGTCTAGGTATGTGTCTCGCGCTAATAAAGCGCTGACACACTATCCTTTCACAGATACCAGACCTTGGCAGCACCGTTGTGACGTTCGACGAAGATAGAAGATGGAGACTCTTCAGCAAGAATCCTAGGTGGTGAAGAAATTAGACCAGCTGCTGCAGCGGGGGAGTCCACCGTGTCCACCAAAAGCGTCCAGGTATGCGTCTGCTACTAATAAAGCGTTGACACCTCACATAGATAAGAGAACCTGTCAGCACTGCTGTGACGTTCGGCAAGTCCATCATTCATCTTCATGTAGTTCTGTTCCTGGTGATTGTTGAAGTGGTGCATTCTGTACTCAATAAAAAGCGACGGTCGGAATAATAAATTACCCTGGGCTTAGCAAAAAAATTGCCAGGGCCTTCAGATATTCCGAGAATTCCATTGAAAACATCTGAGGTGCATTTACCGATCGGTGTTCGTTTCGAATGTCCAATATTTTTGAGAAAAAAATCCGAATATTCACTTTTAAAACTCAAATCACATATTATAAAGTTCTAATAACTGGTTACTTTATTTTTATTTAAGTTAAAATGTTGATTGATTGATTTTAAAAATAATTTCAAAGGGATGTTGCCTCATTTCCCTTGAAAATACTAAAAAAAAACACAAAGCGGTTGGAGGACGCGTTAGGATGCATCCTGCTGCCATGAAGGACGCTATACAAATTATGTGTTGTGAAGCAATCTCAAAGCTTTGCTACTTACTTATATTCTTTTTTTTTTTAAACTTCCGAATTTATTGTCCGGGTTAAATCTTCCCATAACCCTTCCACACACTTTTCCACAAATGATCATCTAGTCAATCAACATTATGTAAGTGCATTACATAAGCAAAATAAATACAAAACAATACAAGAACAACATGTCAACTCACCAGAGATCAAATGGGAAAATAATTCACCGACTCCAGATATTTTCATATCAGAGGGTTCGGCTCGGTAGAACTTCTAACAGGGCCTATAAATCCTACTGATCCCTCAACATAAATATTTAAAAAAAATTTCGTTATCCTACATGTATTCAAAATGACCGACTTTTGCATCTTTATATATAAATTTTTTGATAGATCTAATACACCTACATTTTAAATGAGGGAGCTAGGTATAATGCCAGTAGCCGAAATAACGAATGGTGATATTGTTTTAGTATGAGAATGCCAAATTCTTTTTATTTCATTTCCTAAATCTGTGTATTTTCTTATTTTTTCATTAGCAGATTTTTGAATACTACAGAAATTTGGAATAGCGACATCAATGATATAAGTTATTTTTTAATATTGTCATGTAAAACTATATCGGGTCGATTATGACTAATCGTTTGGTCTGTTAGTATAGTTTTATCATAATATATTTTATACAATTCATTTTCTAAAATTGAATTTGGTTCGTATTTATAATATGGTATTATATTACGGCAGTCAATCAAGTTATGTTTAATTACCAAATTTTGGTGAATTATTTTTAAAACTTGATTGTGCCTAAATGTATACTCGGACGGTGCTAATATAGAACATCCCGATATAATATGTTCTATAGTTTCCGGAAAAGCCAAACATTTATTACACAAATCATCAATTTGATTTGTATCTTTGATTTTATGTTTTCTATAATTTTTAGTATTAATGACTCTATCCTGAATGGCAAGCATAAATCCTTCTATTTCTGCGCTCAACCAATCTGACTTATACTGAATACTGGTGTACTGAAATACCGGCACTACTCAACTATTTTTCATCCAATATTTTTATTTTAATTGTTAAATATAATAAATACACATGTAATTTAATACATTCTGAATTAGGATATGTTTTATTAACTATTGTAAGCAGTCTTCAGAATCCTAATATAAGTTCTTTTGTGGCGTCTCTCTGTAAACTCATTTGAAATACAATTATAGATATGCATAATGTCGGTGGTCGGAGAGTAAAAGTCCACACTGATAGATACTTTTAATATCGCCCTGGTAAACAGCCAGGTACTTGCCACCTTCCTATTCGTAAGTCTCACAACATACCCAAATTAGGGATTCCATAGTTCCACTGGCAACAGATGATTGATCATTTAGTTGGAGTCTTATGCGGTTCCACGGTGCGGTGTTGACATTCTCTTGAGAAAAATAATTTCCCTCTGGGCTTATGTCACCTTTGGGAATGTTGTTTGGAGGATCTTTAGGAGAGGAAGTTCTAGGAAGGAAAACAGTATAAATGGTGGGAATCTAGGGATCAATGTGTCCAGAAGTGACGGACGAATGATCTATCCCTTCCGTTGTGGCGCAAGGCGATGGGTCAAGACCGATGAGACCATTTGGAGAGGTCAAAGGGTCTCCCCACACCAGCCTAGATGAATTCAACAGAATTAGTTGGTTTGGTGACCACTGATTTTAGGAATTTACCAAGATCAGTGACGCAGCAGCAGAGTTAAATAGAAGGCAAAATTGCCAGCTGCGGTAGAGGGCAACGAGTCTTCCCCATCAACAACTTATATGTGGAAGATCAAAAGGAAATTATACTAAACACATAGAATGGTTAATATATCCCTACACTTATCGCACAAGAGATGCGAAAGTTTTTGTTTCTTTTATAATGGTTTGTGCGAAATTGAAAACAATTTTTTTGTAATCTCATAAAAAATGTTAATTTTTGTATGCATAAAACTTCACCAAATCGCCCAAAACTGACTTTAACTTTAGTTTATGGAGTTCCATAACAAGGTAGGCTTTAATTCCAGACAGAACTCATTAATTTCAATTCATTAATATGTATGTATTATTTTTAATTAGCAGTTTAAAATATTCTAACCCCAATCAAATTGGTCCAGAAGAATTCTATAGAAACCCTCCACATATTCAACAGAAACGCTATTCGCAGATTTCAGGGTGCCCCGAGTACAGGATATCTTCAAGAAAAATGCAATTATCCAAATTTCCAAAGATAATATCATCAAAAACTTTAAAACCCACATATCAAAAAGATATCAATACAACATCAAAATACCAAACTAATGCAAAACAATTATATCTATTTAGGAATAAAGTTTTGGGGATCTGGTGAGGAGGCACGAAATGAAAGAGGTCGTGATGGTCACAGTGTTTTATTGAGTCAGGTTGCCGTGATGAGAGATGACTTGAGGACCGATGATGAAGACTCCGGATGCAGGCGGTGAAGTGCTGGCCAAGCGCGGGTCAGTGAGTCGACGTCGCTGCTGGTGACCGGACTCGTTGACTGTCAGGAACTGGTGAAGAGCGTGGGTCTTCCGGGTGCTGAAGTGCTGAACAGGGAAGCCGAAGGTGCGGTTGACCTGGTCTGTGGTTGTGCGGGAGATGGCATAGACCGACGAGGATGCCGCATGGTCTAGGTGCGTGGACGTAGCGCTGGTCAGATGTGCTGGAACCAGGGCGCTGTGATCCGGTATAGCGCTGGCCAGGAACTATGGGGCCAGGGCGCTGTTATCCCGTTGGATGTTGTTGGATGAACCTTGCAGAGCCGGGTGTAAGTATCGGAGGACCAAGGTGCGGCGGGGAGGGGCGCAAGTCACTCGCGATATTGCAGATTGTTGGCTGACTAATGACTGACTGACTGACTGCTCGCTGCGTCGGGCCTATTTATATAGCCCAGCCGATGACAACAGTAGCTGCGCGAGATCGCGGGTAAAATGGAGACAATTCGCTCAGTCTGGGTGCTACTGGAATTTTCGTTGGCGCTGAAATTATGCCTAGGCAACAGGCTAGAACCTTCTAGCGAATGCGCGTAATGTGCTAGACCAAATCGCAACGTATTGTCGTAGGTAGTTTCAGACGTCGGTAGCCCGTAGACACGTAGCTCGTATTGTTTACAAAGGTAAAGAGCGAGACAATCTGGATGAATCTACGATCGCTACAAAGTATTTCAACAACCTTCTGATTGAAATAAAGAAATTAAAAGAAATCAACAAACTGAAGTTGAAGCTCTTTGAGCTAGTCCTAGTTACTCAGTGATTGTATCTACAATCGTTATCAAGTTCCACTGTTCAGTAGAACCTAACGTGTATTATTGGAAAATACCCATTTTCCAGGAGCGTCTTAGACTGGAGATAAGGGCCCAGTCTAAGAGAAAAATATCTCTGGAGAGATACTGTTCGAGTACCCACTGTGGTATGTTACAGTAACAAAATCGTATACTCATATATGTACACCTACACATATAGATGATCCAGAAGTTTCAATTGTTTTAATTATATATACTTACATATTGCATAATGTTATTCAATTTTACTTTTAATAAGTGTAACTCGCTCACCAAGCACAAGTTTCTTTTACCTTTTTTTGGTGAGATTGCAATTATAAATCAATTTTGTACCCATATGTAATTTACATAAGACCTTGTTCTGGACGTGAATCTGCACAAGACTGTAAATTTAGGGCGCCGGGTCCAAACCGTGTCTTCAGCCGATAGTGATGCTCCTTTACGTTCGATAGTGATGATAGTAGTTGAAGAATGTTATTGCAGTCTGCGTTCCGCACCCGGTGCTCGGTGAATGTTGGGCACTGGGTGTGCTGTTGTCTCTGCACGCTTCTGGCGTTTGGCGGTTGCCTAACAGGGCTGGCTGATCTTGAAGAGGTAAACACCAGAAGATTTGGAGCGGAGACTAGGTGAGGTGAGGCAGGTGATGGTCAGGAGTCACTTTGTAGAAGTTAGTAAAACATTTGTTTGTTTGTAAAGATGAACTGATTTAAGTACCCACTCATATCTATATTAAATAAAAAAATCAAGGCCATTTTCGCGAACATATTTTCTCTTTTAATATATACATTATCTTAAAAATAAGGTATCAAGAGGGTGGTGAAATACTCCCTTAGTCAATAAGTATATTCAGCTCAGTATGGAGTAGCGATGAGTCGTTCATAAACTAGTTTTTTTTGATGAGCCCTGTTTGTACGACTCCTAGTAAACCGTACGTAAATTGAACGCTTACTCTTTTATATCAGGAAGTATTTTAGAAAAATAGCGCCATTAAAATTATCGAAGTATTAATTATTATTACATACTCGGAGACGTGAACAGCGTCGGACAGCCCGATCATCTGGACTTGGACCTACGCCTACTAACTAACTATCATCCTATCATTCATACGCTTTCGTTGGGAGCTGTATCAAGCAAGCGCAGTATTCGCATCGTTATTGCGCTCTGAGCTCCCGTCTCCCGTTCAATTGAGTTAACTCTTTGAACCGTACGAAAATATTACAGTATTGACGGTTTACACGTAATTCCCATGAGCACTTAGGCCATAGGCCCATTGTGCTTTCTCCCATTTTACCTCAATCCTTTAACAACAACCCAGTCCCTTTAATAAAGTTCACCAGGGTTGTCATTGGGTATGTGGCTATGTCTTCTGGTTCTACTGTATGTCTCCCCAGGTATCTGAGCCTAGTTCCCACTAGGGCAGGACATTGGCACCATAGGTGAATTGCAGTCTTTTCATCCTCTTCACATTTCCTGCATCTATTGGTGTTTTCCACTCTCAATATCTGCATGTGTCTCCTGAGATGGCAGTGTCTCGTTAGCAGTCCTACCAGTTCCCTCAGTGAGTTTCTGTCCATATCGAGTAGTTTCTTGGTTCATCTAGGGTCTGGTCCTTTTATGAGTACTTTGGATTGTCTCATTCCAAGTGCCCTATCATTCTTTGCAGTGCCCGGATTTGACCCACCTATCAATATGTAATTTAGTGTGGCAAGCTGCTACTCCTACGGCCGGCTCGGATCCTACAAGTGGTGCTTTTGCCCCTTTCCTTGCTAGTTCGTCAGCCCGCTCGTTGCCCTCAATACCTTTATGTCCTTGTATCCAGATTAGGGTTATTTTATTGATGGTAGTGAGTTCTGTAAGAACAGTCCTGCATTCCATCACCAGTCTGGAGTTGCATCGGTTACTTCCCAGTGCCATTAGGGCTGCCTGGCTATCGACACATATGCTTATGTTTTTATTTCTGCACCCAATACGTATATTCTCCTGTGCGCAAGCCAAACTGGCTTTCATCTCAGCTAGAAACACGGTACAGTGTGTTCCTAGAGGTAGGTATACTGAGTTCCTTTTTGGATCCCTGCAGACAGACTCCGGCCCCTGTTCCCTCCTCCATCTTGTACCCGTCTGTGAACCAGATTAGTTCCTGTTTGGAGGTAGGACCTGGAACCGTGTCCCATTCCTCCCTTGTGGGGTAGGTCACCCCAAACTGCCGTCTGAAGAGGTATTCGGCTTGTTTGCCGTCCTGCTTCATTCCAGCTGTCGGGCTAATTGCCCTCAGTCTTGTTCCAATCTCTGTATGACTGTTTTTGGGCAGCTCACCTCTCCATTGACCTGGTACAGTAACTCGCGCTCTTAATAAAATGAATCGTGACCCATCGCTGGGAGTTATGCGACCAATAGTCTTCCTCCTAGAGCTGTTGGAACAGTTGGCAGATTGAACTATCAAATAAAAAACAGCTTGAAATGAATGTTTTTAATACAATTATAATACAATAGTCTTAATACCTCTCTGAAATCTTTTTAAATGTATTAATTAAACAATAACATTAGACACAACAATCAAATTTTCTTATAATATTAAGGCAGTACATGTGTGGAAGTTATTTCCTGTCAAGAACGGTTGATGTTGACGTGACAACTATTCTCTTGGACCGCAGTGCTTTTTTCAAGTTACATTTTTTTCTTGCCAGCCATTTTGGTGTTGTCATTATTTTAAACAAGGATTCGAAAATATCATGATATTATTTATATATATATCAGATATAACATAAAGAGGTTAAAAATACAGATATGATTTGAGATTTTCACGGCTAACAGTATTATAGTGTTATGCCGGGTTGCGCTACCTTATTCTTTAGCCAACGTTTCGGACAGCATTACAGTGTCTATCATCAGGGCAGATGAACAACACATACTAAAAACACAGAGGACGGAAAAACGTTCAACATCCGACCTGTTGAACTCGAGAACGAGTTGTGGGAACGGCCCGTTCTCATGTGACTAATGTCAATCATATGCAAATGTTGGATGCGTATTTGATATGTTTCCCGACTATGCACCGATGACGCTGGTTTTTCGGAGCATCTCCCATTGAAATACCGGTAAAAAAAGGCAAATTCCCACCTTACGCTTGTGTTATAAAGATTGCAATCTATCGAATGTACAGCCCGTTTCTGAACAGAGTCGAGGTTTTTTTTCGGGCCTCCAGAAAAAATACTCGCGCACTTTCAATTTGTCCAGGGTAAGCAAATGTGTGCTATTAATATCGGCAATAAATATATTATAATATCTTTCGAACCCTGTGTTTGAAACTAATGAAACAATCGCACATCATTTTCTTTGTGGACGGACTGTGATAATTTTATATTGTTTACGGGTCCACGAAGGAAACCATGATGTAACGTGTTCCCTGCGTGACCAGCAGACCCTCGTGGTAGTGCGTGAGACGTCCGGGATGCATGAGCAACCAGCCGGGCCGAGTCTTGGTTACCGAGCAGTTGTAACGGATGAAATGGCATCCACCTCCCTGGTAATCCACACCTGAAACATTCATTAATTAATTAATAATTTGATCTCATTAACACCTAGATTTGCTATTATCTCACAGCATTTGCCTCGATTTTATGGTTTTTTTGTACTATTTTTTGTTTTTATTCTCTTGGCAAGGAATCAAGTATCTTATGATTCGTCTAGCTTGTTGTTTCGTCACTTGCAAATATGTTTATTTTATTTTTGAAAAAGTTTACTGCAAAAGTCAAATGTTATAATATTACTGTATTTATTCACAGGAAAACCTCTATGACTTATTTCTACTGTAACAAATCTTATCTTCTTGACATTATAATAATATTACAGAGAAAAAAAAACATTTCTCTGAATGTATGTTGCTATCCTACGGAATCTACAAATGATAGAAATACAAAAAAAATACAGATATATACACATGTTATATTGTAAGACGTTACAATTTACAAAAATATCATTTTGCAAAAAACAAGTAAGTTATTGCGAAAATAGTGTCAGCTGGTGTACGGCTCTCTAATAATAAAAACGCATAATTTACAATTGGGATACATAGTGTTTTCTTTTTTTTTACTTATTTGAATAAGTTTCATTTGCTTTAAGTTTAGATGTAACAGAGAAAAAACATAAAAATCAAGGAATGTTACTTTAGATTTGAATTTTTTTTCCATGAATATAGAGCAATAGAGCAGTGACAAAAAGCAATGACAAAACAGAACAATGATAAAATAGAACAATGATAAAAAAGAAAAATCAAACCAAATGTAACCTAAACTAACTTCTAACTACTAAAAGATGATATTATAGACCCAGGGTAGTATTTGATTTACTTGGTCGTGCCATGCACTCATTTCTTCGTTTTTTTTACAAATACAAACCATCTAAAAGTCCCATTCTTAATATTGTTCATTATTACATTCTTTCAGGATCTCTGCATTTTTAACATGATTTTACCACACATACGCCTTGGGAATCTCATTTCCTCAGCATTCAGTCTGCTTTAATCCCGCCTCTGCCAGTTGCATGCCTCACTGACTTACATCAGGACACATTCCCATGTTCAACAGCCGGTTTCTGCGTTTCCTCCCTCCTTCAACATGGGTCTCTTTAAGACCCGTGTTCACTCCTTCCTTTCCCCAAAAAGACCCTCCACACAGCGTCCTCAAAGATTACACAGGGGCGAAATTATTTCCACCAAGACCTACTGTGTTTTTTTATTTACATTAACATTAATAATTTCCCTCATGGCCATCTTTGGGGATGCTGTGAGAAGGGAACTTTGATATGTTTTTTTTTATTTATTTTTTATATTTACTCCACACAGGAGGCCCTGAAGAAAATAATTTCCCTCAGGGCCTATGTCATCAAGTTCTGGGAATGAAAAAGGTATGAGGGATGGGTAGGAATCTGGTGGTCAACGTTTGAGCCCGGGCACCCCTGCTAACTCACCAAACGTAGCTAACTACTTGTGTAGAGCTAATATGAACATTAACACAAAAAGGTCACGCAATAAGAGCAGATATGAACAAAACATACGATTGTGTGTATTGCTGCATATTTACTTCCAGAAGTGATGTCTTTACCTCGAATTTAAAGATTTTAGATATTTGGAACATGTTGTATGCAAGAAATGCATCTGATTTCTACAATACCGTTGCTTTTTTGCTTGAAAACGTGTTTCATTTGTAACCGGGCATAATTTATTTATTTATTTTAATATCAACGGTATAAAATATACCATATACAGTAAATTATAAACAGTGACATCAGAAAATATTCAATTAACAGAAACCATAGATGGATATAAAAAGTTAGAGATACAAGTACACACGAAACTTATAGGTAAACTAGGTTAGATTAGTATTGATTGAAATATAAGATAGTATAGATACATGATATAATATATTACAATAGCTAAAATGTATGCATTTATATTCAGGTTTTGGTTGAAAGTAGTTAAGTGCCAATCAAGCTGTTGGTTCACCTTATTGACTATTTTTATTGACCCAAGTTTCCTCAGTTGCCCCAGGCAGTTCATTTTATATACATATTTATTTGACTTTTGACGTAAGTATGAGGAGACTTACATTTTATTGGCCATAATTTAAAAGATATGATATTAAAGATTTTTTGTACCTAGCTTCTGCGCAGTTAAACAGATCCGCTACATCTGCGTACCTATTACTAATTTCATGTAATCTAGGTACAAGCGAGTGTTTGAAATGTTTTCTTAGAATTTCTCAGTCTTAGAATTGTTACAATTAAAGAGGGTTTTAGAGCGAGTAGCTCTTATAGGTACATAAAATTCAATGAGGTTAATTAAATCAAGGCTGTCTACACTACCATTTACAATTTTGAACATAAATATTAAGTCGGATATAATTCTTCGATCTGAGAGTTTTAATCAATTGAATTTTTTCATTAAGTAATTATGGTTTATACTTTAAATGGGAATACCGAGTTTAAAGTTAATGTGTCTTAGGAATTTGTTTGAATTTTTTCTATTGAATCTGAATGTATTTTATAATGTGGGGACCAGATCGAGGAGTTATATTCGACTTGACTTCGAACTAAAGATATATATAAAATTTATATATAAATATCTAAACATATAATATCTAAATATCTTACATGTATATATATATTTATAAACACATGAACCAGGTTCCACCGTGAGAACAGCAGTGAATTTTTAGTCGTCCGTTTGTAGAAAATGAATAGTTGAAGTTGGAACATGAGGAAGGTTTTTCCTGAGTAAATCAATGCGTGGCACTCGTAACATGAAAAAGGTTATTTTCTACTGTTCATTTTATTTATAAAACACATAATAAAACATTATAAAATCGAATTACATATGAAACATTAAATCACCATACTAGGCGACTGCCTGTTTCACGGTGAGTCAGCATTTGACCCTTCAAACGGATTTTTTTAGAATATGAATAAATGAAAATGGAACACGAAAATGGTTTTTCTACACTGTGAGTCAGCATATGTCAAATTTCCGTTACGAGAAAAGTCGCACTCGGAACATGAAAAAAGTTAATCCATTTTGTGAGTTATGTTGAGTGAGAATATGTTTTATCAAACTACTATTTCGAGAAAATGAATAGCTAGACTCGGAATATGAAAAAAGTTTTCTTCCAGTATGAGTCAGCATATGGTGAGTCAGATATCTCTTTCGAGAAAATGAAAAGTTGCATATGAAACATGAAAAAGGTTTTTCTTCACTGTTGTTCAGAATATGTTTCCTAAGATTGCTCTTTCGAGAGCATGAATAGTCACACTCAGTACATGAAAAAGGTTTTTCTCCACTGTGGGTGAGCATATGGCTCCTTTGATGGCTTTTTCGAGAACATGAAAAGTTGCACATGGAACATGAAAAAGGTTTTTCTTAACTATGGGTCAGCAAAAGTCTCTTCAATTTTTTGTTTGAAGAACATAAAAAGTTGCAATCAAACCAAAAAAATGTTTTACTCCGCTGTGAGTTAGCATATGACTCCTTAGAAGGCTCTTTTGAGAACATGATAAGTTGCATATAGAACATGAAAAAGGTTTATATCCACTGTGGGTCAGCATATGGCTCCTTAGATTGCTCTTTCGTAAACATGAATAGTTAAACTCAGAACACAAGAAAGGTTTTTCTCCACTGTTGGTCAGCATATGGCTCTTTTGGTGGCTCTTTCGAGAACACGATAAGTTGCATATGAAACATGAAAAAGGTTTTTCTCAACTGTGGGTCAGCATATGGCTCCTTAGATTGCTCTTTTCAGAACATGAATAGTTGCACTCGGAACATGAAAAAGGTTTATCTCCACTGTGGGTCAGCATATGTCTCTTCAAATGGCTTGGTTGAAAACTTGAACAAATGCACTCGGAACATGAAAAAGGTTTTTCTCCACTGTGATTTAGCATGTGGTGTGTCAGATATCTCTTTTGTGAACATGAATAGTTGCACTCGGAACATGAAAAAGGTTTTTCTCCACTGTGATTTAGCATGTGGTGTGTCAGATATCTCTTTTGTGAACATGAATAGTTGCACTCGGGACATGAGAAAGTTTTTTCTCCACTGTGGGTCAGCATATGGTTCCTTAAATTACTCTTTTGAGAACATGAAAGGTTGCATATGAAACATGAAAAAGGTTTTTCTCCACTGTGGGTCAGCATATGGCTCCTTAGATTGCTCTTTAGTAAACATGAATAGTTGCACTCGGAACATGAAAAAGGTTTTTCTCCACTGTGGGTCAGCATATGGCTCCTTAGATTGCTCTTTAGTAATCATGAATAGTTGCACTCGGGACATGAAAAAGATTTTTCTCCACTGTGGGTCAGCATATGGTTCCTTAGATTACTCTTTTGAGAACATGAAAGGTTGCATATGGAACATGAAAAAGGTTTTTCTCCACTGTGGGTCAGAATATGGCTCCTTAGATTGCTCTTTAGTAAACATGAATAGTTGCACTCAGAACATGAAAATGGTTTTTCTCCACTGTGGGTCGGCATATGTCTCTTCAAATGGCTTGGTTGAGAACATGAATAGTTGCACTCGGGACATGAAAAAGTTTTTTCTCCACTGTGCGTCAGCATATGGTTCCTTAGATTACTCTTTTGAGAACATGAATAGTTGCACTCAGAACACGAAAAAGGTTTTTCTTCACTGTGAGTTAGCATATGGCGCGTCAGATATCTCTTTTGTGAACATGAATAGTTGCACTCGGGACATGAGAAAGTTTTTTCTCCACTGTGGGTCAGCATATGGGTCCTTAGATTACTCTTTTGAGAACATGAAAGGTTGCATATAAAACATGAAAAAGGTTTTTCTCCACTGTGGGTCGGCATATGTCTCTTCAAATGGCTTGGTTGAGAACATGAATAGTTGCACTCGGGACATGAAAAAGTTTTTTCTCCACTGTGGGTCAGCATATGGTTCCTTAGATTACTCTTTTGAGAACATGAATAGTTGCACTCAGAACACGAAAAAGGTTTTTCTCCACTGTGAGTTAGCATATGGCGCGTCAGATATCTCTTTTGTGAACATGAATAGTTGCACTCGGGACATGAAAAAGTTTTTTCTCCACTGTGGGTCAGCATATGGTTCCTTAGATTACTCTTTTGAGAACATGAATAGTTGCACTCAGAACACGAAAAAGGTTTTTCTCCACTGTGAGTTAGCATATGGCGCGTCAGATATCTCTTTTGTGAACATGAATAGTTGCACTCGGGACATGAGAAAGTTTTTTCTCCACTGTGGGTCAGCATATGGGTCCTTAGATTAATCTTTTGAGAACATGAAAGGTTGCATATGAAACATGAAAAAGGTTTTTCTCCACTGTGGGTCAGCATATGGCTCCTTAGATTGCTCTTTAGTAAACATGAATAGTTGCACTCGGGACATGAAAAAGTTTTTTCTCCACTGTGGGTCAGCATATGGTTCCTTAGATTACTCTTTTGAGAACATGAAAGGTTGCATATGGAACATGAAAAAGGTTTTTCTCCACTGTGGGTCAGTATATGGCTCCTTAGATTGCTCTTTCGTAAACATGAATAGTTGCACTCAGAACATGAAAAAGGTTTTTCTCCACTGTGGGTCATCATATGTCTCTTCAAATGGCTTGGTTGAGAACATGAATAGTTGCACTCGGGACATGAAAAAGTTTTTTCTCCACTGTGGGTCAGCATATGGTTCCTTAGATTACTCTTTTGAGAGAATGAATAGTTGCACTCGGAACATGAAAAATGTTTTTCTCCACTGTGAGTTAGCATGTGGCGCGTCAGATATCTCTTTTGTGAACATGAATAGTTGCACTCGGAACATAAAAATGGTTTATCCTTACTGTGAGTCAATATATGGTCCTTCAAATGGCCTTTACGAGAACTTGAATAGTTGCACTCGGAACAAAAAAAAGGTTTTTCTCCACTGTGAGTCGGCGTGGGGCTCGTCAGATGGCTCTTTTGAGAACAGAAAAATAATGGTTTTTCCACAGGATGCGTCTTTAGATCTATCGACAAATTAGGAAAAAAATACGTATATAGGAAGCTAAACAAGTCTTATAACCTACGTACAGCGTAAATAGGCTTAGTAAATTCGTTAAAAATATGTAAATAAAAATGGTGACCGGATAAATCAACACACTGACGATTTAACACACATTTTAAAAGTGAAATAAGTTAAGTAGGTTAGTTTAGGTTGCGTTTTTTTTTCATCGTTTCTAATGACTTTATATCACTTTAAAAATGTGTGATAAATCGTCAGTGTGTTGATTTATCATGGAACCGAAAATGCTTGTACTAAGCGAAACCGGTAATGTTAAGAAAATCAAATAAATATCTCGTTTTTCAAAACAAGCAGCTGGAATTATTAAAACTTAGATAAAAACGTGGTTTGATCTGCAGTCTGGGAAATGCTTTCAAAGCGTTCTAAGTAGTTTTTTTTACATCGCGAAGGCCACGGAAATTTATCCCCCTTCATCTTCTCGGGGTACAAGATCCGCCTTGATGGTTAACGCCTTTTTTACAGGTTGCACATTTATGCAACCTGTAAAATATACGTACATTGCTAAACCTTACCAGAGAGAACAGAGTGATACCAGATAACATAAGCACTACTTATCCGGTACTTATCCGTAAACGGTATTTCACCGTCTTCTTCCTGGGGCCCTGGTTCCGTCTTGATGGAAACATTTTCTGGATTTAGTAGATCCATGGCGCTGCTGTGGTAGCGATAGCTTTAAGCTCAAACAAATATATCTGAAAAGAAACAGTGATGATGGAAATCTTTAAATAAATAGGGGAAACAGTTTTTTTGTTACTGATATCTCAAACATATTTCTTGACAGTGTTCAATATTAGAATTTGTTACCGTTGGATTAAGTGGCAACAAAAGTAAGGATGGGAATTTTATCTAGAAATAAAAATAAAAATTTAAGAATACTAAAATGTATTACCACAAAAAAGACATAATAAAAAATAAATTAACTAGCATCCTACTAATAAATCTGTCTGGCAAAGGGCTTGCATAGGTAAAATGAAGGTGTGATACCAGTTCGTTCTTCATGCGAAGTAGTAGATTCCGGCTCTTGACAGCAACTGTCTCAGTTTATAATTTATCCAAGAAATAATGTCGTAGTCCAATGCAAAACAGCCTCACGCTGTTGGTCTCAAAAAGGGTCACTCTCAACCAATCAGGATCGGCAGATGCCATCCGATTCCACCAATCAAATGGTCAATGCTCCATATGCAAAGCTGATGCTCACAAAAATTGGCGAATGTGTTCGTAGAACCTCAGCCAAGAGGAATGCCCGCTGATCTGGGCTGGTGATCAAAGAATGGCCACCATAAATCAACTATCTATAGATTGATAACTCCGACCTCTTTCCAATCAAAAGGTACTTAACCACCATTTTGACTTTTTTTGAGATTTAAATGCCAACAAGTTCTCCTGGATCATAGCCATGTTTGAAATATTATTTCAGTGCCAAAACATGGTTTAATCCTTAGCTTGTTAAAAATCGTCTTCAATTTCAAAACGTACTTAAATCCAAAATCGTTTGTTTTCAAAACGTACTCAAATCCAACAACCAATAAGGGCCATGGAATTGGCAGCCATATTGTTTTTTTAACCAATCAATGAGCTGCTTTCTGTGCAATGGACACCATAACAAGAAACACTTTTTGTGAGTGGTTTTGAACTTGATTTGGTCGTGATTTTTTTGAGTTATTAATGGTAATTTTGAAAATTAAGCAAAAATGAGTGAATCAATTTGTTCTCCAGTTGTACCAGCACGCAATGGAAAAGGCAGAAAGCGTTTAAGGCGACCGGAAGAGTGGACAATCAATAAACAAAAATTTATAAGGTGAGTTCCATCATGCTACTGAGACATCAGTGGTGTATTCAAAATTTTATGGTTTTTGTCAAAAAAAAATTCTGTTTATATAATAATTACCTATCTTTTCTATATTTTATACTTCAGTGGAGTATTTTTTGTACTACCGAAGTAGGAATATTTCCTGTATGAATATTTTCCGTGCTATATATATTTTCCTTCATTTGTGTCACTTGAAAGTACTAGTTTTTTTGGCGGTGTTTTTATTAAAAGCTTAAAAATCAGTAAATATGTTTATAATGATCCATTTATACCATAGTGTAATCATAATTTAAATACATTAGTGGATGTTTGATCACTACACAAAGGCTCAAGTTTGAGTAAATTACGAAAGAATGACGTAATTATTAACTGCTGGACAGAAAATACTCGTCCTAAAGGAGCTAATGAAATATCTTCAGCAGTATTTAATTGTTTACGTCAAACTGACTTTACAAATATTAATACTGTTCGATTAATGGCTGATGGGTGTAACGGCCAGAACAAAAACACAATAATGGTTGCCATGTGTTCTAAATGGTTGAAGGATCATGCACCTCCAAATGTTAAACGCCTGGAATTAATTTTTCCTGTTGTCGGACATTCATTCTTGCCTGCGGATCGGATTTTTGGGGTGATTGAAAAAAAAATCGTAAAATGGAAGTAATTACCACTCCAAAAGATTATGGAAATATCTTTTCTGAATCAGGTAATGTGCAACGGTTGGGGGATGACTTTGAAGTGTTCGATTGGAAAAGTGCTTCAAAAGATGTTTTTAAACCACCATCTCAGTGGCATTTTAAATTCAAGGAAACTAAACGTTTTATTTTAATCAAACACCGTTCTTCAATCAAAATACAGGGAGAACCATTCTACAGAAACGATATGGGAGTACCTCAAAGTGTCTTAAAAAGAGGAAAACACCTTTCGGATATGATCCCAATGCCATGCCAGAATGGAGTTTTAATTAACCCATTAAAAATAAGAGATGTCGATAGATTACTTAGCAAACATTTTGGTTTGAACTGGAAGAATCTAGAACTGTTAAAATTTTATGAGAACATAATAAATAATAATGAATTAGGAATCATTATGAATGATGATGAAGATGAACTGTGTCAATCTCAATTAGAAGTATCAGAATTTAATGTATGAATCAATTTACAGTCATTTTGCATGGAAGGATTTCTGCATTGCATTGTTATTTTTTAAATATAGTGCTTTCCATTTTTTAGAATCTAAAATTTGTTTTTGTTTTTTTGTTTCATGTATAGACGTTAATCTAACCTTTACAATATTATCATTTATTAAACCTATTTGCAAAAGTTTTTTACCCACGTATTTAATGTATTCGCATGCAAGGATTTCTGCATTGCGTTTTTATTTTTTTTAATGTAGTGATCTCCATTATATAGAATCTAAAAATTGGGCTATCATCTTTTCTATTTTCCTGTGTCTTGTTCCCATTCATATTTTCGTTTAGATTATTATTATTATCTTCTTCTTCAATGATAGACAAATTGGTCTATTTTTACTATCCGCAGGTAATACTGTATTTTAAAATAAATAATGCTTGGCTTTAAAGAGACTTTAATTTTTTGGTTAATATGAATTATGTTTCAGCTATGCATATACAAATTATGTAATTTCTTCACTACACCCCTGGCAGAGAAGTTTTATCAAACACAGTTTATGAGTTTCAAAATGTGACTAAATCCATGGTTCATTATCAAAATGTATCTAAGTCCATTTTTAAATATTAAATAACTAATTAATTATCTATCAGATTTTTATTTCAAAAACGCATTTAAAATGCGTTATTTTACCTTCATTTTTACAAAACATTTAATTTTACTTTATTATACTTAAATGCTATGAAACAGTTTTCTTGCTTTTGCCAAAAATTTGGTTCGTGGAGATAAGTACGTTTTGATATTAGACTACTCACTTATCATTGAAGGATACACAATGTTAATTTATTACTCTAATACTGCTTAAGTCATAGTAGAAATTCAATGAATCTACAGAAGCACTAATTTTAAAATATGTATACGTCAAATTGACAGTTTAAACGCACCTCGAATAGTTCAGCAAATGGATTCCCTAATTTGACATAAGAAACTAGGTCACGTTAGATACAGGTTCGTTTGAGCCTGCCATAGCTCAAATTAAAGAACAGTGGTCGTTCAGTAAGATTTGGAATAACGGCTGCTACCAAAATGAATAAAATATTATTACTTACCAGTAACTATCACAAGTTAAATATGTATTATGTAGAATTACAGATTAGAAACATGACGCAACGACTAGTAGGGAGGAAATGTCAAAAAGTTGATTAGTTTTACATAGACAATGATGAAGTCATAGACAATAATTAATATATTGCTGTGTATCTTTGTTTGCGTATTTGTAATTGCGTATTGTTGTTTCATGAATATTTTAATAAAATGGTTACAATAATACATAATAAATGGCCCAAGAACAAATAAAGAAATAAGCATTTAAAAGAATTTTTTCACCAATGAGGAAAACTAGATCATGAGTTTTTTGTAGTCTTTGGAGCAATCAACTACCTGTGTCCATAGTAATACGGTAAATAGGTAAAGGGCCGCATTAGGTATTAAAGTTTAAAAAAAAAATTGGCTAGAAGTACATCCATAATAACATACAAAATCAAAAGTATTATAAACTGGTTTTGATAACATACTTCATACATATTATTGCAACAGCCGAGAGTTAATCATTAGTAACTCTAAAAAAACTGTAGCATATCTACATTTTATTTTATAACCAAGTTACATATCGACGGTCCCGAAGAACAATGTCGGATCTGCTAAATCGTAGTTTTGCAGGAGAGCTGTTTAAAGTTTCGTTTCTGCATTTTTACTGTTTTTTGAGAGAAATAAATGTAAAGTTGATGTGATATTTTGCACTAACCCTTATTTATTTAATTGGAAAAATACAGTATACCAGCTTTTTGCAACATTGTTGTAGTTTTCAAGAAGAATCACTTCCGACTTTTTTTTACGGACAAGGAGTTGTCGTATAGAAACATCCGACATTGTTCTACGGACATAGCATGAAACATGTGTGTCGTATATGTATATCCTACTTCATTCTTTGGAACTCAAACATAAGTTTTTGACGTATTCACAACCTAATTTATTGTATATATTTTTTTTGTTTCTAGTATTACCAAAAAAAAGTAAATCTATTTTTTTTAGTAATAATTACGTAAAGGAACCCCTTTATAATAAAAGTTATATGTAAGAATTTGACACTAAATAAATAAAAACAGGGAAAATAACATATTAAAAATTTTATTCGTTTTTAATCCAACAGAACTGGGAGGATACACATTATTTAAAGGAGAAGAAATAAGAAAATATAACAAAAGTTAAAACATAACAGGGTGGTACCTAATCATAACATAAAATTAAAACATCCATAGTTTTATTTGTTTTAATCTAGCAGAACTGGGAGGATTGTTCAATCCCAGTCTGTTATATGAGTCAGTTACATAAGTACGACTATCACATTATTTAAAGGAGAAGAAATAAGAAAATATAACAAAAATTAAAACATAATAGGGTAGTACCTAATCATAACATAAAACTAAAACATTAATAGTCCAATTTTCGAAATAGAATATTTTTATTAGACCTAAATTAATAATTAGGTATTATTATTCAGAGTCACCATCATTGACACAAATGTTTCCGTATGTTATGGTCTTATAAAATTCATGATATTGTTCATTCCTAAATTGCAAAGACTTATAAGGTCATTGTATTTATCTTTTTGAATTGTATAATCTAATTAACTTAGATTTTAATCTAATTTGCATAACTTTATAACTTATAATTAACTTATTTTATAAATCCAATCTGTAAACATCACCCGCCAAACACAGGGACATCCCTAGCATGGCGGATGAATTATCACAAATATGTATAAATGTTCAACAAGTTCTTATAAAAAATAAATAAATAAATCGGCAAAGGGGTATCATACGCTTTATGAAGTTCGATGTCAATAGCATGAAAATGTCTTGTGGCATTACGAACGATGATAGTCTGAAACTCTTTTCTGAGCTCATATTTATACTCCAGCTGATTGGAATGATCTCCAGAGGTACGAACTTGCTTGACGCAGCTCCTTGTCATTTTTTTTTATTTTGGGTATCTTTAGTCCAATTTTTATTCTTTAACAGTATTTTAAAGTCGTAAAAGTTATCTTGCGACATATCTCGAACTTTGTAGGGATTTTCATCAATTTTTGCCCATCTCACGAGAATCTTCCATACATTTGGACTATAAATCGTCCTAGGAGCATTTGTTCTTTCGATTAGGTACTGCGTGCACACTATCTCCCTCATTTTGAGTGTGGCCCTTTTCTAAGAAGCTGTGTAATGGTGATTCCGAATTCTTTAGCTGCATATAAATACAGGCTAAAAACCACTCTATTTCGATTCTGTCCAGGGCAGTTATCAGACCAGAATCTGAATTCTTTAGCCCCCCTTTCAACTTTTTTAAAATGAAATCAAGCAAACAACTACTTCCTTCATTGGCTCCTCGTTTTGCGATTCCTTCGTGCCACATATAGCTGATCCCGTGTCTCGCTGCCATATCGTAAACAGTGAAATTGTAGGTGGACAATTTTCGTTTATAATAAAAAATACTCGCCTTAGCATGAGGACAAGTTTACACATTTTGAAAATCAAAAGTCGCACATATGATTGACCAATCAGAAGCGATAGTTTTGGCTTTGTCTTTATTTTTTTGGTCCCGGGCAAACTCCTTCTCGCGATGCAAAATGATGGCTTTTGTCGGCTGAGACATATTTTTAAATGCATAGCATTGGTCGCATTGATCCTTTTTTTATAAATTAAATTTTTGATTGACAATGTCTCTGTATTGTCGTTCGGATGTCGCCTTTTTGGTATATATGTCTGGGTTAAACCATTCAATATACAATTTGAACATCCGAGCAATGCTGAGACTTCCATCTAAATATGACTTTGTCGAATCTTTTCTCAACCATCAGGAAGAGGTGATTCAGGAATCTCTAAAAGGTTTAAGAAAATTAAATAAACTCTGTTTCTCATAAGTGTCTGAAAATCTGATTCTACGTACATTTATAATTTTTATGACGAATAATAAGTAATTAAAGTAAAAATTATTGACCTTCTTCTTCCTGCAACAATGGTGACTGAGACGAATCAAAGGAATTCAAATCTGGATTCATCGTTTTTGTAATATCCGTATTATTTATTTGATTCGGAGTATCTTCACGACGTGAACAGGGATCTAGAAACATGGAATATGTTAATCTCAAATACTTATTAAATTACATTTTTTTATTGTAACACAAATATGAAAATATCATAACATTATTAAATAATTTATTTACACAGCAGATAAATCTTTACAAAATTGATGCAACATAATACAATAATAGATTTTCAAGCACGATTGCATTTCCTTTAGTTAAATCAACAACACCACAGAAAAAAAATTTACAGGTGAGCTTTTTTTTGTCGAAGAAAGTAGTATTGAAAAAACTTCCCAAGAATAATGTTAGATGTGAACATCCGACACGAGAAAGAATTTAAATGTTCCAAGAACAAAGTCGGATGTTTGTTTCCTGCACACCGCTACTTGACAGATTCCAACAAAAAATGTCGGATGTGCTTTTACGGCGACACATATTTTTTTATCACTTATACATATTTAAGTACCACCTAACAATGATTTAATTAATGTAAACTAAAAACTCTCATTTTAAAGACAAATGATTTATTTTCTGTGATTGTTGTCGGTTTGACAATCCGACATTGTTTTTGGGAGGCCCGATGAAGTAATTTAACCTTTCCTCATCTGTGGTGTGTATTTACTACACGTTGCTTCTAATAACTTTAATAACTCTATAAATATAATGAATTCTGGGTTCAGATTTAAGGTATTCTTCCGTTATACATTTATGCACTGAATTAAAAAATAATATTTTAGATAGTTTTCAAATTTAATTAAAAATCAGAGATTCTTGTTAAAAATCGGAAACAAATACACCAATGCAATCAACCGTGTGATACTAATACGCGAAGAGTGTGCGAGGAAATGACACGCTATTGATGTCCCGCTTTAATTTGCTATGCGGGAACATGAGACATCCACACGTCTGCAGTTGTATTTTGATTTAGACCATCGAGTTTGTGCCAGCCGCCAGCCGCTAGCCAGTCGGCCGCAAACCGTCGTTAGATAAGGACTCCTCGCAAGTTTCTTTAGCATCTGCCGATGGTTTTTTCATGTTTTCAGCAATTAAATTACAATTATTATCACTTTTGATATAAAATATAATAAAAATAATCGATTAGCTATGAATATTCATATTTTTCCGAAATTAAATCGCTTATTTCGAGATGTGTATTGACTACACAGCACCGGAACGCGTGGATTTTTTTAGCACAGTAAGGGAAAGGTTGAAATCATAGCAGTTCTGTAGGAAAACAATAAAAACTTACCTAGTACAACTTCTTTTTCATTCTCATTATCCTGATTTGGATGAATAATGTTATTTGTAAAGTCCATTAACTGCTTTATTCGACAATTAATGTTTCTCGACACGTTAGAGGCATGTCCTGGTTCTCGTTTATCTTTGTCTGCACTTTGTTCATTCACTTCAATTGGACACATTTTACTAGGCAAACATTTAAAACGATTATTATATTTTCGAGGCATAGTTAGTTTATACTGCCTTACTAACAAAAGAGCAACAATTTACTTTTATATTGATGTGCACGCACTGATTCTTTACGCACGCCCATACCGTTCTAACTCTCCGAAGAACAAAGTCGATTCTGACAATCCGACTGTGCGCGCGCACCTCCAATGGTGGACTTGTGACAACGAACAAAGTCGGTTGTGCACTACTGACAATGTTCTCCGGACAGGATGTCACAACCGACTTTGTTTGTTTCAATAACTTCTGAAAATAATTAAGATAAAAAAAATCTAAAAACGCAGACTACAAAAGCAAGAAAAGAAATTTAAAATAAGCCAAAAAAACGATTTTTGCTTTTTTGCAGATCCGACATTGTTCTACGGGACCGTCGATTTAATTTAAGGGTACGAAAGCAAAAAGGTAAGTTATTAGTTTAGACCTGAATTCTGTTGGACTTGTTATGGATCTTAGTTCCAGAGAAAGTTTATTCCAAGCCTTCGGCCCAGATACTCCGAAAGCGCGATCACCAAACTTAGTATTTGGCTTGCGCTTAGGTTCCATCAGTCTGCCTACAGCTGATGATGTTGCTGATCTAAGAGTTGACTGCCTCAGACCAGTGTTTTCCGGGACGCATAGTTCAGAGATGTAGGGTGGGGCCATTTCATTGATGGATTTAAACACCATCCAGCACAGTTTGTACTGGATTCTTTCAGGGCACTTGAGCCAGTGAAGGTTACGAAGGTGTTCTGAAATGTGCAAATATTTTGAAACCCCAGTTATGAGCCGTGCTGCTGCATCAAACAATTGAAGTTTGTCAATTTGATATTTTAGAAGGCTGGCATAAATGCCGTTGCAGTAATCGAGACGTGAGACTACGTAAGAGTTGATAAGTAGTTTTGTTGCTTCTGTAGGAAGGTTTCTTCGGACAGACTTGGGTTGTCTTAGGTGAAAAAAACCGGTGCTTACAGTCCTATTTATTTGACTTTTAAACGAAAAGTCTGAATCTAAATTGACACCGAGAAGTTTGACTGTTGTTTTTTTGTTATATCTATATTAAATAAAAAAAATTAAAACCATTTTCGCAAACATATTTTCTCTTTTAATATATACATTATCTTAAAAATAAGGTATCAAGAGGGTGGTGAAATACTCCCTTAAGGCGATGCACTACGTCGTGTAATATTTTGAATCGAGCCGCTATCAATAACACACCTTACGTAGCTGGCAATAAGGCTTAAATTCCCGCTAAACACCATCCACCTGTCTTGATTTATGCAAGAAAAAAAAATGGCCAAAAAGTGCCTTTTATTTTATTTTGTGGATATTCAGGCACAAATATTTAAATGTTTTTCCATCATTTTATAAATAATTAATTTGCCACATTATACAATAAAACCATAACCGAAAATGGGTTCGTAAGAAGGAGATTTTAAACTTTAAAACAGTTTTCACAGGCCTGTACATTATTTTTTTCTGGGCTTTTAAAAAGACTTCTAAAAAATACTCGATTATTTCAAAGGCCAAGATGTATTCTACTCGCAGTTTGAAACATAGAAAGGCGGCGAAATTTTCAAACCAAAAACACATGATTTTAAATTACTACGTAGTGCATCGCCTTAATCAATAAATATATTCAGCTCAGTATGGAGTAGCGATGAGTCGTTCATAAACTAGCTCTTTTTTGATGAGCCCTGTTTGTACGATTCCCAGTAAACCGTACGTAAATTGAACGCTTACTCTTTTATATCAGGAAGTATTTTAGAAAAATAGCGCCATTAAAATTATCGAAGTATTAATTATTATTACATACTCGGAGACGTGAACAGCGTCTGACAGCCCGACCATCTGGACTTGGACATATCGTCGCTGTGAAATCAAACCGGCATATCTGCAAAATGCTAGTTTTTCACCAGAGCATCTGTGAGCCTGTCGTCAACTGAGTCTGAGTATGTGGCTATGAGTATGGCTGCTGGTGAGGCTTGCTGGTTGAAAAACTTATTAAATGATTTTGGTTTTCAAAATGTTTGTCCAGTAAACATTTTTTGTGATAATCAGTCAGCAATCTTGACTGCAGCTACAGAATCTATTAAACGTTTGAAGCACGTAGATATTCGTTTTCACTTTGTCAAAGATCTAGTGAAAAATAATAAAATAAATATAAAATACATAAAAACTGGCGAACAATCAGCGGATATTCTCACTAAATCTTTAAGTAAAGAGTTATTTGTACGATTTATTGGAATGTTATTACATTGAGGGAGGATGTTGTAATATGGCAATGAAATAACATTCTGGTAACACTACATGCACAGGAAGTAGGTGTCAAAAGTATAAGTCTCTGTAATGGCTGTAATGTGTGTGCTCTGCTACAATAAACGTTATTTTGGTTAACAGTCCAAGAGGGCTTTTTCTATTTTTGCGGTTTTTTTTGTATTTTCGAAGTCACTTGTGTCCGTAACAAAATATTCAAAAAAATATTTATCGTGTATATTTTTTAGATACATGTATGTTATATACAACCTGTTAAAAATAAATAATCTAAAAAAATATTTTTCTTACTTTACAGCTGTTTATAAAAAAAGTAGTTTTCAATAAATCGCCAATCGACCTCAAGATTACTTTCACCTGCTACTACATACAACATGACAAAAATATATAAAAAATATTTTGTAATAGAACATATCTCAACCTATAGGACCCAATTTTTATATTTTTATATAATAGCTAAATAACTGTGTGATATTATTTGGAAAAACTATGTAAATCAACTTACTTTGAAGTCAATTTTATGAATTTAAAAACAGCAATTTGAACAAAAAAAAATACTGTATAATTAAACAGTATTTTATTTTTTATTTTTTTATTTTTTATTGTTTAACTTATAACATTGTTACATTGTACATAAAATAAGTTAAAAATAAGTAATAGTGTAAAACATATGTTGTTGAATTTCTACTCCAATGAAGAGTGCTAGCTCTTGAGCTTGGCGTAGGAGTTATTTGACAATTATTTCATGTTTATATCAGTAATTAACATTATTACAGTACAATAAATATAAACTTAAAAGAGGATTGTGACGTTAATTTTGGTTGTAACATGAATTGAAGTTATAACATTTGATAGGTGATATTAATTTTTTTTAAAGATAAATTTGACCTTCTTTTTGAATAAAATAAAATCTGGTATTTTTTTCACTTCTTCGGGAAGACTATTAAAATATATTATGCCTTTGTAAATGTAGTTATTGTGCATTTGTTGTGTTGAAAATAGAGGAATTTGGATGTTAAAATTATGCCTTAAGGATGAGTTAAATTTAAGTTTTTTTACGACAGTTTCTTTATATATTTGTAATATTGCATCTTTTTTATAGAGGTCTTCAATTTTTGGTACTTCGAAAATTTTGAACAATGATGCTGAAGAGAAAGTTGGTTTTTTTTTCAAAATTACTTTGATAATTAGTTTTTGTACCACTTTAACAGAGCTTAAAAATTTTTCATATGCACCTCCCCACCCAATGATTCCATACTGAAGTAATGATTGGACTAGTGCGTAATAGACTTTTTTCAGGTTGTTTATCTTGAGAACATTTCTTAATCTAATGAATATATAGATACATTTTCTAATGCGTTTAACAAGTTCACATATGTGTCTGTTCCATTTCATATGTTGGTCAACAATTACACCGAGGTATTTTATTTCAGTTGTTTGGTTTAGTATGGTACATGATTCATTACAAACATCTTTGTTACATTTTTTGTTGTGTATTATTATATGAATGTTGGGGTTAGTTTTGAATTTATTTATTGTGAATGGTATATAAACTGTTTTTTTTGCGTTAATTGTAAGTAGATTTGTATCGAACCAGTTTTTTAGGATTTGGATGTCATTATTTGCATTTTCATTTACAATTTTCCAGTCATTACCCTTAATTATGATAATTGTATCATCTGCGTAAGATATAACTGTTCCACTGAGGTTTTGTTTGAAAATATCGTTTACGTACATGATAAAAAGTAAAGGACCCAAAACAGTACCTTGTGGTATCCCAAAATCACTTGTGAGTGGTAGACTAGATGCGTGATTAATTTTTACAACTTGTGTTCTTTGGTGAAGATAACTTTTTAGCCAACTTAATGCTGTGTCATTAAAACCTACGATCTTTAATTTTTGTATTAGTTTGACATGAGATATGCTGTCGAAGGCTTTTTGGAGATCAACAAAAATACCAACACATTTTAATGATTTGTCTAAAGCGTCTTGTATGGTACTAGATAATTTAGCAATGGCGTCTTTTGTGCTTTTGTTTTCCATGAATCCAAACTGATTTTCGTGAATTATATTATTAATCTTTATGAACTGAGTTATTCTTTTTTTGGCAATTTTTTCAAATATTTTTGCAATGTTTGATAGTAAAGAAATAGGGCGGTAATTGGTTGGTTCTTCCGGATTGCCGGTTTTAAATATTGGTATAATTACAGATTGTTTGTACATGGATGGAAAAACTCCGCTTTGAAAACTTGTATTGATTATATGAGTTAATGGTTTTGATACTTGTGATTTTATACATTTCAGTGTTTGTATTGTGACCCCATCAAAACCAGGGGCAGAACCTCCTTTCATACCTGTAATAATTTGTTCAATTTCTTCTGGTGTTGTTGGTTGAAATAATTCAAATTTATGCTCATTATTTACTGTAGTATTTGGGTCATTTGGGGTAAGGCCTTGTTGGATTTTTTTAGCGAGGTTTTTTTCCTACATTAGCAAAAAAATTGTTAAATACATTTGCGGCTTCTAGAGGTTTATCTTTACAGCAGATTTTTGAATCATTATGATTTACATTGTTGATTGTTTTATTTTTTAAATGTTTTTTATCGACAATTTCATTTATGATGGACCAAATCCTTTTACTGTCATTTCCAGATAATTCAAGTTTTTGTTTGTAGTAGTCATCCTTTGTGTTTTTTATTAGATATGTAAGTTTTTTTTTATAAGCTTTGAAATGTTTTTGTAATGTTATATTTTCCGGTTGTTTTGTATATTGTTTGTAGAGTGTTTCTTTGTGTCTAATTGAGATGATTAATCCGTGAGTTATCCATGGTTTGATTGGCTTTAGTTTTGAAGATATTTTGCTAGATTTAATATTTCTACAAGCATTTATGTGAAAACTCAGTTTTTTATCAAATATTTTGCAGCATTCTTCTACATCGTTACATTGATATATTTCTTGCCATTCTTTTTCGTTACTTAATATTTTAGTGAGAGAATTTATATTAATACTATAGTTGTATTTATCAGTATTATTAACGGCCGTTGTGGTTGGTAATGAGAGGTTTTGATGTTTGTAGTCATATTTAAATATACATGCAAAATGATCCGTTACAGATGTTTTAATTACCGCAGATGATATATTTTGTATATCTTTGGTGTTTGTGAATATGTGATCGATACAAGATGGTCGTTGTCCGATAATGTTTCTGGTGTATGAATTTATGCATGAAATGTAATTTAATTCTGCTAACATATTTAAATAGTTATCTTTATCGTTAGAGGAGTAGTCATTAGCGATATTTAAGTTAATATCTCCGATGAGTATTGTTTTTTTGTTTCTATGATGTTGTAATATTTTTTTTAATTCTTCTATGTATGTGGTTATAGCAGAAGAGTGTGTCCGATAAATAGCAATGATATTAAATGAATAATTCATAAAATTTATCTCCAAGTTTAATAAATTGACATTATTGACCATTATTTCATTTACACTTGTGACAGCGTAAATATTTGATACAAATATGGCGACGCCGCTATTTCTGTTAATTTTATATTTTGTTGCATAGTACGAGTAACCCGGTATATTATAATTAATTTCACTCGATGAATGCGTTTCTGATAGTATTATACAGTCAAGTCTATTTAATTGTTTAATAGTTATTAGAAATTCTTCGAAATTTTTTTCCAAAGATCTAACGTTCATGTGTATTATTATTAGGCTGGCTGTAGGTTTTATATCTATAAAATCGTTTGTATTATTTACCGTGTCAAAAATCCTTTCGTCTATTTTATATGAATTATCTATTGCGTTTATTATAAAGTCGTTCATTTTGAGGTAGTAATAAAATTAACAATAATGTTGGCGCTGGGAATACACTTCACATTTGCAATTATAATATTATATGTGTTTGCTTGTACATTATCACTGCGTGTTAACACTTTGCGGGCGGGCTTTTCGTAATATTTTTTTGAAATATTGTGCATATTATTTAGGTTTTCGTTACACTTGTAATTAATAATATGCATCATTAGTCGTAATCGATGCGATCCCTCGCAATTTTCAGCATTTTGTTTCTATAGTTGCACCTAATACTGTTGGCTGCGTGGTCCGTGGTGTTTTTTTCTCCATATTTAGAATTTTGTCTGGTGCAGTTTACACATGCTGGTACTGTTTTTTCTCTTCCCGGACATTTTGAAAGGATGTGATCGCCCATGCAGTGTGGGCAAATTGGAGGGCTGGTTCGGTGTAGGCATCTTTTAGCCGTATGCATGAACATACAGCAATGAAAACATTGAGTCAGTGGATCGCAATCTTCAATTTTTACTCGTTGAAACTGTATATTTAGTTTACCGAGTGCAAGGAGACTTTTTCGCATTTTGCCACTAGTTTCCATGATGTAGCTAGTGAACTGGCGCTGCTTTTCGTTTATGTTTGTGTTTTTTATCTCCGTTATAAGTGTGATTTTGTTGTCTTCACTTTCCTTGTAAACATCTTCAATTCCTTCGTTCTGGGTAATTATTCCGCAAACTATTTCGTCTTCAGTAAGATTGGATTTTAATCCTTTTATTATTATTTTTGGTCTTTTCTTTTGAATTTCATTTACCACCAAATCGGTATTCAGTTTTTTTATTTCGGCGGTTAAGGTATTTGCATATTCCTTTTTTGGGCATGATATTATTATTTTTTCTTCTTTTGTTTTTCTCAAACCATTTATTCCTATCTTTATGTTGCTTAAATTTATTTCTTTTTTTATTATCTTTTCAATTTCTTCTGCTTTAGCATTATTTTTGGTCGACGAAATGATGATTGAGAATCTCTCTTCTTCTCGAGGAGTGACTTTGGTTGTTGATAATACCTGTGCATAGGATGGTGTTGATGCGCTTTTCATTATTTTTTCAAAGTTTCCCACCAGTTGGTCGTTTTTTTCGATAAGTTTGTCTTGTAGTTGAATTATTTGTTGTTGCATTTTTAATATTTCAGATTTCACTTCATTGTCAAGATCAATAATAATTTTTTCGATATTAGTTTTAGTTTTCGAGTCTTTAACGGTTTGTATTTTTTGAACTTCATTTTTTAGCGTATTCAACAACTCTTCTACCGTCATGAAAGTGTTACGTTGCGGTGTAACGGGAGCGCGGAGACAGTACCATGCGGGCTGCCGTTACGAGCGTAAGATTAATACTGATTATACTATCTTAATTGATAAATAAATTAAATTAATTTAAAGATTTAATTGGTAATATTCTATATTCATTTAAACCCTAAACACATATAAATGATGGCATTTTACATATTCAATCATAACGCGAATATCGTTCGCCACAAGAGGTCGTTTCGCGACGATGTCTTCTGTGAAGTAGTATTAAAAAACGTAAGTGTATTAGTTTATTTTCGATATACGTTTATATTGTAGACATAAAATCAAAACGTAGAATTTGTTCATGTAATTTGAAGGGAGCGTGTCAAAGGTGAACAAGAATGTGAATCGCGTGGAGGCAAACGTTGTTGAGATGATTGTACCTTCTCATATATTACCTTCCAGCTGAACAATATGTAGGAGGTCTTAATTATTGTAAATTTGCCAGCGCCCGCTGTGGATATGTACGAACGAGACAGCAGTATTATAATTGCTTCCAGCAGTATAGACAAACAGCCGTATCGTATTTCATGTGACTAGTGTTATAGGGCTGTGCAAATAGATTTTTAATTATAATAATAATTTAATTATTTAATTTGGCTATTATAGCTCTTCGTGAATTGAACAAATGAAAATAAAATATAATTATAAAATATAATATATGTATATATATATATTTTTTTTGTAACAGGTAAATATATGACGGTGAAGTTAAAGTAAACCAAAAACATGATTGGTATTTCCAAATTCAAGGACAACTCCACATCACCAAGTCCGATATATGTATATTTGGTGTATGGACCTCGAATAACATTCCATTAAAGGTTGAAACCATAAGAAGAGATGACTCTTTCTTTCACTTTTCAATGTTAAAACGCCTTCAAAATTTCTACTTTGATTGTTACTTGCCAGAAATCATTGACCCGAGATACGAAAGAGGCATGGATATTAGAAATCCTCCTTACATAGAGCAAGCCATAAAAAAACGTAAGAACATCGCTTCTGTGAGGTTATTGGCTATCTGATTTTATTTTCCTTATGCTTGCTACAACCTTAACTTGCGTTTTATTGAAATTATTTTCATTGTGTTTAGATATAAATGTCTTTTACTCGTGTCTTTTACCTGAACTATGTACCATTTTGTAACATTGCGCAAAACAAATACATTATATTCCAATTGCCCGCCATGCACATATTTTTTATATCGATACATTCTGTAAATTATGTTGTATTATGTTCCTTATGAAAAAAACTGTTGTTTCTATTGAAATTGGAAAACCCTACAATAACTGTACACCATTTATTTCATATCTTGAGAGCTTCACTTACATTCATGCATCGTATCGTATAGTATTATTTTATTGAGTAAAGTGGGGAATTACTTAGCTATTTACATCAGTTCATCAAACACGGCTAAAGCCATTTTAAGGATCGTTTTTTTTTGGTGGAAAGTACATTTCACTGTGTAAAGTACGGTAAATGTACTACTGAACTCAGTTTTATGTTAATATGAAAAATGCGTGTATCTTTTTGTGAAATAACACGAATTAATTCAATAAACGAAAGAGCTTAAATCACTTGTACCTTAGCAATTCAGCACACACATAAATTTGAATAAAGAACATTCAATTACAAGATTTCTAGTTCTTTAAATATTTTAGCTACTGAAATTATAAACGGAATCAACATAATTGTTGGAGACATGCTAGCTAAAAGAAATTGTTTGTATTGGTTTAAGTTCTGGAATACTACTTTATCAAATGTTTTATTGTTGTTTTTATGTTTTATTTTATATATTTATGTAGTACAATATAATATGGAATATGAATATCAGAATTTTTTAAAAAAGGACCCGTTAGTCAATCTGCCAAAAATTGGTTTATCGGGACGTTATAAAAATACATATATAAAAATACATAAATATTGTAAAAAAATCGTAAATCATTTTACCGCCAAACTTTTTCACTATTACGATCTAGGCAAAAAAAGAAGAGCACAAAAGTTCAATTATTTGGAATATTCCGATCTGTACATATCCTTTAAATTAATTTTCCCACATCAGAAACACCAGATAAAGCAAACAACACTGTTTTTTATATGCCTACTCACTGTAAAAACCAAAACTTTTAATTAAATAAATGTATTCTCAACTGTGTTTTATATTTCAATGTTGTGACAGCCTACTCACTGTAAAAACCTTAACTTTTAATTAAATAAATGTATTCTCAACTGTGTTTTATATTTCAATGTTGTGACAGCCTACTCACTGTAAAAACCTAAACTTTTAATTAAATAAATGTATTCTCCACGGTGTTTTATATTTCAATGTTGTGACAGCCCTAACAGCCATAGCAGCAGTCGCAAGCTTATTACTCTAATTTCACAAGAGAGCCGGCCGCTGGCGAGTGTTTTCATCGAATTGAAATATATCTAATATTTGGGGAAAAAATATTTTTTTAAATAAGTTTTTACAATTTTATAGGGAATTTTAGTTTACATGTTAATTAAATCGATACCTCTCTAATAATTATTTCATATGGAGAAGATGCATATTTACATAAAACTTTGAGATCTCTTTCGACATTTATGTATTTTGAAACTAAAATAAGCATAAATAGTAGTGGTTAAACCCAGTAAAAAGCTCATAGTTTACTTATAAAATCAAATTATTTTAATCGTGAATATCCGCCAGTTTTTAAAAAGCCGTTCATATAATGTTTATCAACACATTAGGGAATCTCGAGGGAAAATTCCCACATTGTAGGGAAAAATTGAAAGCCAGCTACCACATAAACGGCCAAGATAAAACACGTTATTTTTAATTTGTCATCGGGAATGTTCGTTGTTGTCGATCGGGAGACCTCGGGTGTTTATGCCCGGATAGTACGATCAAACCACTAGTTCAGTAACGTTTTGGCGGAATTGTCTACAAAATACGACGAGGGCGACACAGTCGACCAATTTTTTAAACTATTTTAGTAAATTTCGACAAAATCGTTATCTCTGCTACCCTCTTAAAAGATCACCATCTATTATTTATCAAGACTACAGATTCATCGCAAATAAAAAATATCTCGTCGTGCTCTAGTAAATCTGACGAAAATCTCTATTGAAGAAGAAAAAACTGAGAAGAACATCGTTGACGCAATCTTGTAACACTGTGTTGTGTATTAAATACAACATGTTGCAAATAACATTCTAAAAACAATGTTGAATAAAAAACATCATACCAATAGGATTATCTACATGTGTGACAAAAAGTGATCGTTTTACAGGTGATAAGTTTTGGTCTTATCTTTAATTTGCATCAGATTGGTTTTGGGACCATTATTATTTATTATATATATCAATGATTTATTCAATATTTCCAAATATGGAGACACTGTCTCTTACGCTTACGATACAGTCCTACTACTAAAAGCAAACACCTGGTCAGAATTAAATAACATGGCAAATACAGATATCAATGAACTAAAATTATGGTTTGATGAAAACCTGTTGACTTTAAATTCTAAAAAAACTTATTATTTACCATTTTTCATTAAAAAACAAGAAACACCTAAAGAAATAAACATAATTATCCACTCTGTGAAAAATACAGAAAACCACAAATGCAATATGTTATGCACAAACATAGAAAGCAAGACCGATATTAAGTATACTAGCTAGTTACCTAGGCATAACAATAGACCAGCGTTTAAAATGGTCCCCACATATAAATATTCTGAACAACAGAATAAGGAAACTAACATATATATATTTAGATGTTTAAGAGATATTTTAAACGAAAAATTACTTAGAACCACATACTTCGCTTTCTGTCAATCAATTATACAATACGGCATTATAGGCTGGGCGGTACATATAAAAATCAAACACAAACAATTTACATATCACAGAAACTAATAATAAAAACCATATTAAAAAAACCCTATACACATATTCGTCCGAACTTTTATTCAAAGAATTTAAGGTCAGAAAATTAAGTGCATTATACTTCTACGATGCAACATTACAAATTTATAAAAATTATATTCAAAATAAGATTGCACCCTTTAAAAATAACAGAAATCTTAGACAAACGTCAATACTTCCTACTCCTAAATGTAAAAAAAAACAATAGGACAGTTCAACCATGAATATCTCGGAGTTAAATTTTTTAACTCATTACCAGAAAAAAATAGAAACATGAACGCAAATATAAACGAATTCAAAAGCCACCTTAAAAAGTACTCCGAACAGTTGAACTGAATCATATCAAATATAAACCAACATAAAAACACCCCCCCATACACACACGCTCTGCTTATTTATGGGGGTACATCAAATACGTATTTTATGTTATTAATAACTGTACTATATTGTGTAATGTAATTCGTGTATCCTTTTTTACTAATAAAAAAAGATATTTAATTTATTTGGGGTTTACCTTCGTATTCCTTCAGTGTTGTGACACTTTACAACACTGAAACCGCACCTTCAGGGAAAATATAATTAACAAAGAATAGAGTATTGTTGTGGTAGACAATGGCTGGCTGTCAAATTTATCACTTGTTTCGGGTCTTCAGGTTACGTCACGAGCTCACGAGCGGCCGAATGCATTTTTATTATCGAAAACTTCCTGTATGAGCCAACCTTATAAAATACGTTTTCTACGAACCTTGAAGAACAACAACATGATGTTATAGTACACTAGACTAATATTATTGGAATGAATAGACGAGATCGGGTTTTTGAAATTTATTTATTTTTATTTAATTTATTTATTTAACGCCCAGAGGGCTTATACATTTTTTTTTTTTTTTTTTTTTTTTTATATTTACTCCACACAGGAGGCCCTGAAGAAAATAATTTCCCTCAGGGCCTATGTCATCTTTGGGGATGCTGTGTGGAGGGTCTTTTTGTGGAGAGGAAGGAGTGAACATGGGTCTTGAAGAGTCCCATGTTGTAGGAGGGAGGAAACACAGAGGCCGGCAGTTCGTTCCACAGCCGAGCTGTTGAACTTAAGAACGAATCGTAGAAGCGACCCGTTCTCATGTGACAAGTGTCAACTGTGTACAAATGTTAAGCGCGCGTTTGGCGTGTATCCCGACTACGCACCGGTGCCGAAGGGATCAATGACGCTAGTTCTTCAGAGCATCTTCCATTGTAATACCGATAGAACAAGGACAGCATACCTACCTGACGCCTGTGCTCTAAAGATTGCAGTCCGTTTGTTAAGATTGGGGAATCTATCAAACGGACCGCCCGTTTCTGCACAGAGTCAAGGGTTTTTTTCAGGTATTTTGGGGCTCCAGACCAGAGATGGCTGCCAAATTCGACAGTAGGGCGCACTTGGGATTTGTACAGGGTGAGCAGTTGTGTACTATTAAAGTATCTGCGGGCTCTGTACAGTACGCCCAGCTTCTGAGAGGCCAACTTTACTCTAGCTTCGATGGAGCCCCCGTACCTGAGCTGGTCACTTATAGTTACACCAAGCATATCAATGGAAGGCCTGTTCGGAAGATTGCTTCCGTTGAAGGAGACTAGATTATCATTTGGATCCCTTTTAGACGTAATCAGACAGGATTGGGTCTTTGAAACATTAAATTCGACGAGATTATTTTTACCCCAGGAGGAAATACTCTCGAGATAACCGTCCATTCTCTGCTTCAAAGCCCTCCGAGCCGTTGGAGTTTGTGTGCCCTTTGGGGGCTTGTCAAACAAAAAGCTATCATGAACTGTACTGTCATCCGCGTAACAATGAATCGGTGCACATGTCAAAAGGTCATTGATGTGCAACAAAAACAAAGTTGGAGACAGAACCGATCCCTGTGGGACGCCAGCATTTATGGAGTGCGAGGAAGAGGTGAAACCGTCAGCAACCGCCTGAATCGACCTATCCCTTAAAAAGTCAGCAATCCACGTACACAGGGATGCGGGAAGTCCGTAAGAATGCAATTTGTTGACAAGTCCTCGGTGCCAGACCCGGTCAAAGGCCTTGGATATGTCTAGTGCGACCGTTTGGGTCTCACCGTGACGTTCCAGGCACCGCCCCCAAACATGCGTCACATACGCGAGAAGATCACCGCACGAGCGGTTCCGCCGGAATCCGTATTGACGGTCGTTGATAATTTTGTTCTTCTCGAGGTATGTGAGCAGTTTGTCGTTGATCACACGTTCCATCACTTTGGACAGAACTGATGTGATCGCTATGGGGCGGTAGTTGGCCGGGTTGGAGCGGTCACCTTTCTTGGGAATAGGGTGAATTACCGCTTTTTTCCAACCAGAGGGCACAGTGCCACACTTCAGGGACATTTTGAAGAGCTTTGTCAAAACTGGAACTATTTCCGCAGCACACCTCTGCAATACCAGGGCAGGTATTCCATCAGGTCCACTAGCTTTGTTAACATCGAGCCCCCGTATGACGTGGAGTACATCCCGATGCCGGATCCTCGGCTTTTTCATATAGAAGCCGCAGTGAGGAACCGACGGCGGAACAGCACCCCCGTCGTCGAGGGTCGAGTTTTCCGCAAACATTTTCCCTAAAAGGTTTGCCTTTTCGGTGGCGGTGTTTGCTAGTGAGCCGTCAGGTCTGGTAAGAGGTGGCAAACTGGGTTTGCAAAAATTTCGACCTATTGAGCCCGCAAGCGACCAGAATGCTCTGCTGCCATGCGGGCAGGCAGCCAGCTTTTTGCTGATCTGCAGGTCGTGTTCGAATTTTGACCTATTGATGATTCTCTTGCATTTCTTTGCCGATTTGTTGTATGCTGATCTGCTTTCGGGCGTTCGAGATGTGTTGTAGGCTCGGTAAGCCGCGTTTTTTCGTCGAACTGCTTCGGAGCATTGTCGACTGAACCACGGCTTTGAGCCCACACCAGTTTCTTTAGTAGTCGATTGTATGAAGCCATCCATCGCCGAATTGATGACTTCACCAATCTCCTGGGCACATCTTGAAGGGTCCGAAGTCCGAAAACAAACAGCTGACCACGGAAAAGCATTGAAATGGGCCCGCATACCGAACCAATCTGCTGACCTATAGTGCCACACTTTTCTCCTCAGCCTCTCATTGGTTGGTCTGAGGCTAACGGGGATTGATGTCGTCACTAGGCAGTGGTCAGATGATCCCAGAGGCGCTGTGACGTCAATCTTATAACCGTGTGGCACAGTAGTTAAGAATAGGTCTAACAGATTGGAGTCTGGACATCAGGAACCCTTGTAGGCTCCTGAACCAATTGCTCTAATCCGTAGCAAATGGCAAAGGATTCCGCCTGTCGGCCAGCCGAGTCCGTTGGGCCTGAGAACTTCAACCATGGTTCGTTATGAACGTTGAAGTCCCCCAGAACAACAAACTCGGCCGAAGGGTAGCGGGGCAAGAGATCATCAATAGTATCGCTCAAATGTTTGAAGAGCTCGGAAGTGTCTGATTCGCTATGGTTCGGTGAGCGGTATAGACATGCGTAGAATCTTGCCGTACTGGCAAGATTGACGCGCACCCACATTACGTCGAATCTGGAGTTTTCCAGACTCAATAGTCGCACACAGTTGACGTCAGCTCGACTATAGAGGCAGACTCCTCCTTTCAGTCGGAATTTGCTTGCGAGGGTAAAGCCCGGGCAGCCCAGATAGGAGGAGTCTGGCGGCTCGGCTATCTGAGTTTCGGATAGGAAAAGAAGGTTGGGACGTTGGGACAAAAGATGGTGAAGGACGGAATTTAAATTTGTGTGCAGGCCGCGAATGTTGGCAAAATTTACCAACAGTTTGGCCCGCACCGGGGACGCCTGCTACTCGCCGCTGTAAAGATGTTAAGTTTGTTTTTATGTATATTCATGATTTTAATTTTTTTTTTTTTGTTTTCTTTTGTTTTTAAGGGTATGAAGTGAAAGGAAGGTCTGGAATGGAGAGGTATGAGGGTTGGGTAGGAATATGGGGTTCAGGCTGTCCAGGAGTGATGAGCGTTTGGTTCCAGCCCACCCACTGCGGTGGTAGGCGATAGGCTGGGAGAGTCCGGCTGGAGAGGGCATCCAATGCGCCCCAAACGCTGCTGCTGGGTCCCCTCCGGTCACGAACCGGCACAACAGCAGTGGCGGGGTTTTTTCACTCGCTGATGGGGCAGCCCACCCTTAGTCGTGAGCCTGAGGGTCGGGCCCCTGTACTATCGAGCGGCCCGGACAGCGGTAACCGGTTGTAAAGGGTCTCCCTCAACCAGCATCTCCCAACCAGCCCGCCACGCAGAAGGTGGGCCGACGCACCCGCCACCAAGACCTGGGCAAACCTTAACCCATGAACCCGGGCACCCCTGCTAAGTCACCAAACGTAGCGAACCACTTGGGGTGACCTGTGGCAGAGGTGTTGGTCATCCAATAAATGGTTCCCAGGGCGGCGGTACCCATTCCCGCCTACCAAATTGAGATACATGGTTGGTAGTATAATTTTAAGTTGACATATACTTTGAAACATTAAAAAATAAGAATAAAATTACATTTTATAAAAGCTATGCAACAATTCATACAAATACAAGAAACAAAAACAGAAAATTACAGCTATTTGTAGGTTTACATGATGTGTTTAGGAGTATTGTTGAAATAAATGTTTTAAATGATTCACAAAACTTGCCAAGTTGATATTAAATATGTCAACATCACCCAAGTAATGATTTCTCATGGTGTGAAGTCGTTGTATCGGAGAGTGGGCAATGTAGTTACGCTTATGTGTGCTGCTGTAGAATATTGTATTTTGTCAAATTTTATTGTTAAATTATAAATATAATTGTCTATGACTTTACTGTCTATGTTTAACTCATAATTTTTTGACACATGCTTTCTTTAACGTCCATTGTTTCATTCAGTCACCCGCGCAGTTTAACGCATAATCCCATACTTGTGATAGTTATTAAGTATAGTTACGATAGTTGATATTAGTAAGTGATAATTTTTATTTTCATTGCTCTTCATTTTGGTAGCGACCACTGTTCTTATGTCATGCTCAAATGTCTAAAACTATCTAGTTTAACTTACGCCAATCGGTACCCAAAGCGGAACGGTAATTCCTATTTAAATATTAATATATCTGACCATTAACGTCGACTTTTTCAACCGTTTTCAATTGTTTTAACTTCAAGGTCAAAGTACACACGTAATTATATTCTAATTTCCTACTATGTGTATGAATACTATTTCTTGGTTTTTACAGAATATTACAAGCCAAACCAAATTTTCACAGCAGATACAAAGTAGGGTTCCGTCACAACTATGTTCTTTTTTAGGTATATTTGTTTGGCCGGAACAAATTACCAAACGCTACAACAGCAGTGCCATGGATCTACCAAATCAAGAGACTGTTTCCATCAAAAATGAACCAGGGCCCCAGGAGGAAGGCGGAGATGAAATACCGTATACAGATATAAATTTCGATCTTCCAGATATAAAGAAGGAATGTTTGCAATATGAGGAGAGTACTCAGACAGACGGTTAGTTTTCATTGCATTCGTATAAAATGTAGAATATTAAATTCGGATATTCGGAATCCATGTCCGTTTCGAAATGTCGTGCAAACAGGACGTATTTACTTTAAAATAAATCTTTGCTATAACTGCTAAACTACAAAACTCTAAGCTCAAGTATTGCTCACAATAAACCCTCATCTGTTTTTGACATAAATTCGTGTCTATTTACTAAATATTTATGAAAGAAAATATCATTCCATTGACTAATAATAATAAAACCGTGTTCTGAAGGTAGTCAAGAGTAAATGTTTTCCTTCTTGAAACATCGGTCCTTGAAGTAACATCTGGCATCTTTATTATTTCCTATATAAAGCTTTAAGTCTTTTCACCTTATTCTTGCTCCTGTGTGGTCAATCAATGTTAACTTTTGTCGTAAATATTTGACTTTAATTTTTTTTTTTAATTTTAATTGAAAATAAGCTTTTTGTGTAGATTGACGGTTAAAATACTTTGTTGTATTGTCTTTCAGGTTGCTTTAATATAGAGTCTGTTACCATCAAGGCGGAGCTTGGACCCCGAGAAGAAAATAAAGGGGTGTTTCCAAATACGAAAATTGACATAGACCTGCCGGATGTTAAAGAGGAGTGTTTGGAACGCTTTAAAAGAACTGTCAAGACAGCAGGTAAAATGTTTTTTTCCCTCTTAGTAGTCCAGTTAATCTAGACAAAAAACCTGAATGCTGATTTTTTCAGGTAGTAATTACCTACCGAGGAAGTTCTAAGCCATTATGTCTCCGAACCTAGAACATGTGAAAAAATTAATTCCAAAATGGAACTCCATATAAAACTAACTACAAATAATTGTTAGATTGTGGTTTAAATAAATTATTTGATGTTTATATTTTTTTTGAAACTATAATAATTTCTTTTACTTTAAGGTAAACGACAAAGTATCCAAACATGGTATTTGCCATTATTATTGCTACATTTCTAAGGCAGTTAGAAAATAACTTAAATTTTCTGGAAGACTGAATTTGTGAAAAAAGATGTTTTCGTTATAAAGCTTATGAATATCGCAAAACATAAATACGCGAATGGAGCGCAAAAGTGAAATCTAAATGGTAGAATGTGTTTGATTTGGCTGCTGCAGAAGTAATTTCGTAGAAAATACTAACAGCTTATAATACAGAAATAATAATAAACATTTGTCGCACTGATTTCCCGTATTCACATAAATTCCTAAAAAAAACAACCGAGCAGTATTGGAGTGTTCTGTTATATGCGGCCTCTGAAATGGTTTATCCTGCAGCAACACGTCTGAAAATACTGCTGCGATATTTGAATATGAATAAGATGCCCGCTTAATGAATATTTTCTGAAGCTAAAAATATAATTCATGTAAAGTCTTAGTTAGAATAATAATTTTTAATTCTTCACATTACATTGCTAACACTATTTATAAATAAAATTGTTTTATAAAGTTAATCTTTTTAAAAGTCGGGGTTTCAATTCAAAAGTATAAATAAGTGCAAGGCACAAATAAGTCACCTGTTCCTGTGGGAACCTATTTTTTACTTTTACGTTAGTTCTTTTCTGACACGAAACTAATAAGTCACATGAAGCTTACTATTAATCCTTTATTTTCAAAATTATCATCAGATCTGAAGACACAATCAACTGAAACCACGGAGTGCCACATGCTGACTCACAGTGGCAAGAAACCTTTTTCATGTTCTGAGTGCAGTTATACATCTAATCTTAAGTACCTACTGACCAGGCACATGTTGATCCACATCGGTGAAAAACCCTTTTCATGTTCTGTGTGCAACCATTCATTCGCTCGAAAGAATTATTTGACGAGCCACATGCTGACTCACAGTGGAGAAAAATGTTTTAAATGTTCCGAGTGCAACTATTCATCTTTTCAAAAGAAATATTTAACGAGCCACATGCTGACTCACACTGGAAAAAAATGTTTTAAATGTCCCGAGTGCAACTATTCATCTTTCTATAAGAAAAAATTGACGATTCACATTCTGACTCACACTGGAGAAAAACCTTTTTCATGTTTGGAGTGCAATAACTCATTTTCTCAAAAAGGCTCTCTAAAGATACACATGCTGATTCACACTGGAAAAAAATGTTTTAAATGTTCTGAGTGCAACTATTCATCTTTCTATAATAAATATTTGGCGAGCCACATGCTGACTCACAGTGGCATAAAACCTTTTTCATGTTCTGAGTGCAATTATACATCTAATCGAAAAAACCTACTGACGAGGCACATGTTGACCCACATCGGTGAAAAACCCTTTTCATGTTCTATGTGCAACTATTCATGCTCTCGAAAGGATCATTTGACTAGCCACATGCTGACTCACACTGGAGAAAAACCTTTTTCATGTTCTTTGTGCAATAACTCATTTTCACAAAAGGGACATTTGATAAGCCACATTCTAACTCACACTGGCAAAAAAGCTTTTTCATGTTCTTTGTGTAATAGCTCATTTTTTCAAAAGGGAAATTTGACAAGACACATGCCGACTCACACTGGAGAAAAACCTTTTTCATGTTTGGATTGCAACTATTCATGTTCTCAAAAAGGCTCTCTAAAGATACACATGCGGATTCACACTGGAGAAAAACCTTTTTCATGTTCTTTGTGCAATAACTCATATTCGCAAAAGGGAAATTTGATAAGCCACATGCTGACTCACTCTGGAAAAAAAGCTTTTTCATGTTCTTTGTGCAAAATCTCATTTATTCAAGAGGGAAAATTGACGAAACATATGCTGACTCACAGTGGCGAAAACACTTTTTCGTCTTCCAAATAATTCTTTTAAGTGCAATTATACATTTACTAAAAGAAATATTTGACGTGCCACGTGCTGACTCACGCGGGAGAAAAACTTTTTTCATATTTTTTGTGCAATAATTCATATTCTCAAAACGGAAATTTGTTGAGACACAAACTTATTCACAGTAGAGAAAAAAGTTTTAATTTGTCGAAGTAAATCACGCGCATTTTCACTGTCCAGAAAAACCTTTTTCATGTTTCAAGCCATATCTGAAGTGGCACATTTTGTCTCATACTGGAGAAAAAACTTTATATGTTCCGAGTGCAACTATTTACGTTCTCGAAAGTGTTATTGGCCTGATCTGTTTTGTGCCGAACAGAACTATTCATCTCCTCAAAAGAGAAGTATTACGGTATAAAAACTTTATAAATGTCCTATGTTTAGTTTTTTTCATGATCTTTGTTCATTTTATCGAAATATATATTATACGAGACATTTGATGACTCACCGCCGATAATAAACAATACATGTTTTTTTTTCTTATTATTCTCTCAAAGATCATTCCAATACTACAGTTACATTTCCAAAAATTACAAACTGATCAAGATCACGTGGCGTTTTGTTAATTAACAAAAAAATACCAAAATATAAATATATATTTCTTTTTTTAACATATCCTCTTCAAATATCATATCAGAATTCTAACTAACCAATAGCTTATTGTCGCAATTTACCTACCCTTGCAATATCATCATCTCTGCTTTATTCCAACTGAATAGAATAACTTTATGTACTTACCACCTACCACCTGTTTATTAATCGAAATTTAATAATATTATTTTTTATTTTACAACATCCATATTCTTAAATTTATTTACATTTATTATGTATCTAATTTAGTAACTGCTATATTGGTCTATTTCATTATTTACACTTTTGTTTTCATATTATATTAACTTGTTGTTTTCTTACTTTATAAATAAAAACTTTCATTCTTTTCTTTACCTTATGTATACTGTAATGGCACTACTCCCCGACTCAAATACGAGAAACTTTTTTCTCTATTGAATTGGGTAGTAACGTTAAAAAGAAAACATTTTATTGTGATTATTTTTTAAAACAATATTCTTTTCTTCTGTAAATCTGTAATATGTATATATTTCAAATAACAAATGTTTTAGAAACCACAACCTGATAAAACACGTGCTGAATCATAGTGAAGAATTTTTTTATGATTGTTTACTATTGTGTTACTAATTATTCATGTTCTTATAGGGATGTTAATATTAAAACACTCATGACCTATGCTTCTCTTACCACTTTCAGTCATAACTGTATTTGTGTACAACTTACTATATTGTCTAATATAGTTTTCGTGTTCTTGTGACGTTTTCATAAATATTGTGTTCGTGTGTACTGGTACATTTTGTATATTATAGTTTAAAAGTGTTATGTTTCTCGTTTATTCATAGAATTTCTAATTCTTAATTAGTTTCTTTGAATAGTATTTTCGTGGGGACATGTGTTTTATAGTTGATGAGTTTTATTAATAATTTTACTATGTATTATTTGCTAATCGGTAAAGTTAGTAATGTGTGTTTTTCTTCATATTTATATCAGTTAATTTGGGTGGGACTGTATTAAGCTAAAGTATAAGCCCATCTTTACATCTGTTGGTAGAAGGTTAGCGATTCTACCAAATACATCAATTAGTTGAATGATTTTTTTTATTTCAGCCTTTCTATGTGCTGTTTAAAGGTCAAGTGTTTGTCACTTTGTAGGCCCAGTTATATTTCACATTTGGAATATGAGTGGCCCCAGTAAGGATCCTTGAGGAACTCCGTAGTTTTTGCTCTCGAATTATCTCCCATGCTAACATATTATTTTTTGTTATTTAAAAACAATTTATAAAAATAAAAACTCTTTATACACATGTTGTAAGTATGTCTCATGCCCAGGTTTCGGGTAGGTATATAGTTAAGGGAAAGATAATCTCTAACACGTATTCTGCTGTTTTTCTTAACATACTCAAGTATCTGGTTCACCTGGTCGACGCAATATAGTTGTTCGTCCCCGATTTATTCTACCATTCACCTTCGCGTTATATTTTATTTTATTACAAAGATCATCCTAGTTTCGAAGTTGGCGCACCTGGTGTTTAACAGTAAGTGTGTTCGGTCCCACATGTTTGTCGGCCAATCTTTTTCAGTCATAGTAAATTCTTCCGATGGAGATGTCATCGTGCGCTCCCGCCACCTCATGTCCGTATAAGATCCGCGTGAAATTCTGGATTATTTTGTACAGTAGGGCGAAGCTTTTCTGGACTATATCTTGACGGGGGATGAGACGTGGATGTGCTACAACACTCCAGAATCTAAAATACAATCACTTCAGTGATGACATCCATCTTCCCCAGCCATCAAAAAGTTCAAGACGACCCATTCCGCCAGAAAAGTCGACGGGTGGGAAACGTTTAACGATTGTCTTTAAAAAACGTTTATAGGGCTTCATCACGTTATCAGCTTGATGTGATTAATTGTGACCTCAGAACGGGGTACCCCGGTAAGGTCACATTTTTTCAAGCATTGTAAAAAATCAATAAAAAAGTTCGACTTTTTTAAGTGTTTAATTGGGTTTTTAAAGGCATCAATTTAATTATTAATGGTATGAATATTTTTTTTGTAGATACCTGTGTGTGTTTCTAGTGTTGCATACGAATATTTATAAATCAATGTTTTTACTTTTTTATCCTAACGTCTAACAATTATTTTATTTTTGTATTATTTTTTATTTATTCATTTATTAAAATTAATTGTGTGGAGATGCAAAATGTGGTCTAGAAAATAATTAAGTGGTTTTCTGAAAAACGGTTTTAAAATACTGTTACCTTTTCTGTCTAAGAATCGTTGATTCTTTTTTAAAATTATATCTACTTATGTTGTATTCAGTGAATATTGGATTTATTTTAGTTAAAATGATGTATTGACGATTGTATGTATTTAGAAATAAGTCATTTATTTGAAACCAATATTTAATAGATCTAAGTTAATTTGTAAAACAGACAGTCGTCAGCGAATAATTTGAATTGAACTCCTTCAAATAAAGAAACTGTCATCCACAAGCATTTTTCGCTATAATTTTTATTTCTTTCCCACAAACTTAATTCTCTTTTACATATGTTTTCCACTACACGATCTCTCTACAGATCTCCCTTACCAGCATTGTTAGTAATAAACGGGGTAAGAAAGAAGAAAAAAAACAATCTTTATATTCGAATATAGAAGTTTACCACAAAATAATCAAAACGCAAATACACCTCTTTGTAACCAAAGGTTCCGACCTTTTGTAATAATTTTTGAATAAGACAAAAAAAAGCGAGGTGGTGATAATCCTTAAAATACATTTGTGTAATAAAATGTGTATTTTAAACTAAAGCCGAACCATTTTTAAAAAATAGTTTGTGTTTGCACCAAAAAATGTATTTAAAAAATATGTTTATTTCAAAATGTTAAAAAAATAGTTTTTTTTTGTTTTTGTTTTCTGATTTAGTTTGAGAATTAAGTTGGAATAAAAAATACGAGAGTTATGAGACAATTCCAAAAATACTAACAACAGATAGAATATTCAATCATTTTGATGTAAATATTCCTGTTAAATTAGTAACAGATTGATGGAACCATGAACGGAGTTGCAGCAACACTTTTACATGTGTTTAATAATGAGAATGAAAGACCTATAGGTTTCTCTAGTTGTATTTTAAGTAAGGCAGAATATAATTATTCTATCCGGACATTGAGAAAACGGCGATTATTTTCGGGGTAAAGAAATTTTATCAATATTTGTACCGTAGAAAATTTATTTTATCAGTGGATAATCAACCGTTAGTTAGGATTTTTGTTAACGATCAAACATCCAAAGATGGCGGCATCAAGATTGCAACATTACATAACTTTTCAGAACTTTTATGTACATGTCCGATTGATAATAATCCTTCTGATGATAAATTGGAATCAGGTCATATAATTATATAATAAATTATTTCGAAAATAATGGGTCAAATTTGTAATTAGAATAAATAAAAAGCGAAACTGAGGAAGAAAATGTATTAAGTCAAAAAAAAAGTCATCTTATTGAAGGTTGGTCGAAAAAGATACAGAATGATAATTTAAAAAAAAGATTAGAGTGGTTTTTAACTAACGGATGTATTATATGTTAACATAGAGTTGTTATTCCAGAATCATTAAAAGAAGAGGTTTACCGTTATACTGATCTCAGTTAGGGGTTTTTAAAACTAAGAGCAGAGTCCAGAATCCAGTCTGAAGATGGCTTTGACGAGCTGAAACCGGTTACGGTCAAAATAAAATTAAGTGGAATAAAGTTTTTTATTTGTTTTATTATAATATATTAAGAGCAGAGTCTTTAACTAACGGATGTATTCTATATCAACATATAGTTGTTATACCAGAATTAAAAAAACAGGTTTTTAAAATGTTATACCGATCTCATTCAGGGGTTTTCAAAACTAAATTAATTGCGAAAAGTTTTGTATGGTGGCCGAAAATAAATAATGATTTGAAACGTTTAACGGAAAACACTGTGCTGAGTTGGTTACATAGTGATACATACTTGATATTTCGAATGCTTTGTTGAATTTCCCCAACATTATAAATAATTGACGGCATATTAATAACTTATAGACACAATGTGATAAAATATAACATCATGCTATCAAGTAATTGAGAAAACCTCTCAAGAGTAGATCATTTACAAAAGAAATGCCTCGAGCGATGAAGATTTCCGGGAAATCGATATTAGATTAAGAAATCATACCTCCGAACTTTCATGGCTTATCCCATATCTGTACGTTTTGTAATAGAGCCTATCTCATGAATATATAAAAAAAATTATCTATATTAGAGCAATGAGACCTTAATTTTATTTCATTTGTTTATAAGTCCTAGAGTATCGTACCATCGTAAAGAAATGTATTATAAAGTACAGATGCATTCGCAAATATTACTTAACGCACATACGAAAACCAAGATATGAGTTAAATGTGTGAGGATGTTCACAGATCAGAAAAAAGCATTTCACATCATCTCTCGCATAAAACTAATAAGATAATATTAATAACTTCATAACATAGACAGTTTAGCAAAACACTACTTTCCACAATATGTCAAGAGATATCCGAAAAAGGAATTCCACAAGGTACGGTTCTCGGTCCGATATAATTCAGAATATATTATATATGAATTATATCGGACCGAGTACTGATTGATATGTTAATAGTCTCTCCGTTATTTCATGGAAGTATCACCTCTTATGCAGACGATAGATTTGGTAGGTACTGATTTTAAACAGATAATGATTGGGATGCAGCATAAAACCAATGTGACACCATTAGCAACAAAATCAAATAAATGACAATCCACCAAATTTGCACATAATTATAATAGACCAACACCTAAACTTGAAATACCGTATCAGCCATTACCTTAACACAATTAGAAATAATCTTTTACATTTTTTTTATCCAAAACTCTCTCATTCGAAAAATTAACCTCAGTCTATCATGCTATCAAACAAATCTATTTTCTATAAAACAAGTCTTATCCCTGTTGAAATTAATAAATCTTATTATTAAATCAATATTAAAAATGCCGAAGGATCATCTAACAAACCTAACTTTTAAAGAATTACAATTTTATGATCTAGTCCGGAAGAACATAATAATTGAAATAATAATTCAATCATAGTTTAACTGAAAGTCGCACACGACAAAACATTATTCCCAACACATCATTTGCGTGACATTAGCACAATATCTAAGGATAAAAAACTACACAAAAACTTCAAAAAATGACTTGAATTGGATGCCTGGATTTAATCGTGAAGATTAAACCTAAGACGTATCAACGAATAAAATACGTATTTCGAATATCGAATTTAAATATTATTTCTGCTAGCTATAGTTCTTGACAGAATATCAGTTCCAATATTGAAAATGACACTTAGATTCAAAACAAATCTGAGTTCATTGAACCAGAGCTACTGTCGCCCACAGAAAAACCTTCAGCAAAAAAAAAAAATTGTTTTTTTTGTATCATCCTTAATCGATTAATCTGATGCAAATTAAAGATAAAACCAAAACTTATCACTTATAAAATCATCACTTTTTTGTCACACATGTAGGTAATCTTATTGGTATGATGTTTTTTATTCAACATTGTTTTAAGAATGTTATTTGCAACATGTTGTATTTAATACACACCACAGTGTTACAAGATTGCGTCAACGATGTTCTTCTCAGTTTTTTCTTCTTCAATAGAGATTTTTGTCAGATTTAGTACGACGAGATATTTTTTATTTGCGATGAATCAACAGGTGATTTGTTAAATATGACTTTCTTGAATAAGAATAGTAACACTCGGAACACGCGAAAGCTTTTTTTCCACTGTGATCCACCGTGTGAAATTTTAATTCACACTTTTTGGAACATAACTAGTTGCAGTTGGGACAGGACATTGGTTTTTTACCACAAGTCAACATGTGTCTGGTTTTGTTGGAGTAATCCAGGTACTCTTTCTTAATATTCAGGAGGACTATGTCCTGATCTGTATCCGGCATTTCACATCCGTCTATTTCTCCAGTTCCTGGCTCCATCTTGATGTTTCTATAATTGTTAGAAAGATCTATGGCACTGCTATGATAGCATTTAAATAATGCTACAATTCTCGCTTACATACTTCTAGTCGCCTGAAAATAACACCTGAAAAAAAAACAATTAAATTAGAAAAGCTCTAAGTTCTCTTGTGAGACTGAAGGACACCGAGAAAGGTAAAAGACAGAACATGTGAGATAAGAACGTATATGGTATTTCAGATATGATAACTAAACAATATTTCAGACTTTCCAATCAAAGCATTGATTCAAATGATGATACATTTAGAAACCTCTTGTTTTTAGTAACGTTACGTAAGTCTCTTAATACGGTGAAATGCGGCTACTTTGATGGATTTTGATTTTATTTTTAAAAAAACTTGGAAATCGATAAAACAAATGGTGGAAAATGAAACTAAAAGATGACACAATTATTGCTTATCGAATAAGACCTCACCTTGATGTTGGTAGATTTAAATTTATAAAAAATAGGGCTGTTAAACGCTTTGTGCCTCTGTTGACAGCTAGGCCCATAAATAAACCACTCACTAGATCGATATCTTCGGGCTTTTTGTATGGCCCCATTTTGTCACCCCCTTAACCACAGACGACCACAGATCAGACCACGGTCGTATGGTCCAGACAGGTAAATATATTGTGGACCATAAATAAATCTCAAGGCCATTTAAAAAAGTGCAAACATAAACAATATAACTGCACCCAGCTAACATCGTTCATTCACTAGCCCAAAAAATTACATTATAAAAATAAAAATATTGGAATGCAGTTAGAAAATAAAAAAAATCCACAGCTATGCACACATAAAAATACTTTTTATTTTCAAAAAGACAATGGACAGTAAAACAAAACAGGGTCAGTACAACCAATGTATTGAGCATTGATTTATCATTGAAGTAAAACATAATACTAATATATCTAAACAACACATGAAACAGAACAAGACACAGAAAAATAAAAAGTAACGGTCTCAACTAGGAATCGAACCCAGTCTTAATGCAACAACTTAATAGGATTTAATTTGACCTTGCACAAAAATACAAGAATATATACACAAAATAAATATTCAACAAATTTCAGTGTTAAGTATCATTGCCACAGCACTAGAAGTTATTCAAATTCTCCTGCAAGGGTTTCATATAATTTCCACAGCTTTGTCGTCAGCAAACATCATGGAAAATGCTGGTTAAATCTGAATACTTACATGATGCAATTCTGGAGAGGTTTAAATGACCTTGTTTGATGTAATCGTGGCTTTTTTTAGCAGTTTTAGCATCCTAATACGTGGTATAGTATCGCGTCGGAATACGGATAGGTCTGAAAAGTAAAATTAATTAAATTATTAGCCAATGAAGTACATTTAGGAATTAGGAACATTTTATCAAAGAACGAGAGGTTAGTACCTGTATTTAACAACGGGTTCGGGTCCTTCTTTCAGTTGGTGGAGATAGACAGGATATTATATGATGACTGGAAGATTAAGCGTAGCCAAGCATTCTTTTTTAATCCCAAAAGTACCGTATTTTTGCTTTCAATTGCGACATGACACCCACAAACAAACGTATTTCTTGCTGCTTCTTGCTAGCACGATTATCGAATCCGTCTGAGCAACTTTTAACACAACACGGCATTAATTTATCACCTTGAAGAATTCTAGCACGCAACATTATTTTTAGATGGGTTAGACGATTTTCAAAATTCAAAATATTTACGCTAAAAACTTCAACTGACTTGAACTTTCGAAATGGCGTCTTGGAAATTCCCCTTTATTTTTATCGCAGCATAACACATGCTTAGCTTCTCTTTCTGTTACACAAGTCGCTATGGTAGAGAGCGAGAGATCAAACTACAATTTTTGCTCTGAGCCAATGAGATCTGAGCTTTGTCTATAAGAATTTGGGTATTGAATAACTCCTCACATCAGGGTTACAAGGTCAGACGGGAGTTGTACGCCCCTGGCTAGGCCAAAGATAAGTGCATTACTAGACGGTTAGTTTGGACATTTGCATTATAGTAGGAACTGGAGCAACAAAAATATATTTCAGTGACTAATTTCACCACTTTCCGATACATGCGAAACGTAAGAGTTTTTTCAAAGAATTAAAATTATGTTAGTACTATTTCGTAGTTTTCTTTACATTATACCCACAGAGGAGTATGAAGTTCATTTTTTTCGTAAGGGTCTGTCATATTTGGGGATGCTGTGTATTTTTAAGGAGAGGAAGTTCAGGGAAGGAAGATGTATGAGGGATGGGTGGGAATCTAAGGATCAGTGTGTCCAGGAGCATCTCACAACAAACTGCGATACTGACTCACCCAAAATAAACGCTGTGACATCACAACTACATCATGTTAAATAATGTCAAATAGGAATCGTAAAGTTTTACAGAGATGCAAGATAAATACTTATGAAAACGATGTTAAAAATATTGAACAGTTTTTCGCATTTTTTTGTGAAAACAAGTAATTCTTTTATAGGTATGAAAAAAATAAAATGTATCGACATGCTGAAATAAAAAGCGAGAGTATCATTGCAATTTTTTTTATGAAAGGAATGTATTTTCAAACTGTGAAGTTTCAAAGGTTGTTTTGTTTTGTTTTGTACATTAAAAATAGATTTTCAATTCCAAAATCTATGTTTTTAGAAATAAAAAATGATTATTTCTACGTATGAAAGATTATTTTCCTAGTTTTTGTTTTTGCAAAAAGATGCACATTGAGTAATGTAAATTAACATACGGGAAAAAAAATGTGAATGTTGCGCGGGAAGGTGCGTTAGTACAAGAGTACATGTTTAATATTATCATCATGTAACGGGTTGGATTATCTCTATCGCAGGTATGTCATGAAAACTGTCCCCCAAGCTCTGATGATGAGAGTCTCGTCTCTGCCTGGAATAGTGACAAACCCTTACTTAAAGTCAGCGTTTGGCGCTCTAATAATCAAAACGGTTCCATGATAATCAACATACTAACGATTTAGCACACATTTTAAAAGTGATATAATGTATTAGAAACGATGAAAAAAAAACCTTACCTAACCTAACCTTCTTAACCCTGTTAATAAAGTTTTAGTTTTATCACTTTCCATGGCTTATAACTTTTAAAATATATGTTAAATCATAGGGGGGTTGATTTATCCGGTCACCAATCAAAGCCACTCGTCCTGAGGCAATATTTATGTGAACAAAACCAATCCACATATGCGACTTTCTATTTTCTCTATTTCTCGATCTATTTTCACAAAATGAACCACCCAATATCAACATAGGCCCTTACAGCTACCTATCAATTTACGCCCACTGTGGTTTCATAGCACCATATACGTTTGTCGACTCAAAATCTAAAATTTACTCAGATATTTTATTTATTCAGGGTTATTCCTTCGTATTCCTTCAGTGTTGTGACACTTTACAACACTGAAACCGCACCTTCAGGGAAGATATAATTAACAAAGAATAGAGTATTGTTGTGATAGACAATGGCTGGCTGCCAAATTTATCACTTGTTTCGGGTCTTCAGGTTACGTCACGAGCTCACGAGCGGCTGAATGCATTTTTATTTTCGAAAACTTTCTGTATGAGCCAACCTAATAAAATACTTTTTCTACGAACCTTGAAGAACAACAACATGATGTTATAGTACACAATACTAATATTATTGGAATGAACCCACGAGATCGGGTTTTTGGAAATTACAACAATAATTGTCTATGACTTTACTGTCTATGCTTAACTGATACATTTTTTGACACATGCGTTCTTTAACGTCCATTGTTTAATCCAGTCACCCGCGCAGTTTAACGCAAAATCCCATACTTGTGATAGTTATTAAGTATAGTTACGATAGTTGATATAATTTAGTGATAATTTTTAATTTCATTGCTATTTATTTTGGTAGCGACCACTGTTCTTATATCATGCTCAAATGTCTAAAACTATCTAGTTTAACTTACGCCAATCGGTACCCAAAACGGAACGGTAATTCTTATTTAAATATAAATATATCCGACCATTAACGACGACTTTTTCAACCGTTTTCAAATATTTTAACTTCAAGGTCAAGGTACACACGTAATTATATCTTAATTTCCAATAATATGTTATGAATACTATTTCTTTGTTTTTACAGAATATTACAAGCCAAACCAAATTTTCACAGCAGATACAAAGTAGGGTTCCGTCACAACTATGTTCTTTTTCATGTATATTTGTTTGGCTGAAACAAATTACCAAACGCTACAACAGCAGTGCCATGGATCTAGCAAATCAAGAGACTGTTTCCATCAAGACGGAATCAGGGCCCCAGGAAGAAGGCGGATATGAAATACCGTATACAGACATAAATTTCGATCTTCCAGATACAAAAAAGGAATGTTTGCAATATGCTGAAAGTACTCAGACAGACGGTTAGTTGCATTGCATACGTGTAAAATGTAGAATGTTAAATTCGGATATTCGGAATCCATGTCCGTTCCGAAATGTCGTGCAAACAGGACGTATTTACTTTAAAATAAATCTTTGCTATAACTGCTAAACTACAAAACTCTTTTAGCTCAATTATTGCTCACAATGAACCCTCATCTTTTTTGACATATATTCGTCTCTATTAACTAAATATTTACGAAAGAAAATATCATTCCATTGACCTATGATAATAAAACCGTGCTCTGAAGATAGTCAAGAGTAAACGTTTTCCTTCTTAAAACATCGGTCCTTGAAGTGACATCTGGCATCTTTATTATTTCCTTTATTAAGCTAAAGGTCTGTTCACCTTATTCTTGCTCCTGTGTGGTCAATCAATGTTATCTTTTGTCGTTAATATTTTACTTAAATTTACAATTTTTAGTATATTAATTAAAAATAAGGTTTTTTTTGTACATTGACGGTTAATATACTTTGTTGTATTGTCGTTCAGGTTGCTTTAATTTGGAGTCTGTTACCATCAAGGCGGAGCTTGGACCCCGAGAAGAAGATGAAGGGGGATTTCCATATACGGAAATTGACATAGACCTGCCGGATGTTAAAAAGGAGTGCTTAGAACGCTTTGAAAGAATTGTCAAGACAACAGGTAAAATGTTTTTTCATTCTTAGTAGTCCAGTTTATCTAGGCAAAAAACCCGAATGCTGATGTTTTCTGGTAAAAAGTACCTCCAAAGGAAGTTCTAAGCCATTATGTCTCCGAAACTAAAACATGTGAAAATATTAATTCCAATGTGGAACTCCTTATGAAACTACCTACAAATAAATGTAAGATTATGGTTTAAAAAAATTACTTGATTTTAAATAATTTTTTGAAGCTTCAATTTTTTCATTTATTTTATGGTCAAAGAAAAACTGCTCCAAACGTAAAATTAGCTATTATTACTTTAACATTTCTAAGGCAGTTAGAAAATAAATTAAGTTTACTGGAAGACTGCCTTTGTGACAAAAGATGCTTTTTATGTTATGCTCTTGAATTTCGCAAAACATAAATACGCGAATGGATCATAAAAGTGAAATCTAAATGGTCGAGTGTGTTTGATTTGGTTGCTGCAGAAGTGATTTCGTAGTATATACTAATAGTTTACAATTCACAAATAAAGGGAAATAATATTAAACATTTTTCGCACTGATTTCCCGTATTCACATAAATTCCTGAAAAAAAAAACCGAGCAGTATTGGAGAGTTCTGTTATATGCGGCCTCTGAAATGGTTTATCCTGCAGCAACACGTCTGAAAATACTGATGAGATATTTGAAGATGAATGTGATGCCCGGTGAATGAATATTTTCTGTAGCTAAAAACTATTATCTATTAAAAGTCTTTGTTAGAATAATAATTTTTAATTCTTCACATTATATTGCAAACACTATTTATTAATAAAAATTGTTTTATATAGTAAATCTATTTAAAACTCGGCGTTTCAATTCAAAAGTATAAATAAGTGCAAGGCACAAATTAGTCACCTGTTCCTGTGGGAACCTTTTTTTTTACTTGTACGTGAGTTCTTTTCTAACACGAAATTAATAAGTCACATGAAGCTTACTAATTATCCTTTTTTTTCAAAATTTCGTCAGATATGAAGACACAATCAACTGAAACCACGGAGTGCCACATGCTGACTCACTGTGGCAAAAAACTTTTTTCATGTTCTGAGTGCAATTATACGTCTAATCTCAAGAACCTTCTGACGAGGCACATGTTGACCCACATCGGTGAAAAACCTTTTTCATGTTCTGTATGCAACTATTCATTCGCTCGAAAGTATTATTTGACGAGACACATGATGACTCACAGTGGAGAAAAATGTTTTAAATGTTCCGAATGTAACTATTCATTCGCTCGAAAGGGAAATTTGACGAGACACATACTGACTCACACTGGAGAAAAACCTTTTTTGTGTTCTTTGTGCAATAACTCATTTTCACAAAAGGAACATTTGATTAGCCACATGCTGACTCACACTGGAGAAAAACCTTTTTCATGTTTGGAGTGCAACTATTCATGTTCTCTAAAAGGCTCTCTAAAGATACACATGCTGACTCACACTGAAGAAAAACCTTTTTCATGTTCTTTGTGCAATAACTCATTTTGACAAAAGGGACATTTGATAAGCCAAATGCTGACTCACACTGGAAAAAAAGCTTTTTCATGTTCTTTGTGCAATAGCTCATTTTTTCAAAAGGGAAATTTGACGAGACACATGCTGACTCACACTGGAGAAAAACCTTTTTCATGTTTTTTGTGCAATAACTCATTTTCACGAAAGGGACATTTCATAAGCCACACGCTGACTCACACTGGAAAAAAAGCTTTTTCATGTTCTTTGTGCAATAGATCATTTTTTCGAAAGGGAAATTTGACGAGACATATGCTGACTCACATTGGCGAAAACACTTTTTCGTATTCCAAATAATTTTGCAATTTTTAAGTGCAACTATACATGTTCTCAATAGAAATTTTTGACGTACCACGTGTTCTTAGTGCGATGATTCATATTCTCAAAAGGGAAATTAGTCGAGATACATACTGACTCACAGTAGAGAAAAAAGTTTTAATTTATTAAAGTTCAACTCGTCATTTATTCGAAAGAAAGAATCACGCGCGTTTTCACTGTCCAGAAAGACCTTTTTCATGTTTCAAGTCATATCTGAAGTGGCACATGCTGACTCATACTGGAGAAAAAACTTTATATGTTCCGAGTGTAACTATTCATGTTTTCGAATTGAAAATATGAAGAAACACTTACCGACTCATAGTGGAGAAAAACCTTTTTCATTTTGCAAATGCAACCACTCATGTCGTCAAAAGCTAGGTTTAACGAGCCACATGCTGACTCACAGTGAAGACATTTTAAATGTTCGGAGTGCAACAATTAACGTTCTCGAAAGTGTTATTGGCCTGATCTGTTTTGTGCCGAACAGAACTATTCATCTCCTTAAAAGGGAAGTATCACGGTGTAAAAACTTTATAAATGTCCCATGTTTAGTTGTTTCATGATCTTTGTTAATTTCATCGAAATATATATAATACGAGACATTTGCTGACTCACCGTCGATAATAAACAATTCAAGTTTTTTTTTATTTTCTTATTATTCTTACAAAGATCATTCCAATACTGCAGTAACATTTCTAAAAATAAGAAACCGATCAACATCACGTGGCAACTTAGAAATCCCATAATTTTAAATGAATGCTTCTCAACACCATTATACTTATTAAGGTTTAATTTTGTTTAGTGCACTCCCACATAAAATCAAAATTATAAAGTCATTAAATCACAAATAAAACAACTAACTGATCAACCCAATGATAATTGTAAGATTTAATTTCATATAACGATTTTTTAAGTATCTTTTGATCAAATGTTCATATTGATCAAAAGCAAATTTTAATATTTCATACTTAGTAATAATAAATTATTTTATTTCATCATAAATTAACCAAAAAAAATTGTATAAATATATTTTTCTTTTTCTAACATATCCTCTTGAAATATTATATCGGAATTCTAACTAACCAATAGCTTATTGTCGCAATTTATTATGTACCTACTCTTGCAATATTATCAGCTCTGCTTTATTCCAACTGAATAGAATAATTTTATGTACTTATCACCTACTTATTAATCAAAATTCAATAATATTGTTTTTATTTAACAACATCCATATTGTTAAATTTATTTTAATTTACTGTGTATCTTATTTAGTAACTGCTATATTGGTCTATGGTACCTAGTTGCTTAAATGTGTTACCTGCTGAAATAAAAAAAAAATACAAATGTAAAAACAAATATTATGTTGAAAAATTGGCTCGCTGAAAGAAATAGTTTGTATTAGAGTCTAATACAAACTATAGGTAGATACTATCACTGTTGTGTATATGTTTTTATATATTAAAAAAATGTTATTTTTATTCTTATCACTGTTGTCATTAAGTAAAATAAGTTTTTATCTTTTTTTTAATATTTTTTATGTGAAAAGTTGCCATCGATTTATTTATTTACTGTAATATGTATTTTTGTCTTGCTTTCTTTAAATAAAATAAAAAAAAACTTTACTTTTAGTTTCATGCTATATTAATTTCTTTTATCTTACTTTATAAATAAAAACTTTCTTTCTTTTCTCTACCTTATGTATACTGTAATGGCACTACTCCCCAAATCAAATACGAGAAACTTTTTTTTCTCTATTGAATTGGTTAGTAACTTTAAAAAGAAAACATTTTACTGTGATTAGTTTTTAAAACTACATGCTTTTCTTCTGTAAATCTGTAATATGTATGTATTTCAAATAAAAAAATAAAAATACTTAAGCAACTACAACCTGATGAAACATTATGCATAATCAAAGTGAGAAAAATTTCAAATTTTTTATGTTTGGTAACTAATTATTCATGTTCTTATAGGGATGTTAACATTAAAACCTTCATGACCTATGCTTTTCTTACCACTTTCAGTCATTACTGTATTTGTGTACAATTTATTATATTGTCTAATATAGTGTTTGTGTGACGTTTTTATAAATATTGTGTTCGTGTGTACTGGTACATTTTGTATTTTGTAGTTTAAAAGTCATATGTTTTTCGTATATTCATACAATTTTCTAATTTTTAATAAGTTCATTTCTTTGGATAGTATTTTCTTGTTGGCATATAGTTAATGAGTTTTATTAATAATTTTATACTGAATTATTTGCTAATCGGTAAGGTTAGTAATGTGTGTGTTTCTTCATATTTATATCAGTTAATTTGGGTGGGACTGTATTAAGTCAATGTATAAGACCATCTTTACTTCTGTTGGTAGAAGGTTAGAGATTCTACCAAATACATCAATTAGTTGAATGATTTTTTCTTTCAACTTTTCTATGTGCTGTTTAAAGGTCAAGTGTTTGTCACTTTGTAGGCCCAGTTATATTTCACATCTGGAATATGTAGGTTTCTTTCTTTTGTTTGTAATTGTTTATGTAACGACGTCATTCTTTTTGGTGACCTTAAGATCATTTTACCGTTTTTTTTTTTTTAATTAACCGTTAGGATATTTCTAATAAGCCAGTTTTTCAATATATTAAGATCGATTTAAGATTGTTCTAATAAAATTTCACAGTTTTTGTTTCCGTAAAATATATATAAGATAAGAAGATATCGCCATTTAGTCAATTGACAAATATCAGTTTTGTAAATTTGGAATATGAGTGCTCCCAGTAAGGATCCTTGAAGATCTCCATAGTTTTTGCTCTCGAGTTATCTCCCATGCCAACATATTATTTTCTGTTATTTAAAAACAATTAATAAAAATAAAAACTCTTTATACACATATTGTAAGTAAGTCTCATGCCCAGGTTTCGGGTAGGTATATAGTAAAGGGAAAGATAATCTCAATCACCTATTCTGCTGTTTTTCTCAACATACTCAAGTATCTGGTTCACCTGATCAACGCAATATAGTCGGGCGTCCGCGATGTCTTCTACCATTCACCTTCGCGTTATATTTTATTTTATTACGAAGATCATCCAAGTTTCGAAGTTGGCGCACCTGGTGTTTAACAGTAAGTGTATTTGGTCCCGCATGTTTGTCGGCCATTGTTTTTAGTCACGGTAAACTCTTCAGTTAGAGATGTCATCGTGCGCTCCCGCCACCTCACATCCGTGTAAGATCCGCGTGAAATTCTGGATCACTTTGCGCAGAAGGGCGAAGCTTTTTTGTACTATATCTTGACGGAGGATGAGACGTGGATGTGTTATAACACTCCAGAATCTAAAATACAATCACTTCAGTGACGTCATGCATCTTCCCCAGCCATCAAAAAGTTCAAGACGACCCATTCAGCCAGAAAAGTCGATGGGTGGGAAACGTTTTTCGATTGTCTTTAAAAAACTTTTATAGGGCTTCTTCACATTATCAGCTTAGTGTGATTAATTGTGACCTCAGAACGGGGTTCCCCGGTAAGGTCACATTTTTTCAAGCATTGTAAAAAATCAATAAAAAAGTTCGACTTTTTTAAGTGTTTAATTGGGTTTTTAAAGGCATCAATTTAATTATTAATGGCATGAATATTTTTTTTGTAGATACCTGTGTGTGTTTCTAGTGTTGCATACGAATATTAATAAATTAATGTTTTTACTTTTTTATACTAACGTCTAACAATTATTATTATTTTTATTATTTTTTTTTTTCATATGAAGCGGTTACTTTGTGATGTGACATTATAATTAAAAATTAAACAATAACTTTGTAAACATCACTTATAGGTAAATACTTGATGCCGACCGGGTTTCGCTCCAACCGTAGCTTCATCAGGGCTGTATACTACTAAACATCTAAAAATTAAATTAACATGTGTTGATATCTGAGTACTCAGATTGTTCCCTATTGACAAAGAGCACTCGCCTCTCAATCTCCCACCTATCCCTACCTCTTCCACTGTAGCTCAGACTGTCCACCTACCGTGATATCAACATATGTTAATTTAATTTTTAGATGTTTAGTAGTATACAGCCCTGATGAAGCTACGGTTGTAGCGAAACCCGGTTGGCATCAAGTATTTACCTATAAGTGATGTTTACAAAGTTATTGCTTAATTTAAAATTATTTTATTTTTTATTTATTTATTTATTAAAATTAAATGTGTGAAGATTCAAAATGTGGCTTAGAAAAGAATAAAATGGTTTTCAGAATAACGGTTTAAAATTCTGTTACCTTTTCTGTCTAAAGATCGTTGATTCTTTTTTTAAATTATATCAACTTATATTATATTCAGTAAATATTGGATTTATTTTAGTTAAACTGATGTATTGACGATATTTAGAAATAAGTCATTTTTTTGTAACAAATATTTAATATATCTCAGTTAATTTGTAAAACAGACAGTCGTTAGCGAATAATTTGAATTGAACTCCTTCAAATAAAGAAACTGTCACCCACAAGCATTTTTCGCTTTAATTTTTATTTCTTTCCCACAAACTTAATTCTCTTTTACCTATGTTTTCCACTACACGATCTCTCTACAGATCTCCCTTACCAGCATTGTTAGTAATAAACGGGATTAGAAAGAAGAAAAAAACGGGCTTTATTGTTGACGCAAGTATTAATCTTCCAGTAACATTGTCCTTGCAATTGTTCTCATTCTATTTTACCTACCTGTCATTATCTGACTGTACCCACGTGTTTGCGTGAAATTCTACAACCATAAAACTAACCGTAAAATCAGTTTATTGATGAAGCCTGTTTGATTTACATCTCTTTGTGATCAGTGCTTTGTATTGATATCAACTCGGGGTAAAAGGCTGTGCAGTAAACATATTCGGTTCCCTCAGTGTGTTTCTTATCCAACATGGATGTTATGGACGCTTGTGTGTGAAAATCTCCCATCTCCTGTGAGTGAAACGAACCATCAACATCGTTGAAGAACATCAAAGGGGTAAGTCCGATTCCTTCCTTACTCCATGTTCACCATCTCAAACTATAGTTGTGTCAACTCGAAAGTTCACAATTATTGTTTACAGTCCACTCTCGATTCCCTATTGCAATAACATTTATATTGAATTATTATTTTTTGGTAAACTAATGTTTAAGACAAGATTTTTTATGCATAGCACAAAGAGTAAAAATTATTTTACAAGCAATAATTATTCGCCTGAAACACTCATCCACATTGAAAAATCTCCTGATTAAAGATACATGACGCCAACGGGACTCGAACCCGTGTCCCTTCGATTTCCGGTCGACAGCTCTGACCACTGAGCTATGGCGGCTTATCTCGTATCCGCGAAATAATTCAATATATACTACTGTTTCATTCAACAATTACTGCTTGTTACATTTTTTCACCTGAAAACAACCAACTTTATTTTATATGAGAATGGCATTGTAAGTGCTAACTCTCTTACTAGATGGCGTCGAGACAAATTGTCTACATTTTAGGTGAAATACTAGAACTTGTCAAATATTAATTATTATTTTTTGGTAAACTAATGTTAAGACAAGATTTTTTATGCATAGCACAAAGGGTAACAATTATTTTACAAGCAATAATTATTCGCCTGAAACACTCATCCACATTGAAAAATCTCCTGATAAAAGATACATGACGTCAACGGGACTCAGTCAATGATGGGGATTCATTTTAAAACCGATGTTACACCATTAGCAACACAATTAAATAAATGACATTCCACCAAATTCGCAAATTATTCTAGTTTACGAAAATCTTTACTTGAAATACCGTATCAGCCATTACCTCAACACAATTATAAATAATCTATTACATTTTTTTTAATCTAAAACTCTCTCATTCCAAAAATTAACCTCAGTCTATCATTCTTTCAAACAAATCTATTTCCGATAAAACAAGTCTAATCCATGTTGAAATTAATAAATCTAATTATTAAATCAATATTAAAAATGCCGAAGGATCATCTAACAAACCTAACTTGTGAAAATTTAAAGTATTAAAATTTTATGATCTAGTCCGGAAGAACATCAAAATCAAAAATCTATTAGTGAAAAAATAATAAAATACACAGATTTAGGAAATGAAATAAAAAAGAATTTGGCATTCTCAGACTATAAAAATATTACCATTCGTTATTTCGGCTACTGGCATTATACCTAGCTCTCTCATTAAAAATTTAGGCGTATTAGATCTATCAAAAAAATTATATATAAAGATGCAAAAGTCGGTCATTTTGAATACATGTAGGATAACAAAAGATTTTTTAAATATTTATGTTGAGGGATCAGTAGGATTTATAGGCCCTGTTAGAAGTTGTACCGAGCCGAACCCTCTGATATGAAAATATCTGGAGTCGGTGAATTATTTTCCCATTTGATCTCTGGTGAGTTGACGTGTTGTTCTTGTATTGTTTTGTATTTATTTTGCTTATATAATGCACTTACATAATGTTGATTGACTAGATAATCATTTGCGGAAAAGTGTGTGGAAGGGTTTAGTTTTTCCTATGGGGAACATTTAACCCGGACAACTAAATCGGAAGCATAAAAAAAGAAATAATAATGCAATCGTAGTTTAACTGAAAGTCGCACACGACAAAACATGTATTCCCGACACATCATTTGCGTGACATTAGCACAATATCTAGGGATAAAAAAACTTCACAAAAACTTCAAAAAATGACTTGAATTGGATGCCTGAATTTATTTTGAAAATTAAACCTAAGGTATTTCGAATGTCGAATTTAAATATTATTTCTGCTAGGTATAGTTCTTAACATAATATCAGTTCCAATATTGAAAATGACACTTAGATTCAAAACAAATCCGAGTTCATTGAATCAGAGCTACTGTCGCCCACAGAAAAACCTTCAGCAAAAAAAAAAATATTGTTTTTTTTTGTATTATCCTTAATCGATTAATCTGATGCAAATTAAAGATTAAACCAAAACTTATCACTTGTAAAACCATCACTTTTTTGTCAAACATGTAGATAATCCTATTCATATGATGTTTTTTATTCAACATTGTTTTAAGCATGTTATTTGCAACATGTTGTATTTAGTACACACCACAGTATTACAAGATTGCGTCAGCGATGTTCTTCTCAGTTTTTTATTCTTCAATAGAGATTTTTGTCAGATTTACTAGAGAACAACGATATATTTTTTATTAGCTATGAATCAACAGGTGATTTGTCAAATATGACTTTCTTGAATAAGAATAGTAGCACTCGGAACACGCGAAAGCTTTTTTCCACTGTGATCCACCATGTGTCTGGTTTCGTTGGAAAAATCCAGGTACTCTTTCTTAATATTCCGGAGGTCTATGTCCTGATCTGTATCCGGCATTTCACATCCGTCTTAACACGTCTGAAAGGTTATTTTTCCTAGTTTTTGTTTTTGCAAAAAGATGCACATTGAGTAATGTAAATGTTCTCATGTATAACATACGAGAAAAAAATGGGAATTTTGCGCGGGAAGGTGCGTTAGCATAAGAGTACATATTTAATATTATCATCATGTAATGGGTTGGATTATCTCTATCACAGGTACGTCATGAAAACAGTCCCCCTAGCTCTGATGATGAGAGTCTCGTCTCTGCCTGGAATAGTGGCAAACCCCTACTTCAAATCAGCGTTTGGCGCTCTAATAATCAAAACGGTTCCATGATAATCAACATACTGACGATTTAGCACACATTTCATAAGTGATAAATTGTCATTAGAAACGATGAAAAAAAAAACCTAACCTAACTTAACCTTCTTAACCCCGTTAATAAAGTTTTAGTTTCATCACTTTCCATGGCTTTATATCACTTTTAAAATTTGTGTTAAATCGTTAGTGTGTTGATTTATCCGGTCACCAATCAAAGCTACTCGTCCTGAGGCAATATTTATGTTAACACAACCAATCTACATATGCGACTTATCTATTTTCACAAAATTAACCACTTAATATCAACATAGGCGCTCACAGCTACCTATCAATTTACGCCCACTGTGGTTTCATAGCACCAAATACGTTTGTCGACTCAAATCTAAAATTTACTTATGGATATTTTATTTATTCAGGGTTATTCATTCGTACTCACTTTACAACACTGAAACCGTACCTTCAGGGAAGATATAATTAACAAAGAATAGAGTATTGTTGTGGTAGACAATGGCTGGCTGTCAAATTTATCACTTGTTTCGGGTCTTCAGGTTACGTCACGAGCTCACGAGCGGCCGAATGCATTTTTATTTTCGAAAACTTCCTGTATGAGCCAACCTTATAAAATACGTTTTCTACGAAACTTGAAGAACAACAACATGATGTTATAGTACACAAGATTAATATTATTGGAATGAACCGACGAGATCGGGTTTTTGGAAATTACAACAATAATTGTATATGACTTTACTGTCTATGTTTAAATGATATATTTTTTGACACATGCTTTCTTTAACGTCCATTGTTTCATCCAGTCACCCGCGCTGTTTTACGCATAATCCCATACTTGTGATAGTTATTAAGTATAGTTACGATAGTTGACATTAGTTAGTGATTATTTTTATTTTCATTGTTATTCATTTTGGTGGCGACCACTGTTCTTATGTCATGCTCTAATGTCTAAAACTATCTAGTTTAACTTGCGCCAATCGGTACCCAAAGCGTAACGGTAATTCCTATTTATTTATAAATATAGAATTATCTGACCATTAACGACGACTTTTTCAACCGTTTTAAAGTGTTTTAACTTCAAGGTCAAGGTACACACGTAATTATATCCTAATTTCCAATAATGTGTAATGAATACTATTTCTTGGTTTTTACAGAATATTACAAGCCAAACCAAATTTTCACAGCAGATACAAAGTAGGGTTCCGTCACAATTATGTTCTTTTTCAGGTATATTTGTTTGGCTGGAACAAATTACCAAACGCTACAACAGCAGTGCCGTGGATCTACCAAATCAAGAGACTGTTTCCATCAAGACGGAACTAGGGCCCCAGGAAGAAGGCGGAGATGAAATACCGTATACAGATATAAATTTCGATCTTCCAGATACAAAGAAGGAATGTTTGCAATATGCGGAGAGTATTCAGACAGACGGTTAGTTGCATTGCATTCGTATAAAATGTAGAATGTTTAATTCGGATATTCGGAATCCATGTCCGTTTCGAAATGTCGTGCAAACAAGACGTATTTACTTTAAAATAAATCTTTGCTATAACTGCTAAACTACAAAACTCTTTTAGCTCAAGTATTGCTCACAATAAACCCTAATTTGTTTTTTTACATATATTCGTGTCTATTAACTAAATATTTATGAAAGAAAATATCATTCCATTGACTTTAATAATAAAACCGTGTTCCGAAGGTAGTCAAGAGTAAATGTTTTCCTTCTGGAAACATCGGTCCTTGAAGTAACATCTGGCATCTCTATTATTTCCTATATTCAGATTAAAGTCTTTTCACCTTATTATTGCTCCTGTGTGGTCTACCGGTGTTGTCTTTTGTCGTAAATATTTTACTTTAATTTAATTTTTTTAATTTTAATTAAAAACAAGTTTTTTTGTACATTGATGGTTAATATACTTTGTTGTATTGTCTTTCAGGTTGCTTTAATATAGAGTCTGTTACCATCAAGGCGGAGCTTGGACCCCGAGAAGAAGTTGAAGGGGGATTTCCATATACGGAAATTGACATATACCTGCCGGATGTCAAAAAGGAGTGCTTAGAACGCTTTGATAGAATTGTCAAGACAACAGGTAAAATGTTTTTTCATTCTTAGTAGTCCAGTAATCTAGACAAAAAACCTGAATGCTGTTGTTTTCTGTAAAAAGTACCTCCAAAGGAAGTTCTAAGCCATTATGTCTCCGAAACTAAAACATGTGAAAATAATAATTCCAATGTGGAACTCCTTATAAAACTACCTACAAATAAATGTGAGATTTTGGTTTAAAAAAATTACTTGATTTTAAATAATTTTTGAAGCTTCAATTTTTTAATTTATTTTATGGTCAAAGAAAAAATGCTCCAAACTTAAAATTAGCTATTATTACGATAACATTTCTAAGGCAGTTAGAAAATAAATTAAGTTTTCTGGAAGACTGCATTTGTGACAAAAGATGCTTTTTATGTTATGCTCATGAATATCGCAAAACATTAATACGCGAATGGAGCTTAAGGGAGAGAGCATCAGGGCAGCAGAGTATGTAGTGGGGTCGGGGAGGGGTGGGAATAACCCAAGGAGAAAGGAAACATCTTTAAAATAGGGCTTTTAGTTAGTTCTTTCTGTTTGTTTAAAATTGGGCAATTATTTTTATTTTTATTTGCTTTTGATATTCTACTCCGCTGCCCTGATTCTCTCTCCCTCACATTTATATACTTTCTCTTCCTTTATTGTTTACTTAAAAATCTTCCTCTGTATCATATTTTAGTTTATATTTGTACTGTCCTGATGAAGGTTGAGTTCAACCGAAACCGGTCGACGTATATAAATTTAATAAAGTGGTTTAAAACAAAGATATTATTTCATTTGTGTAATAATGTCAAGCCACAAAGTGTTTGCTTCCTTCGATAATTAAAAACTAACAGTTTACAATTCAGAAATAAAGGGAAACATTTATTAATAAACATTTGTCGCACTGATTTCCCGTATTCACTTAAATTCCTGAAAAAAAACAACGGAGCAGTATTGGAGAGTTCTGTTATATGCGGCCGCTGAAATGGTTAATCTTGCAGCAACACGTCTGAAAATACTGATGAGATATTTGAAGATAAATGTGAATCCCGGTGAATGAATATTTTCTGTAGCTAAATACTATGATCTATGAAAAGTCTCTGTTAGAATAATAATATTTTATTCTGAATTGCAATCACTATTTATTGATAAAATTATTTTATAATGTAAATCTATTTAAAACTCGACGTTTCAATTCAAAAGTATAAATAAGTGCAAGGCACAAATTAGTCACCTGTTCCTGTGGGAACCTATTTTTTTTACTTTTACCTGAGTTCTTTGCTGACACGAAAGTAATAAATCACATGAAGCTTACTATTAATCGTTTTTTTCAAAATTATTGTCAGATCTGAAGACACAATCAACTGAAACCACGGAGTGCCACATGCTGACTCACAGTGGAAAAAAACCTTTTTCATGTTCTGAGTGCAATTATACGTCTTCTCTTAGGAGCCTTCTGACGAGGCACATGTTGACCCACGTCGGTAAAAAACCTTTTTCATGTTCTGTGTGCAACTGTTCATGCTCTCGAAAGGATACTTTTATTAGCCACTTGCTGACTCACACTGGAGTAAAACCTTTTTCTTGTTTGGAGTGCAACTATTCATGTTCTCAAAAAAGCTATCTAAAGCAACACATGCTGACTCACACTGGAGAAAAACCTTTTTCATGTTCTGTGTGCAACTATGCATTCGCTCGAAAGAAGTATTTGACGAGCCACATGCTGACTCATAGTGGAGAAAAATGTTTTAAATGTTCCAAGTGCAACTATTCATCTTTCCATAAGAAATATTTAACGAGGCACATGCTGACTCACACTGGAAAAAAATGTTTTAAATGTCCCGAGTGCAACTATTCATCTTTCAGTAAGAAATATTTGACGAGCCACATGCTGACTCACACTGGAGAAAAACCTTTTTCATGTTTGGAATGCAACTATTCGTGTTCTCAAAAAGGCTCACTAAAAAAACACATGCTGACTCACACTGGAGAAAAACCTTTTTCATGTTTGGAGTGCAACTATTCATGTTCTCAAAAAGGCTCTCTAAAGATACACATGCTGACCCACATCGTTGAAAAACCTTTTCAATGTTCTGTGTGCATGTATTCATGCTCTCGAAAGGATAATTTGATTAGCCACATGATGACTCACACTGGATAAAAACCTTTTTCATGTTCTTTGTGCAACTATTCATGTTTTCGAAAGGATAATTTGACTAGCCACATGCTGACTCACACTGGAGAAAAACCTTATTCATGTTTGGAGTGCAACATTTCATTTTCTCAAAAAAGCTCTCTAAAGAAACACATGCAGACTTACACTGAAGAAAAACCTTTTTCATGTTCTGTGTGCAACTATTCGTGCTCTCGAAAGGGAATTTTGACGAGCCACATGCTGACTCACAGTGGAGAAAAATGTTTTAAATGTTCCGAGTGCAACTACTCATCTTTCCATAAGAAATATTTGATGAGCCACATGCGGACTCATATTGGAGAAAAACCTTTTTCATGTTTGGAGTGCAACTATTCATGTTATCAAAAACGCTATCTAAAGATACACATGCTTTCTCACACTGAAGAAAAATGTTTTAAATGTTCCGAGTGCAACTATTCATCTTTCCATAAGAAATATTTGACGAGCCACATGCTGACTCACACTGGAGAAAAATGATTCAAATGTACCGAGTGCAACTGTTCATCTTTCTGTAAGAAATATTTGACGAGCCACATGCTGACTCACACTGGAGAAAAACCTTTTTCATGTTTGAAATGCAACTATTCGTGTTCTCAAAAAAGCTATCTAAAGAAACACATGCTGACGCACACTAGAGAAAAACCTTTTTCATGTTTGGAGTGCAACTATTCATGTTCTCAAAAAGGCTCTTTAAAGATACACATGCGGACTCACACTGGAGAAAAACCTTTTTCATGTTCTTTCTGCAATAGCTCATTTTTTCAAAAGGGAAAATTGACGAGACATATACTAACTCACAGTGGCGAAAACACTTTTTCGTGTTGCATATAATTTTTTACAGTGCAACTATACATGTACTCAATATAAATATTTGACGTGCCACGTGCTGACTCACGTGCTGAAAACTTTTTTCATGTTCTTTGTGCAATTCATATTCTCAAAAGGGAAATTTGTCGACACACATACTGACTCACTGTAGAGAAAAAAGTTTTCATTTATCAAAGTGCAACTCTTCATTTATTCGAAAGAAAGAATCATGTGCGGTTTTACTGTTCAGAAAAAAACTTTTTCATGTTTCAAGTCATATCTGAAGTGGTTCCGAGTGCAACTATTCAACGTTCTCGAAAGTGTTATTGGCCTGACCTGTTTTGTGCCGAACAGAACTATTCATCTCCTCAAAAGGGAAGTTTTACGGTATAAAAACTTTATAAATGTCCTATGTTTAGTTTTTTCATGATCTTTGTTCATTTTATCGAAATATATATTATTCGAGAGATTTGCTGACTTACCGTCGATATTAATAAACACTTTTGTATTTTTTTTTCTTATTATTCTCACAAAGATCATTCCAATACTACAGTAACATTTCCAAAAATAAGAAACCGATCAAGATCACCTGGCAACATAGAAATCCCATAATTTAAAATGAGTGCTTCTCAAAACCATTACACTTATCAAGGTTTAATTTTTTTTAGTGCACTCCCACGTAAAATCAAAATTATAATGTCTTTAAATCACAAATAAAACAACTACTTGATCAACCCAATGATAATTATAAGATTTAATTTCATATAACGATTTTTTACGTATCTTTTGATTAAATGTTCATATTGATCAAATGCAAATTTTAATATTTCATACATAGTTATAATTTTTTTTTCTTTTCATCATTAATTAACAAAAAAAAATATAAATATACTTTTCTTTTTTTAACATATCCTCTTGAAATATTATATCAGAATTCTTACTAACCAATTGCTTATTGTCGCAATTTATTATGTTCCTACTCTTGCAATATTATCAGCTCTGCTTTATTCCAACTGAATAGAATAACTCCATGTACTTACCACCTACCACCTACTTATTAATCGAAATTTAATGATTTTATATTTATTTTACTGCATCCATATTCTTAAATTTATTAAAATTTACTGTGTATCTAATTAAGTTACTGCTTTATTGGTATATTTCATTATCTATACTTTTGTTTTCATGCAATATTAATTTGTTTTTTTCTTACTTTATAAATAAAAACTTTCTTTTCTTTACCTTATGTATACTGTAATGGCAATACTCTCCAACTCAAATACGAGAAACTTTTTTTCTCTATAGAATTGAGTAGTTACGTTAAAAAGTAAACATTTAATTTTGATTAGTTTTTAATACCACATGCTTTTCTTCTGTATATCTGTAAAAAAAATAATGTCTAAGCAACTACAACCTGATGAAACACATGCTGAATCAAAGTGAAGAAAATTTTCAAAATGTTTATGTTTGGTAACTATAATGTTACTAATTATTCATGTTCTTATGGGGATGTTAATATTAAAACCCTCATGACCTATGCTTCTCTTACTACTTTCAGTCATTACTGTATTTGTGTACAATTTACTATATTGTCTAATATAGTGTTCGTGTGACGTGTTTTATAAATATTGTGTTCGTGTGTACTGGTACATTTTGTATTTTCTAGCTTAAAAGTCATAATATGTTTCTTGTTTATTCATACAATTTTCTATTTCTAATTAGTTAATTTCTTTGAATAGTATTTTCGTGGGGGACATGTGTGTTATAGTTGATGAGTTTTAGTAATTATTTTACTATGTATTATTTGCTAATTCGTAAGGTTAGTAATGTGTGTGTTTCTTCATATTTATATCAGATAATTTGGGTGGGACTGTATTAAGCTAAATTATGTAGTGGTACGCCACTACTTCATTTGAACGGAATTCCAGAAGTTTCGATATTTTTCCAAACAAGATTCTTGGATTTTCTTTTATTATTTTTCATTTTTGTTTGGCAAATTCTACATAGTAACCAAATTGTTCTAGAATCTTCTTTAACTTATAAAAGCGGCAGCGTGAAGGAACTCACCAGTATTCCGTCTCCAAACCGCCAGCCAAGTTGACCTTAATATCGCCAGCATTTTATTGTGAATAATAAACGAGATTTTTATTTTTGTACACTAAGATAACTACAAGTATAAGCCCATCTTTACTTCTGTTGGTAGAAAATTAGAGATTCTACCAAATACATCAATTAGTTGAATGATTTTTTATTTCAGCTTTTCTATGTGCTGTTTAAGGGTCAAATGTTTGTCACTTTGTAGGCCCAGTTATATTTCACATTTGGAATATGAGTAGACCCAGTAAGGATCCTTGAGGAACTCCATAGTTTTTGCTCTCGAATTATCTCCCATGCTAACAAATTATTTTCTGTTATTTAAAAATACAACATGTGTATAAAGATTTTTTATTTAAAAAATAAAAATTCTTTATACACATGTTAAGTATGTCTCATTCCCAGGATTCGGGTAGGTATATAGTGAAGGGAAAGATAATCTCTCACACGTATTCTGCTGTTTTTCTCAACATACTCAAGTATCTGGTTCACCTGGTCGACGCAATATAGTTGGGTGTCCCCGATTTAATCTACCATTCACCTTCGCGTTATATTTTATTTTATTACGAAGATCATCCAAGTTTCGAAGTTGGCGCACCTGGTGTTTAACAGTACCTAAGTGTGTTTGGTCCCGCATGTTTGTCGGCCATTGTTTTCAGTCACAGTAAATTCTTCCGATAGAGATGTCATCGTGCGCTCCCGCCACCTCACGTCCGTATAAGATCCGCGTAAAATTCTGGATCATTTTGCACAGAAGGGCGAACCTTTTCTGTACTATATCTTGACGGGGGATGAGACGTGGATGTGCTACTAAACTCCAGAATCTAAAATACAATCACTTCAGTGACGTCATCCATCTTCCCCAGCCATCAAAAAGTTCAAGACGACCCATTCAGCCAGAAAAGTCGACGGTTGGGAAACGTTTTTCGATTGTCTTTAAAAAACTTTTACAGGGCTTCATCACATTATCAGCTTGATGTGATTAATTGTGACCTCAGAACGGGGTACCCCGGTAAAGTCACATTTTTCCAAGCATTGTAAAAAATCAATAAAAAAAGGTTCGACCTTTTTAAGTGTTTAATTGGGTTATTAAAGATATCAATTTAATTATTAATGCCATGAATATTTTTTTTGTAGATACCTGTGTATGTTTCTAGTGTTGCATACGAATATTAATAAATTAATGTTTTTGCTTTTTTATCCTAACGTCTAACAATTATTTTAATATTGTATTATTTTTTCTTTATTTATTTATTAAAATTATTTAATAAATAAATAAAATAAATATTTATTTAAATTTTATACCTTCTGAATTAGGATATGTTTTATTAACTATTGCAAGCAGTCTTCAGAATCCTAATATAAGTTCTTTTGTAGCGTCTCTCTGTAAACTCATTTGAAATACTATTATAGATTTGCATAATGTCGGTGGTCCGAGAAGAAAAGTCCATACTGATAGGTACTTTTAATATCGCCCTGGTAAACAGCCAGGTACTTCCCACCTTCCTATTTCTTATCTCCTTCCCTTCCATACTATCATTAGTCTCACAACATACCCCAATTGAGGATTTCATAGTTCCACTGGCAACAGATGATTGATCATTTAGTTGGAGTCTTATGCGGTTCCACGGTGCGGTGTTGACTCTCTCTTGAGGAAAAAAAATTCCCTCAGGGCTTATGCCACCTTTGGAAATGTTGTTTGGAGGATCTTTAGGAGAGGAAGTTCTGGGAAGGAAAACAGTATAAAGGGTGGGAATCTAGGGATCAATGTGTCCAGAAGTGACGGATGAATGATCTATCCCTCCCGTTGTGGCGCAAGGCGATGGGTCAAGACCGATGAGACCATTTGGAGAGGTCAAAGGGTCTCCTCACACCAGCCTAGTTAAATTAAACAGAATTAGTTGGTTTGGTGACCACTGATTTGAGGAACTTACCAAGATCTCTGACGCAGCAGCAGAGTTAAATAGAAGGCAAAATTGCCAGCAACTTCTAGTCTTATATGTGGAAGAATATTTTATCAAAAGGAAATAATAATAAACACATAGAATGGGTAATATATCCCTACACTTATCGCACCGGAGATGCGGAAGTTTTTGTTTCTTTTATAATGATTTGTGCGAAATTGAAAACAATTTTTTTGTAATCTCATAAAATATGTAAATTTTTTTATACATAAAACTTCACAAAATCGCCCAAAACTGACTTTAACTTTAGTTTATGGATTTCCATAACAATGTAGGCTTTAATTCCAGACAGAACTCATTAATTTCAATTCAATAATATTTGTGTATTATTTTCAATTAGCAGTTTAAATATTCTAACCCCAATCAAAGTGGTCCAGAAGAATTCTATAGAAACCCTCCACATATTCAACAGAAACGCTATTCGCAGATTTCAGGGTGCCCCGAGTACAGGATATCTTCAAGAAAAATGCAATTATCCAAATTTCCAAAGATAATATCATCAAAAACTTTAAAACCCACCTATCAAAAATATATCAATATCAAAATACCAAACTAATGCAAAACAATTATATCTATTTAGGAACAATGTATTTCAACAACCTTCTGATTGAAATAAAGAAATTAAAAGATATCAACAAACTGAAGTTATACTTGTCAGGAATAATTAACTAAATACTTGCCCGTTTTTCATTTTCTTATCAGTCTATATTCAACTCTACTTTATTTAGATGTTTTTAATTCCTCTCTTAATTTATCATTATTTAGTATGTAACTGAAGTGTTGTGCAGCTTTCGCTGGTGGGTAGTAAGATTGGGTTAGTTGCAAGACTTCGGGATTGCCGGAGATAACTTCCCGCTCCTTGAGCTAGTCCTAGTTACTCAGTGATTGTATCTACAATCGTTATCAAGTTCCACTGTTCAGTAGAACCTAACGTGTATTATTGGAAAATACCCATTTTCCAGGAGCATCTTAGACTGGAGATAAGGGCCCAGTCTAAGAGAAAAATATTGACAGTATCTCTGGAGAGATACTGTTCGAGTACTCATTGGGGTATATTACAGTAACAAAATCGTATACTCATATATGTACACAAGAACCAGTTTCTTCTTTGGTGAGATTGCGATAGTAAATATATTTTGTACCCATATGTAATTTAACTCTTAAACCCTACCTGGGGTACTGGAGTACCCCCCTGGTGTTTAAAATATCAACAATTTTGACAATATTGCGCTGTTGCAAAAATCGCTCTAGCTAATCTACTCTCGATAAATGACGCGTAAGTACGTCGGTAAGCCGTGACCTCCCGGCAAGTGCAGTGGCGTCCACAGGTGTTCCGGGGTACCCCAGTACCCCGTGGTATAGTATTAGTATTAGGAATAGTATTAGTTCTTCCTTCCAGTTATACTTGAATTACTGAAGTTGTTTTTCGACACCTCTCTGGTAAGTTTACACATTATTTATGATTTACTTTACTTTGTGATAATGGCTAGAGTACAGAGTTGATAGAGAGGGCCTGCGCCCAGTAACGAGACATTCATGGACTTATAATGTGTTGTGAATGTAATGACAGTGTATGCAGTGTAATGAGGTGTTGTATTGTTTTCAGATATGGAATCCCAGACTCGAAATCTTGGGGGGGGGGGGTAAAATTGCAGCTGCTTTGTTGGTTTCTGACGACGAAGAGCTAAACCTAGGAGAAGATTCAGAAGATGAGCCCGACGGTGTTATCGAGGATTTCTGGGACCATTCTGAAGTCCCATCTCATGAAGACGGTGATCAAGTGGAAGGAGATGAAGAGTATTTAGTGCCTGATAATGATGGGGATGGTATAAATGAAGAAGTTAGGCGCTTGGTTCGTGTGCTAGATTCTCCATTAGTTCTGTACAGAAAATGTCATAATAATGTTATGGAACTGACTGCTCCTGTACAAGGTCTTAACAGAAACCTGACATGTAACAATTGGTTCACGTCTGTACCCACGGCCAAGAAGTTACTGGAAAAGGGGATAACATTAGTTGGAACTGTAAAGAAGAATAAACGAGAAATTCCTTCTGTATACTTGGACACTAAAATTTGAGAAAGATGTGTGGGACTGCTTTATCCCATTCCACATGTGATAACACTTTTCAAATTAATCCACCGCCTGAAGCCCCGGAAGAGCTAGGCGGGAGCGGGAAGAGAAGTCTCCGTTCATTCTAGTTCCAACTTTCGACCAGACCACCACTCTCCACTACCACCGTCTCCGCGTTCGTATAAATTGTAAATTCATTCTCCGAATAAATTCAACTAAGACGCAGACCTTTATTTTTCAATCATCCAAACTCCTTGAACACTGATTTACGGTACAGGCAGCCACCGTAAGTTACATAAATACACACATCACCGCCACACTGTTGACTCCACACATTGCTGCCATATTGGTGTCCCCCGACATTTCTTTGGGTGATAATAATATTCAGTGGACACGGTAGGTCGAACGTTGAAGCTGGAATCCTGGACAATTGAGTAAGTAACTTTCAATCTCAGTATTTATTTCAGAGCATAATGTCTTTTCGAGGAGCAGCAGCATTGCCTTTGATCCTGCCAAAGGGGTCCAAGAACATTATGAAGGTACATGTATGATTTATACTGAAAGTGAATAATATTCTATGATTTGTTCATAACCTTTAGATAACGTGTTACATGTATTTATTTCAGAGCATAATGTCTTCCCAGGGAGCAGCGGCGTTGCCTTTGATCCTGCCAAAGGGGTCCCAGAATTTTTTTAATATAAATTTAATTTAGATTAAATTTGATAATATTATTATTAAGTTCTGCAAGTGTTTTAGTTTTTTATTATTGTGACAGCTGTTTCGGCTTACAAGGCCATTTTCAAACTGTGGTTAGTCCACATTGAGACGACGTTTTTATACTATTTCAAATGTAAATTTTGAAGGTGCATACATTGATTTATTACTGGTTACACCGATGACATGATCTATTGTTGGTTAAACCAATCTATGTTTTCCCCTCAGTAAATGGTAATGAATTCTTAATTATTTACTAATGACTTTATTGCTATGAATTATTTGGGTGCATTATACTGCTTGGGTTTTGTGAAAATACTAAGAAGTGGTGAGTAAATTATTTTCCGTACTTTATTAATTAGTGTTAAATTTGGGTCATTCGTTCGTTTATTGATTTCTAATTGTTCAAGTAAATTTAATCTAATGCCCTTTTTTTCTATATGCAATGGTTTAGGACCCTTGTTGTTAAGTGGGGTATGATTATTCACCAAGAGATGTTCTGCGAATTTTGAGGATGTGTTTTTATTATTATAACATCGTATATGTTCTTGGAATCTAGTTGAGAATGCCCTCCCCGTTTGTCCGATGTAAGTGGCGTTACAATCGGCGTGGTCACATTTTAATTCATATATGCCACTGTTATTGAGTATAGGGATTTTACTTTTAGAGTTTTTAAGGCTTGTTCCTAAATTATTGTTTGTTCGAAAAGCTATATTTAAACCACATTTTTTAATTTCTTTTGCAATTTTTTCAGATATTGGGCCGAGGAATTCGAGACATGCAAATTTTTCTATATTTTTGTTATTTACCGGATATATTAAATTGATTTTATTTTTATATTTCTTATTTTTTATTATTTTTTCAATGTTATTTGCCTCATAGCCGTTATTAATCGCGATTGTTTTTATCGTTTCCTTTTCTTTTACATAAGCTTTATTGTCTAAGGGAATGTTAATGAGTCTATGTACCATTGAATGGTACGCTGATAATTTATGAGACCAAGGATGATTTGAATTTGAATTTATTGTTGTATCTGTAAAAGTTGGTTTTCTAAACCAACCTACCTACCTTTGAAATATTTAGAAAACCAACTTTTACAGATACAACAATAAATTCAAATTCAAATCATCCTTGGTCTCATAAATTATCAGCGTACCATTCAATGGTACATAGACTCATTAACATTCCCTTAGACAATAAAGCTTATGTAAAAGAAAAGGAAACGATAAAAACAATCGCGATTAATAACGGCTATGAGGCAAATAACATTGAAAAAATAATAAAAAATAAGAAATATAAAAATAAAATCAATTTAATATATCCGGTAAATAACAAAAATATAGAAAAATTTGCATGTCTCGAATTCCTCGGCCCAATATCTGAAAAAATTGCAAAAGAAATTAAAAAATGTGGTTTAAATATAGCTTTTCGAACAAACAATAATTTAGGAACAAGCCTTAAAAACTCTAAAAGTAAAATCCCTATACTCAATAACAGTGGCATATATGAATTAAAATGTGACCACGCCGATTGTAACGCCACTTACATCGGACAAACGGGGAGGGCATTCTCAACTAGATTCCAAGAACATATACGATGTTATAATAATAAAAACACATCCTCAAAATTCGCAGAACATCTCTTGGTGAATAATCATACCCCACTTAACAACAAGGGTCCTAAACCATTGCATATAGAAAAAAAGGGCATTAGATTAAATTTACTTGAACAATTAGAAATCAATAAACGAACGAATGACCCAAATTTAACACTAATTAATAAAGTACGGAAAATAATTTACTCACCACTTCTTAGTATTTTCACAAAACCCAAGCAGTATAATGCACCCAAATAATTCATAGCAATAAAGTCATTAGTAAATAATTAAGAATTCATTACCATTTACTGAGGGGAAAACATAGATTGGTTTAACCAACAATAGATCATGTCATCGGTGTAACCAGTAATAAATCAATGTATGCACCTTCAAAATTTACATTTGAAATAGTATAAAAACGTCGTCTCAATGTGGACTAACCACAGTTTGAAAATGGCCTTGTAAGCCGAAACAGCTGTCACAATAATAAAAAACTAAAACACTTGCAGAACTTAATAATAATATTATCAAATTTAATCTAAATTAAATTTATAAAAAAATTAAATGGAGTTCTACGAATTAACACTTCCACCCCGGACCGGGGTTATAATTCTACACTAACTAGAGTTTTAAGCTGTATCTAGATGGTTTTTTACACCATATAACAAATAATTTAGGTAATCTTAGAAAAACTATTCAGCTATCGATCTGCATTTAAAAAATTTATATCGCATTACTACTTTTTAAGATATTAAATAAATTACATCTAAATCTGATAGAATATTTTTTACGGGGCGGGACTTTATAAACGTTTCCACGAACTGGACGAAGATCCTGCCGAAGCCGGTAGCCGAAAGATAAATTTTGCATTGTAATAAAAAGGGCTACACCGTTATAATTGAGTCACGCTAGTATTCTTATTATCACTTTACCATTTTGCTTTACCTAATGATTGACCGGAATTGAAATGGGAGAGGCGGTAACTGGACAATTTTTAAGGGATAGTAAGTAATTTCTTAGTTATTAATGAAAAGGACTTAATCCGAATCGGTGACACAGCGCTTCTCATATGTCCTTTTGAAATACTAAGATATTCACTTGGCGGTCCCAGACCATTTCGTCTGGGTAACATCCGGCGCAGGTGTCCTTATACATTCTATGAGCAACACATTTTAGGAACACAATTAAAATTGCATCCGTCTCTGTTTGTCGTATGAAATACAAATAGACCAGAAAGAGACAATTATTTTTTTAAATTTGTTGGAATTTGGAAGATAGAACTTGCTCAAAAGTTTAAAGTACAGTATGATTGAAGACTGCAGCGAATAAATAGTGTTTTCGGTTATTGCTAACTTGTGTTTTGGTGTTAAATAATTCTCTTTGGGAACGGACCAGTTTCACAGTGCTACGGGCGTCTTCAGATTGGTAAGTACATTTATCTTATGCAATGGCGTATAAAAGTATATGTTTCAGGGGTGTTAACTAACTAACTAACCATCACGCCGTTTCCCCGCAGGGGTAGGCAGAGAGGACGGACCGCCAAACAACTCGGTCTTGGCACACACTCTTTGCCTCATTCACATTCATACATCGTCTCATACATACTCTTCTATTTTTCTGACTCTTGACATGACCCGACTCAAGTATCTGATTCACTTGATCGTGCCATGTCTTCCTCGGGCGTCCCCTACTTCTTACACCATTCACACTTGCGTCATATATTCTCCTTACGCTCCTTTCTTCATTCATTCGCTCTACATGCCCAAACCATCTGAGGGTCCCTTTCTTAATTTTACTCATTACGCTCACATCAGCCTTGCATTCTTTGCGGATATCCACATTACTCACACGATCATACATGGTTTTACCACACGTACGCCTCAGGGATCTCATCTCTACAGCATTCAGCCTACTTTCATCCTTCCTCTGCCAGTTCCATGCTTCACTGCCATACATCAGGGTAGGTACCAGCACTCCATTGTGGACTGCCAGCTTTGCTTCTTTGGACAGCTTTTTGTTGGCGCCTACGGCATTTAACCCACCATTTATGGAGTTACCTGCATTCACCCTTCTTTCAATATCCCTATCAGCCTTCCCATCTCTCGTAAACATACTTCCCAAATACACAAACTCATCCACTTGCTCCAAGTATTCATCATTCACAACTATATTGCACACTGTTTTCATACTCTCTCTTTCAAATACCATGACTTTGGACTTACTTACATTCATAAACATTATTTATTCTCCACAATATTAAAATATTGCATTTTAATAGTTTGCTTTTATTGATGGTATCAGTGTCAAAATTTCTCGGTGTATTATTATTATAACTGCATATTATTGCAGCTTGTTTTTGCGCTTTTACTCAAAATGTTCATTTGGTTCCCATATTCTTTTATTTTATGATAAAAATTATTATATTAATTCTAAATTTATTTTCATGTAAACATTATGTATTCCATTGCTCAAACCATACAATTTATAGAATAATCGTACTACTAGTAGTACTAATAGTACCTACTAGTTTTTCACGCATTAGAATATGACCATATGATTTAAATAGCGCCGTTTTTGTGAAAATTCACCTCAAGAAGCGTTAAATTTAGTCTTACATTAATTATAATTAACAAAAAGGTATCATTTAATTCTTTTCTTTATGTGAAATAATAATTTCAAGATGTTTTTGTTATTTATTTTATTTTATCTTCGTTATTTGATAGATCATTAAAAACATAAAAATGTAAACACATAATCAACGGAAGGCACCCATGGTTATTTTTTGGATGCATAAATTTTCGATTTGAGATATTTTGAGAATATCAATCTCAGATGGGAAGGCTGATAGAGATATTGAAAGATGGGTAAATGCAGGTAACTCCATTAATGGAGGACTGAATTCCGTTGGCGCCAACAAAAAGCTGTCTAAAGAAGCGAAGCTAGTAGTCCACAGTGGAATGCTTGTACCTACCCTGATGTATGGCAGTGAGGCATGGAACTGGCAGATGATGATGATGAAAGTAGACTGAATGCTGTTGATATGAGATCCCTGAGGAGTATGTGTGGTAAAACCATATTTGATCGTATGAGAAATGTGGAAATCTGCAAAGAATGCAAGGCTGATGTAAGTGCAATGAGTAAAATTACAATATGCCCATGCTATTGATTATATTACGACTGGCAATTTAATGTTATTTTTCTTGGAAGCCTCGAACCAGGTGAAGGTAGTTATAATGTGTTGATTGTTTTGAGAAAGGAATTGTGGAGCGGGAAAACGAAAAATTAAAAACAATCATTGATTATAAATTTTATGAATAAAAGTGTTGTTTTCTAATACACTACACATATATTAATAGTAGGGGCAGGTAGGTAGGTACTTACGACTTTTAGAAAACCTATTTTGGATAAAACGAGTAATCGCTCTAAGGAGAAAATTTAGTTTTTTGTGCTCGCTATAACCAAGTTTGACTGTATATATATATTCATATATCGTCTCATATATATATATATATATGAGACGATATATGAATGTGAATGAGGCAAAGAGTGTGTACCAAGACCGAGTTTTTGGCGGTCTGTCCTCTCTGCCTAGGTACCCCTGCGGGAAACGACGTGATGATTAGATATTTAGTTAGTTATTATTGAAAAGTAAGTGGGTTGATGCTACATAATTACTTTTTTCTGATTACAGATTGCAGGCTCTGATTGCAGATTCAGTTACGATATCAAGTTTACCTACTTACTTTTTAAATTTACACAATTCTAAAAAAATGCCCAAAAAATTTTTAAACGCTGAGCAGGTGCGAGCGTTATTAGAGAAAGACTCTGGTAGTGATGAGTCAAACAGTGATTTTGAATTTGAAAACATTCAAAACACATCGGACATTGAAGATCATGTTTCTTTTGAAAGTTCTTCTGAAAGTGAATCCGACACCTCTGACGAAGATGCCGAAAAGATTACTGATGAAACGGAAGAAAAATCTTTTACTTCCAAATCTGGATTTAAGTGGAGTTCCGTTCCTCCGACACAATCCCGTAGTAGGCAACACAATATTGTTTACTCTCGTCCTGGCCTGACAAATGAAAGCAAAAATATTTCATCTATTGGAGACGCATTTTCATTGTTTATTACTGACGATATTCTCAAAGAAATAGTTACTGAAACCCAACGTTTTTGTGTGAGGGAAAACAAGGGCACAGCCGATGATGCATCAATTTCTACGGATGAAATTAAATCCTTTATCGGCATATTGCTTGCTGCTGGGAGAAACCGTTGCAGAAAGATGCAGTTGAAAGAGTTGTGGACAACGAATGATCTATTTAGGCAATTTTTTTATACAGCAGCTATGTCTAGAGATAGATTTGCATTCTTATTTAGTACTCTACGATTTGATGATAGAGTGACTAGGCACGAAAGAATCGCACAAAGTGGGACAAAACTGGAGGCGATAAAATCAATTTATGAAAATTTTAACGCAGCTTGCACTAGAAATTACTCCCCGGATTCCCACATCACCGTAGACGAACGTTTGGCGACGTACCGGGGATCATGTCCTTTCCGTGTATACATGAAAAGCAAACCTGGACGATACGGAATTAAAATATGGGTGGCAGCTGATGCCAAAACAGCCTATATTTTAAATACTCAAGTATACACGGGCAAAATTGGCAATGCCCGAGAAGTAAATCAGGGGTTACGAGTCGTAACTGACTTAGTAGCACCATATTACGGTTCTGGAAGAGGTGTTACGACAGACAACTTTTTCACGTCAATACCTCTTGCCAATCAATTATTGGATAATAATTTGACGCTGACTGGTACATTGAGGTCGAATAAAAGAGAAATTCCAAAAGAATTTTTACCTTCTCCGCAAAGGGAATTACATACAAGCCTTTTTGGTTTTACCGATGCACTTACAATTGTTTCTTATGTGCCGAAAAAGAAGAGTGCAGTGGCTCTTCTTTCAACCGAATTCCACGACGACAAAATTTCATCAGCGTCAGAGTCAAAAAAGCCAGATATAATATTACATTACAACTCAACAAAGGGGGCTGTAGACACCGGGGACAAAATGACAAGGGAATATTCCTGCGTTAGGTCGACAAGAAGGTGGCCATTTCGTATTTTCATGGAGATTTTAGATATGGCTGCCTTGAATGCTTATGTTATTTGGATCACTAAATATCCAGAATGGCATTCAAATGACCGAAGCAGACGAAAAATCTTTATCAGGGAGTTGGCCATGGACTTAGTGAAAAACAACATTAAAAGTAGAAAAGAAAGCGGTGTAAAATTTCACAAAGCGCAGCAATACGGCTTCGAATTATTTGAAAAAGTTATGCCGAGCACAAGCGACGATATTGTATTAAATGAAGTACAAGTTTTACCTACCAAGGCAATACGAAGACGGTGTTATCTTTGCCCGCGCAACATTGATAGAAAAACTAAGCTGTGTTGTTATACTTGCAGGAAATCTATTTGTGTTCTGCACAGGGTCCAAGAAAATTTTTGTACTAACTGTAAAACTATCAAGGACAATGCCAATAATGAATGTTGTTAAAATAATAAAAGTTGCTTAGGACGGATCTTTTGACAGATTTTAAACAATTCATCAAATTTTGATGTTAATTTTCAGGTTCTGCGAAAGTTCTATTCAAGTTCCGATATTATTTCAGTTCTGTGAAGTACCTGGCCTATACTGATATCATAACAGAACTTGAATAGAAATTTCATAGAACTTTAAAATTAACAAACAATCTGTCATTTTTGTAATAAGCATATCCGACCTTTAGAAATTTCTTCTATTATTCACTTTTTCTAGTATTTTTGCTGTTTCTTTTCAAGTCATCACTATACTAATGGTGCCATGATCTGCAATTTTAGGTTTGTCTAGTATTTTAGAATTTGTTCACGTTCATTTGATTACACAAACTCAATTAGTGTACTGGTTGTTTGTGTTATCTTGGTGTATTCTCAGTCGAATTGTTTCATTTTTAAAATGATCACGTTGGAAAATATTTTGCATAAAAATCCGTTTTGTTTATTTCATATTAATATTATAGTTTTTAATAATAAATTACGTGTATTTTAAATAATTAAAGCATTCATGATAGTGCATGTAGTCACTTACTAACATTTGGTAAATGAACAACATATTTTTCTATAAGAAAACAAACATTTTTCGACCATATCTTTTGTGCTTTTAATCATTTCTCTGTTTATCACTTTTTTATAAGAAGTCCCTCTACTGTTTTAGACGTGGTGCACTTTTCTCATTTTCCATTTAAATTTATGTATAAAGGTTTCAATTGCTCAAAGCATAGTGGTCATTTGGAAATTGTTAATTTATGCGATTGTTTATTGATAACTTGATATCAATTTTACAATGTTTTCCAGAACATCTAGTTCACTTTTGCAGTCTTGTGCAATAAGTATATATCCAGGAGTCATTACGCTATAATATCTTACAAGTGAAATGTTGTCAAAAACCGGACATAATATCCAATAGTTACTGTACCTTCTTATAACATTATATTTTATGTTTTTCCATCAAATTACGCAAAAATTGTGTTGTTAACGTCAGCTTGTTTTTGTTTTGTCTTCTTTTATAAATATGATCCCAATTTTAGATTAGATTATTTCTTGGTAATCACTTTGCATTTCATTTTTTCATACAATTTATTCTGGAGTATATTTATTCGATTTACCAATAAATTAAAGTTTGGGATATGTATGTACCAAAATTAATAGCTGACAGAATTATTCGCTATTTAATAATGCTGATTTTATTCCATGTTGTTTGGGTTTAACTTTCATCGTGTTGTGTGTGTTTTTCTAAATTGTGAATTTTTATTTAAAAAGTTATTGTCTTCTAGCTAGGTTATAATTTTCGTTTATTTCATCTTCAATTTTGGGAACTCGTGCCGTGTGTATATGTTACATTCCACTTGCTCAAGAAAAAAAATTCTTTGTAATAATACGATAAAGAGTAAATATCTTACATTTCAAGTTGTGATTTTCATCACGCGATTTGTGTATAATATGTAAATATAACGATCGTCCAGTTGATTAGTCAGACATCTCCGAAGAATCGGAATTTGAGTTGAGTATACAGTTATATGTAAAATGAAAAAACAAACAAAATATATGTTTTCTGGGTTATTTGTAGAAAATTTAAAAATGTCGTACTAATGTACCGAACCGTTATACTTCCCGGTGTTATTTTTTTATAGCATATTTAATTTATAAAATACAGACACATGTAAATAATATTTGGTTTATGGCGAGCATTCGAACATTGCTTTCCTCATTATCTCAAAACTTTGTATTTAGAGATGTCTGACTAATCAACTGGATGATCGACATGTCTTGTTTACCAGTAATAGGTATGTTCATTATACTATATGTGTAATAATTTTTGCTAATATCTAATGTTTGTTTCATAAAACTCATTTATTATAAAGTAGGTACCTACCTTATGTGTTTCCAAAATGTTGAGGTGTATTTTTGTAAAAATATAATATTTTGAGGTGTGTTTTTTGTCTTTTTGTAAATTTCTTCATTTTACTACGATATTATGTGTGTAAGATATTTTAAAATTATATGAAAATTATGTTTTATATTACGAATGTCTTTTTCTATTTTCTATTATAATTTTGCAATTTTCAGTTTATTTAATCAATCCCTATAAATGGTCACCATAAAAGAGATAGCCTCCTAGTATGATGACGTTTCTATTCAAAATGGTGGTTTTTGTTCAGGGCAATACTGAACGCATTTCCCATCCTTGGCCGTGCGGAAAATATATTATATTAAATGCATTATATTTTATGAATTATTTATGAAATATCACATAATTATTGAATTAATTTGCGCTTGCTGGGATTTTGAACCCGCGACCCAGAATCTCAACCATTTGACCATGGGGGCCGTCATTACTAAGAAAAAGAGAGAAATTCTCCGGTTTCTCATATGTATCCTATTACGAGTTTATAAATACCGTTTCCAGATCTCTCATAAATATTGTTTATCAAAAACGGGGAATTCTCAGGCTACAATAAAAAAATATTTATTTCAAGATTGGATTTCAATACTTTAAAAATACCTTATTTTTAACAATTTGAAGTTATTAAAAATACCTTATTTTTTACAATTTTATTTGATAAAACATTACAAAACAAAACCATTCACCGTTAAAAATGTAAAACATACCTACATAAATGGATCAGTGAAAAACTATAAACTCAATATATACCTATTAAAGCAAACGCATCATTTATGATTACAGGTTAACTGCGGCACGATGCTAGATGATACTCTAAATGAAATTATAATAAAAACAATCAGAAATAAGATATTAATTATATTTTTTTTTGTAAACTAATGTTTAAGACAAGAATTTTTTTTCATAGCACAAAGGGTAACATTTATTTATAAGCAATAATTATTAGCTTGAAACACTCATCCACATTGAAAAATCTCCCGAGAAAAGATACATAATAATAATAAGAATAATTGTAGAAATAAAATAATTTAATACCTACATTAAATATCAACATACAACATTTGTTTCAAAATATTTAACATCCGTACCTAGTTTAGTAGTACGTAGTAGTTTTCATAAACTATAAAAGTAAAAAATACATATCCATCATTTACAGACCACCCTATGCAAGAAACTAGCCACCCACGTCGACGCTTAATCGCCAATCGGCAGTCGAGATTCGGAAACGAGGCGCGATGCTTGCTACGTACCCGCCTTCTCCGTTTTCTTTGAAAACATATGCGTTATGGTCTAAATTCATTAGAACATTAATTATGACTTTATTTATGAAACGATTTTGATAATGACTACTGAAATATGTAATATATACTTCCCTCTAATTATAACCAAAACAAATTTCATCGAATTATGTCATTAACACCTTTTAATAAGCAAAACAAATTGGGGGACTGAGTGACCCCGCTTCGGATCCAATGTGATTTTTTTCTTTCCGGGACGAAAGGGTTAAACACAAAAACAATAAATAGGGTCCCAGAATATTATGAAGGTATACATCGGTTTTATATTGTTTACAGTGAAACTCGCTTAAGAAGTTTTGTTGTTTTTCGGTCCCTTGAAATTCTGCAGAAACTGCAAAACACAAGATTTTTTCGCATACAAGACTAGCTAAAACTACTTCCCGCATCAGAATTTTTAAAAGTTCGGCAGTGAATCCATCACATACGTTAACCAGAAAATGTCCCCTTTTCCCGAAAGTCATTAAATTTATTACTGTGTTTTTATTGCCTGCATCCTATTTAAGAGGTTTTAGAAGTTTAGCAGTAAAATCATCATAAACCGAAACTAATGTCACAACATGACAACAACACGATTATTACCTGAAATAAAATGAACCTTTTTTCAACAGTCATAAAATTTACAACTTTGTTGAAGCAGATTACGCGAGTTACATGGTGGCAGCTCGCGATTTTCGTATTTCGTATAATTGAAAAAATACAAAAATATTTGATGTTGTTGTAGCAGGCAGCAATAATATATTTTTTAAGTAATTTATAAATTAATTTTTTTAAACTACTTGAAAGGGAATAATATTCTGCATTTTGTTATTTCATGTAGATCTTTTCTTCCATTCCTTAAAGAACCAAGATATATATATATTTTTTTCAGGTATAAGTGTTTCTGTAGGACCCGGCAGCAGTTATTCAGTCGCCACACATAAAAAAACAATAGTTCTACATGTAAGCATATTTATAGTTTTTTTGTTGGTTCATCATTTTTTGGTATCTTTTGTTGTGAATAGTGTAATCGTTAGCCTCAAATAATAATGTTGTCTTTTTCTAGGTAGGAAGAGCATTTTGAGCTACGTTGGGCCGACGGCAGCCCTTTCTCCCAGGAAAAAGAAGATGCGTTCAGAGATTTTGTGGACCAGGCGGCAACTAGGATATGTCAAACGAAAAAAATTATCTCTGAAAGAACGTATCGCTATGGCAACTCGCTATAGAGATAGAAACAGCCTAGAAGATTCTCTTTCAAGTTTTAATCCCGTTCACTCTAGATTTATTTTGTCACAAGCAAAGCTTAGCCCACGCCAAAAAAAGGTCGAAGATATAGTCGCGAGGATAAATCTTTGGCACTTGCTGTATATAAGGGAGGACCAAAATGTTATCGATTCTTGTCCAAACTTTTTGTGTTACCTTCGCCTTTGACCCTGAAAAAAGAATTAGCTTCAGTATCTCTTAAACCAGGAATTAATCAAAATTTATTTGACCATTTAAAAAAAACAGTAAAATCTATGAAGGATATTAAAAAAATATTGCATTTTAATGTTTGATGAAATGAGTATTTTTCCTCATGTTAGCTTCAATACACGTAATGGAAATATTGAAGGCTTGGAAAATACGGGAGATAAAAGAAGAAAATTTTTTGCTGATCATGCCTTAGTCTTAATGATTAAAGGTCTTACCGATCCCTACAAGCAGCCAGTTTGTTTTTCGTTTTCGGAAAGTGGAACCAACTATTTCGACTTGAAAGAAATTCTTCTAACTGTTTTAGGCAAATTGTTTGAGTGTGGTCTCAAGCCAGTTGCAACTGTGTGCGACCAAGGCACCGTTAACTGTCGGGTAGTGAAAGCCTTGCTTGAAGACACTCGCACAAGTTGCCTAAGGGATAAAATAGAATATGAGGGTGGATACTTTATGGTAAATGAAAACATGATTTTTCCATTGTTTGATGTACCTCATCTTTTGAAGTGCGTTCGTAATAATCTTTTAGATAAAGATATGACTTTTTATTAGGATGGGGTAAAAAATTAAGCTTCATGGGACAATTTGGTGACCGCTTATAATTTGGCACCAACAGAATCTTTTAAAAGAATGTATGGAATAACGGACTACCATATTATTCCTAGTAAAATTAAAAAAATGAAAGTCAAACTTGCCTCTCAAGTTTTTAGTGACAGAGTGTCTGCGGCACTGGAAACACTAAACCATATTCGTCCAGAGGCTTTTACTAAAAATCCATTAGAAACTGCACGAATTTTGCAATTTTTTGATGTTTTATTTGATATTGTCAATGGGACATCAGTACATCCCAAGGGGGGCAAAAAATATCGTGTGGTTTTATCGAATGACTCCGCACATATTCAATTGTGGAATGAGTCGTTAAAAACAATGAGAATGATGAAATACGTCCATCAGACAACAGGCGCGAACATAAGGACTTAGCTCCTGTATTAAATAATTGGATTTTTTCCATAAATGGAATTACAAAATTGTGGAATTTTCTTCGCAATCACGGCATTAAATTTTTAAAATGCCGCTATCTGAATCAAGACCCATTGGAATTTTTTTTTGGATCTATTAGAAGTCGTGGTGTCCGAAATCCGTCTGCTACCTTGTTTACGGCTGCATATAAATCACTTATGATTTGTAATTTAGTGTCTGCTCGTTCACCCGGTACCAATTGTGAAGCTGATGATTCTACTGTTCTTCTGTCTAATGTTGCTGATTTTATTTATACTCATTCTACCTCTTCCACTTTAAATTCAAATATAACTTCATTTTTAACTATACCTGATGTAGAAGCCCAATTTGGGAAAAATTGCAATTCATTCTCAATACAAACATTAAGTATAGACTCCTATGTTGCAGGATTTTTGTTAAAAAAAAATTTAAAGTCATCCAAGGCTGTGAGGAATGCAAGTCATCTTGCATTGGTGATCCTTATGATCCCATGAACTCTTTTATTTTAACTAGGGAATACCGCATCGCAGAGAGATTTTGTCTGAACTATCCTACGAAAAGTTTTGCCCTTAACGCTTTGGAAATTCATTATGTTGTCGAGTATGTTCTAAATCATAACTGTGAAAATATTCATCTTGTGCACATTATTAAAAAAACAATTCTCAAATATGTATGTTTTAATTGGATTAATTGTCAGGGCCATAAAAAAAATTTGACAGAAGCTATTATGAAATTTACTGTGCCCTTCATTATTAATGCTTGGTGTGCAGACAAATAAAAAAAATAAGTGGCAAAGATACTAGACCATATAGCGGACCAGATTCGATGAGGAAGATGGCCGTACAACGGTACGTAAAATATTCTAAATATAGAAAAAAATGGTCATCATAATAAACCTAGTTTTTTCTTATCGATGTTTCCTTGTTTATATTCATATATTTTCCTATTATTCATTCTTGCTTTGTTGTTTACCGATTTTCTTGAATTTTATATGCCCACAAGTGCTTTTCATTGTAGATTGTGTATATTTCTTGTAATATGTAGACATCTTCTCAACTTGAAATATATTTTAATTTTTATATTATGACTTACCCATAAGTATTTACTTTATATGTCATCTTTTGTCAAGTTAGTTTTATTTATCATTCTAATATTATATTATTTACATAGTTTAATTTTTACTTTGTTATTTATTCATGTTCCCAACCTCTATTTTATAATATTCTTTGCTGTTTTTCATACTCATAACGGATTTTTATTACTTATGCAATTCGTATTTCTTCTATTTTGGTTTAGGTCTTATATTATTATTTGTATAATTCTTTTTTATTACTTCCTCGACATCATAATAAATTTCTTTTAACACCTTCTTTAACATGTGTTTTGTGCTTGTATATTTTTCTATTTTGTGATGTAGATATTCTTTTAATTTGTGCTTTTATATTTATATATTTTGTGATATAGATATTCTTTTAATTTGTGCAATGTGTTTTGGTATGTCTTAACATTATAGTATGTTTTATGCTTACATATTCTTGTATTTTCGTGTATTCTATAATGGTCAGCATAGTTGCCTTCCAAGCAGTTGTTCCGAGTTCGATTCTCGACCATCACTTGAAAGTGAAATAACACAAAACTGCATTGTATAAATTTTACAATATTATTATTATTAGGAGGGGCGCAATTGGTAATTAATTAAATTGAATTAAATCCTATTTACAGATTCAGATGGTATATAGCTCCTGTTGATTCTATAATATAATATTTCTTGAATAATATAATATTTTAACAAGTAATTGTCAGTTTTTATTTTTCTTTACTAACAGAAAAATGTCAAAATTCGTCACTGTCGTAGAAAAACACAAACCATCATTTTAAAATATTCTTACTTTTGTTAGAAGCTCATATTTAGTCATTTTAGGTGCTATGCGACTGCTTGATTTTTCATTTCTTAGGAATAACTAGTTTCCGTCTGAAAAACTTTCTCGTGAGAAAATGAGCTGTAAAGAACGATACTTTTAAGCTCAATTTCTCAGGACAATGCTCTGTCAGATTGAACCTTGTTGTTCTGAGGAAATTTTGGCATTTTTCTGCTTCAAGGACATTTTTATTTTTATAATAGTTTTTTTGGGCTAGTGAATGAATAGAGTATGCTGAGAGCAATTATGTTGTCTATGGTCGCATCTTTTTTTTAAATGGTCTTGAGTTTCCTCTACCTTGTCTACTGCTCTGCTCCGCACGGTAGGTACTGCTTGTATGCTGCTTGTATATCTGTGGTTAAGTACTGTATAATTCCGTTACATACAAAAAGCCCGAAGATATCGATCTAGAGAGTGGTATTTTTTTTAACGTCCATTGTTTCATCCAGTCACCCATGCAGCTTAATGCATAATCCCATACTTGTGAAAGTTATTAAGTATAGTTACGATAGTTGATATTAGTTAGTGATATTATATTATATTTTCATTGCTCTTCATTTTGGTAGCGACCACTGTTCTTATGTCATGCTCAAATGTCTAAAACTATCTAGTTTAACTTACGCCACTCGGTACCCAAAGCGGAACGGTAATTCCTATTTATTTATAAATGTAGAGTTATCAGCAGTTAATTAACAGTTATCTGACAACTTTTTCAACCGTTTTAAAATGTTTTAACTTCAAGGTCAAAGTACACACGTAATTATATCCTAATTTCCAATAATGTATTATGAATACTATTTCATTGTTTTTACAGAATATAACAAGCCAAACCAAATTTTAACAGCACATACAAATTAGAGTTCCGTCACAACTATGTTCTTTTTCAGGTATATTTGTTTGGCTGGAACAAATTACGAAACGCTACCACAGCAGTGCCATGGATCTACCAAATCAAGAGACTGTTTCCATCAAGACGGAACCAGGGCCCCAGGAAGAAGGCGGAGATGAAATACCGTATACGGATATAGATTTCGATCTTCCAGATATAAAGAAGGAATGTTTGCAATATGCGGAGAGTACTCAGATAGACGGTTAGTTGCATTGCATACGTATTAAATTCGGATATTCGGAATCCATGTCCGTTTCGAAATGTCGTGCAAACAGGACGTATTTACTTTAAAATAAATCTTTGCTATAACTGCTTAGCTACAAAACTCTTTTAGCTCAAGTATTGCTCACAATAAACGCTCATCTGTTTTTAACATATCTTCGTGTCTATTAACTAAATATTTACGAAAGAAAATATCATTCCATTGATTTTAACTAAATCTTTAAATCTTTACCTTCTTGAAACATCGGTCCTTGAAGTGACATCTGGCATCTTTATTATTTCCTAATTAAGCTTAAACTCTTTTCACCTTATTCTTGCTCCTGTGTGGTCAATCAATGTTATCTTTTGTCGTAGATATTTTACTTTAATTCAAAATTTTTAATTTTAATTAAAAACAAGTTTTTTTGTACATTGACGGTTAATATATTTTGTTGTATTGTCTTTCAGGTTGCTTTAATATAGAGTCTGTTACCGTCAAGGCGGAGCTTGGACCCCGAGAAGAAGATGAAGGGGGATTTCCATATACGGAAATTGACATATACCTGCCGGATGTTAAAAAGGAGTGCTTAGAACGCTTTGATAGAATTGTCAAGACAACAGGTAAAATGTTTTTTCATTCTTAGTAGTCCAGTAATCTAGACAAAAAACCTGAATGCTGTTGTTTTCTGTAAAAAGTACCTCCAAAGGAAGTTCTAAGCCATTATGTCTCCGAAACTAAAACATGTGAAAATATTAATTCCAATGTGAAACTCCTTATAAAACTACCTACAAATAAATGTCAGAGTATGGTTTAAAAAAATTACTTGATTTTAAATAATTTTTTGAAGTTTCAATTTTTTCATTTATTTTATTGTCAACGAAAAAATGCTCCAAACGTAATATTAGCTATTATTACTATAACATTTCTAAGGCAGTTAGAAAATAAATTGAGTTTTCTGGAAGGCTGCATTTGTGACAAAATATGCTTTTTATGTTAAGCTCATGAATATCGCTTAAAAGTGAAATCAAAATGGTCGAGTGTGTTTGATTTGGTTGCTGCAGAAGTAATTTCGTAGTAAATACTAACAATTTACAATTCAGAAATAAAGGGAAATAAAAATAAACATTTGTCGCAATGATTTCCCGTATTCACATAAATTCCTGAAAAAAAACAATTATCCTGCAGTTGCTGAAAATACTGATGAGATATTTGAAGATGAATGTGATGCCCGGTGAATGAATATTTTCTGTAGCTAAAAACTATGATCTATGAAAAGTCTTTGTTAGAATAATAACTTTTAAATCTTTCAAACACTATTTATAAATAAAATTGTTTTAAAAAGTTAATCTTTTTAGAACGAACTTTCTTTTTAACTTTTTTGAAAGGGGTTTCACTTCAAAAGTATAAATATGTGCAAGGCACAAATTAGTCACTTGTTCCTGTGGGAACCTATTTTTTTTACTTTTGCATGAGTTCTTTTCTGACACGAAAGTAATAAGTCACATGAAGCTTACTATTAATCGTTTTTTTTCAAAATTATTGTCAGATCTGAAGACACAATCAACTGAAACCACGGAGTGCCACATGATGACTCACAGTGGCAAAAAACTTTTTTCATGTTCTGAGTGCAATTATACGTCTAATCTTAAAAACCTTCTGACGAGGCACATGTTGACCCACACCGGTGAAAAACCTTTTTCATGTTCTGTATGCAACTATTCATTCGCTCGAAAGAATTATTTGACGAGCCACATGCTGACTCACAGTGGAGAAAAATGTTTTAAGTGTTCCGAGTGCAACTATTCATCTTTCTATAAGAAACATTTGACGAGCCACGTGCTCACTCATACTGGAGAAAAACCTATTTCATGTTTGAAGTGCAACTATTCATGTTCTCAAAAAGACTCTCTAAAGATACACATGCTGACTCACACTGGAGAAAAACCATTTTCATGTTTGGAGTGCAACTATTCATGTTCTCAAAAGTATAATTTGATTAGCCACATGCTGACTCACACTGAAGAAAAACCTTTTTCATGTTCAGTGTGCAACTATTCATTCGCTCTAAAGAATTATTTGACGAGCCACATGCTGACTCACACTGGAGAAAAACCTTTTTCATGTTCTGTGTGCAACTATTCATGTTCTCGAAAGGATAATTTGACTAGCCACATGCTGACTCACACTGGAGAAAAACCTTTTTCATGTTTGAAGTGCAACTATTCATGTTCTCAAAAAAGCTATTTAAAGAAACACATGCAGACTCACACTGAAGAAAAACCCTTTTCATGTTCTGTGTGCAACTATTCGTGCTCTCGAAAGGGAACTTTGACGAGCCATATGCTGACTCACACTGGAGAAAAACCTTTTTCATGTTTAGAGTGCAACTATTCATGTTATCAAAAACGTTATCTAAATATACACATGCTGACTCACACTGGAGAAAAACCTTTTTCATGTTTGGAGTGCAACTATTCATGTAATCAAAAACCCTATCTAAAGTTACACATGCTGACTCACACTGAAGAAAAATGTTTTAAATGTTCCAAGTGCAACTATTCATCTTTCAATAAGAAATATTTGAAGAGACACATGCTGACTCACACTGGAAAAAAATGTTTCAAATGTTCCGAGTGCAACTATTCATCTTTCTATAAGAAACTTTTGACGAACCACGTGCTGACTCACACTGGAGAAAAACCTTTTTCATGTTTGGAGTGCAATTATTCATATCGTCTTAAAAGCTCTCTAAAGATACACATGCTGACTCATACTGGAGAAAAACCCTTTTCATGTTCTGTGTGCAACTATTCGTGCTCTCGAAAGGGAACTTTGACGAGCCACATGCTGACTCACACTGGAGAAAAACCTTTTTCATGTTCTGTGTGCAACTATTCGTGCTCTCGAAAGGGAACTTTGACGAGCCACATGCTGACTCACACTGGAGAAAAACCTTTTTCATGTTCTGTATGCAACTATTCGTGCTCTCGAAAGGGAACTTTGTCGAGCCACATGCTGACTCACACTGGAGAAAAACCTTTTTCATGTTTAGAGTGCAACTATTCATTTTCTCACAAAGGCTCTCTAACGAAACACATACTGACTCACACCGGAGAAAAACCTTTTTCATGTTTGGAGTGCAACTATTCATGTTCTCAAAAAGGCTCTCTAAAGATACACATGCTGATTCACACTGGAGAAAAACCTTTTTCATGTTCTTTGTGCAATAACTCATTTTCGCAAAAGGGACATTTGATAAGCCACATTCTGACTCACACTTTTAAAAAAGCTTTTTCATGTTCTTTGTGCAATAGCTCATTTATTCAAAAGGGAAAATTGACGAGGCATATGCTGACTCATAGTGGCGGAAACACTTTTTCGTGTTCCAAATAATTTTTTTAAGTGCAACTATACATGTATCGTAATCGAAATATTTGACGTGCCGCGTGCTGACTCACAGTAGAGAAAAGAGTTTTAATTTATCAAAGTGCAACTCTTCATTTATTCGAATGAAAGAATCACGTGCGTTTTCACTGTCCAGAAAGACTTTTTCATGTTTCAAGTCATATCTGAAGTGGCACATGCTGACTCATTCTGTAGAAAAAACTTTATATGTTCCGAGTGCAACTATTTACGTTCTCGAAAGTGTTATTGGCCTGATCTGTTTTGTGCCGAACAGAACTATTCATCTCCTCAAAAGGGAAGTATTACGGTATAAAAACTTTATAAATTTCCTATATTTAGTTTTTTCATGATCTTTGTTCATTTTATGTAAATATATATTTATCGATAGTAAACAATTCATTTTTTTTATTTTCTTATTATTCTCACAAAGATCATTCCAATACTACAGTACCATTTCAAAAATAATAAACCGAACAAGATCACGTGGCAACTTAGAAATCACTGAAGAAAAATGTTTTAAATGTTCTGAGTGCAACTATTCATCTTTTTAATATTTGACGAGCCACATGCTGACTCACACTGGAGAAAAACCTTTTTCATGTTTGAAGTGCAACTATTCATGTTCTCAAAAAAGCTATCTAAAGAAACACATGCAGACTCACACTGAAGAAAAACCCTTTTCATGTTCTGTGTGCAACTATTCGTGCTCTCGAAAGGGAACTTTGACGAGCCACGTGCTGACTCACACTGGAGAAAAACCTTTTTCATGTTTGGAGTGCAATTATTCATATTGTCTAAAAAGCTCAAATTCAATCTCATCATATGTGCAGTATACATACCTCCTGCCTCACAACCTACGGTCTATGATACGTTCTCCAAAAACCTGGAATCTGTATATTCATCACAACCAAATAATACTTTTTGTGTACTAGGAGATATGAATCTACCAACTCTGACTTGGTCATTTTCCGAAAACAGCAGTCAAGGTCTCGCCTCCTCAAATACGGCTGCATCGAAAACGTTGCTTCAAGCAATGTCATTGATGGACTTATTCCAATATAACTGTATACCTAACCATAATGAAAAATACTTAGACCTCGTATTCTACAGTCGTGAAACAAATGTTACACGTAGCATCAACCCTCTCATCTCAGAGGATAGACACCACCCAGCCCTTGAATTTGATTTATCCTTCGTAATTCAACCAAAAATCAAAAACAAAATACAGCGTAGGCGCAATTTCAGGAAAGCTAATTATGCTCAGATTAATGAGGACATTAATTGTATTGATTGGTTATCTGAAATCGCAAATTTATCAGCCGAAAAAGCAGTAGATCGATTCTATTTAAAAATAAACAATGTAATTGATAAGCTTATTCCAGTATTGGCACGACGAAATGACAAATTCCCCATATGGTTTACTCCAGAACTTATTAGGTTATCAAGGAAAAAAGATAAAGTCTGGCTCAAATGGAAGACATATAAAGGTCTTTCTGATTATCGTGAATTTTCCTTCTTACGTGCTACATACAAAAAACTGACTTATGAAACCCGAAGGTTATTTTTTGACAACATCGAAAGTTCATTTCAAAATAACATCAAAAGCTTTTGGTCATACATATCCTCATTAAAATCGTCTGATGGATATCCTGCTGCAATGTCCTTCGAAGGGCGCAAATCTAACGATGCCCAGGAAATTTGTGATATGTTCTCTGAATTCTTTAAGTCAACATTTGAACCTTCCTCTATCGATGACCCAATTATTAACATTGACCAACTTGAGGAAGTTCAGGACTCTGGACTTGCGCACATTCACACAATTAAACTAACGGAAAAAGAAGTGCACTCGAGTTTAAAATCGATGGACATAAACAAGGGTGCGGGTCACGATGGAATACCGGCGTTTTTCCTTAGATCTGCTGCGTCGTCACTGTGTGTGCCGCTTACCATAATATTTAATAAATGCCTGAGTGATGGAGTTTTCCCTGATAGGTGGAAGTTGGCCTATATTATACCGGTCCACAAGGGTGACTCGCGTCAAAGAGTGGAAAACTATAGACCAATATCCATTCTCTCGGCGATCCCTAAACTATTGGAAAGACTTGTCCATAACAATATATATCCCCAGCTTGCTGCCAAAATTACTGAACAACAACACGGGTTTGTAAAAGGCAAATCTACCATGAGTAATTTACTTATTTACTCAAATTTCTTATTTACTAGTATGGATCGAGGCCACCAGGTAGATGCAATATATTGCGATTTCAAAAAAGCTTTTGACAAGGTTGACCACCTTATTCTTATCAAAAAAATTATGTACAACGGAATTAGAGGAAATTTATTACGTTGGTTTATCTCATATTTAACAAAAAGACAACAAGCCGTATCATTACGAGGACACACTTCTACATGGGAACCAGTTACTTCTGGCGTGCCTCAGGGGTCAATCCTGGGTCCGCTGTTGTTTATTCTTTTTATTAACACTGTTACTAAATGTTTCGTGCATTGTTTATATCTTTTGTACGCTGATGACATAAAAATATTTGCCATTGTTCGGAATCTAAACGATTGTCTGCTCATACAAAGCGACTTAGTAAGGTTCGAAACGTTTTGCAATGAAAACAAAATTTACCTAAGCTACAATAAATGTAAACAAATAAGTTTTACTAAAAACCACAACGCTATCAAACACAATTATTGTATTGGTAATTATCTACTCGAGCGCGTTTACTGTATAAGAGATCTAGGCGTTCTTTTTGATTCCAAACTCCACTTCGATGCGCACATTGATAATATTGTGAATAAAGCTTACAGCATGCTAGGATTTGTCATCAGAAACAGCCGTGAATTTCGAAAACCTGAAACATATCTTCTTCTTTACCACACTCTGGTCCGTTCTCAACTTGAATACTGCACCTCCATATGGAATCCACTTTACGATATCTATAAAGAAAATATTGAAAGTATTCAAAAGAAATTTCTGCGTTGCCTCAATTACAGAATGAGCGCACCCAAACGCGGGTACATAAATATGCTCTCGAGTTATAAAGTCTCCACTCTATCTAACCGGCGAACATACCTTGATCTCATGACTCTGTATAAAATCTGTAACAACGTTATTGACTGTCCCGACTTACTGAAATTAATAAACTTCAAAGTACCACCCAGAGTAACAAGGCTTAACGACTTATTCCACATTAGCAGGACGCGTACAAATGCTGGTGTCAGGGATCCAATCAGAAGAATGTGCGAATCACTTAATCAGAACCAAAACCTCAAGGACTCTGACTTATTCTTTGATACACGCACTACTTTTAGTAGAAAAATGAAGACTGTTTTCCTACAAAGTTCATAGTAAAAAACTTAGACATACATACTTGTTTAAATATGTATATATTTTTTAATTTCTGTTTAACATTGTTTATCTATTTATATATATATATATATTATTTTTTTTTTGTTTTACTCTCTAAATTTTTTCAAAATAATTTGTAAATTCTTATAAGGATATTGCGCATTTCTTTCATATCTCTATTTGTAAAATAATATTCTTATGTATATATTCCCCTATTTATAAGTTAAAATATTTGTAAATGTTTTTAACTGCTGTTTAAGTTAATTCGTGAGAAATAGTTTGGATGCAGGTGAATTCTCTAGTTGATATTTTGTATATTCTTGTCAATTGATATCTGTATCTGTTTTTTCTCCTAAATAAAAAAAAAAAAAAAAAAAAAAAAAGATACACATGCTGACTCATACTGGAGAAAAACCCCTTTCATGTTCTGTGTGCAACTATTCGTGCTCTCGAAAGGGAACTTTGACGAGCCACATGCTGACTCACACTGGAGAAAAACCTTTTTCATGTTTAGAGTGCAACTATTCATTTTCTCACAAAGGCTCTCTAACGAAACACATACTGACTCACACCGGAGAAAAACCTTTTTCATGTTTGGAGTGCAACTATTCATGTTCTCAAAAAGGCTCTCTAAAGATACACATGCTGATTCACACTGGAGAAAAACCTTTTTCATGTTCTTTGTGCAATAACTCATTTTCGCAAAAGGGACATTTGATAAGCCACATTCTGACTCACACTTTTAAAAAAGCTTTTTCATGTTCTTTGTGCAATAGCTCATTTATTCAAAAGGGAAAATTGACGAGGCATATGCTGACTCATAGTGGCGGAAACACTTTTTCGTGTTCCAAATAATTTTTTTAAGTGCAACTATACATGTATCGTAATCGAAATATTTGACGTGCCGCGTGCTGACTCACAGTAGAGAAAAGAGTTTTAATTTATCAAAGTTCAACTCTTCATTTATTCGAATGAAAGAATCACGTGCGTTTTCACTGTCCAGAAAGACGTTTTTCATGTTTCAAGTAATATCTGAAGTGGCACATGCTGACTCATTCTGGAGAAAAAACTTTATATGTTCCGAGTGCAACTATTTACGTTCTCGAAAGTGTTATTGGCCTGATCTGTTTTGTGCCGAACAGAACTATTCATCTCTTTAAAAGGGAAGTATTACGGTATAAAAACTTTATAAATTTCCTATGTTTAGTTTTTTCATGATCTTTGTTCATTTTATCTAAATATATATTATATCCGACATTTGCTGACTCACCGTTGATAGTAAACAATTCATTTTTTTTTCTTATTATTCTCACAAAGATAATTCCAATACTACAGTCACATTTCCAAAAATAAGAAACCGATCAAGATCACGTGGCAACTTCGAAATCCCATAATTTAAAATAAATGCTTTTCAACACCATTACACTTATCAAGGTTTAATTTCTTTTAGTGCACTCCCACATAAAATCAAAATTATAAAGTCTTTAAATCACAAATAAAACAACTACTTGATCGACTCAATGATAATTGTAAGATTTAATTTCTTATAACGATTTTTTACGATTTTTTTTATTAAATTTTCATATTACTTAGTTAAAATAAATTATTTCAATTCATCATTAATTAACAAAAAACTACCAATATATAAATATATATTTCTTTTTTTAACATATCCTCTTGAAATATCATATCAGAATTCTTACTAACCAAAAGCTTATTGTCGCAATTTATTATGTACCTACTCTTGCAATAGGAATATGCATTGAAAGCATTAAAAAAATCTCCCAAAATCGAATTGTAATCGATTGTGTTAATAAAGAAGACGCTTAAAAACTACAAACTTTAATTACTAAAGATCTACATGATATTGACTGCAAAGAATTAACAAAGAAAAAACCAACAATGATATTCAAGGGAATTTTCAACGACTTTATCAAAGAAGATTTTACTGACGATATCTTGAACAAAAATGAGGATATCAAAATTGTAACGCAAGAAACAGAAAAAAATTCTATTTTTAACATAAAAGCAATAATTAAAAACAAATACAATGACACCGCTAACTACATAGTAGAAGTAGACAGCACAACCAGGAAGATTCTATTAAATAAAGAGAAAATAAACATTGGCTACCAGCGAGTTATGGTTGGCGACGCCTGCCCAGTAATACAATGCTACTTCTGTCAACGCTACGGACATACATCAAGAAACTGCAACCAGAAAGAGAAAAACAATTCGCCTTCCTGCTCGCACTGTGGAGCTGCTCACTTGTTCAAAGAATGTGCCTCAACAAATCAACCGAGGTGTGTAAACTGCACTTTTCAAAATGACAGATTTCAACTGTCATTTCCTACCAATCATAATGCGAATGATAAAACCAACTGTTTATATTATAAAAAAATGCTGGCATTCGCACAACAGAAAATTGAATACTAATTTGGATTCAAAGTATATTTTTCATAGTAACTCATGTTTATTGTCAATATATTATGCATGTACCTGCACTTTCAAAATTTTAAAAACTAACAAAATTAATAATGCTATGACATATTCTTTAAAAAAACATGATGTTCCCTATCAATCTCCAGTATATAAAACAAGTATACTTACTATTAAAACTGAAAATTCTAAGAAATATTCAATAATGATACTAACAATTAAAAAAAAAATGTCCATAATCAAACGAACTGTCAATATTACAAAAAAATTCTTGCTCTCACGGAACAAAACTGGAATATTGTTATAAATTTTAAAGATGTCTATAAAAATATTTCATATCTATTCTCAATGTCTTACAAATACGCATGTACTTTTGAATATCCACAAGCTATAAAAAATAATAATAATATAGTCTATACATTAAAAAAACCGACAAATCTTTCATCATTCTACATACTTTAAAGTCAGGATATATGTATTTAAAACCAAAAAATTTAAATCATTCTCTATATTGAAGATAAAAAACCTAAATATTTTCTTCATGATAACACATCTCTACTTACTACACTTTTATGTTTATTTTTACAATTCATTACATCTACGTTCTACATTTGTATATTCCTACCAGAAAATAGAAAATACAATAACAATCCACAACTGCATTTATCGAATGCTAGTAAATTACAGAATACTAAAGTCTAATTATAGATATATTAATTTGTCAAAATTATTATTATATACATTACTAACCCATATATCATGCTGCCAATATTCTATATGCAATAAATCTCTACACTATATGTTCACTTGTACTATTGATATATTCTTACAAACGCTATTTTTTATTGTAATTATTATAAAAAGAAGAACGAATCAAATTAATTATTGCTATCAATTAAACAAACACTCACTATGTCTCCGAGTATTATCTAAACATAAAATAAATCTTATAGAAAAAATCAAAACCTACAATTTTAGATATGAACTGAAATCGAGCAAGAATAGTGTTACACTAATTATGAGCATTATTACTTATTCATTTACTCGTAGAATTTTATATACATATTTTATCACACCTAAATAAATACAATGGAAAATTTTAACTTAAGCGAAATTGATAAAAATCTAAATATAGAAGAATACGTATGTGAAGCAGCCAGTGAATGCAATAAGATTTATGACAATATAATAAATAGACTAAAAATCTTGCACCTAAACATTAGAAGTATAAATAAAAACATGGATGAACTTTTGGTATCCCTAAATACATTATGTTCACAGCCAGATTTCATAATACTATCCGAGGCGCACATACATGCAAACATAAATATACCAATCATCCCAAACTACAAAAATTACAATACAAATTATCAGATTAATAAAAATAGTGGAATTGTAGTATACGCTAAAGAAAAATTTACTGATATCAATATTACCGAAATACACATATGCAAAGCAAACTGTTTGTCATTAAATTTTGTTTTAAATAATATGCCATTCAATATAATCGCAATATATCGAACACACAGTTCTGATGTACCTTTATTTATAGAAGAATTAAAAAAAATACTATGTAACAAAAAGCATCTAAATTGTATCGTAATAGGTGATTTAAATATTAATATTGGTCCTAATAACCACTGTAAAAATAAATTAGATTATATAAATGCTATGAATGAAATGAACTTTATATCATGTGTAAATAATTTCACAAGAGAATTTGCAAACCAATCGCCATCATGCCTGGACCACATATGGAGCAATATTAAACACACAGAAAAAATTAAATCTATTATATGGAAAAATGATATAACAGATCACCATACAAATATTTTTATTTATGATTTCAATAAAAACTTAGGATTAAATGACTCTAGAAAAAATATTAACATAATTTCCAAATTGAACAATGTAAAATTAAACAATAAATTAAGTAACGAATCTTGATCCTCAATACTAAATTGCCAAAACCCAGACATGTGCGCAAATTTCTTTGAAGAAACTTTAAATGCTCATATCGCAGACTGTACAACCTTTATAAATAATCAACCAAGTTCTAAATTAAGGCAAATCAAACCATGGATTACGCAAGGATTACTCATATCTATCCGGAAAAAAGAAAAACTTTTCATAGACACAAAAAAAAACCCTACCAATAGCCAAGTAAAAAACGAATACAAAATATTCCGGAACAAACTCATTAAAATTATCAAAGACACAAAAGAAAAATATTACAGGGAGAAAATAATCCTCACAAAAGAAAACCCTAAAAAAACATGGAACACTATAAATGAAATAATGAATAAAAATAATAAAAATAAGTCTACAATAAATGTCATAAACAATAATGGAACTAAAATAAATGCTATCCGTGAACCAAAAATGTGCGCAAATATTTTCAACAAATTTTTTGCTACCGTCGGTCAAAAACTTGCATATAAAATTGACCAAAATTATCAACCTGATGACATACATGAAGATAAAATAACAAATAGCAATCTTTCAATTTTTAAACCGACTTCAGAAAAAAATATTGAAAACATAATACAATCACTTAAAAATGGTAGTGCGCCAGGATACGACGGTATAACTACAGAAATCTTGAAAAAATACTGCAATTTTCTAACCAAACCGATTACGCATATAATTAATGTAAGTACTAAATACGGAATATTCCCGTCTAACTACAAAAAAGCCATTATAATCCCAGTATATAAATCCGGAGATCCAAAAGAAGTAAACAATTACCGCCCAATATCCTTATTATCCAACATTGCAAAAATTCACGAAAAAGTAATAAAAAAACAAAAACTGATTATACAGATAACCAAAAAAGTATTAACCCTAGTCAATACGATTTTAGAGATAAACTTAGCACACAAGACGCAATTGCAGAATTAACTAAGCTTATTTACAAAACATTAGATAGAGGCAAAAAATGCTTAAGTATATTCATTGACCTCAGTAAAGCTTTTGATAGTGTCTCACATTCAAAATTAATTAATAAAGTAAATAACATAGGAATTACTGGCAAAGCTAAAACATGGTTAAAAAGTTATCTCTATCAAAGAACTCAACAGGTTAAAGTAAACAACGAATTAAGTGAAATAGAAAATATAGATTTTGGAATTCCACAAGGAACTGTTTTGGGACCTTTACTTTTTATATTATATGTTAATGAACTTTTTCAACTCCCAATCATTGGAAACATCATATCTTACGCAGATGATACAGTTATAACTATTGAAGGAAATTCATGGAATGAGGTCGTAGTATCAGCTAATAATGCAATAAATATCGTTAAACTATGGTTTGACGAAAATTTATTGACACTGAATGTCGAAAAAACCCATTTTATTCCTTATAGTCTAACAGGGAATAACTCAAATGTAAATCTAAACATAAAAATTCACGAAAGAAATTGCCTCCTTAAATTCGCACCCTGTAATTCAAACTGTATAAACATTAGTAGTAAAAAAGAAATAAAATATCTTGGAATAATTATTGATAATAACATTAAATGGAAAAGTCAAATAAATTCCACAGTAGACAGAATGAGAAAACTAATCTATATATTTTTTAGACTAAGAAATATTGTATCATTAAAAATACTAAAAGATATTTATTATGCACTGGCGCACTCTGTCCTACAATATGGAATCGTGGCTTGGGGGGGTGTATATAAATCATCCCTACTCCCACTGGAAACTATTAAAAAAATACTAATAAAAATCATCTTAAAAAAGCCATATTACTACCCAACTATAAATGTTTTTCAAGATTTCCCGGTTCCCCCACTTACAAAAATTTATGACAAAATTGCACTTCTACAAATACATAAAGATTTCTTTAGTAAAAATAATTTATTGAATACACAATTGAATATTAGCAAAAGAATAATATCTGTTGGAGGACTAACCGTGCCACTAGCACGAACCACAACAGCACAACATCACTATACATTCAAGGGTGTAAAATTATTTAATAAATTACCCCTTGATATACGATCGGAAGAAAACTACGAAAAATATAAAAAAAAAAAAAATTAAAATACTCTTGTACCACCTCATAACTTTACTTATTGTTTAGAAATATGTTTTTGCCTTTTAAATTCTTTGAATCATTTATTAACTAACCTATATTTTTATTACTTTTATTGTTATTTTTTGTGTTATTTTTTGTTTTATTACTAATATTTTTTGTTTAATTTAAACAAATGTTAAAATATTTTTGTTGTCCTCTCCTAAACACAAGCAGCTGCTTTATTAGGAGAGTGATTGATATATTGGTGTTTATATTGTTAAAAAAAATTGTAACCTTGTTTATATGTTTCAATAAAAAAAAAATAAAATAAAAAAAAAAAAATATTATCAGCTCTGCTTTATTCCAACTGAATAGAATAACTCCATGTACTTACCACCTACCACCTACTTATTTAATCGAAATTTTATAAAATTATATTTATTTTACAACATCCATATTCTTAAATTTTTTACATTTCCTATCTATCTAATTTGGTAACTGCTATATTGGTCTATTTCATTATCTACACTTTTATTTATTTATTTATTGGATGATTTTTATAGCGCCGTTTTTGCGAAATATCACCTCAGGGGCGCTGTACAGTTAATGCAGATTTACAAAAATAGAATTACAAAAAAATATATAAATATTACAAATTGAAATTAAGTTAAATAAAATGAAGTACAGAAACAGGTGACACGGAGATGGAGAATCTGCTGCAAGAATCCTATGTGGTGAGGAAACTGGACCAGCTGCTGCAGCGAGAGAGTCCATCGCGTCCACCAACAGTGCCAGCACGAGGTTCGTCATCCTTCCAGGTATGTGTCTGCTGCTAATAGAGCGCTGACACAATGTCCTCTCATGGATTCCAGACCTTGGCAGCACCGCTGTGACATTCGACGAAGGTAGAGGATGGAGACTCTGCAGCAAGAATCCTAGGTGGTGAGGAAACTGGACCAGCTGCTGCAGCGAGAGAGTCCACCGCGTCCACCAACAGTGCCAGCACGAGGTTCGTCATCCTTCCAGGTATGTGTCTGCTGCTAATAGAGCGCTGACACAATGTCCTCTCATGGATTCCAGACCTTGGCAGCACCGCTGTGACATTCGACGAAGGTAGAGGATGGAGACTCTGCAGCAAGAATCCTAGGTGGTGAGGAAACTGGACCAGCTGCTGCAGCGAGAGAGTCCACCGCGTCCACCAACAGTGCCAGCACGAGGTTCGTCATCCTTCCAGGTATGTGTCTGCTGCTAATAGAGCGCTGACACAATGTCCTCTCATGGATTCCAGACCTTGGCAGCACCGCTGTGACATTCGACGAAGGTAGAGGATGGAGACTCTGCAGCAAGAATCCTAGGTGGTGAGGAAACTGGACCAGCTGCTGCAGCGAGAGAGTCCACCGCGTCCACCAACAGTGCCAGCACGAGGTTCGTCATCCGTCTTGGTATGTGTCTGCTGCTAATAGAGCGCTGACACAATGTCCTCTCATGGATTCCAGACCTTGGCAGCACCGCTGTGACATTCGACGAAGGTAGAGGATGGAGACTCTGCAGCAAGAATCCTAGGTGGTGAGGAAACTGGACCAGCTGCTGCAGCGAGAGAGTCCACCGCGTCCACCAACAGTGCCAACACGAGGTTCGTCATCCTTCCAGGTATGTGTCTGCTGCTAATAGAGCGCTGACACAATGTCCTCTCATGGATTCCAGACCTTGGCAGCACCACTGTGACATTCGGAAAGTCCATCTCCTTGTACACTTGTTTCTGGTGATTATGTTAGTGGTGCATTGTTCCGAAATAATAGGCGGCGGACGGGATAATAAATCAGCTTGGGCACTTGTTAGGGCTTTCAGAGTTTCCAAGAATAACATTGAAAACATCTGGCGTACCTACAGTTACCGATTCTCGTCCCAAGTTCAACTTCATTGAATTTAGTATATTTTTAGCACAATTTTCGATTATTCATTTTTGAAACACTGCACTCTAGTCACATTACTATTAAGTTCTGATTACTAATTGGTAAGTTAATTTAAAATGTTGATTCACTGATTTTTAAAATAACTTCAAAGGGATATTGCCTCGTTTCCCTTGAAAATACTAAAAAACACAAAGCGGTTGGAGACGGCATGACGCGTCCAGCTGCCACAAAGGGCGCTATGCTACTTTTGTTTTCATACTATATTAACTTTTTTTTTCTTATTTTATAAATAAAATCTTTCTTTCTTTTCTTTACCTTATGTATACTGTGATGGCACTACTCCCCTACTCAAATACGAGAAACTTTCTTTCTGTATTGAATTGTGTAGTAACGTGAAAAAAAAACATTTTATTGTGATTGAGTTTTTAGAACCATATTCTTTTCTTCTGTAAATCTGTAATATGTCTATATTTCAAATAAAAAAAAATGTTTTAGAAACCACAACCTGATGAAACACGTGCTGAATCATGGTGAAGAAATTTTTTTATGATTGGTAACTATTGTGTTACTAATTATTCATGTTCTTATAGGGATGTTAATATTAAAACCCTCATGACCTATGCTTCTCTTACTACTTTCAGTCATTACTGTATTTGTGTACAACTTACTATATTGTCTAATATAGTGTTCGTGTTCTTGTGACGTTTTTATAAATATTTTATTCGTATGTACTGGTACACTTTGTATTTAATAGTTTAAAAGTCATATGTTTCTCGTTTATTCATACAATTTTCTAATTTTTAATTAGTTAATTTCTTTGTATAGTATTTTTGTGGGGGCATGTGTGTTATAGTTGATGAGTTTTATTAATAATTTTATTATGTATTATTTGCTAATCGGTAAGGTTAGTAATGTGTGTGTTTCTTCATATTTATATCAGTTAATTTGGGTGGGACTGTATTAAGCTAAAGTATGAGCCCATCTTTACTTCTGTTGGTTGAAGATTAGAGATTCTACCAAATACATCAATTAGTTGAATGTTTTTTATTTCAGCTTTTCTATGTGCTGTTTAAAGGTAAAGTGTTTGTCACTTTGCAGGCCCAGTTATATTTCACATCTGGAATATGTAGGTTTATTCCTTCTGTTTGTAATTGTTTATGTAACGACGTCATTTTTTTAGGTGACCTTAAGATCATTTAACCGTTTTTATTAGATATTAACCTATATATCAGGATATCTGATAGGATATTTTTAATAAGCCAGTTTTTCAATATATTGAGGTCGATTTAAGATTGTTCTAATAAAATTTCAGAGTTTTTGCTTTCGTAAACTATCGCAGTGTCATCTGCGTATAAGAAGATTTTGTCATTTAGTCAATTGACAAATATCATTTTTGTACATTTGGAATATGAGTTGCCCCAGTAAGGATCCTTGAGGAACTCCATAGTTTTTGCTCTCGAATTATCTCCCATGCTTACATATTATTTTCTGTTAATTAAAAACAATTTATAAAAATAAAAACTCTTTATACACATGTTGTAAGTGTGTCCTCATGCCCAGGTTTCGGGTAGGTATATAGTAAAGGGAAAGATAATCTCAAACACGTATTCTGCTGTCTCAACATACTCAACTATCTGGTTCACCTGATCGACGCAATATAGTTGGGTGTCCCTGATTTCTTTTTAAATTTTACCTTATTTCCGATACCTTCGCGTTATATTTTATATTATTACGAAGATCATCCAAGTTTAGAAATTGGCGCACCTGGTGTTTAACAGTAAGTGTGTTCGGTCCCGCATGTTTGTCGGCCATTGTTTTCAGTCACAGTAAATTCTTCCGATAGAGATGTCATCGTGCGCTCCCGCCACCTCACGTCCGTATAAGATCCGCGTGAAATTCTGGATCATTTTGCACAGAAGGGCGAACCTTTTCTGTACTATATCTTGACGGGGGATGAGACGTGGATGTGCTACTAAACTCCAGAATCTAAAATACAATCACTTCAGTGACGTCATGCATCTTCCCCAGCCATCAAAAAGTTCAAGACGACCCATTCAGCCAGAAAAGTCGACGGATGGGAAACGTTTTTCGATTGTCTTTAATAAACTTTTACAGGGCTTCATCACATTATCAGCTTTATGTGATTAATTGTGACCTCAGAACGGGGTACCCCGGTAAGGTCACATTTTTTTCAAGCATTGTAAAAAATCAATAAAAAAAGGTTCGACTTTTTTAAGTGTTTAACTGGGTTATTAAAGATATCAATTTAATTATAAATGGTATAAATATTTTTTTCTATTTATTATTATTTTTCTAATCTAGGATCAATGTGTCCAGAAGTGACGGACGAATGATCTATCCCTCCCGTTGTGGCGCAAGGCGATGGGTCAAGACCGATGAGACCATTTGGAGAGGTCAAAGGGTCTCCCCACACCAGCCTAGTTAAATTCAACAGAATTAGTTGGTTTGGTGACCACTGATTTGAAGAACTTACCAAGATCGCTGACGCAGCAGCAGAGTTAAATAGAAGGCAAAATTGCCAGCTGCGGTAGAGGGCAACGAGTCTTCCCCATCTACAACTTCTTGTCTTATATGTGGAAGATCGAAAGGAAATTATACTAAACACATAGAATGGGTAATATATCCCTAAACTTATCGCACAAGAGATGCGAAAGTTTTTATTTCATTTATAATGATTTGTGCGAAATTGAAAACAATTTTTTTGTAATCTCATAAAATATGTAAATTTTTTTATACATAAAACTTCACAAAATGGCCCAAAACTGACTTTTACTTTAGTTTATGGAGTTCCATAACAAGGTAGGCTTTAATTCCAGTATTCATTAATTTCAATTCATTTTTTTTTTCATTTTTCAATCGGTCTCGACATTGCTAACCTTTTCGCTGAACACTTCTCCTCCGTCTATTCTGATACCTCGTGCACTATCCCTCCACTCAACTATACTAATACTATTGATTTAAATAATTGCCAAATCACACTTATAGATGTCTTTAACTCCTTAAAAAATCTCCCCATCAAAACAAGCACTGGTCCTGATGATGTTCCAGAAATATTACTGAAGGAATGTAAATTTACTATATCTAAGCCAATTTGTTTGTTATATAACTTGTCAATATCATCTGCCACTTTTCCAGACTCCTGGAAAGTTTCTTATATCAGACCTATTTTCAAATTAGGCAATAAGTCGAACGTAGAAAACTATAGACCCATATCGATATTATCCCATATTCCAAAAATATTTGAGTCAATAATCACGAAGAAAATCACACCTATCTTTAAAAATGTACTGATCGAGGAACAGCATGGATTTAGATCTGCTAAATCTACTACTACTAACTTACTATCCTTTACCAATTCCATCGTCAATGGTCTAGAAGATAACTCACAAATAGATGTTCTATATACCGACTTCTCTAAAGCTTTCGACAAAGTAAACCACTCAATCCTTATGGCCAAACTATATGCTATCGGTATTAGAAACCCCTTACTATCATTCTTTAATTCTTATTTAAGCAATAGAAAACAAAGAGTTAAATTAAACAACTTTGTGTCTACTATTATTGAAGTAACATCCGGCGTACCTCAAGGAGCACATCTAGAACCGCTTCTTTTTAACTTGTTTATAAACGACATTATTAGTATTTTTTCTCATGCACGCTTTTGGCTTTTTGCGGACGACAATAAGATTCTAAAGATAATAAAAAATCACGATGACTGCCTTCTTTTCCAATCGAATATCAACTCTTTCAATGATTGGTGTAAAATTACTTGCTTGAAACTAAATGTCGATAAATGCAAAATTATGTCCTTCTATAGATCAAAAAATCCGATTGTCTTCGAATACAACCTTAATAATATTTGCTTAGCAACTGTTACATCTATTAAAGACCTTGGTGTCTCTCTTGATAGCAAGCTTTCTTTTCGGGATCACATAACTGCAATCGTTAATAAATCGCTCAAACTACTTGGTTTCATCACTAGAATCACTTCGGACTTAAAAACGTAAATACCCTTAGAACTCTTTACTGCTCCTTGGTTCGCCCCCATCTTGAATATGCTTGTGTTATTTGGTCTCCTTTTTATGCTGTCCACATTCGACGCTTTTAATCTGTTCAACATCGGTTCTTAAGAGGGATTGCTAGGAGGCTAGGTTTAGAAAAAGGTAAATACTCATATGATGAAATTGAACGAACTCTAAACCTCTCTCCTTTGGAAGTCCGTCGGGAAAGAAATGACCTCATTTGCTTCTTCAAAATTATAAATGGTTTTATTGATTTACCTACGCTACTGCAACTCATTCCCTTTAATATCCCCTCGCAAAGACTCAGAAATAATGAACTGCTCTTCCTCAACCATCATTCGACAAATTATGGATATTATTCACCATTGTCCAGAATGTGTAGACTGGTCAACTCAAGTCAAAACCTTAACTTTTTTGGGATAAGTCTAAATGATTTTGCCAGTCGCTAAACAAGTGACGGAATATTAAGTGTCCTGTGGTCCTGACCCACGGCGTATTCTTGACTTGATTCGACTTGTCACTTTAATTTCTAATATTATTATTATTATTATTTTATTTTTTTAATTGTTTAACTTATAACATTGTTACATTGTACATAAAATTAGGTAATAATAGGTAATAGTGTAAAACATAAGTTATTGAATTTCTACTCCAATGAAGAGTGCTAGCTCTTGAGCTTGGCGTAGGAGTTATTTGACAATTATTTCATGTTTATATCAGTAATTAACATAAATACAGTACAATAAATATAAACTTAAAAGAGGATTGTGACGTTAATTTTGGTTGTAACATGAATTGAAGTTATAACATTTGATAGGTGATATTAATTTTTTTTAAAGATAAATTTGACCTTCTTTTTGAATAAAATAAAATCTGGTATTTTTTTCACTTCTTCGTGAAGAGTATTAAAATATCTTATGCCTTTGTAAATGTAGTTATTGTGCATTTGTTGTGTTGAAAATAGAGGAATTTGGATGTTAAAATTATGCCTTAAGGATGAGTTAAATTTAAGTTTTTTTACTACAGTTTCTTTATATATTTGTAATATTGCATCTTTTTTATAGAGGTCTTCAATTTTTGGTACTTCAAAAATTTTGAACAATGATGCTGAAGAGAAAGTTGGTTTTTTTTTCAAAATTACTTTGATAATTAGTTTTTGTACCACTTTAACAGAGCTTAAAAATTTTTCATATGCACCTCCCCACCCAATGATTCCATACTAAAGTAATGATTGGACTAGTGCGTAATAGACTTTTTTCAGGTTGTTTAGCTTGAGAACATTTCTTAATCTAATGAATATATAGATACATTTTCTAATGCGTTTAACAAGTTCACATATGTGTCTGTTCCATTTCATATGTTGGTCTACAATTACACCGAGGTATTTTATTTCAGTTGTTTGGTTTAGTATGGTACATGATTTATTACAAACATCTTTGTTACATTTTTTGTTGTGTATTATTATATGAATGTTGGGGTTAGTTTTGAATTTATTTAGGGTAAGGAGTACAATGGTTGGCACTTTATGGTAAACTTCCAACTTGATACCCGATTTTGTGTTATCATTGCAAGTTTTTAAAAATATATTTATTACAGTTGACTTGTTCAACAATTGAGTGCACATTTTTAATGTTGCCTGTCTTTAATTTTGCTTGCGTTTTTCACTATAGTGAATCAAATCGCAAACATATAAAAAGTACAATCATTGGCACCCACGATACATTAATTGGCATTGCAAGAAGTATAATCATTGGCACTTTGTGTTATATATTATTTTTGTAAAGAAAACTTTTTTTTTCAGTAAACTTTATTGAAAGAGGATACAGTTCACAAAGAGGATAGATTTTACTAAAAAATTATATTTTTCAAATATTAAAAAAACTGCGGTAGGTGGGTATTACGTACTTCTTTTAAGAAATTTCAATCTTCTTTTAGCAAAACTTCAATAATTTCGCTTTCCTAAAGATTTTTTGTGTCATCTGGTAGACTTTGAATATTATTGTCATTTCCAGAAACGGGTTTTTAACTATAATTTTAAATGGTTTTTTGAGTGTCACGCATGAAATGATTTTTATTTTAGGTTCAACAGATTTATGTACGCTTGCACTGTTGGTTTGGAAAATATTATTCGATGTTGATGGTTCATTTTCCTTTCCTATTGATTTTTCCTTTTCAGGAAGAGTAATTATTTGTAATTTTGTAGGTTTTTGCACGACGTTACAAGAAGTTTTGGAATGAAATTGTGTTGAAGTCGAACCATTCTTGTTTATTTTATCATTTAATTTTTTAAAAATCGTAAACAGTGTTAAAAAATCTGATGATTCATTGTCAAATTAGTGTTTCTCAAATATTTTAATTTTTTCATCACCAACAATCCTTTTAAAGTCTTCTTAGTTCAATAAATTTGTATTTTCTTGTGGTTTTTGTGATGGTGAGGTTAATCGAGTGAGAGGATGGTTAGATTTCCCCAAACATTTGGAATAGTCCAATGCATTTGGATTCCAAGTGAAAAGTCCACAAGCTTTAAAACCATTAACTACAACAGTCTTGTTAATAAATTTTTCCAAAACAATCTTAAGGATCGGACCGAAGTCAGTTTTAGTAAGAAATTTTGAAACGTTAGTTCTTCTCCATTCCAAAACGGCCCTTTTCCATGCATTTTTCATTGGTTTAAATGCAGAAACATCAGCAGGCTGCAGAATACGGGTTGCATTTGGATATAAAGCTATTAATATTATACCCAATTCTTGACACAGCTGACTTAATTCAAAAGTTGTGTGACTCTTGTGACCATCGAGAAACAAAATTACAGGAAATTTAACGATAAATCTACACAGATGCGGATGAAGGACATTTTTTTATTTATGAAATGAAGATGTCCCCTTTCATCCATCCATTTTCAGACAATCCTATTCCCCATTCGCTTGGTATAGATCGAATGATGTCTTGTCGCATTCTTTTTAGAGGAAAAATTACCATTGGTGGAGTTATCTCACCATAAGCTGACAAAGTAAACATTACTGTTAGACATGATTTACTTGGTGCGTGTTCTACTTCGTAAACATTCCTTGTACGCTTCATAGCCAGAACCATAGAATTTTTGGGACATAACTTTAAATTAGTTTCGTCACCGTTAAATATACGTTTTGGATCATTTAATATTTCAGTTAAATCGTTTTCATGTAAGTAGTCGTAGATTTGTTGAAACCAGCGTCTTATGTTTGTTTCTGAAACAACCGAGCTCGCTGAAGTTACTGCCTCAGCAGTTCGGGTACAAATTTCAGGATGTCTCCGTAAAAATAATTTATACCATCCTTCCCCAGGGTTGTTGTTAATAAATGCATTTGGTCGAGAATTTTTACTGAGAAAATATCGCACGCTCTCCAGAATATCTTCTTTTCTTCGTGGGAAACCTTTCTGACTGCTTGTACTAATCCACCGAACGAGGATAGACTCTTATTCTTCTGCTAAAACTGTTGCTGGTCCGGGTCTTGTCTTAACATATTTTTCACTTAATCTAAATTGAATAGTAGACCGTGGATTGTTGAATTGTTTAGAAGCGGCTTTTTTCGACATACCACTTTTCACAGCATCTAAAGCCTTCTGAATGTCGTTCTCCTTGTATTTTTTGAAATACTTTAAATCAGCAGGAACTTTAGGCATTTTAATTTGATATCTGTAAAAAACACAAACAAAACTAACTTTAATAAATAATTTTAAATCAATTAATGGTGTAAACTTTAGTGTGTATCATTGGCAGTGTAAATATTGGCACACCTATCAGTATAGTGATTGGCATGCGCAGGTTATAGTGATTGGCACTGCTAATAATAATACTTTAATTAAACAAATGTATGTTCTAAATTTAACTTCTGAATTTAAGCAAAACTACATATCAATTGTCTAAAAAAACACAATTTATCAATTATTATATGAAAGTACAGTGATTGACATGCATGCCAATGAATAGACCTCCATACAAATGTAACACACAATCATTGGCACCTGGCAATTATCTTATCCAGGCGCTTAAACTAAATAAGGATAGCAAAGAAACTCACCTTTGGCCTTTATTTACAACACAATACTCTAAAATATATCAATATCTTGTAAAAACTTGAAATAATTATCAATATAATGGAAGACTTACCTTATGAAAACAATAAGAAATTTTGATAAAACGTGATGAGCACTACCCGCGTCCACGGATCAGTTGACAGTTGAAAAATGTTGGCCTGTGTATGAAATAAATTATGCCCATCTTAAAATAGGATAGTGTGGGAACACAATACGTCTAAAATTGGGAAATATTTCTCGCCGTAGCCACTAATATTACTGTTTCAATTCAGGAGTGCCAATCAATGGGGGGGTGCCAGAGATAGTACCGTTTACCCTATTGTGAATGGTATATAAACTGTTTTTTTGCGTTAATTGTAAGTAGATTTGTATCGAACCAGTTTTTTAGGATTTGGATGTCATTATTTGCATTTTCATTTACAATTTTCCAGTCATTACCCTTAATTATGATAATTGTATCATCTGCGTAAGATATAACTGTTCCACTGAGGTTTTGTTTGAAAATATCGTTTACGTACATGATAAAAAGTAAAGGACCCAAAACAGTACCTTGTGGTATCCCAAAATCACTTGTGAGTGGTAGACTAGATGCGTGATTAATTTTTACAACTTGTGTTCTTTGGTGAAGATAACTTTTTAGCCAACTTAATGCTGTGTCATTAAAACCTACGATCTTTAATTGTTGTATTAGTTTGACATGAGATATGCTGTCGAAGGCTTTTTGGAGATCAACAAAAATACCAACACATTTTAATGATTTGTCTAAAGCGTCTTGTATGGTACTAGATAATTTAGCAATGGCGTCTTTTGTGCTTTTGTTTTCCATGAATCCAAACTGGTTTTCGTGAATTATATTATTAATCTTTATGAACTGAGTTATTCTTTTTTTGGCAGTTTTTTCAAATATTTTTGCAATGTTTGATAGTAAAGAAATAGGGCGGTAATTGGTTGGTTCTTCCGGATTGCCGGTTTTAAATATTGGTATAATTACAGATTGTTTGTACATGGATGGAAAAACTCCGCTTTGAAAACTTGTATTGATTATATGAGTTAATGGTTTTGATACTTGAGATTTTATACATTTCAGTGTTTGTATTGTGACCCCATCAAAACCAGGGGCAGAACCTCCTTTCATACCTGTAATAATTTGTTCAATTTCTTCTGGTGTTGTTGGTTGAAATAATTCAAATTTATGCTAATTATTTACTGTAGTATTTGGGTCATTTGGGGTAAGGCCTTGTTGGATTTTTTTAGCGAGGTTTTTTCCTACATTAGCAAAAAAAATGTTAAATACATTTGCGGCTTCTAGAGGTTTATCTTTACAGCAGATTTTTGAATCATTATGATTTACATTGTTGATTGTTTTATTTTTTAAATGTTTTTTATCGACAATTTCATTTATGATGGACCAAATCCTTTTACTGTCATTTCCAGATAATTCAAGTTTTTGTTTGTAGTAGTCATCCTTTGTGTTTTTTATTAGATATGTAAGTTTTTTTTTATAAGTTTTGAAATGTTTTTGTAAAGTTATATTTTCCGGTTGTTTTGTATATTGTTTGTAGAGTGTTTCTTTGTGTCTAATTGAGATGATTAATCCGTGAGTTATCCATGGTTTGATTGGCTTTAGTTTTGAAGATGTTTTGGTAGATTTAATATTTCTACAAGCATTTATGTGAAAACTCAGTTTTTTATCAAATATTTTGCAGCATTCTTCTACATCGTTACATTGATATATTTCTTCCCATTCTTTTTCGTTACTTAATATTTTAGTGAGAGAATTTATATTAATACTATAGTTGTATTTATTAGTATTATTAACGGCCGTTGTGGTTGGTAATGAGAGGTTTTGATGTTTGTAGTCATATTTAAATATACATGCAAAATGATCCGTTACAGCTGTTTTAATTACCGCAGATGATATATTTTGTATATCTTTGGTGTTTGTGAATATGTGATCTATACAAGATGGTCGTTGTCCGATAATGTTTCTGGTGTTTGAATTTATACATGAAATGTAATTTAATTCTGCTAACATATTTAAATAGTTATCTTTATCGTTAGAGGAGTAGTCATTAGCGATATTTAAGTTAATATCTCCGATGAGTATTGTTTTTTTGTTTCTATGATGTTGTAATATATTTTTTAATTCTTCTATGTATGTGGTTATAGCAGAAAAGTGTGTCCGATAAATAGCAATGATATTAAATGAATAATTCATAAAATTTATCTCCAAGTTTAATAAATTGACATTATTCACCATAATTTCATTTACACTTGTGACAGCGTAAATATTTGATACAAATATGGCGACGCCGCTATTTCTGTTAATTTTATATTTTGTTGCATAGTACGAGTAACCCGGTATATTATAATTAATTTCACTCGATGAATGCGTTTCTGATAATATTATACAGTCAAGTCTATTTAATTGTTTAATAGTTATTAGAAATTCTTCGAAATTTTTTTCCAAAGATCTAACGTTCATGTGTATTATTATTAGGCTGGCTGTAGGTTTTATATCTATAAAATCGTTTGTATTATTTACCGTGTCAAAAATCCTTTCGTCTATTTTATATGAATTATCTATTGCGTTTATTATAAAGTCGTTCATTTTGAGGTAGTAATAAAATTAACAATAATGTTGGCGCTGGGAATACACTTCACATTTGCAATTATAATATTATATGTGTTGGCTTGTATATTATCACTGCGTGTTAACACTTTGCGGGCGGGCTTTTCGTAATATTTTTTTGAATTATTGTGCATATTATTTAGGTTTTCGTTACACTTGTAATTAATAATATGCATCATTAGTCGTAATCGATGCGATCCCTCGCAATTTTCAGCATTTTGTTTCTATAGTTGCACCTAATACTGTTGGCTGCGTGGTCCGTGGTGTTTTTTTCTCCATATTTAGAATTTTGTCTGGTGCAGTTTACACATGCTGGTACTGTTTTTTCTCTTCTCGGACATTTTGAAAGGATGTGATCGCCCATCCAGTGTGGGCAAATTGGAGGGCTGGTTCGGTGTAGGCATCTTTTAGCCGTATGCATGAACATACAGCAATGAAAACATTGAGTCAGTGGATCGCAATCTTCAATTTTTACTCGTTGAAACTGTATATTTAGTTTACCGAGTGCAAGGAGACTTTTTCGCATTTTGCCACTAGTTTCCATGATGTAGCTAGTAAACTGGCGCTGCTTTTCGTTTATGTTTGTGTTTTTTATCTCCGTTATAAGTGTGATTTTGTTGTCTTCACTTTCCTTGTAAACATCTTCAATTCCTTCGTTCTGGGTAATTATTCCGCAAACTATTTCGTCTTCAGTAAGATTGGATTTTAATCCTTTTATTATTATTTTTGGTCTTTTCTTTTCAATTTTATTTACCACCAAATCGGTATTCAGTTTTTTTATTTCGGCGGTTAAGGTATTTGCATATTCCTTTTTTGGGCATGATATTATTATTTTTTCTTCTTTTGTTTTTCTCAAACCATTTATTCCTATCTTTATGTTGCTTAAATTTATTTCTTTTTTTATTATCTTTTCAATTTCTTCTGCTTTAGCATTATTTTTGGTCGACGAAATGATGATTGAGAATCTCTCTTCTTCTCGAGGAGTGACTTTGGTTGTTGATAATACCTGTGCATAGGATGGTGTTGATGCGCTTTTCATTATTTTTTCAAAGTTTCCCACCAGTTGGTCGTTTTTTTCTATAAGTTTGTCTTGTAGTTGAATTTTTTGTTGTTGCATTTTTAATATTTCAGATTTCACTTCATTGTCAAGATCAATAATCAAGATCAATAATAATAATAATAATTATATCTACCATATTCCTCTGCTTTCATGTACCTTTGTCTTCTCCTATATTTTTCATTTTACTTTATTCGTGTTATTATTTGGTAATTTGGACGATGACCGTTAATAAAAAATAAATAAATGTATTATTTTTAATTAGCAGTTTAAAATATTCTAACCCCAATCAAAGTGGTCCAGAAGAATTTTATAGAAACCCTCCACAAATTCAACAGAAACGCTATTCGCAGATTTCAGGGTGCCCCGAGTAAAGGATATCTTCAAGAAAAATGCAATTATCCAAATTTCCAAACATAATATCATCAAAAACATTAAAACCCAGCTATCAAAAAATATTAACATCAAAATACCAAACTAATTCAAAACAATTATATCTATTTAGGAATAATGTATTTCAACAACCTTCTGATTGAAATAAAGAAATTAAAAGACATCGCCAAAATGAAGTTATACTTGTCAGGAATAATTAACTAAATACTTGCCCGTTTTTCACTTTCTTAATATTTATTATCAGTCTATATTCAACTCTACTTTATTTAGATGTTTTTAATTACTCTCTTAATTTATAATTATTTATTATGTAACTGAAGTGTTGTGCAGCTTTCGCTGGTGGGTAGTAAGATTGGGTTAGTTGCAAGACTTCGGGATTGCCGGAGATAACTTCCCGCTCCTTGAGCTAGTCCTAGTTACTCAGTGATTGTATCTACAATCATTGTATCTACATTCACTGAGTAACTAGGAGTTATCAAGTTCCACTGACAGTAGAACCTAACGTGTATTATTGGAAAATACCCATTTCCAGGAGCATCTTAGACTGGAGATAAAGGCCCAGTCTAAGAGAAAAATATTGACGGTACCTCTGGAGAGTTCTACCGTTCGAGTACCCACTGCGGTATATTACAGTAACAAAATCGTACAGGTACTCATATATGTACAGCTACACATATAGATAATAATAGTCGTACACGACATACAGTGCTATTCCACACGCTAAATTATAAAACAAATGCAGCATCTAATTCGACAATTAACCGAGCTCTTCATACTCTAAATAATATTTGTCTTAACTCTAACATTGACAATTTTTCGGATCCACTGCCCAAATTCAAACGTGGCATCATGTCAATAATTTAAAGTATTCAATGGGCATACATACCTAAAGACACACACACACACACACCCTCTCAAACATACATTACACGCGTCACACACACACCTATAAACTACACAAGTCACCTGGTAATTAAGGAATAAACATACCACTTAGCAGACATTACAAGGAAACATATCCAGAGGCGGTTCCTTGGTACGTGCATTTGTGCATTGCACTGCTTGTCTTCAATCTCCACATAACAAAATTACAACGACATCTGTGGCCCAGTGATCGATGTAAGAAATTCGTAATTCCCGTCAGGTCATTATTTGAGCTATCTTCTAGTAAAAAAATCCCGCGCAAAAGCAAGCGGTCGTGCATACCCCGATATGCACAAAACCAACTTTTACCATACTACTAAAACAGCGTCGGGCGGTATCGAGACATCCCGAAGTAGCCGAAACGGTGACATGAGCGAGACAGATTACACTCTTAACGTCAAATTACGTGTTAGAGCAGTGCAGATACATAACCCATCCGTGCATTATCGAAGTGCTTTGACGGCGAGTGAATTTTGCATCACTTTGATCATGCGTAATCCAATGCGTTTGGAATGGATTCGCTTAGAAATACTAATGTTCAATGTTAACGCAACAACATTAACACATTGGAACTCGTTCGCGGTGAAATCAAACTGTTTCGCTATATTTTCAACGATGAATTGAGTGTCCTTTATTTTCAAGATAATTTTGTATTATTTAATCAGTTATTTTACAAATATAACTTAGAAGATAGAATGAATTACAGTAGGTGTTCCCATTCATTAATTTGCTCCACCTAAATTACAGACTAGGTACATTTTAAAAGTGAAATGCACTGCTGGTAATTACAGTCACGGGCCGCGTCTGAACATATCATAGGCACACAACATGAAGTATCTTATTCCTGTATATTGTTTCATCTCTGTAAATCGAGTACTATTTGTTTCTATAAAATAAAATAAATAATCCAGAAGCTTCAATTATTTTTATTATATATATACTTACCTATTGCATAATGTTATTCTATTTTCCTTATAACTAGTGTAACTCGCTCACCAAGCACAAGAATCAGTTTCTTCTTTGGTGAGATTGCGATTGTAAATATATTTTGTACCCATGTGTAATTTGACAAGACTAGATTTAGAGCGCCGGGTCCAAACCGTGTCTTCAGCCGATAGTGATAATATACAGTACAATACTTATAATACAAACTTATTATACATTTCTAGAGTGATCTATGTTATTACTAACTATTTATGGAGATAATATACAGTACAAAACTTACCTGGTAGGTCACTTGAGATTAACACTTAATTAACATAATTTTTTGTTAGCGAAATTTAGATACTGGATTTAGGACTTAATTGGAAAATTGAATATAACTGGACATTTTCTTATGAATGGTATATTTAATTTAAGGGTACGACAGCTTAAAAAGGTATTTTTTAGTTTAGACCTGAATTCTGTTGGACTTGTTATGGATCTTAGTTCCGGAGGGAGTTTATTCCAAGCCTTCGGCCCAGAAACTCCGAAAGCGCGATCACCAAACTTAGTATTTGGCTTGCGCTTAGGTTCTATCAGTCGGCCTACAGCTGATGATGTTGCTGATCTAAGAGTTGACTACCTCAGACCAGTATTTTCCGGGACGCATAGTACAGAGATGTAGGGTGGGGCCATTTCATTGATGGATTTAAACACCATCCAGCACAGTTTGTACTGGATTCTTTCAGGGCACTTGAGCCAGTGAAGGTTACGAAGGTGTTCTGAAATGTGCAAATATTTAGAAACCCGGTTATGAGCCGTGCTGCTGCATGAAACACTGATTGAAGTTTGTCAATTTGATATTTTGGAAAGCTGGAATAAATGCCGTTGCAGTAATCGAGACGTGAGACTACGTAAGAGTTGATAAGTAGTTTTGTTGCTTCTGTTGGAAGGTTAAGGGAAGACTTCTAAAAAATACTCGATTATTTCAAAGGCCAAGATGTATTCTACTCGCAGTCTTTAATTAAAGCATCTGAAACATAGAAAGGCGACCAAATTTTCAAACCAAAAACACATGATTTTAAATTACTACGTAGTGCATCGCCTTAATCAATAAATATATTCAGCTCAGTATGGAGTAGCGATGAGTCGTTCATAAAGTAGTTCTTTTTGATGAGCCCTGTTTGTACGACTTTCGGTAAATCGTACGTTAATTGAACGGTTACTATTTTACATCAGGAATTATTTTAGAAAAATATTGAGCTGCTACAGTAACTCGCTATCTTAATAAAATAAAACGTGACCCATCGCTAGGAGTTACGCGACCAATCGTCTTACTCCTACAGCTTTGAGCAGTTGGAACAGATGGCAGATTGAACTATCAAATAAAAAAACAGCTTGAAATGAATGTTTTAATACAATTATAATACAATAGTCTTAGGGCGGCTTGCACCATAAGTTAAATTTGGTTTAAATATCATTTAAAACACAATATATGAATTAAGTCGACTTGGCGTCTTACACCACAAAATTTAAGTCGTTAAATGCGTTAAAAGAACTGTCAAAGTTAAATACCCAAAAGGGGCTGTTTAATCGAGAAACGTGTTTAGCTCTACTCATAAACAAGTAATGTCATTTTTTTAGGTTATCCCTTCGATTTCTGATTGTGGTTAAAATCTATCTCATTTTAATTTGTATTCACAATGAACAAATTATATTATAGAAATTATAAAATTACAGAAAATATAAATAAATTATACTTAAATGTGTATATATATATATATATATGTATTATAAATATACATAAATATCTAAACATACCATTTCAAAATATCTAACATGTATATATATCTATAAACACACGAGCCAGGATCCACCGTGGGAACAGCAGTGAATTTTAAGTCGTCCGTTTGTAGAAAATGATTGCAGTTGGAACATGAGGAAGGTTTTTCCCAAGTAAATCAATGTGTGGCACTCGTAACAGGAAAAAGGTTATTTTCTACTGTTCATTTTATTCATAAATATGAAAAGTTAAACATGGAACATGAAAATGGTTTTTCTACACTGTGAGTCAGCATATATCTTATCGAATTTCCGTTTCGAGAAAAGTCGCAATCGGAACATGAAAAAAGTTACTCCTTTTTGTGAATTAGCATATGTTGTGACAAACTTCTATTTCGAGTAGATGAATAGCTATACTTGGAAAATGAAAAAAGTTTTTCTCCAGTGTGAGTCAGCATATGGTGCGTCAGATATCTCTTTCGAGAAAGTGAAAAGCTGCATATGAAACATGAAAAAGGTTTTTCTCCACTGTGGGTGAGCATATAGCTCCTTTTATGGCTCTTTCGAGAAAATGAAAAGTGGCATATGGAACATCAACAATGTTTTTATGAACTATGGGTCAGCATATGTCTCTTCAATTTTTTGTTTGAAGAACAGGAATAGTTGCACTCGGAACATGAAGAAGGATTTTCTCCACTGTGAGTTAGCATGTGGCGCGTGAGATAGCTCTTTTGTGAACTTCAAGAGTTGCACACGAAACGTGAAAAGTTTTTTCTCTGCTGTGAGTTAGCATGTGGCGCGTCAGATTGCTCTTTCGTGAAGATGAATAGTTGCACTCGTGACACGAGAAAGGTTTTTCTCCACTGTGGATCAGCATATGGCTCTTTAGTTGGCTCTTTTGAGAACATGATAAGTTGCATATGGAACATGAAAAAGGTTTTTCTCCAATGTGGGTCAGCATATGTCTCTTCAAATAATTGTTTGAAGAACATGTATAGTTGCACTCGGAACATGAAAAAGGTTTTTCTCCACTGTGAGTTAGCATGTGGTGCGTCAGATATCTCTTTTGTAAACATGAATAGTTGCACTCGGAACATGAAAAAGGTTTTTCTCCACTGTGAGTTAGCATGTGGGGCGTCAGATATCTGTTTTGTGAACATGAATAGTTGCACTCGGAACATAAAAATGGTTTATCCTTACTGTGAGTCAATATATGGTCCTTCAAATGGCCTTTACGAGAACTTGAATAGTTGCAATCGGAACATAAAAAAGGTTTTTCTCCACTGTGAGTCAGCATGTGGCTCGTCAGATGGCTCTTTTGAGAACAGAAAAATAATGGTTTTTCCACAGGATGCGTCTTGAGATCTGTCGACAAATTAGGAAAAAAATACGTATATAGGAAGTATAAACAAGTCTTATAACCTACGTACAGCGTAAATAGGTTATAAGACTTGTTTAGCTTTATCACATTTTTAAAATGTGTGATAAATCGTCAGTGTGTCGATTTATCATGGAACCGAAAATGCTTGTACTAAGCGAAACCGGTAATGTTTAGAAAATCAAATAAATAACTTGTTTTTCAAAACAAGCAGCTGGAATTATTAAAACTTACATAAAAATGTGGTTTGGTCTGCAGTCTGGGAAATGCTTTCAAAGCGTTCCAAGTAGTTTTTTTTTACCATCGCGAAGGCCACGGAAATTTATCCCCCTTCATCTTTTCGGGGTACAAGATCCGCCTTGATGGTTAACGCCTTTTTTACAGGTTGCACATTTATGCAACCTGTAAAATATACGTACATTGCTAAACCATACCGGAGAGAACAGAGTGATACCAGATAACATAAGCACTTTGAATTCATAAAAACGTAAAACATTGGAGAGCACGAATTGTTTGACGTGTTCTCAATAATCGGTTTTACCTGCTGTGTGGGTAATTCTTTCGAAATGTTCTAAGCATTCCTTTTTAATATCCGGCAGGTCAATGTCGATCTCCACGTAAGGATATCCCCCTTCATCTTCTCGGGGTCGAAGATCCGCCTTGATGGTAACTGTCTCCAAATTAATGCTACCTGGATAAACAAAATAACAATATTTATATCGATAATTGATGTACATCAAAACGTAATTGTTTTAGTAGAAAGATTTAAATAAAATAAAAACATGAAACAGAACAAGATCGAGACAAATAAAAAGATAAATGTCACTGAATTCAGGATTAACACAACGTTTTGAAGACTTGTTTTTATTGAGGACGCCTGTCCCAGTAATACAAGAGATCCAGGGTTCAATTGCAAGTTGTGACCGTTATTTGTTTATTTTAATATCTTTTTCTGTTTGATTATATGTTATATTGATAATATATCACGAGTAAATCTTTGAAAATAATTGTATTTATACATAGAATATCGAAGCCATTCAATAATCCCCAATCCAATATAACCTTGTACCATTCATTGGTCAGAAGCAAATTGGAATATGGGAGTGTTGTCTGGAACCCACACTACTTGAAATATTCAAAAACTATTAAATCTGCACAAAAAAAAATCTAAGATTGTTATCATTTAAACTTGGACTAAATGTACGGCATTTAGTCCAGTCTTACGAGGAACGACTCCAAAACTTTAACTTTACGACCCTGGATAAAATAAGACAATGTGCTGACTTAATATGTCTACACAAAATTGTTCATGACAAGCTTGAAGCAACTCATTGTCTGAGCAATATTCTTATTGAAGTTCCTCATGGACGTAATTTAAGAAGGCAGAATTTATTCCATCAAGAATTTTTTAAGAACAATATAGCATACTTCAATCCATTGTCTCGAATTTGTCGTCTGTACAATTCTATTGAGTGTAACTACATAGATATATATGCAAATAGTCTCGCTTATTTTAAAAAGCAAATTAGCAATAGATTGTGAATGTATCTTGTCTTTTTTTATTAACTGTGAATGTTTCTTTGTTTTTTATTTCTCTATTTGTTTTCTTTTTTTTTGCTTTTGTTTTTTAGATCACATCTATATGATTTAAAAAAAAAAAAAATTATAACTCTTTTTTTGCCTTGTTCACGTTTTACTGTTATCTTTTCTTAATACAGTGTAAAATGACACTTAAACTGTGCATGATGTGAACATTTTTAAGTGGACTGTTGACATATGTTTTTTTTTTCATGTTTATAGTCTGTAAATGTTCCTTAACAATAAAATAAATTAACTATAACTTTCAAAATAGGTAAATATAAAAATTTACATGATATGATATTTATAGGGTTTATATAAGAAATAAGAGACACCAAGATGTCCGCTTCAAAGATTCTTCCGATTCTTCAGCTTAAAAAACGTTTTTTCTTGAGCACTTTCAATGTGGAGTATGGTAGTTAGGAATGATGTTTTCTTCCATCAATATATGTGTATTTTTAACGTACAATAAAGAATGTAACTAAAATCATGTCACAAATAAATTTTCGACACGACATTTCAAAACGGTCATGAATTTACAACATCCAAATTTAATGTCCTAAATTTTTAGCATATGCAACTTACTGGCTGACGGAATACTCTCCGCATATTGCAAACATTCATTCTTTACATTTTGGAGGTCAATGTCAATATCCGTGTACGGTATTTCACCGTCTTCTTCCTGGGGCCCTGGTTCCGTCTTGATGGAAACATTATCTGGATTTAGTAGATCCATGGCACTGCCCTGTGGTAGCGATAGCTTCAAGCCAAAACAAACATACCTGAAAAGATCAGTGATAATGGAAGCGAATGACCTTAAAATTTATTTATTTTTTCTAAAGTTTTTTTCAGACAGATAGGGGAACAGTTTTTTTTGTTACTGATATCTCTAACATATTTCTTGAAAGTGTTATATCATTAATGCTTCTGCTGGTGATTTTCCAAAGTAATATTTACCTTAGTGGGTATAGTGGTGTTCGGAAACTGAAGTGTTTAGTTTAGGGCATGCAAATATGTATTGGATAGTACTATTTTCAGTAATCAGAAATTTTCTTATTCTATAAAAAAAAATTGAATATATGTTTGAATTTTTCACAAATAACTGAAATTTGAGAGAATCGCCACCAATCGTGCAATAACCCAACAAATAATACATTACAATATCTATCTCTAAAGATACACCGGTATAACCTTTTCCGCTTTCAAGAGAATATCAGAAATCCATATATTATTTATGTGAGTATTTTAATCAATGCAAACTAAACACCGTAATCCGCTAATTTAATATGGCCACGTATTTACAGACGGCTGCGTAGATGTTATTTGTATTAATGAGTGTATTGTTAAAGAATTCGTTTTACATTCGTACTCCATAATGGATTTTGTCAATACACGATATGAGAACAATGGATATTACTATGACTGACGTATAAGCAATCAGAGACTTGGATTAGAGGAAGAAAGAGTGAGCAGATATACCGTAGCATTAAACTAAAAGCCCTGGACAGAGCATTATAGCGATTTTTTATGAATGGCATTGAAGCCATATCCAAATGCCTGGCAACCATCTTGTATGATTGCATACTTTTGAAATTATTTATAAGCACACTGGCGCAAATGGTAGGCAAATTTAATGAATTATTTTTATTTAATTTCTGTATCATTAGTGCAATTAAAACGGCTCATAAATTTATTTAATTTGGTGACTGGATAACTAATCAAAATGAAAACTCAACATTCATTTTTTAAAAAGGGAAAGGATGGAAAGCCATGAAAAGTGATGCAAAAACTAGGTTAAATATCTAGCCTAAATTTTGTTTCATCACTATTATTGACCTTATGTGATTTTTAAGAGGTGTGTTGAATTGTCAGTTTGATGACTTGGAATCATGGAAGCATTTAAACAGTGTTGCTGTCTCACTTTAATAGTGCTTAAGTCAAGGTTGACATCTAATTATTCTACTTATGTTCTAATCATACAACTTGGCATAAGAAACTAGGTATAACATATAGAAACTACATCGCGGTTGTTTGTTTTAACCTGCCATAGCTCAAATTAAAGATCAGTGGTCGTTCAGTTACAATTGGAATAACGGCTGCTACCAAAATAAATATGAATATTATTACTTACCAATAACTATCACCTGTATGGGATGATAAATTTAACTGCGCGGGTTAAACGTTGAAAGGGGTATTATGTAGAGTTACAGATTGGAAACATGATGGAACAACTGGCAGTGAAGAAAGGATGTGTCAAAAATATTGCTAAGTTGTACATAGACAATAATGAAGTCATAGACAGTAAATTATCTAATAATTTGAGTTTTTTTGTATGTTTATTTAGATATTTTGATAAAAATGTTACATAAATCTGAAAATATTTTAACGCTATCGTTTGGACGGTTTCTGCCCTGTGATTGAGCAATTTCAAATCGTATGATTCGGGAGAATTCCGCATAGCCGTCGCGCAAAATAAATAAAACGGTGGTCCGGTGGTACATATTATATTACTATACGAATATACACTGCGCTCACGTCATTGAAACACTTCCTGCTAAAATATAAAAAAAATAATTACTCTCAATATAAATAAAAACAATAAACATATTTTAATAGTACCTGATTCAGGGCTACTTTTGTAAAGTGATTATTAAGAGTATTTATTAAGTGAAATTGTGTTATGTATCGTTTATTTAGTATAAAACATCACCGCTATAAGGTACCAAATTTCACACAGCGAGAAATTATCGTCGGTTTCTTCACTGGAGAAACCCTCCAGAAGCAGGATCGTAGATATGTTCTGTGAGATCTGTCCACAATACGTCCTCCAGCATTTCATGTAGTGCAGATTGTTTCTTTCTAAGGAGTGGGAATCTACCTCATAGGCGATGTCTGGCGTTGATGGGTTTGTACCGTTAGTCTTTATCGGAAAATAATTTTATTTGGAGGTGTTTTACGACATTAACTAAATCATTAATATATAAAATAAAAAATATCGGACCGCATTTGAAGACATCGTGTTTCATCGTTGACATTTACTACACGCAAGGCAACAGTCGGGTTTCACATATCAGATTTGATGCACAAAATCAACCTTCTTAACTCTTAAACCCTACCTGGGGTACTGGAGTACCCCACTGGTGTTAAAAATATCAACAATTTTAACAATATTGCACTGTTGCAAAAATCGCTCTAGCTAATCTACTCTCGATAATTGGCGCGTAAGTACGTCAGTAAGCCGTGACCGCCTCGCAAGTGCATTCGCGTCCACAAGTGTTCCGGGGTACCCCAGTACCCCGTGGTAGAAATAGTGTTAGTTCTTCCTTCCATTTATACTTGAATTACTGAACATACTGACATATCAGATTTGATGCACAAAATCAACCTTCTTAATCACAATAAATTAACTTAAGCCAATGAAAAATATTCACAACGATATTTTTTACAAAAAAATCGAAATAATTTTCGAAAATCACGGTGTAACGGTGTGTTACAAGACGTATCATTACAAGAGTGTATTAAGTATAATATATGAAGTTACCCAACGAAACAAGAAAACATGTGACCCACGTATACCAAGAAACTAAAACAAGTGGGGAGAAGGTAATAAAGCTTACGCTTAAGCTAAGGTAGATTCGGTTTAAAATATTTTCGAATTTCGTGTTGTTTCAGATAAAATCGCTTTTTGATTATGAAGAATATTTCAGAAAATTGCCCAAGGAGTTTTTAACTTAACTTTACATAAGAATTGAATTTATTTTCGTTTTTAGACAGTATCCGTGTTCCACCAGGATCATACAGCACGTATTTTGATGCCCTCCAAGATCATGACTACACCCTAAAAGGTATTCTATACTGCATCAGCCTATAATAATAATATGTTTTGTTAATTCGGTTAATGTAATAATAATATTTATTTCAGAGCGTAACATCTCAACCAGTAGCGTACCCGATGCTGTACAAGGGATGCTAGTAGAAAATGAAGGTACATATCTGTTTTATATTACTTAAAAGTGAATAGTATTGTTAGTTTTGTTCGTCTGATTACTAATGTGTCAATCTTTACTTCAATTTCTTCAAGAACTGATTTTTTTTCCAGACATAAGTGCAGGACCCAGTCATGTCTTCTCTGCAACCAGCAGCGTTGCTCTTGCTGCACAGGGGATGGCAGAACATAGATGTAAAATATCCTGTATAGGTGATTCAAATGATCCTACAAATTCATTAATCCTAGCAAGCGAGTACCGTCCCACAGAGAGGTTTTGCTTAAATTGTCCCACTAAGAAATTTGCTATCAACGCTCTTGAAATTCATTATTTCGTCGAGTATGTACTAAATCATAATTGCAAAAATTTATATCTTGTGCCCTTTATTAAAGAAACCAATGCCAAATACATAATTTTTTTGATTGGCTTAATTGTAACGAACATAAAAATTTGATTCAATTCATAATCAAAATTACTGTACCATTTATAATTAATGCATGGTGTTCCGATGTCAATAGAAAATTAATTGGCAATGATACACGACCATACAATGGACCTGACTCCATGAAGAAAATGGCAGTACTGCTACATTTAAAATATGCTGAATATATGAAGAAATGGTTGTCGTTACTAATTTATTTTAAGAGGGTAAAACCAATTAGGACAACAATTTTTTCCTATAAGCGTATTTTAAATATCGTAGTACTGCCATGCTCCTCATCAAATTAGGTCCATTGTATGCTTATGGTGTATCCTTGCCAATTCATTTTCTATTGACATCTCTATATGAGTAGTAGAATAATAATGAAAAAATAAATATATAAGTCAAATATTGTTATCGTTTGTAATGTTAAGCCAAATATTTTCTGATGCGGCGTTTACATTATTCAATTTGGCCGTATTAGTCTGCAGCCCATTTTCAGTCACCGACTAGTGTTAATAAAAAAAAAGTCAAATTAGTTTATTTTATAAATAGTTCTACTTTTTTATTACATACTTGACATCATAATGGATATTCTCTCAACACCTTCTTTCACGTAATACCCGGAGGTTCAAAATAAAACACATGCGGCGATGGTGGGTCCAGATTGACCCGGCTGAAATGATGAAATTAAAAGGCTTTTTAAACAGAGTCACAAACGAAAAACACAATACTAGAAATGTGCCCGAATGGTTGACAACATCTGCGCGGGACTGTGAGAGACAAAGACGGAAGGACAGAGCAAGAGATATGCTGTTTCGTCGGCTGCTCGAATTCAACTGAGAAGAAATGTAATTTTTGCGTGTTTTTATACACAATTATTCTAATAACTTTTTTAAAACGTGTCCGATTTTAATCATATTTGAGGCGAAATGTTGGTAAATATTTCATGAAAGAATAGACAAAAGGGAATTACCCTTAACGAGATATTTGCGGCAAAAACTTTTATTTAAAAAAAACACTGGGTCAAATCAGACCCATCACCGGAGTTGAGGTGTTAAATTTATTTTGTTGTATTTGGTGTTTTTATTTGTTATCATTATACCCTATTTATTTATCAGGTGCCAATATGTATTGTTAACAATAACCTATTGTTAAATTTACTTTACTGTTTACACGGTTACATTCTTTATGTTGTGTAGGTACTATTCATTAAGTTAAAAATATCAAAAAGGCATAATAAAGATTTTAAAACTAAAAAGTATCACAAAAGTATATACTTGCTATTTATATTTGAAATTTATAAATATTTAAGTAATAAGATAAGTAATGCTCTAAGTAAGAGGGAAACAAAAAAAAATAATAATGTAATTAGACGCTAATACAGCTAAAACAGTAGGTTGAATCGTTAACTGCCTTATTGACAAAATTTTTTTCAATTGCGTTGGATGTTGAAAGAAAATAACTATCATTTCCAACAGCTAGTTACCTATATATTGACACAGTTATTTCTTCTAAATTCACCTTATAAATGTGTTTTGTGCTTATATTATACAATAATTTTATTTAAAAAATAAAATTACTGTACATGTAATTATGAGTTAGTTTTTCAGCTTCCTTTTGATTAAAAACGCTGTCCTCAGAAAATGAGCCAATGAATTGGGTTTTCGGTAGGTTCCGAAGCAGAATTATATTGTTTATGGTTGCGCCTTTTTTTAAATTTCCTCTTTCCTTTGTCGATGGTGTAGTATGACGTCACAGACGCGTGGTGTCTTAAAATTTGCCAGATCTATGGTTAAAACTTGACGAAACAAATCGTATGGAAAGAGGGTGGTGTTATCAATCTATAGATAGGTGGTCTCTGTGAGAAGTTCGTAAATTGAACTTCCAAACAACTGCCGTGAGCATTATTTACTTTAAGTTGGATGCACATGCAAGCGCTCCTGTGAGTAACTTATCAAAATTTTATGAAAGTCGTAAATTTTACTTACAAGTGTAAACCCAGCCTAACGGCAGCCTTAGAAAATGTGTTTGGTCTTTTGTAAGGAACTGTCAAAAATTAAACAAAACTGTTTTGGAGGCATTGATTAATATAATCACCGATTATAAAAACCACAGATTACCGATATTTTGTTAAAAGCGGAACGGTTATACCGATTTATTTATAAATATAGAGCTATCTGACCATTGACGACGACTTTTTCAACCGTTTTCAAATGTTTTAACTACAAGGTCAAGGTACAAACCTAATTATACTCTAATTTCCAATAATCTGTTATGTATACTATTTCATTGTTTTTACAGAATATTACAAGCGAAACCAAATGTTAGAAGCACATACAATGTAGGGTTCCGTCACAACTATGTTCTGTTTGGGCTAGAACCAATTACCAAACCGACAACATTGCCATGGATCTACCAAATCAAGAGACTGTTTCCTTCAAGACCGAACCAGGGACCCAAGAAGAAGGCGCAGATGAAATACCGTATACGGATATAGTAGTCGACCTTCCAGATATAAAGAAGGGATGTTTACAATATGAGGAGAGTACTCGGACAGACGGTTAGTTGCATTGCTTACATATATATTTTATAATGTTTATTTCGGAAGTTCGCAATCCATGTCCGTTTCGAAATGTCGTGCAGAGAGGATGTATTTACTTAAAAATATATTTTTGCGATAACTGCTAAACTACAGCACTCTTTTAACTCATGTATTGCTGACAATAAATTCCCGTTTCTTTGTGGTTTCACCTCATCTGTTTTTCACATATTTTCGTGTCTATTAACTAAATTTACATAAATATTTATAAAACCAAATATCATTCCATTGACTTTAAACAATAAATCCGTGTTCTGAAGGTCGTCAAGAGCAAATAGTTTTCCTTCTTGAAAAATTGGTTCTTGAAGTGACATCTGGCATTTATTATTTCTTAAATTAAGCTTTAAGTCTGTTCACCCTATTCTTGCTCCTGTGTGGCTAATCAATGTTATCTTTTATCATTAATATTTTATTTTAATTTTAAATTTTTTTTTAAATTAAAAGAAACCTTTTTGTACATTGACGGTTAAGATACTTTGTTGTATTGTTTTTCAGGTTGCTTTAATATAGAGTCTGTTACCATCAAGGCGGAGCTTGGACCAAGAGAAGAAGATAAAGGGGGATTTCAATATACGAAAATTGACATAGACCTGCCGGATGTTAAAAAGGAGTGCTTAGAACGCTTTGAAAGAACTATCAAGACAGCAGGTATAGTGTTTTTTCATTCTTAGTAGTCCAGTCAATGTAGAAAAAAATTAAATGCTGAATTTTTTCAGATGAAAAGTAGCAAAAACTAAAATCTATGAAAAGTTTGTGTTAGAATTATAATTTCTTAATTCTGTACATAATATGTTGCAAACACTATTTATTAATTAAATTGTTTTTATATCGTTAATCCATTTGTAACTCGGCGTTTTAATTCAAAAGTATTAATAAATGCAAGGCACAAATTAGTCACCTGTTGCTTTGGGATCCTATTTATTTATTTTTATGTCACATGTAACCTACTAATAATCCCTTTTTTCAAATTACCGTCAGATCTGAAGACACAACTAGTGGAAACCACGGAGCATCACAATTCATATTCTCAAAAGGGAAATTTGACGAGCCATATGCTGGCTCACAGTGGTGAAAAATCTTTTTCATATTCTGAGTGCAATTATACGTCTTCAATTAAGCGCCTTCTCACGAGGAACATGTTGACCTACATCCGTGAAAAACCTTTTTCATGTTCTGAGTGCAACTATTCATGTTCTCGAAAGAAATATTTGAGGAGCCACGTGCTGACTCACAGAGGAGAAAAATGTTTAAAATGTTCCCAGTGCAACTATTCATCTACTCAAAAGAAATATTTGACGAGCCATATGCTGATCCACGGTGGTGAAAAACTTTTTAAATGTTCAGAGTGTAACTATTCATTTTATCGAAAGAACAATTTGATGAGACACATGGTTACTCACAGTGGAGAAAAACCTTTTTCGTGTTGCGAGTGCAACTATACATGTACTCAAAAGACAAATTTGACGACCCACATGTGGACTCATACTGGAGAAAAACGTTTTTCATGTTCTTTGTGCAATAATGCATTTACTCAAAGGCGTAATTTGACGAGCCACATGCTGACTCATAGTGGCGAAAAACCATTTTCGTGTTCTGAGTGCGACTATTCATGTATTAATAAGAAATATTTGACGATCCACATGCTGACTCATAATGAAGAAAAACCGTTTTCGTGTTCCGAGTGCAACTATTCATGTACTCAAAAGAGATATTTGACGGGCCACATGCTGACTCACACTGGAGACAAACCTTTTTCATGTTCCGAGTGCAACTATTCATGTTCTCAAAAGTGCTACCTTACGAGACACATGCTGACTCACACTGAAGAAAAAACTTTTTCGTGTTCCGAGTGCAACTATTCATGTTCTCAAAAGTTCTTTCTAAAGAGACACATGCTGACTCACACTGAAGTTAAACCTTTTTCGTGTCCCAAGTGCAACTATTCATGTACTCAAAAAAGATATTTGACGAGCCACATGTGGACTCACACTGGAGAAAAACCCTTTTTATGTTCTTTGTGCAATAATTCATATTCTCGAAAGGTATATTTGACGAGCCACTTGCTGACTCACAGTGGCGAAAAACCTTTTTCGTGTTCCAAGTGCAACTATTCATGTACTCAAAAGAAATATTTGACGGGCCACATGCTGACTCACACTTGAAAAAAACCTTTCATGTGTTCCGAGTGCAACTATTCATGTACTAAAAATAATTATTTGACGATACATTTGATGAGTCACAGTGGAGAGAAACCTTTATCAAGTTCCAAGTGCAACTATTCATGTAATAAAAAAAAATATTTGACGGACTGCATGCTGACTCGAAATGAAGAAAAACGTTTTAAACGTTAGAAGTTCGACTATTATAACTAGCTAATATAAAAAGGAAAGTAATTTTGGGTATCACCTTCTCCCTACTTGTTTTGGTCTCTTGGTATACGTGGATTTCGTGCTTTCTTGTTTCGTTGGGTAACTTCATATATACTTAACACATACCTTACCGCGTTAAAATAACCTCGTCATGCCGTCTTGTAACACAACGTTATACCGTGAGTTTCAAAAATTATTTCGCTTTTTTAATTAAATTAAATGTGAAACCCGACTGAGGCCTTGCGTGCGGTAAATGTCAATGATGAAACACGATGTCTACAAATGCGGTCCGATATAGTTTATTTTATTTACTGTTCTAAAGTTTAATTTGTAGAACTCCATTTTAAATTTTATATATTCAATAATATTGTTATTGGGTTTATAAAAACAGTTTACTTTTAAAAAGTTCTGCTGTTTAATCATTGTTACGCGTGACAGCTGTTTCGCCCTCTAAAGGCATTATCAAACTGTGGGTAGCCGACTTACAGACGATACATTTATATTATTTCTAGATAGGTATTTTAATTTCAATTACTGATTTCTTAATTGATTTCTGAGTAAAATGTTAGTAATTATTAATGGTTACTACCCAAGTAAAGTTTCTCCATTTACTGTTATGTTTAAATTTGACTGAAGGTCTTTATGTTAGATATTCCCAAACGATGACTCATAGGGTTATTTTAATAGCATTATTAAGTACTTCATAATGCACTCATATTTGCACTAGGTTTCAAGATATCTAGTAGGGGTGAACGAATTAAATTTTTAAAAATTCTCTCGAACTTGTAAATAAAATAAAAAACATAAATCTACCACACAATTGCCAGTTCATATCTTTAGACGTAAATAGCCTCTTTAGCAATATCCCTATTAAAGAATGCCTTAAAATCATTGAAGATATTTTAGACGAATCTAATATAAACCCAGTTATTAAAAAATACCTATTCGATCTATTTAAAATTTGTGTGGAAACCAACTACTTTGAGTTTAACGATAAATTCTATCAACAAAACGACGGATTACCAATAGGATCGCTCCTCAGTCCACTTCTTGTCGAAATATTCATGGATTACATTGAAAAACTAATTTTAAATTCAATCTTTAGCAAATAGGCTTACTACGTCTAAAGATATGAACTGGCAATTGTGTGGTATAATCTAATCTTAATGCTACCAGGTTATGCCAACATGTTATCAGGTACCTGGTTTACACCGTTCAATACTACTTACTTACCTCATACACTGTAAATCCGTATACATTATATGTTAGTATGTTATTTCGGTAAATTCCGAATATAATTTACGCTACAACGTTACTTTTCTGCTTTGTCGCAACTAAAAATAAAAAATCTCTATTTTTACTTTTCGTAACTACTAAATACCTAACTTATAAAGGATTTACAGTATAAGAGATACTGTAAATCCGAATATAATATATGTTACCATGTTAATCTTTACAAAGCCACGACTACTGTAAAAATAAAAAATTTGAAGTTTATATATACATAGATATATATTTTTCTTCATTGCACAACTTAGTTGCAGAGAAAAATGATTTTTGTCGTTATGTAATTATGTACATTTTTTAAGGAATAATATGAACTACACTTGTCAATTTGTCTGTCCTGGAACGGGTAACTTTCCTAGTTGGACAGGCAAAGCTTTCTAACATGCAATTTTATTTTCTTTTGTATCTCTCAATAAATAAATTCTATAAATTGCATCAATTCATTTTTTAAACTTTAGATAATTATATATAAATGCGCACTGCAACACTTCTCACCATCGCCCCTTTGACTGGATCCAATAAAGTTAGTATTAAAGCTTATATAAAAAAAGGATAGTAATTTTGGATATCACCTTGTCCCCACTTGTTTTGTTCTATTGGTATACGTGGATTACGTTCTTTCTTAATTATTATTTTTTTGGTAAACTAATGTTTTAAGACAAGATTTTTTATGCATAGCACAAAGGGTAACAATTATTTTATAAGCAATAATTATTAGCCTTTATTGCTTATAAAATAATTGTTTTGCTTTATTGCTTATAAAATAATAATTTTAATATATTTGACAAGTTCTAGTATTTTCACCGAAAATGTAGACAATTTGTCTCGACACCATCTAGTGAGAGAGTTAGCACTTACAATGCCTTTCTCATATAAAATATTGTTGGTTGTTTCAGGTGGAAAAAAATGTAACAAGCAGAAAAAAATGTAACAAGCAGTAATTGTTGAATGAAACACTAGAATATATTGAATTATTTCGCGGATAAGAGAGAAACCGCTATAGCTCAGTGGTCAGAGCTGTCGACCGGAAATCGAAAGGACACGGGTTCAAGTCCCGTTGGCGTCATATATCTTTTATCAGGAGATTTTTCAGGAGATGTGGATGAGTGTTTTAGGTTAATAATTATTGCTTATAAAATAACGTTCTTTCTTGTTTCCTGGAGTAACTTCATATATACTTAACACATACCTTACCACGCAATAAAAACACCCTCGTTATGCCGGCTTGTAACACAGCGTTTAACCATTGAAAATTTTGAAAACTAATTCGCTCTTTTGTAAAATTATTTTTGTGATTATTTTTCATAGGCTTATATTAATTTATTGTGAGAAAGGGAGGATGATTTTGTGCATTAAACCTGAATTGTGAAACCCGACTGTTGCCTTGCGTGAGATAAATGTCAACGATGAAACACGATGTTTACAGATGTGGTCCGATGTTATTTATTATTTATATTTTTAGGGATCTGGTGAGGGGCACGAAATGAAAGAGGTCGTGAAGGTCACAGTGTTTTATTGAGTCAGGTTGGCGTGATGAGAGATGACTTAGGATTGATGTTGAACACTCCGGATGCAGGCGATGATGTGCTGGTCAAGCGCGGGTCAGTGAGTCGACGCCGCTGCTGGTCAGGAACTGGCGAAGAACGTGGGTCTTCGGGTACTCCAGTGCTGACAGGAAATCCGAAGGTGCAGTGGACCTTGTAGGCGGTTGTACGAGAGGTGCAAAGACCAGGGAGGATGCTGCGTGCTCTAAGTGCGCGGATATAGCGCTGGTCAGATGCGCTGGAATCAGGGCGCTGTGATCCGGTGTAGCGCTGGCCAGGGACGGTGGCCGGGGCCAAGGCGTTATGATTATTTCCCGATGGAGTCGATGGCGGGACCGTGCAGAGCCGGGAATATTGTCCTACGCGCTCGATGCCGCCAAACACCTATTGGCCCTCCACGCGATGTCCACGGTGATACTCTCGTTTTCAAAATTTGGATTCGTCTATTTCGACTGTTCTTCCTGGACCCCCCACTGGTTCCATGTCAGTCATGGCCCACTCCTCCATAACTTGCCGAACAAACTTCATCCATATGCCGACCGTGTTACGGTCCAGAGTTAGCTCATGAGCGATGTCTTGGAGATCCTCTTTGCAACGTACAAGCATGTACGTAAGCTTTATCATTGTACCTATTGGCATCTTTGAGTTGTCAAACCAGGTGTTTTGGCGCATTGTGATTCGAGTGTCACACACTTTAGAAGCTTTTTTAATTCTTTTCACCATCTTCCGACATCCAAATTAAAGAGCTGGTTTTGGTCCAAACCAACACCTTGTCTTTTCATGAAGGACACAATTTAGTTTTCGGAAGGACATTTAACTGTTGCAAATACCTAATGGTTTCCCATTCATCTTTAACAAACTCGTGAATGAATAAAAGTGACGGAAAAGGCCGTAATGTAGTAATTGACATTCTCAGATATGTCAGATCTGTCTTGATTGACTACACGTGAGAAACCACAGAGTAGGTATATAGTAGAGAAACGTTTTTTGAATACCCGCCTGTGAAAACGCTCATGCGCAGACTGCACAGAGCAGCCTAGCACCGAGCGCAAACATCTTGGGTTTATTGTGGAGAGGTTGGTAGTTGGCAGGAATCAAGTTCCCGGCAAAAAGTACGATGTAAAATGGCCGCGAAGTGGTATATTTTGATAAATATGTCATATTTATTTTGAGTGTAAAAATGAAACGAAGTGAAATTTGTTCTAAGTGAAAGCTTTGCACCTGAGAGCAATACCACGGGCAAAGTTTGAGATCATCGGGAATTAGTAATTATGTCGGGAAAGTTTTATATTTTATTGGGCACTCGTAGTAGCGTGTGTCGCTCTCCATAGAGAGAAAAAAAATTGCCTTATTTTTAAACGCCTGGGGTCTCAAAAGTTGCGTACGATCTGTAGCTATTCGAAAACGTAAAAATAAATGAAATTGGTTTTCACTATTAGCTCGCTAAAATGGCCGGAAGTTTTGAAAAAAATTTGATTTCGTGATTTGGGAAAAAAATAAAACAATGGGTCCATATTTTATATTTTGTAGCACACTTAATTTTATTTCCATAACTGCAGTACAAAGAACGAAAAATAAATATTTTTTTATACATATGTGATGTGTTTGTTAAAAATATAAAAGGGGAAAATAACACTTTTTATGGTTAAATTCAAGATACTAAACAATAACGTACAATAACATTTTTGACCAAAATACAACGAATAAAAAATAATGGATGCTCAAAATTGAATGATAACATATTGTTAAAACAGTAATTACTTAAAATCTTGCTTAGAATTAAAATTTGGATTATTTTTCTTGAATGTTGCTTGGCGTAAATATAACCTTTTCTAGCATTGTAACTAGCAACAGAAGAAGACGCCTCTGTGGTCAACTTCACACACCTTTCCACTGATTGTGTGTGGCAAGGAAATTTAGGAAAATTGAACCTTTTTACATTTCCTTCATCACACAATTTATGTAATTCGTCCGTTTTTACGTTGCTCAGGAGTGGAGGTTCTGTCAGAACTAAATCTGTGGCCTGCCAGTCAATTAATTCTATGTAGCTATTGCAGTTGAAATTAATTTTTGGAATTATGAACTCTCTCACTCCTGAAGTTTGAAGGGCCCTATATTTAATGATCCTTCTACATCCTAGCTCCCTTATACATTTATTGTCATCGGTTAACATTGATAGAATAATGTTTTCCGGGTGTGCAAAATATGCGTTCCTCTGAATCACGGGGTCGACAATAGCTTTCAATTCTGCTGAAAGATATCTGGAAATGCTAACCATTTTCCAGAGATTACGGGCTCCATCTATACAAGAACTATTGCACTTTATGGTAAACCATGTTAGAGCATATACTCTCACAATAAAGGTGGCCAATATCTGCAAATTTTCTGTTGGGTTTTCCGTTGCAACATATAGCCGTAATATTCTGTTTGCAGTTGTTAGCCATCTGGCATGAGACATTTTCCCTGGTTGTTTCCTTGCCAAATCTACAGGTATCATACCTTTTGACACAGCCAGACACATATTATATAAATAATTTTGGTCCGTGCTTAATTTTTCTGTTATATTTTCCGGTATGGATGATTGAATGAGAACAAACCGAATAATTTTCATGTTCTCACAATTTTTTAAGTTTCTTCCGATTGGTCCCGAGAAAGCTACAGGTCCGCTAGTCGGTCCATCTAATGAAGATAGCAGATGTCGCAATGGTAGTTCATTGGCATGCAGCTGGCAGATAAGCCATTACAATGGCTTTCCATGTCTCTGTTCTATTCTTAAAATGATTCCATTTTTTCCGGCCATTGTTTGTATTTGTTCCGTTAGAACCAACTGCAACAATTTTCTCCATTTGACGATTTTCCTCTTCCTTTAGCAGTACCAGATGATGGCGTAGCGTGTACGAGATACACTGATCCTGGCTTCTGCACAAGCGTTATGTGTTCTTCAACTTTTATTCGTCGATAAAATTTACTTCCTTTCTTGATAATAAACATTGTTTTGTCCTTGCGCCCATCGAAAAATAAACCTTCGATATTTGTCAATTTACGGCTATTTAATAACATATCTCTAGTTTGCTTTCTAGCTCTTCGTAATCTACTATGATCTATAACGGAAGACGGACCAGCTTCATTTACATCTTGTAAAACCGCAGAAGCAATGGCATCTGCTGCTCTGTGTGATACGCCGTATCGATCCCAAATTTGAGATAACTTCGTCAAGGGATTCTTCATCTTCGAATATTGTATATTTCGAGGAGATAATGTATCATGAGCCACTGCAGATTGATGATCTTCACTTTGCGCTGGTTCAGTGGTTCAATTGGAAAAACTGTTGGAATTAACAACTTAAACTTGACAAAAAACAAACATCTTATTGTGGCAGGAGTAGGGGTACAGTGGTAGGAGAAAGAGGTGGTGGAGCAGACGAAAGGAAAGGGGAGATGTTCATTTGAGTCTTCAAACATCAAACCAAGTCCAATAATGGAAAATTAAAGCAAACTAAATGGCAATGGAAAACGTTTTAGTGGATTTTTATCATTTTTTTGTTAATTTCGGTATCCTTTTAGATTTACTTGCATTAATAAAATTTACTTTTTTATTTAATTTTTGTTAATTAAACGCAGTTTTTAATAATAAACAAACGTTAAAAGGTAAAATTATTGTGAAGAAAATATTAATTACGATTATTTAAAAATACATGTTTTAGGTTTTTTTTCTGTTTTTCAATGCATTTTAGCGAGCTAATAACCATTTTTTTTTAAATAATTTCAAATGTAGTTCTCATTTTCTTTGTAAGACGCAACTTTTGAGACATCAGGCGTTTCTGAATTCAAAAGTTGAAATAATTGACACACCCTAACTCGTAGTCAGCGTATACCTATTTTAACAGCAACTTGGAAATCGATAAAACAAATGGTTGGAAAATAAAACTTAAAGATGACACAATTATTGCTTATCTAATAAGACCTCATCTTGATGTTGGTTGATTTAAATTTATAAAAAATAGGGCTGTTAAACGCTTTGTGCATCTTATGACAGCTAGGTCAAAGATAAGTGCATTACTAGACGTTTAGTTTCGACATTTGCATTATGGTAGGTACTGGAGCAACAAAAATATATTTCAGTGGCTAATTTCACCACTTTCCGATACACGCGAAAAGTAAGAGTTTTTTCAAAGAATTAAAATTATATTAGTACTATTTCGTAGTGTTTTTTTACATTATACCCACAGAGGAGTATGAAGTTAATTTTTTTCCAAAAGGGTCTGTCATATTTGTGGATGCTATGTATTTTTAAGGAGAGGAAGTTCAGGGAAGGAAGATGTATGAGGGATGGGAAGGAATCTCAGGATCAGTGTGTCCAGGAGCATCTCACAACTGCGTTACAGACTCACCCAAAATAAACGCTGTGACATCACAACCACATCATTTTAAATAATGTCAAATGTCAATCGTAAAGTTTTACAGAGATGCGAGATAAATACTTATGAAAACGATGTTAAAAATATTGAACAGTTATTCTCAAGTTTTTAGTGAAAAAATGTGACACTTTTATAGGTATTAAAAAACTAAAATGTATCGACATGCTGAAAAAAAACCGAGAGTATCATTGCCATTTTTTTATGAAAGCAATGTGTTTTCAAACTGTGAAGTTTCAAAGACTATAAATTCGTTTTTAGGTTAAATATACAGGTATGCTTTGTAAAGTAAAAATTCATTTTCAATTAGAAAATCTATGTATTTAGAAATAAATATGTTTATTTTTAATAAACACGTCTGCAAGATTATTTTTCCAAGTTTTTGTGTTTGCAAAAAGATGCTGATTGAGTAATGTAAATGTTCTCATGTATAACATAAGGGAAAAATTGGGAATTATGCGCGGGAAGGTACGTTTGCACAAGAGTACATATTTAATATTATCATCATGTTACGGGTCGGATTATATCTATCGCAGGTATGTCATGAAAACAGTCCCCCTAGCTTTGATGATGAGAGTCTCGTCTCTGCCTGGAATAGTGGCAAACCCTTACTTTAAGTTAGCGTTTGGCGCTCTAATAATCAAAGCGGTTCCATCTAAAATCAACACACTGACGATTTAACACACATTTCAAAAGTGATATAAAGTCATTAGAAACGATGAAAATAAAAACCTTACCTAGCCTAACCTTCTTAACCCTGTTAATAATGTTTTAGTTTCATCACTTTCCATGGCTTTATATCACTTTTAAAATGTGTGAATCGTCAGTGTGTTGATTTATCCGGTCACCAATCAAAGCCCTTCGTCCTGAGGCAATATTTATGTTAACAAAACCAATCCACGTATACGACTTATCTATTTTCACAATATTAACCACCCAATATCAACATAGGCGCTCACAGCTACCTATCAATTTACGCCCACTGTGGTTTCATAGCACCTAATACCTTTTTCTACTCAAAATCTAAAGTTTACTTATAGATTTTTTATTTATTCAGGGTTATTCCTTCGTATTCCTTCAGTGTTGTGACACTTTACAACACTGAAACCGCACCTTCATGGAAGATATAATTAACAAAGAATAGAGTATTGTTGTGGTAGACAATGGCTGGCTGTCAGGTTCAGGTTACGTCAGGAGCTCACGAGCGGCCGAATGCATTTTTATTTTCGACAACTGCCTGTATGAGCCAACCTTATAAAATACATATTCTACGAAAACATGATGTTGTAGTACACAAGACTAATATTATTGGAATGAACTGACGAGATCGGGTTTTTGGAAATTATAAAAATAATTATCTATGACTTTACTGTCTATGCTTAACTCATATATTTTTTGACACATGCTTTCTTTAACGTCGATCAGGGGCATTTAACTAAGCTTTGGCCTTGAAACTCATTTGAAACCGCTACGCCCACCTCAAAATTCTTATAGAAAACGAATAATATGGCTAAAAGCTCAAATCTCATTGGTGAGAAAAGACGGATTGGTTTAATCTCTCGCTCTCTACCATAATGACTCGTGTAACAGAAAGAGATGACGGAATTTTGCCGTTTGACAGTTTCAAATCATTCAAACAAAATGAGGGTGGTTTATTTATACACGCGGGTTGTCATTTGCTGCCGAAATACTATCATTTCCGTCGAAAATATTGCGTGTTAAAGTTGTTCGTGATAAAAATACAATATAAGCCAGTATAGTGTTAGCGAGTTACAAACATATATTCAACCTACCTACGTAAGTTCAAGTTTAAAGTGAATTGACAGTTTTGAGGTTATATCGATAAACTTATTCATGTTATTGATTAGTGTTATCCTGTGTTATCTTATTGTTTTGGTGAAATTAAAGATTTTTAAACATATGTAACCATGAGTTCATGAGGCTGAAAAATGTCGGAATTCTTCGTCGTATTGTCGGACAATCATGTTTTGGAAATTTTCTTCAGTGTTTTTGCAAATTTCTTGTCATTTTGGGTTTCTTCTTCTCAGATTAACAAGTTTCATCTTAAGGAAATGCACTGTAAAAGTTTATTTTCTTAGTCAGATGAACCTTGCCCTTGGAAAACATTTCGACATTTTTCTGCTTCAAGGACATTTTTATTTTTATAATAGTTTTTTTGGGCTAGTGAATGAATAGAGTAGGCTGAGAGCAATTATGTTGTCTATGGTCGCATCTTTTTTTAAATGGCCTTGAGTTTCCTCTACCTTGTCTACTGTTCTGCTCCGCACGGTAGGTATTGCTTGTATGCTGCTTGTATATCTGTGGTTAAGTACTGTATAATTCCGTTACATACAAAAAGCCCGAAGATATCGATCTAGAGAGTGGTATATTTATGACGTCGATTGTTTCATCCAGTCACCTGCGCAGTTTAACGCATAATCCCATACTTGCGACAGTTATTAAGTATAGTTACGATATTTGATATAAGTAAGTGATAATTTTTATTTTCATTGGTATTCATTTTGGTAGCGACAACTGTAATGCTTAAATGTCTAAAACTATGTAGTTTAACTTGCGCCAATCGGTACCCAATACGGAACGGTAATTCCTATTTAAATATAAATATATCTGACCATTAACGACGACTTTTACAACCGTTTTCAAATGTTTTAACTTCAAGGTCAAGGTACACACGTAATTATATTCTAATTTCCAATAATGTGTTATGAATACTATTTCATTGTTTTTACAAAATATTACAAGCCAAACCAAATTTTCACAGCACATAAAAGTAGGGTTCCGTCACAACTATGTTCTTTTTCAGGTATATTTGTTTGGCTGGAACAAATAACCAAACGCTACCACAGCAGTGGCATGGATCTACCAAATCAAGAGAATGTTTCCATCAAGACGGAACCAGGGCCCCAGGAAGAAGGCGGAGATGAAATACCGTATACAGATATAAATTTCGATCTTCCAGATATTAAGAAGGAATGTTTGCAATATGCGGAAAGTACTCAGACAGACGGTTAGTTGCATTGCATACGTATAAAATGTAGAATATTTATATTCGGATATTCGGAATCCATGTCCGTTTTGAAATGTCGTGCAAACAGGGCGTATTTACTTTAAAATAAATCTTTGCCATAACTGCTAAACTACAAAACTCTTTAAGCTCAAGTATTGCTCACAATAAACCCTTATATGTTCTTGACATAAATTCGTGTCTATCAACTGAATATCAATGAAAGAAAACATCATTCCATTGACTTATAATAATAAAACCGTGTTCTGAAGGTAGTCAAGAGAAAATGTTTTCCTTCTTGAAACATCGGTCCTTGAAGTAACATCTGGCATCTTTATTATTTCCTAAATTAAGCTTAAAGTCTTTTCACCTTATTCTTGCTCCTGTGTGGTCAGTCACTGTTAACTTTTGTCGAAAATATTTTACTTTAATTTAAATTTTTTAATTTTAATTGAAAACAAGCTTTTTGTGTAGATTGACTGTTAAACTACTTTTTTGTTTTGTTTTTCAGGTTGCTTTAATATAGAGTCTGTTACCATCAAGGCGGAGCTTGGACCCCGAGAAGAAAATAAAGGGGTGTTTCCAAATACGGAAATTGATATAGACCTGCCGGATGTTAAAGAGGAGTGCTTAGAACGCTTTGAAAGAACTGTCGAGACAGCAGGTAAAATTTTTTTTTTCCCTCTTTGTCCAGTTAATCTAGACAAAAAACCTAAATGCTGATTTTTTCAGGTAGTAAGTACCTACCAAGGGAGTTCTAAGTTATTATGTCTCCGAAACTAGAACATGTGAAAAAAACTATTCCAAAATGGAACTCCTTATAAAAAACTACCTACAAATAATTGTGAGATTGTGGTTTAAAAAAATTATTTGATATTTATATTTTTTTTGAAACTATAATAATTTCTTTTTATTGTAAGGTAAGCGAAAAAGTATCCAAACATAGTATTTTCCATTATTATTACTACATTTCTAAGGCAGTTAGAAAATAACTTAAATTTTCTGGAAGACTGAAATTGTGAAAAAATATGTTTTCGATATAAAGCTTATGAATATTGCAAAACATAAATACGCGAATGGAGCGCAAAAGTGAAATCTAAATGGTAGAATGTGTTTGATTTGGTTGCTGCAGAAGTAATTTCGTAGAAAATACTGACAGCTTACAATACAGAAATAATAATAAACATTTGTCGCGCTGATTTCCCGTATTCACATAAATTCCTAAAAAAAAAACAACCGAGCAGTATTGGAGTGTTCTGTTATATGCGGCCTCTGAAATGGTTTATCCTGCAGCAACACGTCTGAAAATACTGCTGAGATATTTGAAGATGAGTGTGATCCCCGCTGAATGAATATTTTCTGTAGCTAAAAACTATAATCTATGAAAAGTCTTTGTTAGAATAATAATTTTTAATTCTTGACATTACATTGCAAACACTATTTATAAATAAAATTGTTTTATAAAGTTAATCTTTTTAAAAGTCGGGGTTTCAATTCAAAAGTATAAATAAGTGCAAGGCACAAATTAGTCACCTGTTCCTGTGGGAACCTATTTTTTTACTCTTACGTGAGTTCTTTTCTGACACAAAAGTAATAAGTCACATGAAGCTTACTATTAATCCTTTTTTTTTTCAAAATTATCATCAGGTCTGAAGACACAATCAACTGAAACCACGGAGCGCCACATGCTGACTCACAGTGGCAAAAAACCTTTTTCATGTTCTGAGTGCAGTTTTACATTTAATCTAAAGTACCTACTGACGAAGCACATGTTGACCCACATCGGTGAAAAACCCTTTTCATGTTCTGTGTGCAACTATTCATTCGCTCGAAAGAATTATTTGACGAGCCACATGGTGACTCACAATGGAGAAAAATGTTTTAAATGTTCCAAGTGCAACTATTCATCTTTCTTTAAGAAATATTTAACGAGGCACATGCTGACTCACACTGGAAAAAAATGTTTTAAATGTCCCGAGTGCAACTATTCATCTTTCTATAAGAAAGATTTGACGATCCACATGCTGACTCACACTGGAGAAAAACCTTTTTCATGTTTGGAGTGCAACTATTCATGTTCTCAAAAAGGCTCTCTAAAGATACACATGCTGACTCACACTGGAGAAAAACCTTTTTCATGTTTGGAGTGCAATTATTCATGTTCTCAAAAAGGCTCTCTAAAGATACACATGCTGACCCACATGTGTGAAAAACCTTTTAAATGTTCTGTGTGTCCCGAGTGCAACTATTCATCTTTCTATAAGAAAGATTTGACGATCCACATGCTGACTCACACTGGAGAAAAACCTTTTTCATGTTTGGAGTGCAACTATTCATGTTCTCAAAAAGGCTCTCTAAAGATACACATGCTGACTCACACTGGAGAAAAACCTTTTTCATGTTTGGAGTGCAATTATTCATGTTCTCAAAAAGGCTCTCTAAAGATACACATGCTGACCCACATGTGTGAAAAACCTTTTAAATGTTCTGTGTGTCCCGAGTGCAACTATTCATCTTTCTATAAGAAAGATTTGACGATCCACATGCTGACTCACACTGGAGAAAAACCTTTTTCATGTTTGGAGTGCAATTATTCATGCTCTCGAAAGGATAATTTGATTAGCCACATGCTGACTCACACTGCAGATAAACCTTTTTCATGTTTGGAGTGTAACTATTCATGTTCTCAAAAAAGCTATCTAAAGCAACACATGCTGACTCACACTGGAGAAAAACCTTTTTCATGTTTGGAGTGCAACTATTCATGTTCTCAAAGAGGCTCTCTAAAGAAACACATGCGGACTCACACTGGAGAAAAACCTTTTTCATGTTTGGAGTGCAATTTTTCATGTTCACAAAAGGGAAATTTGAAAAGCCACATGCTGACTCACTCTGGAAAAAAAGATTTTTCATGTTCTTTGTGCAAAATCTCATTTATTCAAGAGGCAAAATTGACGAGACATATGCTGACTCACAGTGGCGAAAACACTTTTTCGTCTTCCAAATAATTCTTTTAAGTGCAATTATACATGTACTCAAAGAAATATTTGACGTGCCACGTGCTGACTCACGCGGGAGAAAAACTTTTTTCATATTTTTTGTGCAATAATTCATATTCTCAAAACGGAAATTTGTCGAGACACAAACTGACTCACAGTAGAGAAAAAAGTTTAAAATGATTCAGGTGCAACTCTTCATTTATTCGATAAAATGAATCACGCGCGTTTTCACTGTCCAGAAAAACCTTTTTCATGTTTCAAGCCATATCTGAAGTGCCACATGCCGACTCATACTGGAGAAAAAACTAAATATATTCCGAGTGTAACTATTCATGTTTTCGAATTGAAAATATAAAGAAACACTAACCTAAAAACACTACATTCTGGTTACAAGGTATCTCAAATCAATAATTTTGAAATCCTAGAAATAAGAAAACACGTTAATATGAAAGCAGATATTATTAATAAACAAAATTTTTTTATTAACCCCATTTTAAATATTTTCCCAATTACCCGGTCTTTCCCGTCTAATGACATTTTAATTCCTTCTTAGAATAACCCTCCCCCACTCTTACCCCTCCCCGCTCCTTCTACCTCTTCTTTCTAGACCTAATTTTAATTATAACTTTAGTATACTTGTGCTCCTGATGAAGTGAACTTGGTTCATGAAACATGTTGAGATTTTGTATCGAAAAAAAGTGATGTAAACAATATTATTTGTGTTTTAATAAAAAATAAATAATGCCATCACAAAGTGAAAAGCAGTTAGAAGAAGTTTTCTTCGAAAAATTACGTTTTAAATGTTCCGAGTGCAACTATTCACCTTCTCGAAAGTGTTATTGGCCTGATCTGTTTTGTGCCGAATAGAACTATTCATCTCCTCAAAAGGGAAGTATTACGGTATAAAAACTTTATAAATATCCTATGTTTAGTTTTTCATGATCTTTGTTCATCGAAATATATATTATACGAGATATTTTCTGACTCACCGTCGATAGTAAAGAAATCATGTTTTTTTTTTCTTATTATTCTCACAAAGAACATTCCAATACTACAGTAACATTTCCAAAAATAAGAGACCGGTCAAGATCACGTGGCAACTTCGTAATCCCATAGTTTAAAATGAGTGCTTCTCAACACCATTACACTTATAAAGGTTTAATTTTTTTTAGTGCACTCCGACATAAAAGCAAAATGATTAAGTCTTTCAATCACAAATAAAACAACTACTTGATCAACCCAATGATAATTATAAGATTTAATTTCATATAACGATTTTTTACGTATCTTTTGATTAAATTTTCATATTGATCAAATGCAAATTTTAATATTTCATACTTAGTTATAATTTTTTTTTTCATTTCATCATTAATTAACAAAAAATATATATAAATATACTTTTCTTTTTTTAACATATCCTATTGAAATATTATATCAGAATTCTAACTAACCAATTGCTTATTGTCGCAATTTATTGTGTACCTACTCTTGCAATATTATCAGCTCTGCTTTATTCCAACTGAATAAAATAAATCCATGTATTTACCACCTACCACCTACTTATTAATCAAAATTTAATGCTATTATATTTATTTTACAACATCCATATTCTAAAATTTATTAAAATTTACTGTGTATCTAATTAAGTAACTGCTATATTGGTATATTTCATTATCTATACTTTTGTTTTCATGTTATATTAATTTGTTTTTTTCTTACTTTATAAATAAAAACTTTCTTTCTTTTCTTTACCTTATGTATACTGTAATGGCAATACTCCCCAACTCAATTACGAGAAACTTTTTTTCTCTATAGAATTGGGTAGTTACGTTAAAAAGTAAACATTTTATTTTGATTAGTTTTCAAAACCACATGCTTTTCTTCTGTATATCTGTAAATAAAAAAATGTCTAAGCAACTACAACCTGATGAAACACATGCTAAATCAAAGTGAAGAAAATTTTCAAAATTTTTATGTTTGGTAACTATTATGTTACTAATTATTCATGTTCTTATGGGGATGTTAATATTAAAACCCTCATGACCTATGCTTCTCTTACTACTTTCAGTCATTACTGTATTTGTGTACAATTTACTATATTGTCTAATATAGTGTTCGTGTGACGTGTTTTATAAATATTGTGTTCGTGTGTACTGGTACATTTTGTATTTTGTAGCTTAAAAGTCGTATGTTTCTCGTTTATTCATACAATTTTCTAATTTTTAATTAGTTAATTTATTTGCATAGTATTTTCATGGAGCATCTAGATTATAGTTGATCAGTTTTATTAATAAAACATTCTGTAATATTTGCTAATCATTTAGGTTAGTAATGTGTGTGTTTCTTCATATGTATTTGTCAGTTAATTTGGGTGGAACTGTATTAAGTTAAAGTATAAGCCCATCTTTACTTCTGTTGGTAGAAGGTTAGAGATTCTACCAAATACATCAATTAGTTGAATGATATTTTCTTTCAGCTTTTCTATGTGCTGTTTAAAGGTCAAGTGTTTGTCACTTTTTAGGCCCAGTTATATTTCACATCTGGAATATGAAGGTTTCTTTCTTCTGTTTGTAATTGTTTATGTAACGAAGTCATTCTTTTAGGTGACCTTTAGATAACCGTTTAACCGTTTTTTTTTTAATATTAACCTATATTAGCATATCTGATATGATATTTTTAAAAAGCCGGTTTTTCAATATATTAAGATCGATTTAAGATTTTTATAATAAAATTTCACAGTTTTTGCTTTCGTAAAATATCGCAGTGTCATCTGCGTATAAGAAGATTTCGTCATTTAGTCAATCGACAGATATCATTTTTGTACATTCGGAATATGAGTGGCCCCAGTAAGGATCCTCGAGGAACTCCATAGTTCTTGCTCTCGAGTTATCTCCCATGCTTACATGTTATTTAACGTCTAACAATTATTTTGATTTTTTATTATTTTTTATTTATTGTTTACCAGCGACTCTTTATTTAAATTAAATGTGTGAAGATGCAAAATGTGGTCTAGAAAAGAATAAAATGGTTTACAGAATAACGGTTTAAAATACTGATACCTTTTCTGTCTAAGGATCGTCGATTCCTTTTTTTAAATTATATCACCTTATATTATATTCAGTGAATATTGGATTTATTTTAGTTAAACTGATATATTGACGTTTGTTTATATTTAGAAATAAGTCATTTATTTTCAAAAATATTTAATAGATCTAAGTTAATTTGTAAAACAGACAGTATTCTGCGAATAATTTGAAATGGACTCCTTCAATTATAGAAACTGTCATCCCCAAGCATTTTTTGCTTTAATTTTTATTTCTTTCCCACAAACTTAATTGTCTTTTATCTATGTTTTCCACTACACTATACTACAACGGCAAAAAAACGCTTATACTGTCGAAGTTCTTACTTTATAAGCCTAATGGACTTAAATAATTACACAATATATATATATATATATGACAGTGAGAATGTACTAGAGTATGTAGCTGACTTTGAAACAATTGTTCGGGTAGATATCTTTCAAAATCGTGTGCAGTAATTACGAAAGGAATTCCTCGTTTTCCGAGTGTTTATTGTTGTAAAGATCATTTCCATTTTAAATGTTTGTTTTATCAACATTAGACATGCAGAAATATTTCAGCTTCACCACGCTATTAGTCCATTTCAAAATCTTTTTAATTTAATGTAATATGGTCTCATAAAAATCATTAGATCTCACTTACCAGCATAGTTAGTAATATGAACTGAACGGGGTTAGAAAGAAAAAAAACAAGCTTTATATTCGTATATGGAAGTTTAAAGAATAAAACACTGAACGCACTATCACCGTCATACTTAACTGATATCGGTGTGAGGGACAATCGTACCGCTAAGGTCGGCCTTCGAACAGACTAGTTAAACCCTCACGTATGAATGTTGCATAGTATGGGACACAGTAGCACCAATTTATTGGCATTAAATTTTTTAGAAGACATTTTTATAGCGCCGCTTTTGAGAGATATCACCTCAGGGCGCTTTACAGTTGATGAAGGTATTACAAAAATATAAATATTACAAAAACAAAGTGAATTTAAGTTAAGTAAAATGAAGTATAGGAACAGGTGACACGAAGATAGAAGATGGATACTCTGCAGGAAGAATCCCAGGTGGTAAAGAAACTGGACCAGCTGCTGCTGCGAAAGAGTCCACCGCGTCCACCAACAGAACCAGCACGAGGTTCGTCATCCGTCTAGGTATGTGTCTGATGCTTATAAAGTGCTGACACACTATCCTTTCACAGATACCAGACCTTGGCAGCACCGCTGTGACGTTCGACGAAGATAGAAGATGGAGACTCTGCAGCAAGAATCCTAGGTGGTGAAGAAACTAGACCTGCAGCGGGGGAGTCCACCGCGTCCACCAAAAGCGTCCAGGTATGCGTTTGCTGCTGATAAAGTGCTGACACCTCACATAGATAAGAGACCCTGGCAGCACTGCTGTGACCTTCGGCAAGTTCATCATTCATCATGTAATTCTGTTCCTGGTGATTGTTGAAGTGGTGCATTCTGCCCGCAATAAAAAGGGACGGTCGGAATAATAAATTACCCTGGGCGTAGCAAAAAAATTGCCAGGGCCTTCAGATTTTCCGAGAATTCCGTTAAAAACATCTGGGGTGCATTTACCGATCGGCGTTCGTTTCGAGTGTCCAATATTCTTGAGAAAAATTTCCGCATATTCACTTTTAAAACATTGCACTCAAATCACATATTATAAACTTCTAATAACTGGTTACTTTATTTTTATTTAAGTTAAAATGTTGATTGATTGATTTTAAAAATAATTTCAAAGCGATGTTGCCTCATTTCCCTTGAAAATATAAAAAAAAACACAAAGCGGTTGGAGGACGCGTTAGGATGCATCCTGCTGCCATGAAGGGCGCTATACAAATTATGTGTTGTGAAGCAATCTCAAAGCTTTGCTACTTACTTATATTCTTAATTATTATCATACGAAATAAGAATATTACCTACTAGTCATGGCTGTATAAAATTTATAAATACATAATATTAATAATTAAATGGGGGCCGCAGCACGGGTTGAGCACCCAGTGAGGCTCACATAACAAAATCATAATTTATAAAAAAGTTATTTTAATGTTTCAATAAAAAAAAAAAATATATTTAAAAAATTGCAACACAACCAGGTAGAAATGCTTAAAACTTTTTCCCTAGGAAAGCTCATAGCTCAGAAATGCAAAAAATAATTTTCAAGGCAGATAGAAATATTACACCTTTAAATTTATACGACGAGAATGCCGAAATTTTTATAAATCCCAACCAGGAATTATTAAATTCCTGGTCAAATAAAATGATTCACGGAAAACTCTTTAATTATCTCAACCAAACGTATGTTGACAAATTTTCGTCACACAAATAGTTGACTATTGGAGAGTTGAGCGCAGAAATAGAAGGATTTATTCTTGCCATTCAGGATAGAGTCACCAATACTTAAAATTACAGGAAACATATAATCAAAGATACAAATCAAATTGATGATTTATATACAAAAAGCTTGGCTTCTACGAAAACTATAGAACATATTATTTCGGTATGTTCTATATTAGCACCGTCCGAGTATACATTTAGGCACAATCAAATTTTAAAAATAATTCACCAAAGTTTGGTAAGTAAGCATAACTTGATTGGCTGCCGTAATATAATACCATATTATAAATACGAACCAAATTCAATTTTAGAAAATGAATTGTATAAAATATATTATGATAAAACTGCACTAACCGACCGTACAATTACTCATAATAGACTAGACATTTACATGACAAAATTAAAAAAAAGTTATAATATCATTGATGTCGCTATTCTAAATTCCTGTAATATTCAAAAATCTGTTTCTGGAAAATAAGAAAATTCACAGATTTAGGAAATGACGTTGAAAGAATTTGGCATTCTCAGACTATTAAAATATTGCCATTTGTTATTTCGGCTACTGGCATTATACCTAGCTCCCTCATTTAAAATGTAGGTGTATTAGATCTGTCAAAGAATGTATAGGTACATAAAAATGCAAAAATCAGTCATAAATACATATAGGATAACGAAGATTTAAAAAATATTTATATTAAGGGATCGGTAGGATTTATAGGTCCATTTAGGAGTTCTACCGAGCCGAATACTCAGCTACGAATCAATTTCTAGGTCAATATGTGGATATGTTTATCAATTTTATAACAACAACAAAAATAATGTAAACATAAAATTATTTTTAAGTACTAATCCGTTCTACAGTATATCTGTTCCCACGAATACAACTCTTATCAATAACAATATCATCTATGAAATATTAATCCACTCTATTATTTAAAATTGCGACTTTTTTATACGAGCTTTCGAAAGATTGTATTGTTTTAAAAGCCACCGACTAGAACATGAATAGTTACTGTTCGGGCATAACGCTAATAAATTATAATTATTATATTACCTACATCCTATTGTTCCCACCTTGCCATCGGGAGATAGGGATTTCGTCTGACCGGCGCTAGTACAATTTCTACCACATACCGATACGCGTCTCGGGTTATACCTTTCATGGGCATTTCTTTCGTGGTCGATATCGAGTGACGGAACAAGATTAAAACTGTGTGAGTTTGGTGCTACCACGGAGGCTGTAAGGAGATACATGTACAAGGTAGGACTTTTCCTTAATTCTGGTGGCATCCTCAAATACCTGTCCCGTTCCCGTATATCGTTCAATTTGTACCCGACAAAGACGCTAAGTTTTCAAGAGCTATCGAAACATTGGTCCTGAGCCGGATAAGATTAGTTTTATGCGTAGAAATTGTATTCAAATAGTTTTAAATGATTCAATAATCGTACGATTAAAAGATTATTTCAAGTAATAATTATTTTTTACCGCGCGCCGCGGTTGAATTTCATAGGTGGGTAGTTATTTTAGTGCATGTTTCAAAATGGACAAGAATGAAACCAAGATTGTTTCTTTAGAGTTAAAAAGGCAAAGATTATTTGGGCGTATACAAGCCGCATATGATCTTATTAAAGATTTAAATATAAGTGCAAATTTATTTCAATTTAAGGCTAGAAAAGATAAAATCAAGTCGACATATGAGGAATTTCAAAACATACAATGCGAACTGTCGGACCTGGTTTCACATCCCGAATTTGAGTCAAAAATGATATTTTGGAAGTTTCCCGTGTTTTTGATGAACTGTTCTTCGAGGTCACGCCGGCGCGTGACACTCTCAAGGCGAATAAGAATGGTCATAATGACTCATCAAGAGAGGAAATGCAGCGCTCGGGTCGAAGTTTTCTGGCCCCAGAAATAAACATACCATCTTTCAGTGGCCACATTAGAAATTGGCCTCCGTTTTTTAATTTATTTAGGAGTCTCGTTTACGAAAATACAGTTCTCACTTATATTAAAAAATTTCACTACCTACTAAGTTCTTTGAAGGGCACAGCATTATCCCTGGTTAACCTTTTCGTCCCGGAGAAAAAAAAATCAATGGGGGGTCAACAGGGTAAATTTCACTACCTACTAAGTTCTTTGAAGGGCACAGCATTATCCCTGGTTAACCTTTTCGTCCCGGAGAGAAAAAAAATCGAAGGGGAGTCACTAGGGTCCCCCAATTTGTTTTGCCTATTAAAGGATGTTAATGGCATAATTTTGTATAATTTGTTTTAGTAATAATTAGGGGGGAGTATATTCAACGTGTTTCAGAAGTCATTATCTAAATAATTTCATAAATAAAGTCGTAGTTAATATTCTAATGAATTTAGATAAAAATGCGCCTTTTTCCATACAAAACAAAGGGAAGGTGGGTCGATAACTATCATAACTCCTCGATTCTGAATCTCGACTGGCGATTGGCGATTACAGCGTAGTTAGTTTGTTGCATAGGGTGGTCCGTAAATGATGGATATATTTATAAATATATATTTTTTAGTTTTAAAAACCTACCACTACTAAACTAGGTACGGATGTTATTTCGAATATTATGGAATATTTAGATGTAAGTGAAGGTTATAATTTCTAATTTATGATTTTATATAGTATATTTACATTTAAAGTCAAATCGTAGTGTTTGCCTTATCATAAATAATGGATTCGTTTGTATGTCGAGGGGTTCGAAATAAAACGAATTTTTGGAAAATAGTGGAAAAACAAGGTATTTTAAAACTTAAACGTGGAGTAAATTATTTTTTTATTGTAACCTCAGATATTCCTGTTTTTGATTTTTAGTGAATACACCACAACAGTCCCAACTGCTCCTAATCATCTGGAACCAGTGAGACTATGGCATTCCCAAATGGGGTATGTCGGAGTGGCGGCTCGCAACTTTTAGGTGGACTAAAGTGATAATATTTCAATTAATAGTACACCCGAAAAGTCACGAGCCGCTATTGTTATGTTGCTAAAAGTAGTGGGGAGGGTAAGGAGATGGGGAAGAGGAAGGTGAAGAAATACCTGGTTATTCAGACTTGGTCACCAAACAAGATCAAAGTCATTTAAAGCAACATTCAAAATGAATTCTGGTCAGTAAATTGTGAAATATCACAAAGTAATCTTTTAAATTTTACTTACGCACACCGGGAATTGAACCCGAGACCTCCGGTTTACTAGTCTAGAGCCTTACCCCTCGACAACGGATTCTGTAATATTTATGAAAGAAAAAATATATAATAGCAAGTTGTAGGGCGGTAGATGCTTTCAGTATTACCCTAGTAAAAGACCACCACGTAGAATCCAAACGTTGCTTGAAATGACTTAAGCCTATATTGTTATTATGTTTGCATATGCATGTACTTCAACCTTTGTCTTTCCCATATCCTCCCCCTCCCCATCAAAACTATCTTCAGCCTCACAAAATACCCCAATTGGGGATGCCATAGTTCCTCTAGCTAGGACTGTTGGAGCTCAAATTTTCACACAAATGAATTAAAACTATAGAATTTTCTGATCTAATTTAAAACATTGGTAAATATGCCGTAGTAAACTGCAATAAATACATGCCGACTTCTTCTTCTTCTTCCTAGCACTATCCCAACTCATTGCCTAGGTAGGCTGTTGGGGTCGGCTCTTCTCGTTCTCAGGTTATAGCTTCTTCGGTTCTGAGTGTCGCTTTCATCTAGGCCGTTTCTTTGTAGGATTTTGGAGCATTGGGTCATCAAGGAGTTCTTTGGTCTACCTCTGGATGACTGTCTTTGAAGCTCTATGGACATTGCCTGCTTCACTGTGTGGTCTGGTGGTCTCCGTCTTATGTGCCCATACCATCTTAACTGTCGTTCCTCTAGCTTAGTGTTTATGTCAGTGACACCCAGGCTACCACGAATGCGTGAGCTTTTAATTGTATCTTTTAATGATAATCCTGCCGTCCATCTAAGCATTCGCATTTCTGCTGATGCATGAATAAATACATGCCGACTGATTACATTAATTCTAATATTGTAAGTACCTAATAAATATTTTACAACCCTGAAATAGATATTAATTTATCCACCATTTCATAAGTGTAAATGTACTGCTTACCAGTCTGAAGATGCCCATAGCGGGGCGAAACTAGTCCGCTTTTACAGAGAATTATTTACCACGAAAATTTAGAGAATTAGCAACTTAAACCCAATACACTATTTAACAGACGTTTGCGCTAGACATTTTAACCATATTGTACGTTTTTTTTTATTCTAGTTCCTTCAAATTACTTAAAAATGTTAACAAAATATGTGTCTCTTTTTGACCGATTTCTTTTCCATGTGAGAAACAGAGACAGACCTAATTTTAATGTTGTTTCTTAGCATGAGAAATTTACCGGATGCACGCCAGACAGGCCGATCTTAGTCCAGCAAGCGATCATTTTAGCATCGCAAAAGGAAATACCAGTAGTGCAGTGTACGCGACCGGGAGTTAGCCCTTTCCACAAAATGCAACTTTTACGGTCCAGTTGGATCGTTGGATCGTTCTCGGTGGAGAGCGGGGAGTAGGGATGGAGACGTGGGAATTTTAGCCGATGCTACGAAGCGGAGGTGCGGGGCAGGGGACAGGAATTTTGCCGGAATTTCTTACAAACTATTTAATATCTACGAAACTAGAAATACAATATATATTTTTTAAATGCAGATCAATAACCAAATAGTTATTTTAGAATTACCTAAATTAAAGAGTATGTGGTGTAAAAAACAACTTAGATATAGCATAAAACTCTCGTTAGTGTAAGTGTGTTTCCCCCGTCCGGTATGGGAGTGTTAAATAATAAAAAAATATTAAAGTTAACAAATATTTATTAATTAGCAATTAGAAAAATGATACTCTTTAATATTAATAAATGGTTATAGTAACTCAGGGCCATATTCCAGGTCGACAAGCTCTAGCAACAAGGGTTTTAAGATGTAACAATATGAATTCGCAAAAGTGACATAAAACCACGAGATCAACTAACCTGTAATAACGTGTAGGGCGCCATGTAGAGATGTTAATCTCGGCAAATTTAAAATTAATTTAAGAAGACACTGTCCAGTAAAATAAAGGCTAACTAGCGCGGCCATTTCGTAAGAGATTACACTGCCTAGAGAATTCCAGAATGTCCAGTTCAGCCGCTTGCCCGCTTGGTACTGAGCAGTACTGAGATACCCACATTTGCAGAACCAAGCCATCACCCTCGCGTACAAACCTTCTTCCTTTAATTTAAACGAAACCAAAGAGGCGTAAACTGCCTAGTGTGACTGTTTGTTATCAGTCAGCCAAGATTCAGTAACAGTTCGTTCTTGCAGCCGTGGCAAATATAACTGTTAAAACTTTCATAGCTTATCCCATACCTGTATGTTTTGTAAAAGAGCCGTTTGCAGGAATTTATAAATAAATTAGAAAAAAATCGTTCACCAAAATCTAGGCTTCAATCGCTCAAGAAGTGTAGAAGCTCTAGAGTGCCCTGAAGAGAGAGACCTAAATTTTATTTTGTTTGGTTATAAGGTCCAGCCGGGATTTAAAATGGATAAAATAGAATATATGTTGTAAGTAATAACAGTAAGCAGATAAACTGAATATCAAACAATATAAGTAAAACATGTAACAATAACCGAAATAATATGGAAACAAGAACAATACTACATATAAGACAAATTACTTAAACCACATAACCAACGCTACTCTAGTTTTTTTATTATCTTCCTCTTTTTGTAACAAAAAGAGATAGTGACATCATCACTAAAATCTCCCATTCTGAGGATTTCATTTACGTTTTATTCAAATTTAGTAGTATGTATTATATAAAGTAATAAATAATATATTACGAGGTGTTTATTGTTCAGTTGGGTGGTTTTCGTTTCTGACTGTATTTGGTGTCAATATATAATCCATTTCTGATCTCCCTATGTTTTGTATCTATCTTATTATTTGAGATTTAAATGTTATTATATTTTTGTGGGTTTTGAATGAGAGTGGGATTTTGCTGTAGAGTTTCGTACCATAGTATAGAAATGTATTATATAGTATCGATGCAATTGCAAATATCACATAACGCACATACGAAAACTTACATATGAGTAAAATGTGCAAGAATTTTCGCAGATCAGAGAAAAGAATTGAACATCATCTGTCGAATAAAACTCATAAGATAATATTAATAACTTCATAACATAGCCAGTTTAGCAAACCACTACATCCCATATGTTAATATATATCCGAAAAAGGAATACCACAAGGTATGGTTCTCGGTCCGATATAATTCATAATATATTAAGAATGAATAAAATCGGACCGAGTACTGATTGATATGTTAACGGTCACTAAGTTATTTCATGATAGTTTCACCTCTTATGCAGACGATAGATATGGTAGGTACTGATTAAAACAGATTGGGATGCAGTATAAAAACCATTAGCAACACAATAAAATAAATGAAATTTCACCATATTTGTACATTATTATATAAGACGAACACCTAACCTTGAAATTCCGTATAAGACACTATCTTAACCCGATAATAAATAATCTATTGCGTGTTTTTTGATCCAAAACTCTCTCATTCAAAAAATTCACCTCAGTTTATCATGCCATCAAACAAATCTATCTCCTATAAGACAATTCTACACCCTGTAAGAATTAATAAATCTAATTATTAAATCAAAATTTAAAAAGCCGAGGGATCATCTCAAAATCCTAACATTAGATTTAAAATATTATAATCTTGTCCGAAAAAACATAATTATTCAAATGTTAACGCAATCATAGTTTAACTGAAAGTCGTACACGACAAAACATGTATTCACGTATAAACAAATAATATACATATTTCAAATATCGAATTCAAATATTATTTCTGCTAGGTATAGTTCTTGACATTTAAGTTCCAATATTTAAATTGACACTAAGATTCAAAACAAATCCGAGTTCAATGAAGCAGAGTTACTGTCGTAACACATAGACTTTAAGTCAAAAAAAATTATTGTTTGTTTTTTACTATCCTTAATCGATTAATCTGATGCAAATTAAAGATAACAAAAAAAATATATTTTAAGTATCGTGTATCACTTGTAAAACCATAACTTTTTTGCCACACATATAGATAGTACTATTCGTATGTTGTTTTTTATTTAAAATTGTTTTAAGCAAGTTATTTGCGATCTGTTGTATTTAGTTTACACTACAGTATTACAAGATTGCGTCAACGATGTTATTCACAGTTGTTTCTTCTTCAATGGAGATTATTGTTGGATTAGGTGGTTTACCGGAGCACGACGAGATGTTTTTTATTTGCGATGAATCAACAGGTGTTTTGTTAAATATGACTTTCTTGAACAAGAATAGTAGCACTCGGAACACGCGAAAGCTTTTTTTCCAGTGTGATCTACCATGTGAAATTTTAATTCGCACTTTTTGGAACATAAATAGTTGCAGTGGGGACAGGAGAATGATTTTTTTCCGCAGGTCAACATGTGTTTTTTTAAATATGACATCCTCGAACAAGAAAAGTTACAGTCGGAACACGAGAAGGTTTTTTCAATACTGTGAATTAGCCTGTGATTTCTGAGACCAGACATTCTAGCGCATGAAAAGTCACACTCGCAACATGTGAACGGTTTTTCACCACTGTGAATCATCATGTGTCTCATTAAATCTGAATTTCTTGCATACGATTTATCACAATCGCAACATGAGAACGGTCTTTCCCCGCTGTGACTCGTCAAGTGACTTTCTAAATCACACTTACGTTTACTTGTATAGTTACAGTCGGAACACGAGAAGGGTTTGAGACTACTGTGAATCAGCATATGTGAAATTAATTTATCCTTCCGATAGCATGAATAGTTGCACTCAGAACATGCAAATTTTACTCTTGTGTGAGTAATTTCGTGAATTTTTAATTTATTCTTTCGATACGATGAATATCTGCACTCCGAACACGAGAATTGTTTTACTCCGCCGTGAGTGATTCTGTGAGTTTTTAATTGATTCTTCCGATAGCAGGAATAACTGCATTCGGAACAAGAGAATGGCTTTACTCCGCTATGAGTAATTCTGTGACTTTTCAATAGATCCATCCTAGAGCAGGTATAACTGCAGTCGGAACACGAGAATGGTTTTTCTCCACTGTGGGTCCGCATGTGCATTTTTATATCTGATTTTTGTACAGATGAATAGTTACAGTCAGAACACGAGTAAGGCTTTACTGCACCGTGAATCACCGCGTGTCTTAGTAAATGTGAATTTCTTGTAGTTGAATAGTTGCACTCCGAACACGAGAATGGTTTCTTTGTATGCAATCTAAATTCCTGGGTTATCAGTGAGTTTTGAGAATTCGAAGAGCTGCAGTGGGGAAATGAACTCGTTGCCGAATGAACTATCTTTTGATGTTCGTTGTATTCGCTTAATTGTCCATTCTGCTCGCCATGCTCCTTATACTCATTCGGAAGATGTATTCCTGCAAAACAAAGTGTTTTTATGAGGTGCTCAAAACTAGGAAGATAGCGTGATGCAAAATTCTTATAGAGTAAAACTGGCTGATGATATTCTTTATTACTTTTTTAAGAAAGACAGACAGTGAAAATATTTTAAAATCTCATATTACCATCATAGTAAACGGAAAATGTTGCTTGTGTCATTATGGAGGAATTAGAAAGCCGAGGAATAAACACAAATGCCCGAGCGGAAACCAGACGTGATGCCTAGTTAGTCACTCACTGGTAATATTTATTAATTTTGCACCCTAGTGGGTTTTTAAAAGAAGTTAATATAAAATACGGTTGTGTTATCTATCTGTAGGAAATGGTATCTATCTTATAGCAAGTACATGGAATTGATTTATATAATAATTAAAGTTACAAAGTATAAAGAATGAAATAAGCATTTTTGAAATATTGTAGAAAAACTAAAAAACAATCTGTGTTAAATATAAAATTAAAATAGAGAAACATTGAAATATGTACATTCACTAAAAATTTTAAAAAATCATCAACATTATGCAGTCGATTTATAGGTGTATGAGCCTGATAGTATGTTTTGAAATTGTCACAGAAAAGTGTTACTACATATTAGTCTTATATATAATATTGCTTTTTATATAAGCACTAAATAGAACTAATCAATCCAAAGTGCTACAACAAATATTCGCTTGTACCTAGATTGCTTTCAGTTTGTAATACGTACGCAGACGTGGCTAATGTATTTGAGGATGTACAGAAACTATATTCAATACATATGTAGTAGTGACATTCCAGGAGTCAACTTCCATGACATGCTCACATATCAGATTAGCTAGGTTGGCGACCAAGACATGTCTGCGAAGCAGCAGTAGGATTCGACAGGGTTCATCGAAATAACAATCTAGTCCCCTCAACGGAAGCAATTTTCTCAACATGCCTTCCATTGATATGTTTGGTGTAACTCTAATTGACCAGCTCAGGCAACGGGGTTCCATCCAAGCCAAGTTGGCCTCTTAGGCGTTTTGTACATCTCCCGCAAATACTGCAGATAGTACACAACTGCTGACCCAGTACAAATGGCAAGTGCGCCTCACTGTTGAATTTGGCAGCCACCTCTATCTGTGAGCCCAAAAATACATGAAAAAACCATTGACTCTGTTCAGAAATGCGCGGTAAGTTTGATAGATTCTCCTATCTTAACAAACGGATTGCAATTGTTAGAGCACAGCCGTTAGTTAGGTATGCTGTCATTATTCTACCGGTATAGCAATGGAATATGCTACTAGGAAGAAGCGTTATTGATCCCTTTGGCACCAGTGCATAGTCAAGAAACACACCAAACATATGAAAAAGGTTGACATTCGGCACACGAGAAGGGGTCGCTTCTACGGCCCGTTCTTTAGTTCAACAGCTCGGCTCTGGAACGATTTGCCGGTCTCTGCCCATTTGGGTCTGTTGTTTTCATCTCCCCAAATAGACCCTTCACACAGCATTTCCAAAGATGCCATAAGCAATATGAGAAAATTATTTTCCTCAGGGCCTCCTGTGTGGAGTTAATACGATCGTTTGTAACTACACATACTTTTAACACAATAAGATGAGGATAAGATTTGTTGCTTAGTTTCAGATTGGCGGCGAATTACAAATATAACTATTTCCGTTGTTTGACAATTTCCTCAGAACGAAAATGTTGATAAGTGAGGTTAACTTGAGGTTATTTTGAACGTGGTGGGAAATATAACAAAAAATAACACGGTTTGCATGTTCGGTCTTTAAAACTATATTTAATATACCTCTATGATTCATATCAAGTCTCTATTTTGCACGGATTGTCTCATTAAACACAGCAGTTACGCTACATAATGCAGAGATAGGTTTTAGATTGGCGAAATAATTTTATAATGTATTTCTTACCAGCTGTCTGGTCAGTTTCTTTGGAGTAATTCAGGTTCTCTTTCTTAATAATCCGGAGGACTGTGTCCATATCTGAATCAGGCATTTTACATCCATCTGTTTCTCCAGTTCCTGGCTCCATCTTGATACTGTTTCTATCAGAGCAAGAAAGATCTATGGCACTCTTATGATAACATTTAAATAATGCTGCGATTCTTGCTTACAAACTTCAAGTGGCCTGAAAAAAACGCCGGAAAAAATATTAAATAACAAAAGCTCTAAGCTCTCTTGTGAGACTGAAGGACGCCGACAGAACATGTGAGATAAGCACGGATATGGTATTTCAGATATGATAACTAAACAATATTTGAGACTTTCCAATCAAAGCATTGATTAAAATGATGATACGTTTAGAAACCTCTTGGTTTTAGTAACGTTATTCTAGTCTCTTAATACGGTAAAATGCGGCTACTTTGATGGACTTAGATTTTGTTTTTACAACAACTTGGAAAAACGGATGGTTGAAAAATTATACTTAAAGATGACACAATTATTTCTTATTGAATAAGACCTCACCTTGATGTTTGTAGACTTGAATTTATAAAAAATGGGGCCGTTAAACGCTTTGTGCCTCTTTTGACAGCTAGGCCAAAGATAAGTGCATTACTAGACGGTTAGTTTGGACATTTGCATTGTGGTAAGTACTGGAGCATCAAAAATAAAAATATATTTCAGTGACTAATTTCACCAATACCCGATACACGCGAAAAGTAAAATTTTTTCACAAAATTAAAATGAATGCTAGTACTATTTTGTAGTTCTTTAGTCGAGTTTTTTTTTGAGTGTGAGGTTATTTTTTTTCCATAAGGGCCTATTTCATATTTGGGGATGCTGTGTCTTTTTAAGGAGAGGAAGTTCAGGGAAGGAAGATGTATGAGGGATGGGTAGGAATCTAATGATCAGTGTGTCTAGGAGCATCTCACAACTGCGTTACTGACTCACCCAAAATAAACGCTGTGACATCACAACCACATCTTTTACTGTCTTACCAAATCCATTAACAAAAAATTATAAAAGTTAAATAACGTCATACGTGAATCGTAAAGTTTTACAGAAATGCATGATAAATTCTTATAAAAACTATGTTAAAATTATTGAACAATGTTTCCATTTTTTTTGTGAAAAAAAGTGACACTTTTATCGATAATAAAAAAATAAAATTTATCGACATGATGAAAAAATAAGCGAGAGTATCATTGCAATTTTTTTTATAAAAGGAATGTGTTTTCATACTGTGAACTTTCAAATGTTTTACATTCGTTTTTCGGTTAAATATACAGATATGTTTTTTTGAAGTAAAAATACATTTCGCTGCCTTAGTGCTTGTATGTTTAATAGACCACTTTTTAAATAAGCAAATTTTACAGCAGACTTTTTTTTTGGTTTTTACAGGCAAATTCTAAAAAATTCTCGATTTCGGTCATTTCGTTTTATAATTACTTAAATATTTCAAAAGTGGGATCGATGTAAATAAGTTATCGAAATAAAAAAATGTGATTTCCTGGAGTGTCTACACTTTTCAGAAGATCCTTCACAACGTTGCCTCCCATACCCAAATTATTAGTATTTGACGGCACTTTGTTTTTTCTCGTATATATATCAAATGCATAAATATATCCATCTGCAGAAGCCAATGTCCACGACTTGTATCCAAATTTGATTGGCTTGCCATGAATATACATTTTACACGAATGTTTTCTTCTATAAAGGAACATTTGTTCGTCTATTGACAGCGCATGCCTTACAATTCCGAACTGTTTAAAAATTTTATTCAACAAGGATAAATATGGTCTAACTTTATAAAGTTTGTCAGTCGTATTGATATTTAAATTGTCAGCCAAATGTAAATTACTTTTGACGTCACGATAGGTTTGTCTGGTCATGCATGACCTCACAAAAGGATTTATAATGTCCTCATCTAGAGACCAATACATTTCTTCACGAGGTAACCTATGATACCCAGTGTATAATAAAAATCCTATAAATGTTTTTATATTATTGATCGTCAACGATGTGGCTACTTTGTTTTTTAATAGAGCGTAACCATTTGATTGTTCTACAATTAAGTTAATAAGATCATCATTAAAAATAGTTCAAAGAACTCGGTACAAGATTTACCCACTAATTTTCTGTTCACATCTTCGACGCTTCTATTCTCAACGTTGTTTGGCACTCGCGAATAACTAGGTTTCCATTTCTTCCAACGCATTTCCTTTGGCATTGACGACGAAGATGTTGATGGTTGGGGTTGGGATGGAGTTGTTGAAGGTTCACTCATCAGCCTCTTGGAGTGGACTTCCAAAGTTCCTGCCGTATCTCCGAAAGTATAAGCGTCTTCATGTAAATCATTGTCATCAAAATCCTTTTCATCAGTAACTTCGGCGACTTCAGGTGGTAAAACGACCACATCTGGAATATCTTCTTCGCCGTCTTCATCGTTGACATTCCAATTCTCTGTGATAAAGTCAGCAGCCTCTTGTGCGGGAAAAAAGTCCTTTGGATTCATCCTATTCAGAAGAAAAAACAAAGTATTAGCGATTGATGCCGGTAATTATGAATAAAATAATGCCAAGGTTTTTACCCCCGTATTTCGCCGACGGTGCGTTTATGCACCAAGTAAATAAACTATGTAAAATGAGTACCTTTGAAATTTTTTTTTTTTTTAAAGTGTTAAAATTATTAAATACGAGTCAATTCTGTATTAAAAAATGCTAGAATATATTAAGAATTTTAGTCATATGTTAAATATAATAATTATTTAAAAATTGCTTACCTGAGTGTCGTATTTTGTCCGACTTTGGGGGCGTCTACAATGCGACTGAAGCAAATATATTTCTACCTGTTTAGTTCTAACGGTAAAGTCAAACCTTTTCTATAAATACCTGAAAGAATAACGGTGAATCCTTATCAAGTTATCAAAATATGACCAACAACCAGGATGGTGCGTTTTTGAACCGTCAGCGAAATATGGGTTACAATTTTATTTGAATTCTGATCAAGCCAAGCGATAGAACAAGCTTCAATGTATCCATAATATATTTTTGGTATTGATAACCTTTACCGATTCGTAGCAAAGATTAACCTTAATAGTGCTTTCACTTGTAGCTTCACCTTAAAAAAGTGTTTCATACTTGGCATAATATGTCTTCTTCCACAACTTTTCAAATGTTATTTATTATGTAGACCAACTTATTTATGTTATTAATTAGTGATTATCCTGCATTATCTTATTGTTTTTTATGAAATTAAAGATTTTTTAACATAATATGTAACTATGATTTCAAAATACGCAGAAATGTGTCGGAATTTACCGTCATATTTTCTCATAATCAGTTTTTTCAAATTTTCTTCTTTGTACTTTTTTTCATTTGTTAATATTTCTTCTCATTTTGGGTTTTTCCTCTCCAGATTAACAAATTTTACTGACAGAGTTTCATCTTAGGAAAATCAACTGAAAAGGATAATTTTCTTGGTCAGATGAACCTTGTACTCAAATAACATTTCGTCATTTTAAGCTTCGAGGACATTTTTATTTTTAAAATAGTTTTTTGGGCTAAATAATGAATTGCTCAGTTCAATTTTATTGTATATGGTTGCGCCTTTTTTCAAATGGCCTTACGTTTATTGACCTTGTCTGCTGCTCCGCTCCTTGCGTCAAGTACTGCTTGTATATCTGTGGTTAAGTACTTTATAAACTTTTTGGATACAAAAAGCCCGAATTTATGGATCTAGAGAGTGGTTTATTTCATACATTCTGTCACCAGCGCAGTTAAATTTATAATCCCACACTTGTGATAGTTATTAAGTATAGTTACGATAGTTGATATAAGTAAGTTAGTGATTATTCTTATTTTCATTGCTATTCATATTGGTAGCGATCACTGTTCTTATGTCATTCTCGAATGTTAAAAGCCACCTAGTTTAAATTACGCCAATCAGTTCCCCCTAAGTTAAGAAATGTATTTGGTGTTTTGTAAGGAACTATCAAAATTTTGAAAGTAATGTTTTGCAGGCATTGATTAAAATAATCACCAATTCTGATATTTTTTTAAAAGCGGAACGGTAATTCCGATTTATTTATAAGTAAAGAGTTATCCGACCACTGACGATGACTTTTTTAACCTTTTTCAAATGTTTTAACTTCAAATTAAAAAACTTACTTATATCATGATTTTCAATAATATGTAATGAATACTATTTAATTGTTTTTTTACAGAATATTACAAGCGAAACCAAATGTTCAAAGCACTTACAAAGTAGGATTCTGTCACAACTATGTTCTGTTTCAGGTATATTTTTATGGGGTGGAACCAATTAGCAAACGCTACCACAGCAGTGCCATGGATCTACCAAATCAAGAGACTGTTTCCATCAAGACGGAACCAGGGCCCCAGGAAAAAGACGGAGATGAAATACCGTATACGGATATAGATTTCGACCTTCCAGATATAAAGAAAGAATGTTTGCAATATGCAGAAAGTAGTCGGACAGAGGGTGAGTTTAATTGCATACGTATAAAATTTAGAATGTTAAATTCGGATTTTCGCAATCTATGTCCGTTTTGAAATGTCGTGCAGACAGGACGTTTTTACTTTAAAATATATCTTTGCGATAACTGCTAAACTACAAAACTCTTTTAGCTCAAGTATTGCTCACAATAAACCCTCATCTGTTTTTGACATATATTCGTGTCTATTAACTAAATATTTATGAAAGAAAATATCATTCCATTGACTTTTAATAATAAAACCGTGTTCTGAAGGAAGTCAAGAGTAAATGTTTTCTTTAAATATTGAAGACAATATTAGTGATTCTTAAACGCAAATCTGAAACAGAAAAATCAGAAAAGGAAACGGTCACATCTGGGACTCGAACCCAGGACCCTTGTCTTTCCGGGACAATGCTCTACCAACTGCGCTAATGGGACCCTATCCTCATCGGTCACTTTTAACTGTATCATACTTCGAATAAGAACTACCAACGTTGTCTTCATTTTTTCACCGCACATTTTTATTGGCAACTATCTTTAGTCCCAGATGTGACCGTTTCCTTTTCTGATTTTTCTGTTTCAGATTTGCGTTTAAGAATCACTAATATCTTCTTCTTGTTGGTAGAAGGTTAGAGATTCTACCAAATACATCAATTAGTTGAATGTTTTTTTATTTCAGCTTTTCTATGTGCTGTTTAAAGGTCAAGTGTTTGTCACTTTGTAGGCCCAGTTATATTTCACATCTGGAATATGTAGGTTTCTTCCTTCTGTTTGTAATTGTTTATGTAACAACGTAATTCTTTTAGGTGACCTTAAGATAATTTAACCGTTTTTATTAGATATTAACCTATATATTAGGATATCTGATAGGATATTTTTAACAAGCCAGTTTTTCAATATATTAAGATCGATTTAAGATTGTCCTAATAAAATTTCACAGATTTTGCCTTCGTAAAATATCGCAGTGTCATCTGCTTATTAGAAGATATCGCCATTTAGTCAATTGACAAATATCATTTTTGTACATTTGGAATATGAGTGGCCCCAGTAAAGATCCTTGAGGAACTCCAAAGTTTTTGCTCTCGAATTATCTCCCATTCAAACATATTATTTCCTGTTTTTTAAAAACAATTTATAAAAATAAAAACTCTTTATACACATGTTGTAAGTATGTCTCATGCCCAGGTTTCGGGTAGGTATATAGTAAGGGAAAAGATAATCTCAAACACGTATTCTGCTGTCTCAACACACTCAAGTATCTAGTTCACCTGATCGACGCAATATAGTTGGGTGTCCCCGATTTCTTTCTATATTTTACCTTATTTCCAATACCTTCGCGTTATATTTTATATTATTACGAAGATCATCCAAGTTTAGAAATTGGTGCACCTGGTGTTTAACAGTAAGTGTGTTCGGTCCCGCATGTTTGTCGGCCATTGTTTTCAGTCACAGTAAATTCTTCCGATAGAGATGTCATCGTGCGCTCCCGCCACCTCACGTCCGTATAAGATCCGCGTGAAATTCTGGATCATTTTGCACAGAAGAGCGTTTTTTTTGGAGAGTTTTTCTGTACACTATCTTGACGGGGGATGAGACGTGGATGTGCTACTAAACTCCAGAATCTAAAATACAATCACTTCAGTGACGTCATGCATCTTCCCCAGCCATCAAAAAGTTCAAGACGACCCATTCAGCCAGAAAAGTCGACGGATGGGAAACGTTTTTCGATTGTCTTTAATAAACTTTTACAGGGCTTCATCACATTATCAGCTTTATGTGATTAATTGTGACCTCAGAACGGGGTACCCCGGTAAAGTCACATTTTTTTCAAGCATTGTAAAAAATCAATAAAAAAGGTTCGACTTTTTTAAGTGTTTAACTGGGTTATTAAAGATATCAATTTAATTATAAATGGTATAAATATTTTTTTCTATTTATTATTATTTTTCTAGTCTAGGATCAATGTGTCCAGAAGTGACGGACGAATGATCTATCCCTCCCGTTGTGGCGCAAGGCGATGGGTCAAGACCGATGAGACCATTTGGAGAGGTCAAAGGGTCTCCCCACACCAGCCTAGTTAAATTCAACAGAATTAGTTGGTTTGGTGACCACTGATTTGAGGAACTTACCAAGATCTGTGACGCAGCAGCAGAGTTAAATAGAAGGCAAAATTGCCAGCTGCGGTAGAGGGCAACGAGTCTTCCCCATCTATAACTTCTTATCTTATATGTGGAAGATCGAAAGGAAATTATACTTTATTTATTTATTTATGTCTATTCTTGAATACACATTTTACAATTTTTTACAGTGGTTTATATTGTAGTACAGAAAAATAGGTATAAAAAATAAAGAACATAGGTTGATGTAGGTAAAACTGTGTGTGGTTGATATTGTATGTTACGTGAACACCTCACTAGGAGAACCTGTGCTGAGGTGTTTACGTGTTTGTGATTAAGTGTGACAGGTATTTATGTGTTGTGGTAGAAAGTTATTTTTTTTTTTTTTTTTTTCACAGACATATTGAAACATGAAAACACACATATATATGTGCGTGTATGTAATTTTTGGATAATTCTTAAAGAACGTGTATAATATTTAATTTTATTTATCATATTTTGGTTATGTTTGGTTTGGAATTATAATCTTTTGAATAAAGTGAATATCTTGATTTTTTATCCAGGCTACGATATGTTTTTTGAGAAAGTTTGTAGATGTATTTGTAGTCATTAGTTGTTTCAAAGTAATGGGCATACTGTTAAAAAGTTTGGTTGCGTAGTATTGAAAGTGTCTTTGTCCGTGTGTGGTGTGTGTTATCGGAATGTTCAGTGTTTTATTTGTTGATGACCTGGTTTTTATTATGGCTTTTGGTTGATTTGTAATATGAAGATTATTATGGATGAGATGTAGGAGAGCAGTTTTGGCGTAAAGTTGTCTTATTGACATGACGTCTAGAGTTTTGAAAATTTTGTTTGAGTCTGTGTAGAATGGTACTTGCAGTATGAGTTTTATTATTGCCTTCTGAACTTTTTGAATTGGGTCAATTGTTATGTTTGTAGCGCTTCCCCAAGCTAATATTCCATAAGTGGCAATGGATTGACACAGTGCAAAATATATTGATCTGAGTATTGTTAGTGGAAAAATGTTTTTGATGGATTTTATTAGGTGCAAGACTCGTTTTAGTTTATTAGTGATAAAATTAATGTGTTCAGTCCATTGTAAGTGTGTATCAATAATAACTCCTAGGTATTTTATTTGTTTTACCCTTTCGATGTGTTCGCATAGGCAATAGGATGATGTTTGTTTACAGTCATGCAAAAACAAGTTCAAGTTAGAAGGAGGTTGACCTCTTTGTGTTATACTATGTGTGATGTATTTTGTTTTGACTGTGTTAACGGTAAGAGTATTTCTGTTTAGCCATTTTATGACAATTGACAAACTTTTTTCAGCTGTTGTGAATAAATCTTTCCATGTGGCTGCTTGACACAGAAGAACTGTATCGTCAGCGAAGGTCACGATTTTACCATCAATTTCAATGTCACATAATTCGTTAATGTATATGAGGAATATTAGTGGGCCAAGTACACTCCCCTGTGGGACTACGTGATTAAAAGTGGTTCACTTGTCTTGTTGTCAATTTTGACTTGTTGTGTTCTGTCAGACATGAAACTTTTCATTAATTCCAATTCTACTCCATTAATGCCAATGTTTTTTAGCTTCTTGAAAAGTTGTTTGTGCGAAATTGTATCGAAGGCTTTAGATAAGTCCAAATAGATTGAAATTACTTTTTTTTGGCATCTAAATTATGTGTAATAAACTCGGTTACAGTGGCAATTGCGTTTTCTGTATTCCTATTTTTTCTAAAGCCGTGTTGGTTAACTGAGAGTATTTGCATGTTTTCCAGATAATGTTGCAGCTGTTCTTTTATTGCTTTTTCAAGAATTTTTGACAACGTGTTTAATAGTGTAATGGGTCTAAAGTTGTTTACACTATTTTTAGGTCCTGATTTATGAATAGGAATAACCAGACCCTTTTTTAGGATGCTCGGAAAAATTCCTTCTTTCAGGCTAAGATTAATAACGTATGTTAGTGGAGTAAGTAGTTGTTCGCTTAGTGTTATTATTGTTTTAGAGTCTATTCCGTCAGGACCTGATGTTGTGTTATTCTTTAGGGAATGTATTAATTTTTTGGTGTCTTCCAGAGTTACTCTATGTAATTTGAAAAGACTGACACTATTTTTGTGTTTGCACTGAGTCGGAATTTTTTGAGGTTCTTGATTATCGTTACTAGACGACTTTTGTTTTATATTTTCGGCTAGGCTTGCTCCGATATTTGTGTAATGTCTGTTTATGTAATTAAGGATAAGTGTAGGATTTTTGTGGAAGTCGACTTCTTCGTCGTTGATAAGTATTTTTTTTATTTCATCATCTTTGTTTTTTTGTGTATTTGTACTTTCCCTCAGAATAGACCAAACGCTTTTCGGGTCAAAGTTAGCAGTAATCAGTTTTTTTCTGTAATACAATTCTTTGGCTTTTCGTATAATTAGAGAACAAGTATTTCTGTACCTTTTATAGAAAGAGTTCAGAAAAGTATCATTTGGGTTGCGTGTGACTTGTTTGTGTAGTTTATCCCGTTTTTTAATGCAATTTATTATGCTTTGAGTAATCCATTTTTTTAGTCTTATTTTGCGGTGCGTGAAAGATTTGAATGTTTTTGTGGTGTTTTGAGTGATGAGCGTTTGTAGGTATGTTATTAAGTAATTCCAGGCTTCTTCAGTGTTGTTAATTTTTTTAAGGTGTTCCCACGTTTGTTTTTCTAGGCATTTTTTTAGGTTCACGTAGTCAGTTTCAAATTTTGTGATATTGTTTTGAATTGTTGGGTTCAATGTCTGTGTGGTCAGTCCTATCATTGTTGTGTATTGGTCTGTGATTGTGGATTCAAATACTACGCTACAGAATTTGTTTTTGGATTTGATCATTATGTGGTCTAAGCATGATTCCGAGTCTCTGGTAACTCTGGTTGGAGTGTTGATGGCGCTTATTATGCCATGTTCCAGGAGCATCAGTTGGTATTCGATATTCTGGGGATGGCCTTGTGGAAGTATATTTATGTTGAGGTCACCAGTTACGATGATGTTTTTGAAGTGGGTAATTTTTTTTATATGAGTGTCGAGAGCTGTTAGAAAGGGCGTAATGTTGTGTGATGAAGGTGATCTGTAAATAGCGAGTATGCACGTATCTGGGTCAGCGATTATTTTTAAACAATTTGAGTTTTCTAGGGTGAATTCTGAGACAGATACGTTAAGATTATCTTTTATGTAAACGACAACTCCATCATTTTGGTTTTGGTATTTTGTTGTGAAATATGAGGAGTAGTTATTTTTGTGTTTTACAGTAAAAGAGGTTGGGATCCAGCATTCTGTTAGTATAATAATATTGAAGTCTATTTTAAAGGAAGACAAGAGTATGTCTAGTTCGTCGTAGTTTTTGTTAAGGGATCTTATGTTTTGGTTTAATAGAGTAAGGGTGCCTGGGGTGCTAAATATTGAATCGCATAGTTTTGTATTATTGGTTGAATAATGTGAGTGAGTGCTAGTTGAGTGGATAGTATTTAGTAATTCGGCCATATTAAATTATTAGCAATGTATTTAATTTACTTTAGGTGGATAAGCCGTCTAAGTTTGTTTCCCCATTTTTTTTAGGTCATTTTCGTGTTTTATTTGGAAGATTTTATCGCCAGTTGCTTTGCGGACAAGCAATTTATTTGATTTAAACCACACGTATTGGTAGTGGGTTTCTTTAGCCGTCTGCTTAGTTTTCCACAGAAGTTCCTTAAAGTACGGTGAGAGCACCTCGCTGATGAAAATGGGAGAATTTGAGTCTATGGTTTTGGCCGCATTTTTTTTTGAGAGCATAGATTCCCTTGTTTTTTGATTATAGAAGGTGATGTGGAGTTTGTCTGGGGTGTTTTGTCTTCGATCTTGAGTCCTGGTCACCATGCGTATATCTTGTGGTTGCAAGGGCAGTCCCAGTGAGTTGGCTACTCGAAGTACTGCTTCCGAGGCTTGTTCTCCCGGCCGCAATTCCACGCCCGCCATTTCCAAGCTGTCGGAGAGCTTCACTTGCTCTAGATCTGCAAGACGGCTTTCCAGGGATGAGATTCTTGTGTTTTTTTTTCATTCTCTTCTTTTAATAATTTTATACCTTTGAGGCCCTCCTCCAAATCTTTAAAGCGTGTGATCAGGTCATCATACTGGTTGCAAATAAAGTTAGTGCTTTTCTTAAGATCGCTGATTTCTACCTCAAACAGTTTTTTCATTTCACTTATTTTGTTGTCAAAATGTTTAGTGAGGCGATCAAATAATATATCGGCTTCTGAACCTAATGTTGAGGCCGACGGAGCAGGTGAGCTCGGCTGGCTTTTACATTTTGGGCATTTCCATGTTTGTTTATTTTTAGATGCCATTTTTTTAAAGCTGGTATCAGAGATATTTAGGCAGTTATTATGAAAGGCAATGTTGCAGATGGCGCACGTAAGTGCATGGTCATTTTTGGAGATAATGTTCAAGCAGGCTTCACAATTCATTGTAGTTCGATTTATTTTTGTCTTGCGTCTGAGTAATGGTATCCCGTTCTCTTTCTTGTTATTAATTTCAGTTGTGCACAAGGAAAAATAAATAATATAAAAATAAAAATCTTTGGCGGCAGTAGGGATCGTTCCGGGGTCCTTCGGATGTCTGGGCGAATGCAATATAGACTGCTAGCTAACCGAGCGTTCTAACCACTAGACCACGAACCGGTTACAGCTACTCGACAACTAAGAGTAATATTAACTTGCTCACTCTTGTTATTATTTGGTGAATCCGATAATGATGATTTTTTGTTTTAGGCAACAACACTTCTGTCACAACACAAAATATTAAAACACTTAAAATGAGAGTAAAACCGAATTTTTATAGTTCACTAAAGTAGAAAATTCACTTTATTGGTTTTTAGGAACACGTTTACCGGTGAATTGCTTGGATAACTGTGTATTGTATAGTTTAATTAAGGTGATTTCAGAAGAGCGAAATTTGACGTGCGGTCTGTTTGTGATCCAATTACTTTCTCCAACTATACTAAACACATAGAATGGGTAATATATCCCTAAACTTATCGCACAAGAGATGCGAAAGTTTTTATTTCATTTATAATGATTTGTGCGAAATCGAAAACAATTTTTTTGTAATCTCATAAAATATGTAATTTTTTTTATACATAAAACTTCACAAAATGGCCTCAAACTGACTTAAACTTTATTTTATGGAGTTCCATAACAAGGTAGGCTTTAATTCCAGACAGTATTCATTAATTTCAATTCATTTTTTTTTTTTCATTTTTCAATCGGTCTCGACATTGCTAACCTTTTCGCTGAACACTTCTCCTCCGTCCCTCTGATACCTCGTGCACTATCCCTCCACTCAATTATACTAATACTATTGATTTAAATAATTGCCAAATCACACTTATAGATGTCTTTAACTCCTTAAAAAATCTCCCCATCAAAACAAGCACTGGTCCTGATGATATTCCAGATATATTACTGAAGGAATGTAAATTTACTATATCTAAGCCAATTTGTTTGTTATATAACTTGTCAATATCATCTGCCACTTTTCCAGACTCCTGGAAAGTTTCTTATATCAGACCTATTTTCAAATCAGGCAATAAGTCGAACGTCGAAAACTATAGACCCATATCGATATTATCCCATATTCCAAAAATATTTGAGTCAATAATCACGAAGAAAATCACACCTATTTTTAAAAATGTACTGATCGAAGAACAGCATGGATTTAGATCTGCTAAATCTACTACTACTAACTTACTATCCTTTACCAATTCCATCGTCAAAAAATTCAACCAAGTACGTAACAGCGAGTAGACGCGATATTTGTGCTCTCACTAAAACCGCTTAAAAACAGTGAATAATCTGAAGATTTATATTCAAGTGAGTGAACTTACTGATTAAAAAAGTTTTCCTTAAAAAGGTGGCTAAACATACTGTCATTCAAGTGCTTTATCACGGTGCATTTTGTAAATTTAACTGTGTTCTATTGGAGTCCATTAGAGCTCAACCAGTGATTGTGACAATAACACACAACTCAACGAAATAAACAACACAGTGTAAATTGGGGTAAACATGACGCACACAAATAACCACCAATTTATGGAATCATGCAAGACGGCAATTCAAGACCTGTTGGAGGCAGTACAAGATCCAACAAAAAAATTTACCAAGGATCAACAAAACTTAATTACATTAAAAGTGAATACAATATTGGCACTGATGGGTCACGTCGCCATTGAAATGACTGAAAACAATGTCAAACTTGAGTCGTATGACCAATCAGTAGATAAAAAACGATACTTAAATCGAAAAAACGAATTTTCCCTAATGATTACCCCTAATCAAAATAATAAAGAAACAAATGAAAAACTCCAAAAACGAATCCAAGAAAAAATTAAAAACGGAAAATTAAGGATTAATATTGACAGCATTAAAAAAATTTCTCAAAACAGATTAATCATAAAATGCTTTAAAAAAGAGGACGCACTGATGCTGCAAAAAGAAATTTCCAAAGAATTATAGGATGTAGAAGCAAAAGAACTTATGAAAAAAAAAACCTACACTTATATTCAAAGGCATCTTCAATGACTACAACACTGAAGATTTTACTGATGACCTATTTGAACAAAACGAATATCTTAAAGTTTTTACACAAACTACAGATATCAAATCACTAATAAATGTGAAAAAGGTTGTTAAAAATAAATACAACGACACGATGAACTTCATTGTAGAGGTAGACAAGGACATCCGAAGAACTATAATACAAAAAGAAAAAATAAATATCGGATATCAAAGAATTTACGCCGAAGATGCAAACCCGCTGGTACAATGTTTCCATTGCTTACGCTTTGGACACACATCAAGTAGATGCCTTGGGAAAGAAAAGGACGCAGCTAGCTGCAGCTATTGTGGAGGCCCTCACACACATACGACTTGTATTAATATAAGCCAAGCACCCAAATGTCTGAACTGTGAACAACATAACCTAAAAAATAAACTGACATTTCCATCAAATCACCGAGCAAATGACAAGATTAATTGTAAGTTTTATAAAAAAATGCTTGAAATTGCACACCAAAAAATCGATTATTGAAAATCGTAATGTTTTAATGTTTTCTTCATCAGGATGTCATAAAATTGACATTTCTAACTACGTTTTACAAATCCATATTCTTGAAGTTTATTTTGTACTCTATAGTAGTATTTTGCACATAACTCTACAGCAGTATTCTCTCGTATTATTATTGAAACATATCTCTTTTTATATATTCTACTTACACGCCGATATTATTCAAGTTTGTTTTGTATTACTCAATACTAGGTTGTACATAGCTTCTCGGGAAATAGTATCAAATAATACTAAACCCAACAACCATAATATTAAAATATACGAGGATAATACTATTATTACAAACAGTTCGATATTTTTCTTTATAAGATGCACAAAATTAAAATCTATTTTTCAATTGATTTTTTACAAGCATTTTTTAAAATATTCAAGTATATTTTGTACATCATTATTATTTTGTACATTATTAATAGATGCTATATTTCAACTTCCAACCATTATACTGAATGTTACGAGTATAATATTATATTATATTTTTAAATGGCTTTCAACTATATTGAAAATGATTCTGATGTAGAATTTACCCGAGTAAGCAATTTAGAATGTTGGATTCACGCACAAAATATTAATAAAAGCAATACTAACCTAACCTGTGTCCAAATAAATATAAGATCACTAAACAAGTATTGGGATATTCTTCATGCCTATTTGAAAAACTGTTTGAAAGACATAGATGTAATTATGCTTTGCGAAACTGCAATTAACGAGGAACTTATTAAATTATATGATATTCCAGGATATAAATCGTATTATTATTGCAGAAAACATAAACAAGGAGGTGGAATATTGCTGTATATAAGGGAACATTTAAATTTTAAACAAAAAATAGTTGAAACCATTCACTTTGAAAATGTGTTTGGAATATTGACATTACCTAATAAATGTAGTTTTTATATTTTAGCAATTTATAGACCACCTAACCTCAATAAAAAGGGATTCTTAAATGAAATTTCTTGTTTTTTTTGCAATAATGTAAACTTTAATGATAATATAATATTTTTTTGGGATATTAATCTTAACATACTAAATCAAAGTGATTCAAATATAATAGCTTATGAAAATATACTTACCAGTAATTACTTAACAAAATGTATTAATGATACGACTAGAGAAGCAATCGTTGCTGGTCAAATAACCAAATCCTGTATTGACCACATATATGTTAGATCTAATAAATGTAACTTGTCCGCGTGTGTAATTGAT